>NW_024543062.1:73692500-74892500 GCF_018167655.1 Microtus oregoni
TGTCAAATGTAGAAAATTTTTGTTTGGGCTACCAACAAGCTTCCAAATCATGTTACAGAGGCTTATTATTAGTTATGCATGCTCATTCTTATCTTATGCTTGTTCTATTAACTCTTATAACTTATTTTAACCTGTTTCTCTTCATCTGTGTTTTTACTTGGGGGCTTTTTACCTTTATTTCATGCTGTCTATCATACTCTTTGTCTGCCTGGCTGGTGGCTGTCTGTTTGGCTCTGGACATCTCTCTCTCTCTCCCTCCTCTCCTCTCATTCTCTTCTCCTAATTATTCCTTTTGCTCACCAGCCCTGCCTATCTCTCCATTGTCTAGCTATTGGCCGTTCAGCTTTTTATTAGACCAATCAGTTGCCTTAAGCAGGTAAGGTAATACAAATGCAATGCATATTTACTTCATTAAACAAATGCAACATAAACAATATAGCATACTTTAACACAGTAAAAACAATATCTGTAACATAAACAAATATAAGACATCTTTAAATAGTTAAAGTAATAGTCCACAATAAGACAATGAGAAGGAAAGAAGAGATCTTAATAGGTAAGCAAAAAAAGAAAAGAGTAATGGGATACATGTAACATGAAACATGAAGTTAGGGATACAAGGGAAGGAGGTGGAGGAGAAGAATGAAGCAGAATAAAGAATATATGCAAATTCTGTGAATCCGTTACTTTGAATTTTGGCTTGAAAGAATGTATTTCTCATTGGAAGAATATTTTCACAGACCGTGATCAACTTACAATAGCTTCCATCAAGAAGATCATTCCGTTGGGTACAGGTGTCTTCAGTAGGCAAGAAGGCATGCTTTGTTCTTAAAGCTGCTGAGCCCTGTGTGTAGATCTGTTGAAATCTCACATGCAAGGGACTTATGGAGGAAGGGGTGTGTGCAGCGAGCTAAGTTCTGCTTCACTCAACTCCTCCTTATTAAATGTTGTCAGGATGCTTCCTTGTCTTTAACTCTGACATAGACAGTTTAATGGGACTTAACTCTGACATAGACAGTTTAATGGGACTTTGAAAACTGTTCTACAGATCTCAACATCATTCCTTATCCAGGTTGTTAATTTCATAGCCATTGTATGAAGAAGTCAGTGTAATGCTTCATAACTTGAAAGTAGTGACTCACCCCTATGGATTGTTTTTGAGGCCAATTTGTTTTGAACTTTACTGAAATATAAGTATTCAATATACTTTTGCCACTGCAAAATTGATTTGAAATGGTATCAGGTGATTTTGATGTGTCTAAGCACAGTAAAACACACATATATGGATGTGTCTCTCATAAATTACCTCAATTTCTATAGAGTCAGGGATAACTTAAGATAGATTCATCTTCTATTTCAGGAATTATTTTTAATCATGTACCCTAGTCAGATTTTGTATTTACTAAAAAGATTCCCATGTCACCATTTTTTATTTATTTATCATGACCCTTCCAAAGTTTAGTGCAACATATTTTTTTTTCTCACGGTGAAGTCATTTAGTGAAAACACACTAAACCGAAACCTTTCATTTCAAGAGAGTTTGTTGGTGCTTGGGCAGAATGGAAGTGTTCTTCCTGGGAGTGCAGGGAGAAGCAGAAGACACTGTCCACTGGGCACCTCTTTGGGAGGCAAGGGATTTCCTCAGTCTGAGTGCAAACTTTTTTATCTACTTCACAGCAATGCCAAACTGTGATTGGCACATTTGAAAATTCATTAAGTAGTGATTAAGGAAGATGAATTTATTTCTATTTTCTCTGCTTTGTGATATTTTCATTTAGTCTCCCAAAACTGGTGAAATAATTAATTTGGTCATTGTAATGAGACATGTTTTCTTTCTCACTCAGCAGCTGGTTCAAATAAGATATGCTTCTTAGGTCTATTATGTGTTCTGCTCTAGGCTTTTGTTTATATCTCAGGCCCAGCCTTTGTGGAATTCATAGTTTGGAGAATTAAGTCCTGGATAAAACTACACTTTTAACATTTGTTTTTGATGAATGTGTTTTCAAATATATTTCTGGTACCAATACAGTGATTAATAAATATTTGCTTGGGTATATTTGTTGATGTTGCTTTGTTTAGTGGGTCAGGTTCTCATTATATTGTCTTTATAATCTATAATAAGTTGTATAAACCAGAATGTCTTTCAGTTTACAGAGCTCGGCCTGCCTCTGCCTCTTGAATGCTGGAATTCAAGTTAAACAGTATGGTCTTTCAACTTTTCCCACAACAAAAGGGAGCAGTATTCGTCAGCTGCTATATGGAAAGCGATCACAAGGTGGCGACAGAGTATTTGTCGTCGTGTCCTCCATCTCCACTACAAGGTGACAGAGGACCATTTCCCTGAAACATTTATTTAGATTTATGCGTAACTGACTTAAAAGCAAATTGAAAAACTTAAATTTCAAACATTTTCTGGGCATCATCTTGCTCTAAAATATGAGAGAACATTGAGAAAGCATGTTAGCAAACAAAAAGAGGATTAAGTCAGAAATGGATCCAAAGGTTTGTGTAGCAGCAGTCCGGCCAGCAAGCTGGTGGCGAGGGTCATCTTGCTTTGATGAATGAAAGGAAAAAAAGAAAAACACACATGTATGTACAGCCACAGATCTGTGTGAGTACTGATATGTATTCATACTGTTTATACATATTGTATTGTATGATGCTTGTCTCGTGTATGTACTGCATAATCACACAATATGTGTTTTCTTCAGTGAAAGCAAGCTGCTCTAATTTGGTCCTCAGTGCCACTCACGTTCCTTCCTAGAATTTGCTCAGAAGTCCCACAATTCCAAAACCTGTACTGATGACCTCTATTTCCTGCTTTATTGTTTGTGCCTTACATGATATTAGACAGTTTTAAGGAAGCTATACCTTCGCAGTATATATATTTAATTTTCTACCTGCACGTGTCTTATTTGCCTCTAACTCCAAAAGAAAAACTACAAAAATGGATTTCAGACATTTCTAAGGAAGAGGACGTATGAGAAGAAAAAAAATGCAATACGCCATCGTTGTGTTTTCCTAGAAGTATGGGGAGAAGGTATCATAGCCTCATATGTATTATATTGTATATGTTGTATATAAATAGAAACAAATCTATAGTCTACCTGAAAAACTGAAATATGTATGCATATAAATTGCTGTACTTTATGCTATGGTTCCACAGTTAATTTTTTCTGCTAATGATGAAATCAGTTACATTTAAGCAATAATAGTGATCACTATTAGTTTACTAATATTAATAATAAATATTACCATTAAGCTGTTTTTATTCTATTAAGACACAGGTGGTAGAAACTTAAAAGATGAGACATTTAGATCGATAGCAATTATCTTAGTCACTTTGTAAATCAACATTTGCTTCTTAGTTTCTGACATTCCCCTGTTCACTGCATCTATAAACCACATCGAAGAAAACTAGACTCAACACTAATCTTGCCATATGCTGGCTGGCATTCCCTCTTCAGCAAGGAGTTTAGATTTTAAATTTTTTAAACCCCTTGTTTACAA
Organism: Microtus oregoni; assembly: GCF_018167655.1. NCBI lineage: Eukaryota > Metazoa > Chordata > Mammalia > Rodentia > Cricetidae > Microtus > Microtus oregoni. The sequence goes on from NW_024543062.1 coordinate 73,696,011, forward strand.
ACCTTCTGCTTACTTTCAAATGTTGCAGCTATGCTAAAACCAGAGCCAAAAAGACTTAATTTTTGAGAACCTAATGCTCATGCGAAATCAGGATACTGTAGCTATCTTGGAGATAGATGGATTAATGGATATCTTTGTGAGAAGAACAAATTCATGGAGGAAAATGTGTTTAAAAATGTTATTGTTATATAAAATGTAGTTGTTATTTCTGTGGTAACACTATCAAATACAAAAACTTATATTTTTTATGGCAGAAAGATGGTCAAGGTCTCTTTTCTGTTATGTACAGTGCACTGAGAAATACACAGGATGCACACGCAAGTGTGCACAGACACAGTGTTCTTTGACTTTAATAGGACTTAATCAGTTTGGAAATGGAGAAGCTACTATCTAGTATATGTGTGACACTTGGTTTAATCTCTACTCTCTCTCTCTCTCTCTCTCTCTCTGTCTCTCTCTCTCTCTCTCTCTCTCTCTCTCTCTCTGTCTGTCTGTCTCTCTCTCACACACACATACACACACACATGCACACATCAAACAAACAAGCAAAGAACCCTCAACCCCACACAAGAATCAAAATGCAAAGTGCTTTAGTGAATTTAGAAGCAAGCAACTTAAACACATTCTGAGCAAACACAGAAAGTCTCCTGATAACTTCAAGGCAGAGAGGAGCTAGCCCATCAAATAGCTCCCAGTGTCCTAACTCTGCCACTTTCTTAGATTTTCACATATTTCCTTAGTCTTAAGAAATGTCTCTGAGCTATTTGGCACAGAAAATGTATGAGAGATACAAACATTTTTTTTAAATCTCCTCAAAGGCTATCCCTGGTTTTCCTTGACCTATAGTAAAAGTTGTTTATTCCTCAAAATCTCCTATGTAGATTTAAAAATAATATTCATATATCTATGAACACACATATATAGAACTTTCATTGTATGTGAATAAACCATTGAATTACATGCAGAGCACTTTGAGTTCACATATGATTTCACTTATTCCTCCACAAACAATTGAATGCGCCGTACTTCTTTTATAATTCCACATGTTTCCCACTGTGGAACATATAGAAGTGTTTTAGTCATTTCATCAATGCTTTACATTCTCTTTTGGAGTCTTTCTATTCATGAGTCAGGTATGACTTTAATGAGCCATTTTCCAAAATCTTCCAGCATACTGTGAATTTGACTCTTATTAGCATTCTCTTTTAGAGATATTCTTCCCAGAATTGAGCAGGAATGAATGATTTATAAAGTGTCTTTTCGTTATGGTGCTTTTTCTTCTTTGCATACACTCTTGGCTGGTTTTCTGATTAATACAATATTAGGTGCTGTGATGGGTTTTCTTGGTTGTCAACTTCAACTGGAATTAATTAAAACTCAAATGGCTCGGTACATCTGTGAGGGAGTTTTTTCATAGCTAAATAAATTGGAACATTTGTCTTTAATCCAGATGATTTGAGGTGGAAAGATGTTTTAATCTGGACCACCCCTTCTTCAGGCAGCCTGTATAAAGGTCATAGAAGAAGGAAGCTTGCTCTTGTTCTCTCTGTCTGCTTGTTCCTTAGCTAGCAAGTCCATTTCTTTAAGGGCATTAGAGCCTACATCATAATTTTAGAATATACTGAAGACCAGCTGAGACATCCAGCCTCATGGATTGAACTCCTGGATTCTTGGGTCTTCTGTTGTTAGACAGCCACTGTTGGACTAGATGACACTTAATCTACAAGCCTGTAAATTATCAGTTCTGTCCTTCTAGTGAACTCGAAGTAATACAGTGCCCAGTAACCACTTACTGAATATTTGATTAATGTAGAAATAAGCCATTTGCTAGGTTATTGAATTTTAGATTTTGAGATGAAACTGATTGTCACTTGCATATGTCATAGCCTTTCATTGTGTTTACAAAAGTTCAAAGACATGAGTATCACATATTTATTTCATATTTTCTCAGTGCCTTTCGGAGTTCCTTACTCACAGAATGTATCATAATGCTACTTTTACAGTGTCTGACATGGTATTTAAATGTTTGTTCTACATGTATTAATTATATTAATTACTCTTAAAGCTGGGCACATGCTGTAAAATGCAGAAGATAATACACAGCTTGTAGGTTTCCTCTGAAGATAGATATGTGTCAAAACTGTAAACATATCTACCAAGTCATTTGTTGCTGCTAAGTAAACCACCTCTATAATTTATAGTAATACACATATAATTTGTATAATTTATAATTTATATGACTTGCTGTAGTAGTTTGTTACTACAAAAATTTATTTGGAGCTCACAGTTCTAGGGTGATAGGAGTCACCACCATTAGGGAGGGGAATATGATAGCAGGTAGGCATGGTGCTAGAGCATCAACTGAAAGCTTATATCCAGACTGATTAAAATCAAGAAGTAGAAAGAGAACATACTGGGAAATGTGTGGGTCTTTTGAAATCTCAAAGACAGCAACACACCTTATCCAGAAGGCAGCAAATTCTATCTCTTCCCAAATTGTTCCATCAAATGGGGACCAAGTGTTCAAACACATAAAAATGGGGGTCATTCTTATTCACTCCACCACAGTGGCATCAATTGAAGCTATTTAATTGTGGTGTACTTGGTGCTTTAGTAATTAAGGATGTCACGGATCTCAGATTAGAATAAAATGGCAAATGTGCACCAGGTCCTGAGAATAGAATACTACAAGGGTTCTTAACTCTCATTTGATCAGTAATGCCTTTAAGAACAGCTCTGATGTATGTCCTATCTGAAGCTGGTACTCCTTACAGTTTGGTGACTAAGTCCTTAGAAAAACCATCTGGAAAGCACATGAAGGTGGGTGGAAAGCTCTTAGGGTGGGTGAAGAAGAAGATAATTATCCTCACTTTGAGTCTTTCTTTGTTGCTGTTGCTTTTAGCACCCAGGACTAAGTTTCCATTTATCTCACCTGCAATGACTTTTTCTTTCTTTATTATAACACAAAGGAAAGAGAGGGTGGGGACCCACCTGTAGTCCAGCCAATCAATAATGATGTTTTTGTACCCATGCACCAAAGTAGGATGTCCTAGTGCAGTTATTTCCATGATGTGACTAGAAATAGAGCTAAAAGTCCCTACTATCAAAGGGGCACAAAGATGTCCTTACATCAACAGAAGAAAGGAAGGAGGAATCCCATATAAGGCACCCAAAATCAAATGTGTCCTCTAACATCTATGGAGACAGAGGCTCCAGTTTTAGGACCCTTCTCTAATCATAGAGTCCTTAAAGCTCACCAGTTAACGTAATAAATTTTGCTTTTTCCTGAATATTTTTCTGTCTTTTAATCTTTAACTGATTGATTAGTAGCTATCACCCTAACTAGCTAGCTGAAAGATGTGCCACTTTCCTGACTGCCTCAGATGCCGTGCAGAATCACTATTCCCATACTCTTTTTGATTAAAGTACAAATTACTAAATCCAGCCTAGATCCCAAGGAAAGGGCATTTAGATTTCATTTGAGAATGGAAGTCACATTTCAAGAGGGTTTTGGGGAAGAAAGTTATTATTACAGTCAGTTTTTGTTGGAGGAGGGGCCGCTTGTTTGTCCCAGCTGCACAGTTAATTTAGACCCAAAATAATCACACAGGAACTGTATTAATTAAATCATGCTTGGCCCATTAGCTCTAGCTTCTTATTGGCTAACTCTTACATCTTAATTTAACCCATTTCTATTAATCTGTGTATTGCCATTTGACTGGCTTACTGGCTAAAGTTTCAGCATGTCTGACTCTGGAGGCTCCATGGCTTCTCTCTAACTCCGCCTTCCTCCTCCTATGCTATAGGCCAAGCCAGTTCTTTATTCATTAACCAATAAAAGCAACACATAGACAGAAGGACCTCCCACACCAAGTTTCCAAAAAGGCAATATCTAAATAGAGCTTAGCATGTTCTGAAGTAACCAAACCAGTTTTATCATTATTCAAAAGGGTGCTATATAATGCATATGTATGATTCTTCTTTTGCAGGATGAATAATGGGTCCTGAATTCGGTGTGCATTTTGCGCTCACCTCCTGAGACAGTGACTCAAACAGCTGGTTCTTTTTCTCTTTATTATTATTTTTATTTTGTTTATGTTTTGTTTTGAGACAGGAGCTCTCTATGTAGCTAAGCATAGCCTGGAACCCACTAAGTAGACCAGGTTGACCTCAATCTTGTGATGATCCGCCTGCCTCTGCCTACTGAGTGCTGAGATTACAGCTGTGTATCACTGGAGTTAACTGAATCTAAAATAGAGTTAGTTGAATGAATATGATCGCTTTGGTGACTCTAAGTTTTCTAAACATATATTTGGTTTATTTTCAAACCTCAATGCCATCCAATACCTTTTCTTAGAGTCTGACCCAAAAGTTTGGCGTCTGTGCTCGTTACAGTCTGTGCAGATTCACGACCTTCATGGAGAGTGAATGGAATGGCACCTATTTCTGGGATTCTGGGCTATGTGTCTTCCCACTTCATTGGCTGCTTTGTGAAGATCCCTTAACTTTTCTGGACTGGTAGGAGAGAATATTCTTCTTCAGGCAAATTTGAAAAACATCTGTAATTCCATCTTTTTTTCATTTCTTCTGTTCTCAACTTCAAACCCTAGTCTCTATGGATCAGTCTTTGTTCTTGGTTAGCTGTCTACCAAAACTACTTCTATGACCTCATCCAGTTCCAGGACCATGACAATCATCTGTCTGTTTGCATGACTTCCTATTGATTAAAGAATCATTGATTGATATCTAAAATTCTCAATGGACATTGTCTGGTCAAACTCACCTACTTTGCACCACTACCTGCCTGCTTACGAGCAGCTCTGAACTTAACATGTTCAGAGGCCTCCTAGTTCTCTTTCGGTATGTTGAACCACACCCAGAAGCTCTTCCTTCTTCATTATCCCTTTAGCTGTTCAGGTCGATCAGCTCATCTCTTCTGCCTCCTCTGTCTGCTATTGTCTGATGCAGATGGCAATATTCTTGCTATTGATTTTGAAATGAAAATTAATGTTCTTTTATAATTAGTGTTTTAAATCATGGGTTTTTGTGTTTTTATCATCTTTCCTGTATTCCAATTTTAATTATATTTTAAAATATGCACTAGTCTAGGACACTATTTCTTTATTCAAATTCTTCAAATTCTTGAAGTCAAAGCTCGTAGAGTGGCTTTACAGACTGTGGAAACACACATAGCTACAGCAGCAACTGACTTTCTTTCTAGTTTGTTCTGTTCTTGTCATGAGATCTATGTTGGCTACTTCTTCCTGGATGTTGCATCGATTATTTCTTTACCGTCCAGGCAGCAAAACAAAAGTGACAAAATACCTGTTTCTCTGACCTGTAGGTCATTGTACAGATGTCACCTTTCTAGTGGGGTCTTTCTGGTCATCCTGCTTGCTTCAGTCCCAACTATTTCACTTTTCCTTATTTTCCCTCTGAGCTCTATTGGTCTAACAATACATTTTGTCTGTGTGACATGCTTATTTCACTTACTTTGTTCTGGTTCATTCCTTGACTTGAAAAGTAAGTGCTTCATAGCAAGGGTTTTCCTGTTTTCTTTATCCTCAAGAATTCCTACATAGGGCTGATCTCAGCTACATGGAAAGTAATTTTAAAATAATTAATTTAAATAAATTATTTAGATAAATAATTTAAAATAAAAGTAATTTTAAATAAAGGAATGAAAATGTTTGATAAATATGAAATAGTATATCCAAGTGGAATTAATTTATCATCCAAAAATGTATTTATAAAATTAATTCCAAGAAAAGCACACACATATGTTGGAGGAAGGTCATTGGTTAATTAATAAAGAAACTGCTTGGCCTGATAGGTTAGAACATAGGTGGGTGGAGTAAACAGAACAGAATGCTGGGAGGAAGAGGAAGTGAGCTCAGACGCCATGCCGCTGCTCTCCAGGGCAGATGCAATGAAGCTCTGACCCAGGATGGATGTAGGCTAGAATCTTCCCGGCAATCCACCTCATGGTGTTACACACATTAATAGAAATGGGCCAAGCAGTGTTTGTATGAATACAGTTTGTGTGTTGTTATTTAGGCTCCAGGCGGCTGGGAGCTGGGTGGCAGGAATGCAGCCCGAAGCTCTTTCAACACACATAGTGTTCTCTGTTTCCCATAAGTTAGATTTGCTGAGGATTCTATTTTACTTTATTTTGCTTCTTTCAGCCTCTTGATGTGCTGCTAGTCTCCTATTAACGCCTTTGTAATCATTTTCCAGTACAAACATACATATTAGGAGTTATTTTAGGTGTTAAGAATCTTGTTCAATTAGTATCTTCCTGTAAGATGCATTACTGATAAAAATAAAATTACTGTATTGTTTTATAATATATTAATGCATATTTTTAAAAGTTTTATTTTTTATTCATGTGTGTGCATGAATTTGTAGGTGCATTTATGTCTGTGTATGTCACATGTATATTGGTGCCTGAGGAGGCCAGAAAAAATTTGGATCCCCTGGAACTAGAGTTATTGATGTGGGTGCCCAGAATTAAACTTAGGTTTTCCAGAAGAGCAGCAGGTGTTTGTAACCAATGATTCATATCTCCAGACCCCTTAATATATATTTCTAAAATAAAACCTTCCAAATTATATTCAACAAAATGTAGGAATGTTTAGTGATCTCAGTTGTAAAACAATTTGAGACTAAGGTAGGTTAGAGTTTCAGGCCAAATAAACAAGTATAAACATTCCAGTCTTCTTAATATTTTTAGTGCAGAAAAAAGAGATAGTTAAGTGCCAATTGATTCTCCTGCTTAAAAATAAGACCAAGAATATGACTTGGCAATTATCTAAACTTATAGTGTTAACTGTTGGGAATTGTGTGCATCATAAATATTCAAATGATAATAAGGCTTTGTGATCATTTATTTCAAAGTATATATGAGTAACTGTTAATACTGTATTATACAGAGTTTTGAAAAAATAAGATACTTGGATTCTGTGGATTTTTGTATAAACTATTATACAACCAAAACAGAAGACAGAAACAGAACAAAAATTATTATTCAAACAAAAACAGAAAACAGCATATACTTTATTTTAAGGATAAACTTCTTTGGTCTATATAAGAGCAATGGATTTGGTTGTTTAACTTTTCTAATTCTTATTTCCTAAATTTGAAGCACTAAAATATGATTAAATTTTATTGTAATTTAGATATAATAGGCTAAATAATTGGGAATATTGAGAACTGGGTAAACACTCATAGATTGCCTTATGTGTAACCACAAAACTAGCATTACAGGATTACATATGCATGTTTTATCTAGTTATTTTCATCATACTTAATCCTTCATAAAAGAAGTCTCTTGAAGACTCTGGAAGTAAACCAAACTTACAAGGTGCAGGAAGCTCCTGAAACTTTCAAGACTCACTAAATCCCTTCTTCAAGATTACATAAGTGGGAGCTATTACTGAGGACAAGAGAAAGGCTCCTACCATTTAATTTTCTTACAACTCATGTCAGGAACTGTTGACCAAGCACCATTCTGTTGACAGAGGTTTCTGCCCCACCCAGTCCTGGAGTTGCTCAGTCCCAAAGAAACATATAGAGGTCTACATTATGTATAAACTGGTTGGCCTAGTAGCTCAGGCTTCTTATTAACTCTTATAACTTATATTAGCCCATGATTTTTGTCTGTGTTAGACATGTGGTTTGGTATCGTTTTTGGTGAGCCACTCACATCTTGCTTCCTCTGCAGCTGGTTCATGATTGCAGACTGAGCTTTCGTCTTCCAGAATTCTCTTTGCTTTGCCTCTACTTCTTGTCTGGTCACCCCACCTATACTTCCTGCCTGGCTACTGGCCAATCAGTGTTTATTTAAAATGCAAGTGACAGGGTACAGACCATTGTCCCACAGCAAGGAACTACAGGGATAACTTTCATGACTTGTCACCCACTCTGGGGTGAGCTTTTCTGTGATGTGCCTGTTTTTGGGTCTTCATGTTATTTCTCTAAGTAAAATATTCTTTCATCTTTCTATAGGAATGTGTATTTACATGCAACCTCACAGTACTAGAGTTCTTCAGAACAATTCTACATCCTTTTAAATGTAGGGTTTATATTAGAGAGACCGAGAGTGAATTTAATCTCTTTAGTCCAGAGTTCTTGAAAAGTTAAAACCCACTCCATGCGTATTTTTCCACATGGCATTATAGGTGGAGGTTTGGAGCTTAGTAAACATTTTGCCATGGCATATCACAGTAGGAAAGTAATACACAATGCTTGTTGTTCTTAACATTTTTGTTTTATTTTTCTTTAGGTCTCAAGTACTCATTGCCTTTAATTAGGGTACTTTGGCTTTATATCCCCCCAAATATTTGTATCAAACCCAATGATTGTATTTATTTTAATATAGTACTCATACTTACTCGTGTTTAACCTTAATATATATTTTATCCATTCCTTCAATCCTATTTAACACTTTTATTTAAATATGACACATTCAAAATTTCCTTGCTATTCTAGTTGCTGTGACAAAATACTTGTCAAAAACACTTAAATGAATGAATTTATTTTGTCTGCTAGTTCACATACAATACATTGCAATAGGGAAGGCATGGTAGCAGGATTGTATTACAACCCATCCCAATAGGGAAGGTGTGGTGACCGGAATGAGGTATAGTCCATCATGGTAGGGAAGCTGGAGTGACAAGGGCCTGAGCCTGTTAGTTATATTACATTCTAAATCAGGAAGCAGAAAGAAAGTTGAATGCTGGGTATTCATCTGGCTCTCTCCCTTTTATTTAGTCCTGACACAGTAGATAAAATGGTGCCATTGACTATTAGGATGGGTCTTCCTACCTCAGGTTATCTTATCTAGAGTCCACATCATAGACATCCCTGGAGGTGTGTCTCCTAGGTGATTCTGTCTCTTGTCAAGTTGACAATATTAACGCTCATGTGCGCTATAAGATTCACATTGTAAAAGTACAGCTCAAAAACAAGAGTGAATTTATACAACAGCATAATCTTTATTGAAACCATTTCCATTTAGCTCCCTTGTGCCTGTTTATAGTTAACCATGTCTTCCACATATAGTACATTTTTTCACAGGTAATCACATTTATCTTCAGTTTCAGGATTGCCTGAAACCTTTTAAAGGAGGAGATACTGAGAAAGAAACCATTATTTAAAAAGAAGACTGAAGTCATCCAGCACATTGATTACTTAATATTAATGCTCTGGCAGTGCTAAATCTTTGGGTATCTGATGCCTGACTTTTTTTGATCATATCTAATACATACCTGTAGCTCTGAGCCTGGCATAATACTCTAAGTTACCACTGAAGGAAGTGGTCTACACAGAGATTATCTTTGTATGAATTGATAAGGAGGTATTGTGAAAAATGGAAAATAAACTAGGTTCTAGCCTCTGTCACATATAGATTAAATGATTTTGGATGATAATCCTAAACTTATATTCTCATTTTTAAACCAAGAATAATATTTGCTTTCTTCCTGATGCTTTATGGCATTATCATAATAGCAAAGAAACCTCTATGAAATGCTTTGTAAAAAGTGCGGCATGCAAAGGAGTTTTTCCGCTCATCATTAATAAGGACCAAGTGTGTTTACAGTTAACTCATTTTATCAATGCTCCAAAACTGAGTTGATGAATTAATACAGTGTTTTTATCTGTGTGTTTATAGACTCTGATTCATTAGGTCCATGACTGAAAGTAATTAACATCCATCTGAATTTCATTTTCTCATCACTTGAGTGACTGAAATCTTAATATTAGTAGCGCATGCAGAGAGTTTATGGAAATTTTAATATAAGTCCATCTTTTTAAGTCTCAGAAATCTAATGCTTGACTTTCCTTGATGAAATTTTCTGTGAACTTTCATCTTTCCACTTGAGGGAGAATTTTAAGTTGCTAGTGGCACTCGGCAGGAAGCAGTCTACACAATGAGATTACAGTTTTGCTCTCTGTCAAGGTTAAAAGCTCAATACTACCTCGTCATATCAGGCAGAAGCAAGCTATTCGAATTGTCTTTAAGTGGAAAGAAATGGAATGGGGAGTTTATGAAATTCTGTTCCAGTTCTCAGACATCTTTTCTGTCACATTCCTCTGCTTTTGAATGGAACCATTATTGATAAAGCCATGTGAGCCTTGTATTACAGTTTTCTTTACCTTGTGCATAGCAAAGATTCATTAAAGGCATGGATCACAGAGCTTAAAAGGACTGAACATTTTTAGATTTAAAGTTCCATTATTTCCTACCAGGGTGTTATACTTAGTGGGCAAGTAGTCTTGATATTGTTTGCAAAGAAAACACTCTCTTGAAAGAGTAAAATTTGACAGTGTTGGGTAACATAATTAAAACAGGAGGATCAAGTAGGAAGGGAAAGGAAAGATGAGATTGAGGGACAGAAAGAGGGAAGAGACAGCTAGAATTGAAGGACATTTGTGGGGCAGGATGAAAATCTAATGCTGTGAAAGCTTCCTATAACATATGAAGTGATCCTAATGAAGTCTCCAAATAATGAGGGACATAGAACCCTAACTGTCATATGTCACTAAACAAAGCTCCCAATTCTGGGACTGAGTTTCATCTGATTGAATTGTTGGCCATAAGAGTCCTATGGAAATCTTTAAACAACCCAGGCTGTTGCCAAGACAAAACATTGCTCTCCACAAACAGACAGCAAGGCTCCATGAATGAATGAAGATAGCTTACCCACAACTCATTGAACATGGAGAGATTGAACTTGTGCCGACTTAGAACCTTCACCATATGTTCTAAAGTTTCTGACATGGAAAGGTAGCCTACAAACTACCAAAAGAGAATGGTTGACATCAACTCAACCACAAAATCTTTTATATACAGTTTGTCCTGCTTGTGGTAGTAGCCAACTGATGTCTGACTTTACTTAAGCTCCAATCCGTGTGATGGAGCCCACATCCAGCACTGATTGGGTGACCAAGATTCAGAGACTAGATAGCCTAAAGACTTAGAGTTAAACCAAATACTACTATTCCTTTAAAGTAACAATAACATGATTCCTAATGATATTCTGCTATGCTCATAGATTGGTGCCCAATTCAGCCATCATCAGAAAGGCTTCCTCTCTCAGCAGATGGAAACATACAGAAATCCACAGTCAGACATTACACAGAGAGACCCTGAAACACACAGGAGATGTCTCCTTCAAATCCCTCCCCGTGGAGCTCAGTGAACCCCATGGAAAAGGAGGCAGAAGGAGTGGGGGAGACAGATGATATAGAGAATGCTAGGAAAACAAGATTCTCTAAAGCAACTGAGTCACACAGAGACTGAAGAAGAAAGCACAGGGCAAACACAGGTCTGTGTTAGGTCCTCTTCAAGTATGTTACAGCTTTCGGTTCAATATATTCATGGAAGTCCTTAGTGTGCGACCAAGGGGATCTCTGATTCTTGTGCCTGTCCCTGTCTAGCCTTAATGTGATAATATTCTCTTTTATCTTATTGTATTTTATTTTGTCATGTTTGGTTGTTATGTCTAATAAGTCTGTTGTCTTCCAATGAGAGACAGAAAGGGAGTGACCTGGAGGGGAGTCGAGGTGGAGAGGAACTGGGAAGAGTAGAAGGAGGGGAAACTATAATCAGGATGTATATATTGTCTGAGAAAAGAGTCTATTTTCAATAAAAGGGGAAAACAAAACAAACAAAACCCCAAATAAAAGTTAAAAAAAATGATAACAAGCCTTGTCTCTTTATTCATCCATTAAGCTAAACTGTGAGAGCAAGCATGGTGGCACATGATTCCAAACTCAACTATTGGAAAGAGGGTCAAGAAATGAAGGTAATCTCAGGACACAGAAGACTTTATCTCAAATAACCAAAGTAAGAAAAGGGAGCAGCTGAGCATGACCTGTAATCCCAGAACTCAGGGCAAATTGTGGGGTGGCAAGAGAGTTGGGAGTTCAAGTTCAGTTTCAGGTTCGAGGAAAGTTTGATACTTACCTGGGTTACATGAGATCCAGTCACCAAACCAGGGCAAAACCAAACCTTGAAGAACAATTTGTAATAGTAATAGATTTTTTTTCTCTCTTTTCTTTGTTCACTGATATATTAAGAAAAGCTTCCAGATGTGGTGGTTAATGCCTATTGGCCCAACGCCAAGAACTTGTGAGATATGAGGATTAATAATTGATGAACAATATGGGCTACATTGGGAGACTCTGTCCTAAAAAACTAAATAAAGATAAAAGTTTGAATCTACCCCCACCAAAAGGATTTTCTGGGTGTATTGGCACATTTAATCTCTGTACTCAGGAGGAAGCAAATGCAGGCAGATCTCTGTGAGTTTGAGGCCAGGTTGGTCTACAAAATGAGTTCCAGGCAGTCTAGAAACTACACAGACTGGTTGGGGGCAGTGAGAGGCAGAGAGAGAGAGAGAGAGAGAGAGAGAGAGAGAGAGAGAGAGAGATTCATTTTTTAGGATTTCTTATCCATGTATAAATATATTTTCAGCTGATTGTAATTGTATTGATTGGTTTTTAAAATATAAGTTTATAAATAAAATATAAATCATTTTCTATCATTCTCAAGAATCTAATTATCATATTCTTGGTTTCATAGAACATGTGATCTAATATTGTTGTCCTGTTGTCTACTTTTCTGAATTTGATTTGATATCTTATGCTGTAAGATTAAACTCCCACTGTTTAAAAAATCATCATTATTATTGGGACAAAAAGTATTAATACTCTTCTTCTTGAAATGTTCATTATCCTAATCATGTCATAGCTGGTGCCACAATTCATTTCCCCAGGAAAAAAACTCTGAGGTAAAATTCAGGATTTAGAGAGCTTATTAGGAAGCACTTTCAGAGTCAGTGTTATGCAAAGAAGGAAATCAAGATTATGTAAGGAAAAAGATAAGCTATAAAACAGAACAATAAAGGATTCAGGTAACTCCATGGGCTCTTTGAAATTGGACTGGTACTTAAAAATTGTCTGGAGTTGATGTAGGGTATCAGATGTTTGGTCTTCATCATTAATTGTTATTGAATGCAAAATACTCTGGAAGGGGTGTAAACTTTCATGATTTTAACATTTATTTTACTTGTTTGAGAATTTTATATTTTATAACCTTCCCCCCCCCCTCAACTTCTTATGTACTATTTATGGAGCAAATGTGGTTACTCCGTGTGTGTGTGTGTGTTGTGTGTGTGTGTTTATCTAAAGTGTGAAGTCATACCTAGGACCTTCTACATGCTAGCCAAATGTTTTTCCTATGACTAACATCCTCTGTTTATGGAATTTTGTGTAGTTTTCAGTGTAGGAGTTTTAAAGTTCATACAGCGTAGTGGAGACTCAGCACATCCTACACCGAGTCCCTCACTGTATTTCACAGATAGCAATGTGAGTAGTGTATGTGGAAGCAAGCATGTGATTGCATATTCAACCTAGAACAGGGAGATGATGAGTGTCTTGGAGAGCATGTATCAAATAGCCTGAAGACTTCCCCTTACCTCCTACCTCCTGAAGATCCACTCCCCTTGTCCACAAGGTGGACAGGCTTCAATCACTTGGAATCTTGGAAATTCAAACTAGAGCAATACTTCATAACTGAAGGATTTTTTAATTGTTCGCAGATACTTTTTTCTGATTTACTTAAAGACACTATTGTGGTTGAATGTGAAATGTATCCTGTAAACTCAAGCATTTGAAAACTTGAACCATAGTTTTTGCTGTTTTGGTTCTGGAATCTTTAGGAGTTCACTGCTTGTTTGTTTTTTCTTTTTCTTTCTTTTTTTTTTGTTTTTTTCTTTAAGTAAAATTAAATAACTTGGCACCAGTTTCCACCTAACCTCAGCTTCCTATTTTGCTAAGCTGTGAAGAGGTGAGGAATCTCAGCTGCCTACTGTGTCATCATGGACCCGCTCACTGTTATGCCTTCTCCTGCACAGCAGACTATACCGTTTCTGAGCTTATGCCCACATCCCACCTCTTCCCTTAAGCTACCGACTATAAAGTGTTCTGTGATGACAACCAGGGAAGTACATAGTGCAGCCTTATTTATTTTGGAAGGGCAGGGGTAGATTGACAAAGCTAAGCCTGGAGCACAATTCCATTCTAGACACTAGTCTGTGGCTGCCTCTCTTTCTCATCAGCTCCTGTCCAGCTGTGCCTCTGCTGTGCTGGTCTTTGATGTTTATTCAGCAAGGCTATATGTTTAAGATAATTGTTTCTTATATTTTCTTCTAAATTCTCAAACTCCTGTAAGTCAAAAATGTTCTCTTAACTGAGTTAACAACACCCACAATTCTTCTCTCAGTTGTGTTCTCACTAGTAATCAAAGGATTCACCCTTACATCAACCGTATTTCCTGAGTAAAGCCCCAATAAATAGTCACATTTGTGTCTGGCCTTCAGTTTGGAGGGTCCTCATGCTCACATACGCACTTCTCATCATGTGTGGAGGACCATGTGGGCAGACATCCCTCTCTAAGCAGCCTGTGGGCACAGGATCCAAGGCACTCAAGCACATGCCTTACACACTATCTTGATCCACTTGCCTACAAGTCCCATATATAACAAATGTTCTAAATGGGGCCGTATTGTTGGAAATAACCTTGAGAATTCCAGACTTCTTAGCCTTGTCTCAGAGTTCTGAGTCATTCCATTCTATGGAAACAAAAATCTGTCTTTATTTCAGCACCAGAAGTTTTACTGGAGAACTACCAGGGCAAGGCCATCCCTGCATGGGAAGGCCTCTTTCCTTGGGGCCTAGGGGCTAAATTTATTTATTTATTTAAAAACAATCCATGGAAACATTAATTCATGCTCAGAGAGAAACCTGCTGATTAAAATTAAAAGTAAAGAGAATCACTGTGTTCTTGTTCGACAGGTGTGTTACATATAAACCTGCTTCATTCTTTCATTTGCTCTCCACATATGGACACGGCAAGCATCTGATTCTAATTCTATGGTATCAAAATGAATGATCTGATAAAATAACTGGTCCTAAGTTAGATTCAGATCAAGTCCATTGTTAATTACAGTTTCCACCTAGGCCAGTACCTTATCTGTCTTCCAACTTCAATTGTTGTTACTCCTGACATTGAGATAAGACACATTCCTATAGATCAGGGACAGGCCCTAAAAATTAGAGCATTAAAAAAATCCTAAAGCTCTGCACTCTTTTCATTCTAATGGCAACACACGAGTTCAAGCTTTTCTAATGGTGGCTTTAATTAATTTGCTTTTAAATAAGAACATAGGTACTTTCAATAATACTAAGGCCCCAAAAGCAAACAGAATCAATTGAATTACTTTTACTTCATGAGCAACAACTGTGAAGAGTTTGGTTTGCACTTTTGCAGTGTGTGTGTGTGTGTGTGTGTGTGTGTTGTGGATTGATTCATGTGGATATATTTAGAATCTTCTACTATTCTGCAATTATTGTCTCTCCGAATAGAACCTGGATCTTTTCCATGTGAAACATAGTTTCTGCTCTCTAGATCCCCCGGCTGCAGGATGACTGCTCTTTCTTCTTTCCTTTCAAAGCTTTCTCTGCCAAGATTGGCCTTGCTTGTATTCATCCTGTTTACTTGTCCAACCATCCAGGGAAGAGTGCGGTCAAAGGTGAGGTGGTACAGGTGCCACTGTTTGCATTACTCATAGTTCCCTGAAGGGATGTTACTTCTTGTCCTTTGATCTCTTATTGTAGAGTGAAAATAATCCTTCCTGTGACAGATGGATCACGTATATTATTATAGAGTATGCTGTAAAACAAACATGAACATTTTTCTTTTTAATTATTGATCATAGAGGCATTCCAACCTCTGGACACTTGTCCAGTGATCAGAATATGAAACTGTTTAGTGGCTAATTCATTTTATTTCCTAGCAAAGCTAGCTATTTCTACTGTGCTATATAGCTTGAAATCACACCCAAATTTAACCAAAATATTTACATCTTACGAGTATTTATCAGGTACTGTATGTAAATTGATGTTACCTCTTCACTTATCTTGAGAAATTCCGACTAGAAGGTATTTTTCTCATTTCCTTACATACACAAATATTAATCTCTCTCACACACATATACACCCTCATATTCATTTATATAAATCACCATTTCCTCAAGTTAAACCCAATATTAAATTTTCTCAAGAGATCTATATTTAGGTAAGGAATAAGGAACCACATATTTTAATCCATCTTGAGAAGAATAAAACTTTATAATTTCATTGTCTGTTCTACACTAATAGGGGAAAGGGGCTTACAACATTTCATTTAAAATATTTATTTATTTATGGGGAAAGGGTACACATGTGCCATGGTGCATGCATTAAGATCAGAGGCCAGCTTAATGTGTTGCTTCTATCAACACTTCGCGGACTCAAATTCAGCCTGGCAGGCTCAGCAGCAGCAGCAGCCTCGCTACCTGCACCATCTCACAGACCTGGAATGACCCTTTTCTGATTTGTTTCTTTTCAGCTATGACTTTGTAAATTTAATCTTTCTGACATATACTTCTGTATATTGAAAATGTAATCTTAGGTTTTTAATCCTGTAAAAGCTCCCCCAGGTTAATTTTAGAATACACTCTGCTTTTGGAAAAAGAAATAAAAATAACTTCCAGATGTACAATTCCTTCATCATCGTAGAAAAGAGAATGATGAATTCTTTATTGTTGGTAACATAACCAGACTGGCTACTTTTCAAATGGAAACATGAATAATCCTAACAACTTCGTTCCTCAGAAATATTTAGTTCTTCTCGACATATGTCTCAATCAGACTTTTCATCACCCTGACAAATCCCGGAAGAGTCGAATGGAGGAAGGATTTATGTTGGCACAGTTGCTGGTTCCATGGCTATGAGCCTGAGATAATGAGGCAGAGCATCATGGAATCAAGTCGTGGAGGAGGACAACTGACTTCCTCATTATAACTAGAAAGCAGAGAAAAGCAGCGAAGAGTTAAGTGTCAGATGTACACCTACAGACACACCCTCATTGACCTTCTCTCAGCTAGGTCACACCTCCTCATAGACCGTGCAGTATGAAACTGTAAATGGATTAGTCAATTGATAAATACAGCATTTTCATGGTCCAGTCACCAATCAATACCACAGTGGCTTGGAATCAAGCCTTTATTCAACACATGAGAATTTGAGGAGACATATCACGTCTAAGCTTAATGATGCTCAATCACATCGGAGTCTGATTAGAAATGCATTATCATTTGTATTGGGGGGCCATTTCTTCCAGGAGTTCATGCTAGTGATAATTTGTGTTTTGACATTTATATTTGTCAAGGTCTGTGTAATAATTATGTAAGCTTTATGAATCAGATGGTCTCTGCAGCAAGTAGTCAGCTTTGTAATTTTAGGGGGATAGCAGCCATAGGCAATGACCAAAAAAGTGAGTATAGTTTCTGTAAAAAGAAACCTGTTTCTGTAAATAGTCAATAGTTTTGCAGAGGCCTGTACTAGCTCAAAGTTATCCATAGTAGCTTTTCTATGGACTGTTTATTTGGGTTGATCTGGTCCACAGGGCATACCATGTAATATAGTTTGAACTTTTGTTCATTTGTTAGCTCCTGGAAACTTTGCCACTTGTGTTTATGTTAAATTACATTTTCCTTGAAACAAAGAACAAATTCTGGTTTTGATGTCATTCTTGGAACTATATTTAAAATGAAACAGGTGTCATGTTATCATTTATTTAGCAGCTGTAGCGGAGTAGTCTCTTTAAACCTGATGTAATTACTGCCCCATTTTCTTTATTTCCTTTATTAATGCAATATTCAAGTTATGCTTGTCTTAAAAGGATAATAAATATTATATCTTTAACATTTATAGAAAATTTCACATTGAAAACATACTTATTTGTTGATAATTTTTCTATTTTATTTCAAATAACAGAAAAACAATATTTGGAAAAAACTAATGTATGTCTGTCTAAAGTTCTGTATATTTATATCAAAAGCATCGCTAAAATGTCATGATATATTACCACAATATGCAATGATATGGTTTGGGGAAATATTGACCAATGGGTGAAATATATTTGCAAGCCAATAAATGTAATTAAAATATTTTGACTACATTTCTAGTTTTCTTCAACTGATAATAGACATAAAACTTTAAAATTATGAGATATATCCTTTCTTTATTTCTTTGCTACGCATTATAGACTGTCTATCTTCTTAAAACCTGAACTGTATGATTTTTCCATACTACATAATCCCTCTCACTTAGTTCATTTTAAAGTGGTTGTATATATTAGCCATTGAATTTCCTTTTTATACCTACCTATTGACTATTTAAGAAGATCTAAATCCATTTGTATGCAAAATTCAAGAAGTCCTTGTTTTTTACTGCTGAGTAATACTCTAATATGTACATATTCCATACTTTCTTCATCCATTCTTCTGTTGAAGGGCATTTGGTTGTTTCCAGGTTCTGGCTATTGCAAACAATGCTGCCATGAACATAGCTGAGCATATACTTTTGTTGTATGATAGGGCCTCTCTTGGGTATATTCCCAAGAGTGGTATTGCTGGATCCACACACAGGTCAGGGAACCCTGATTGCTCTTCGAGCAGATGAGGGAGGGGGACTTGATCAGGGAGGGGGAGGGAAATGGGAGGCGGTGGCGGGGAGGAGGCAGAAATCCTTAATAAATAAATAAATTAAAAAAAAAACAAAAGAACATCTAAATCGTGTGGCAATCATTGTGGTAAGTGGTATAAGCTATCCAATAAAGGACAAATGCATGTTTTCTTTCATATAATAATAGTTAATAATGATCGTCATCCTAACAGAATGTACAGTTGTCTAGGTGACAAGCTTCCAGGCAGACCTGTGAGGGGTTAATTATATTTGGTTAATTGAGATGGAAAGAATCACTGTAACTGTTGGACTAAATGCTGTAATTGACTTTCTGCTGCTATAAGAAACACTGTGAACAAGAGAGCAACTTGGGGACAAAAGGATTTATTTCACGTTACAGGTTTTAGTCCATCATTGAGGAAGCCAAAGCAGGAATTCAAGGAAGGAGTTTGAAGTGGAAACCACAGAGGAACACTGCTTCCTGGCTTGTTCTGAGGCCTGCTTTCAGCCACTTTTCTTATACATCGCTGACCTGCCTGCCTGGGGATGGGGCTGCCAGCAGTGACTTGGGTATTCCCACATTAATTAGCAATCAAGACCATGAGTCACAGACAGATTCACACACCGAGCTGATGGAGGCATATCTTCAATTGAGGTTGTCTCTTTCCACGTATGTCAAGTGGTCTTCGATATTTGTTATCACAGCTAATGAAACAGGGAAATGGAACTAAGAACAATTAGGAGGCATTTGACATCTTTTGCTTTCTGACTGTGGATACAATGGGGCCAGAGGGCGTAAGAGCCTGACACTACTATGCCTTCTCTGCCATGTGGGACCATGACTTCAAACTGTGAACAGCAAGAAATCCTTCCTTCTTTCAGTTTTTTTTTTTGAGTCAGAGCTGAAGAAAAGTAACTGAGACATTTGAAATCTATGTCTTGAAAAAAATAGATACATGACAAAAGAAAACGGACTATTTGGGAGGAAGAAGAGGGGCTTAGGATATAGGAGGCAGTAATAGAGAGGATAATGTACACTATATGTATGTGTGCAGATGGCACTGTGAAGCCTGTCACTCAACACACTATACACAAGCTAATAGAAAACACGTTAGTTACTGCTTAAATGTCTAATTTGAGGCCAGTATTACTGTTTCATGAATTGTGAATCTTAGATTGGTGGGCTGCTGTGACAATTCTTGGTAAACAGACAAGCTCATGTCATACATTGTGTTTGTTTCTATTTTAAAAGAACTTATAAATATTCAAGCACGTAGGAACCCCTTATATGAGCAGTGCAGTAAATTTCTCTTTTCTACAAATCTTGCAGAATATATTGTAAGTCTTGGCATAGTGTGGAATTTGAGATGTGAAAGTGTCACAAAAGATAAAATGTCATTTGGCAGAAACATGTATTCATTCCCCCATTAAGCATTTATTGATCCATTATTCAGTGTTAAGAATTTCTACTTAAAGAACCTAAATATAACAATTAAGTTTGACTGAATTCCCTGAATGCACTTTATAATTTGAATTTAGGTTTTCATGGCTTTTTATCAATTTAGTCACATACAAGCAGAGATGTTTCATCATATCCTATTTCCTAGCTTCAACGTTTCAAGCCTTTTCAGAGCAAAAATGAAAGATTATGAGTGTACTACATTTCTGTAGCTCTTTTATTTCCACCCTTTCCTTAGCCTGCTTTCATGTCTGTAATAAAAAATTTGATCCGGATTGGATTTAGGAACATTATGTTTTTCAGATTGACCTACCCTGTGACTAAGTTTTGCAATGAAACCTGATCAGGCTGTTATACACCATTGCAGCTAGGCACCTTAAATTAGATGGAAGAAACAGAAAATCTTACTGAGGATGTGCTGACTAGATAAAAAGTGGATTTTTACCTTGATTCATATTTTGTGAGCATATAAGCCACTTTAAAAGTTTGCAAGTCTTTAAAGCATTTGCTCCAGTTATTTCCAATGTGCTAAGGTTAGAGAGTTCAGTGAGCACTTTCAAACATCTTGTGAGGGAATTTCTGATGTATGATTATATTAAGGAAAGGAGACAGATATTCAGGAATGTGTTGGAAAGAAACCAAGAAACTAAGATTTTCTTGCTTGAATTTTGAAAAGATGATAGATAAATCCTGGCTTCTTTGTTCAGGTTGCCTATGAAGTACGAGTAATAATTATTATTAATAGTGTGGAGACTCAACTTCCACAGTTTTGACAAAGTTTTCTCTCTCTCTCTCTCTCTCTCTCTCTCTCTCTCTCTCTCTCTCTTTCCTCTGTTAATTCCAAATTGTTAAATGTGAGATATGTTTATAACCAGGTAAAATGGGTATTTTGCTTCCTATGGTTATCTTGAGAGATATATCACATACATACTGATGAAAATAGCTAAGTCACTTGGGTTTGCTTCTTTGGCCAGCCATTTAATACCTTGATGACCTTGGACAAGCTTCCTCAAGTCTCTATGTACTCATTTTATCCAGAAAATGGACAACTGTGGACTCATATCTTATTGTGAAGATTAAATATTTAATACTTGTAAGCTACCTAGAATTATTCTTAGAAAACAGCAAACACAAAAGAGCTGCTGTCTTGCATCTTCCTTTTTTTGGTCAACTATAATATGTTAAAATTATCCTAAATCATAAAATGTAACGTGTGTCGCACTTCCTTCCAGAGAACAACATTTTAGTAGCACAAACACTTGATTTATTGCTTGGCTTGTAAAGATTGGTTTTCCTGAACATTTCCATTTTAAAAGTAGAATAGTATTGTCCAAAGAAACATAAAAACTAAATGTTTAGAAGCCTTTGTGCTATATAATAAGTTGCAAAAAGACAGACATAAACAGTTGATTAGTTTTATTATATTTAATTCAGAAAAGTATTAATATGCATTATTGATATTCAAAGTTCTACTTTCAATTATATAATAACATATATTTATCACAAAATGTTTTTATATAAATAACATCATTTTGGTGGTTTTTAAAATGAATGAAGTTGAAGAAAAGACACATTAATTCTATTTTTTTAAATTATTATGCCTTTAAAAACTACCACAGGAACTTTCCTTTACGTCATATTGAAGTCCCTGGGTTTTCAAACTTCCTATTCTACTGGCGTTGCATCTACTACAGCTGACAGCCCAGAATATCAGAATGTTAAATTTATTTTTGACAGCCCACTCCTAGTTTTGGTGGGATATATCTGTAGATAAGCAATATCAAGCTTTATATGTCTGGGAGGATGAAGCTGAGGTTGTTAATTTTTATATACAATGGTCACTTGATCAAAACCTAGGAAAGTTTTGTTATCCCTCTTGAGTGAGCCTGGGCCATATGGGGAATGGCTTTGCCAACTTCTCATGTGTCTAAAGTCTTAGATAGAGTTTTTAACATGCTTGTGCTCATGTCAGTGAGAAAGACATTTGCTATGGATGTCACTCATTTAGGTCTTTTTTCTATTACATGAATAAAGGTATAAACATAAATATTCTCAAGAAAATTTGAAAGTATGGCCACTTAGCAAAATAACAGCAATAAGTTCTACCCTAGTGCCTACGGTTTCCTCAGTTATGACCTTTTAACCAGGATTATAGCTCCAGTCATGGAATTCAGTTTTATGGAAGAAGCCTCAGATCCAACCAGAGGAGTTTTCATATAACAGATTAACACGATTGCACCAGTAGGCAACTTTTGCCTGGTATAATCATATGTAGTATCCAGTTCTTGGTAAGACCATTGATGTCTTTTTCCCCCTAGAAGTCTTCATAGTACCTTATGGTACTTCAAAACTAGCAAACAGTGAGGAAGTTGAAGTGAGATTAATTTCTCTATGTCACAGCCAAACTTTGTTGTATCTTTAACAATTGGATTTTATCATGTGGTTATGGTAGATTCTTTTAATGAAATTTACACATGAGGACAAATATTATGCCTTAGCTACTATTCTATTGCCATGAAAAAACACCGTGATAAAGGCAACTTTACAAAAGAAAGAATTTAATTGGAGCCTTGCTTACAGCTTTAGAAAGTTAATTTAGAATTATCATGATGGGAAGTAAACCAGATGCTATTATAGTGTTAGCTGAAAGCTTTACATCCTGATCCCAGGCAACCAATAGACAGGAAGCCAGACAGACAGACACACAGATTGTGTGCTGTTGGTGTGGAACATTAAAATCTCAAAGCTCACTCCTAGTGGCACACCTTTTCCACCATGGCCCTACCTCCTAATCCTTCCGAAACAGCTATAACTCTATACAGCCCTATCCTCTTGGCCTTTGGTAGTAACGAGCTGCAGCAGGGCCATGGACCCAGATGTCACTGACCCAGATGGCAAGCGAGTCACCCATCTCAGCCTGCTCTTCATCATCTTCTGATGTGGGAGTCTTTTGTGTTGATTTCATTGGTTAAATAAAAAAACTGCCTTGGCCCTTTAACAGGACAGAAAATTAGGTAGGCGGAGTAAACAGAACCGAATGCTGGGAGAAAAAAACTGAGTCAGGCAGTCGCCCTGATTCTTCCACTCCAGACAGACACAGGTTAAGATCTTTCCTGGTAAGCCACCTGTGGTGTTACACAGATTATTAGAAATGGGTTAAATCAATATGTAATAGCTAGCCAATAAGAGGCTGAAACTAATGGGCCAGGCAGTGTTTAAAAGAATACAGTTTCCGTGTAATAATTTCAGGTAAAGCTAGCCGGTCCCCCACCGCACCTATTACTACAATCTTCACCTCTTCAGATCAGCCATTCTCCACAGGACTTCACCCTGTCTCTCTCCCCTACCCCACCATATAAATGTTCACTGTCATAGTGCCTGACTGCCACAAGGTACCCATGATTTCTCCTCAGCACCAAGGTAGGCCATCCTGGGCAGGCCTGTGGGTCTCCTTCTCCCACTCAGTCATAATTTTACAGCCTTTAAAAAATGTGGTAAATAAAACAAAAAAATGAAATTATTTTCCTTCCTGAGATAATCTTATGCAGTTCATGCTGTTGTCACAACTCACTATGTGGCAGAGTTTGGCTTTGACCTTCTCATCCCTCTGACGCTAACTTCCAAGCTCTGTGATTATAGGCACGAGTCACCCTGCCCAGAAACAGCTGTGTCCTTGTTGTATTACTTTGACCATATTATTTAATCTCATTTATCTTCAGTCTCTTGACTTGTAAGATACATATGGCTATATCTATTCATATTGTTGCTAAAGATGAGATGAAGTGGTGCTATTTGGCATGTGAGCTGGCTAGGCATACCTCCACTAAATGCATGGAGAAGAATGACCTGAAGCAAAGATATTCTTTATTAACAGGTCATCAACTATTAGCTCTGTTTTTGCACTAAAACCTTCAGTGATCCTTTGCAGTTTGAGGTAACCAATTTTAGTTTTTTGATTCTCAAATTCAAACATTGTGACAGCTTGGTTTTAACTGCTATTAGAAACAGGAGCTTTGGTCTTCAGTGGTTGAGAAAATGAATCAGCAATTACTAAGTCACTTTGTATTACTGTAATCATGGGAGTGATCAATCAATAAACTATTACAGGTGCTGACTTGAAATAAATCTTGCATTTTAGAATTAGTTCTCTATGCTATAAATCTTTTTTCTTTTTACTAATATTTAGCATCTTAAATGTATTATGGAATACTGTTTTATCATAATACATATGTCTGGATAGTGCAAACATAGTTGTACTATTTTATTCATTTCCCATTTATCTATTCATTTTATCTTATAGTATCAGTGAAAGTACATATTACAGGATTGTGTGCATTTTCAAGGCGTTTGACTTTCCTCAAATATAATATGTAATATCAGAAAACTATTTGGTGGTACTTGTCTTCTTATGAGGTCAGGAACTTGCAGGTATAAAGGATGAGTTTCTTTCTTTGGAACATTTTTTCAAGCAGCGACCAAAAGTCAGCCAGTGTCTTCATTTTTGAAAGAAGTCCACTGAGGTTTGCAAATGTGTTCATGCTTGAGTGCTGACTAACAGGCACCAAACTAATTAGAGACCAAAGATTTTGCTGCATTTTGTCTTCTAGGAGCAGCATGTTTGTAGAGTTCTGTGACAAGGACACTTGAGGGTATCTTATGGATGAGATCATCGTTATTCAACAATAAACTTATACAAAACAAAGCATATTATGCAATATTTCTGGTTGCAGATTTTGAACACTAAAAATTAATCTGAAGGGACAAAAGAATGTGAATATTTATAAATAAAGAAAACACAAAAAATGATAATGGAACCAATACCAGACACTGCTAAAGTGGCCAAGATCCTGAGACTAGATGGAGCACGGGTCTCGGGGATAACCTAATGCTATTATTCTGCTAACAGAATAGCTATAAAGTCACCCCTTATGGCAGCTTATATGCCTGTATATCAGCTCCTCACTCATCCATCATCAGAAAAGCTTCTTGCAATAGCTGGAAATCCATACAGAGACCCACAACAAGACAATGGGCAGAGAGTCAGAGACTTTGGATCACTTAGTCCTAAATAGAATTGACTTCATCAAATCCCTCCCCTCAAGGTTCAGGGACCTATGTGGAAGAGGAGACGGGAAGATTGTAAAAGTTGGAGGTGATGAATGACTGCAAATAAACAGTGTCTAACAGACACAACAGGACAGATGCACATGACTTAAAGAGACTGTGGCAGCATGCACAAGACCTGCACAGATTCAAGCCAAATGGACTCCCTGCACTGAGGGGAAAGTGGACACAGTCTCCTGCCCCTAACCAAGAAACTATCTGCAGTTGATAGCTGCTGCCAAAGAAAACAATATTTTTTTCTAATGGAGTCTCACTGGATGTATAAAGTATGCCCAAGAGAAGACTTCATGTTCAGAAGTAGTCAGCCAACATAAAACCAACTCAATGGTATGCTTTGTAGACTTTTTGTCTTATTATTCTTTGTATGGTCTATATTTTATTGTATTGATCTTTTGCTTATATATTTTCATTTCTGTTTTTGTCTTTTTGTCATTTTTTGTATAGTTCTTGTTTTTCGTTCCTTGTTTGTTGTTTAAGAGAGACAGAAAAAAAAAAGAATATGTAGTTGTGTGAGTAAGGAGTTGGGGAGGATCTGGGAAGAATTAGGGGAGGAGGAAACATGATCAAAACATATTGTATGAAAAATATTTTTCAGTAAAAATGATTGCACCAACTTTTTATAAGTGATAAAATATATTTGTTCTAATATTTCAAAATCATACAGACTTCAAAATTCATTGTGTCTTAATCATTGTTCTATTGCTGTAAAGAGACACAGTGACCTAGGCAATTATAAAAAAGCATTTAATTAGGTTCTTGCTTACAGTTTCAGTGGGTTAGTCTATTATCATCACAGACATGGTGCCGGAGATATTGTTGAGAGCTACATTCTGATCTGCATCTGCATGCAGAGAGAGAGAGAGAGAGAGAGAGAGAGAGAGAGAGAGAGAGAGAGAGAGAGAGAGAGAGCCTGAGAGGGAGAGAGGGAGAGACACTCCGGACTTGGCATTGGTTTTAGAAATCTCAAAGTCCATTCCTAATGACCCATTTTCTCCAAGAATATCACATCTCCTAGTGGATGAGAAAGCATTCAAATGTATGAGCCTATGGAAGCCATTCTTCTTCAAATCCCCACACATGGTAAGATATTTTGTGAAATGTATGATAGTAAGGAAGAAAACATGTCTGATAATAGTGATCTAAGAAGCAAACCCCATTTTCTCCTGCAGACCTGTGGCTTCTTTTAGGCAAAATGAAGACATGTGTGAAAGTTCCCCACTTTCCTTTGTTACTCTAACATCTTCTCAACTGTTTCATTGATTTTCTGTTGAGTATGCTTCCGACTTTCATAACACTTACCACACATGTACAATGATTTTCCTAACTATGCTTTTGGGAGCATATCTTGTGACACCCTGAACTGAAATAAGACCTCTTTGAAGTAATGTACAATGATAAAACAAATAAAAGTGCACCATTCCTTGGAAGCTGGGACCTCAAGTGCTCAGTGTGACGGGCAACAGCTCCTTTATGTCCCTAGGGGCCAGTTAGCACAGTGACAACATTTTCTCTTCTCTACTTTTCCTTGAAGTCAGAAAGGACAGAATAGGCGCAATGGAATTAAAACATGGCTTTGGTTATAGACCTGTTTATGGCTCAGAATCTCATCTTAGGTAACTCTTAATGTTTTGTTAACTCTAGTATTGTTTTCATTTGCAGTGACTTTCTGTTGAGAGTGGGCGCTATCAGTAGCACAGGTGTTGACAGTAGCAATAATTACTGAAGAGATTGAAATGTTTAGAGGGAATGGAATTCTAACTTCTTAACTTTAAACCACACGGACCTGAAATTCTGCACATTATTGATTAATTGACAGATTTCTCATGAAACCATTCCTGTCGTGAAAGAGATGTTTAACTGTGTTCAGTGTTCTATGCTATTTGACCTCCATTAGCCTGCCTCTGTCGTGTAGTCTATTACGAAGCCACTAGAATTTAGGGTATAAGGATTAGTTGAGGTGATTGTGGAGACGTTAGTGGAAACCTTCAGTACAGAGATATTTGGATTGTGTAGATATGGGGAACATCCGCTGTAAAATACCCCAAACTGAATTTATACTCTTAACTTATAAAAAGTACTTACTAAATGTAGTTCTCTTTTTCAAATATTTATTTTAAATACTAGAAGGGAATATTTTTCATTGCTTTTTAAGACATTATATGGCAAAAGAAACACACAAAGCCCAGAATAATAATATAAATTAAAATGCAAAATAATTTAAGTTATTCTTTGAGGTCAAATGGAGTTAAATATTAAGGGTTCAAAATAAAATTTTAATAACCTAATTGAAAGCCACAACAACATCCCATCAAAAGCACATGTGACATTATTAGCATATGTCAGGATTTTCCAAATTAAGAAGAAAGCATCAAATTAAGAAGAGCACCAAAAAACCCTGCCACAAAGAAAGAGATAATTTGTGCAGCTTCATCATCGGCTTAGACATTAACAGCCTTGTGCTTTCAGCTCCATGGGCGAGTCTGATAAGAGATGGAAAGATTCTGTGGCTCTATCTTTGATGGGTCTTTTTATTTTAAACATCGTTTTACTGTGCTGCTTCTTCTAGTTTAGGGTGGAAGAAGAACAAAATATTTTGTGGAGTTCCAAGTCGTACATAAATATAATACCTTGGTTCAAATAAGAAATTACCAGTTAAAAATGACCAGATCACTTTTGTTTCCTGAAGTTGACAAGATAAAATCAGCATCCAAATTTTATTCTGCCTCTTTAAGAGCATTTTAGAACTGAAATAAATTGGGAGTTACTTGTTATTCATGGGTATTGAAAAAAGCTAATAAATTCCCCCTTATCTTCCAAAAGCAGGCAGGAGAGCATGGTTTTAATAGTAACTTCCCATTTTTACATTTATCACACATTAAATAATTATGGTTTGGGACATAATTCATTTCAATACTTAAACTTCTCTTTAGAGCCTATAATGCTTTGAGCTTACTTTGAAGTCAAGAAAGCTCAGGATATCATTAAGTCACCTAAAAAATACTATGCAGGTGCCAAATCAGAATAAAACCACCGAAAGAGAAGAAACAATAGGGAATAGTCACTGTGTTTCGAAAGGTTACCAGACTGTCATGTGCAGTTGGGTTTGTGTTTGTGCTGTGCAGTGACATGAGGGATCATGGGACATTCCCAGTGGCTCTGCTACATTTCTCTTCTATTATTTTTCTTATTTTAGAACTTTGATTTTTGTCTTTAAAAATACATGAGATGCCTATTTCAGGGCAAACTGACTCACCCTAGTGTCTTCTGTTGAAATATTTGCAATTTACAGCTGCTGCAGATAGGTCAGTTTGCTTTATATGTGATATTCAGGAAGTTCTCTTCACGTTTCAGAATGTGAGGTTTCAAACCATCTCTGTTCACTTAAAAGTGAACATTGGTCTTAATCCCATGTGTTTCTGGAGTTAAGGATGTCTTTGGAATTCCCTGCTCATTTCTCTCACTTTCTTTAGCCCATCCCTTCGATATGTCAGTCCTGCAACCCTTGCAAGTCACTCTTGACTCTGAAGAGGATTGACAAAGTGTCTTTCTTATTAAAATGGGGATTCACACACTTCTTAGCACTATGCCAAATATGGATTAGATTTTTTTCCTGCTATAATCAGAAACAAATACAACTTCAAAAGGAAAATGTCTGGAGATACAGAAGATAGATTTAGTGGCAGTTGTTGGAAACAGTTCACATCTAGAATACATCTTGGCAACTTTGTTTATCCTTCTGTCACTGTCATGAGTATTCCACACCAGTGTTTTGTATAAATTAGGTAGCTTAATACTTTAGTTGCATATTATGACATTAAACTTCAAAGTGGGTCCCATAATATTAATATGACAGATATGAGACATTTAGTAGATTTGAAGATACACTAACATCTAGGCTGATAGTGTCAACTTTCTAAATCTGTTTTTTTTAATGTTTATACATTGGTTACTGCTAAAAGTATTACAAGATACTATTAAATTTTGACTTATTCTGAGCACACTGATCAAATCATTTATATAAATGCTATGAACTTTTATATCTAGTTACAAATTCCAAGTGGCTTTTTATGGTTAGTTACAAGTGGCTGTTTTATTTATTTATTTTTTTGCCATAGTGGAAGAAGGAATCAACTCCCCATCCAAAATTTGGTCTGGATGTGGACTCAGACACCACCTGTGATGGGGTGAGAGGTAGGGTACCCACCTGAAGGAGTTCTGGAGAAAGGAGCATAGACTGATTTGTGAGAAAGGACAGTCCCATGGCTTTGATTTTAAGTGTGGTTAGGCAAAGTTAGGGTTTCCTGTTGGCATAGCCACATCCATCGTTTAAGCTGTCCCCTGGGCTTCAATGAAGAAACCGACTAGCTTTTCTTGCCATCTGCCCAGATATACCGCAAGAGGGAAAACGAAAGAATTGGGAACCATAATATTTCATCAGTCAGACATCAGAAAAGGGGTCCATCTGTATAATTAACTTGGAGATTGCCTTTAAAACTAATCCAATGGTCACATCTCTCATGTTTACCTGCACTGCCACAGTTTTTAAAGATCGTTTTTATTGCTGACTTTGCTGTGACTGGTTATCAGTGACATGTAAATGTATCTGTTTCTTGTTTGTCTCTGCCAGCTGAGCTGTAACCTCTCCAGAGCAAAGTGATGCCTACCAGTTTAATTTATTGTGGTGTTCTCAGCATCTGGACTGTATAGGAATCACCACTAAATAATATATTGGTCCAAAGCTCGGTGAGGACTAAACTGTGAACAGTTTTGTCACACTTCGTTCTAATAACAGAAGGTTATTCAGTAAGTACCAGTAGAGAGAATTCATGTTTCCAGCTATATCTGCAAAGCCTCCTCCTTAGGACCTAGCCCATAGCAAGCATTTCATATCCATTAGCCATTATAACAATTAGAATGTACGGCAGGAAATGTAAATAACAGCAAATAGAAATGAGTGCCTCTCACAACAGTCTGGATGTGAGCCGTCTGGTCCGGAATGGTGATTCCATGACATCAGCCACCCAGACTCTTTCTTTCCAGGTACTGAAGCAACATGGCTTACCATGACATTCATACAGGTTCTTCTACATATCTTACTTCCTGAAAGGAGACCAAACCATTCGTTTTTATGAAATGTTGACTCATTCAGAGCAAACATAGCACTGAATTCTGAAGCACAGTAAGATCGTCTTGCAGATTGGTTTAAAACTTTTAGTGGCATGGTGGTTTTGTTAGTGTTTCTATTGCTGTGTTAAAGCCCACAACCCAAAGCAATGTGTGCACGCATAGGTTTATTTTATCTTATAGTTCAAGATAACAGTTCCAACACAGAGGGAAATTGGGGCAGGAGCTCAAAGCAGGGCAGAAAGCTGGAGGCAGAAACAGATGCAGAGGCCATGCAGAATTGCTGCTTACTCACACTTTGCTCAGTTTGTTTCTTATATACCCAGAGTGGGCTGGACTCTCCCACATCGTCAATCACTAACTAAGAAAATGTCCCATAGGCTCAGACTTGCCCGCAGGACAATCTGGTGGTAATATTTTGTCAACTGATAATCTTTCTTCCAAAGCAACTCTAGCTTATGTCAAGGTGACATAAAACTTGCCAGCACAGATGATAATTCTAGGGATGAATTAAAAAATGAAAATTTACTTGATAACAAAATAGTGCTAAAATTGTTTAAAATGTAATAGTCATAGTGGTGTGAATATTTTTCATGTTCAGAAAGCAAAAGTAATATCATAATTTCTAGAAAAGGAAGTAAAATTAAAATTAAAATCAATCATAAACTTCAGAGGAACACAATTGATTTCCGGAAAATGTAATGAATAACATTTAGAGGAAGTATGTCATGCATTTTTAATTAGTCAAAATGTCTCGCCAATATAAATGAATAAATATATGTAAGAATAGAGAAATAAATAAGTAATAAACTGGTTAAATCGAATACTGCCACTCTCTCTAGTCTAGCCCACAGGAGAATACAGAGAATATTGCTTTAGAACTAAACCGTGCTTTTTTGATACATTAGCTACTCTAATAATTATTCTGGATATTTTTGAACATCTTAAATGTTTGTTCACTCTAATTTTGTGACTGTTAGTACAAAACTATATGCTGTTCAGCCGCTGTGCAATTACACAGCTGCCAAAGTCTCTGTTGATGAAGATGTGGTACAGTTTAGGAATGATGGTTCACCCTAAGCTCCTAGCTAGTGTCCAAGACCTAGTTGGGTTGCTTTTCAGCTTCCTGCATTTTGCTAACTAAAGAAGGTGAAGGGATGAATGGTTCTCAGACAATCTGTTGTTCAGTAATAAAGACTTCCCTCTTAGGAAACAGGGCTAGAGAAACAAAAAGAGAAGAAATGGTTGATGAATGGCTTATCTGCCTCTGATGTAGTAAAAATCCCCATTGAATATAAATTTTTCTAGACAGATATCTACAACCTTCAGTGAAATAAATTATTCTCATTATAAAAAGGCTTAATACCTGCTTGTAAGAAATAATGCTTTCTTGTCAGCTGGGGACGACTTTGAGTTATTTTAAATAGCACATAAGGTCAATAGCATTATATAATGTAAAGTTAGAAATTTTAGTATGGTGTATTCATCATCTCAATATCTAAAATCCTTAATGCCCAAATTGACTTGTTATTATTTTTTCATAATTTGTTTTATTTTTTCATTAATATATATGTGCATGTGCACAAGTGTGAAGGTGCCCATGGAGGCCAGAAGAGGGCATTGGATCCTGGATAACTGATACTGCATGGAGTTGTGAGGTGCCTAACATGGATGCTAAGAACTGAACTTGCTACTGCTGCACAGTTTCCAGCCCTATCCTGTCCTGCTCACTCACTGGGGCTTCTGGATTGCAGCCCCACCAGGGTCTATGTCTAAGGAGCCCACTGCACTCCTTGTGTATTGGCAAATTCAGGTAATAAAGCAATGTTTTCTGTGCTGAAAAAGGAAAAAGAACTGAACTTGGGTTCTTTGAAAGAAGAGAACGTGTTGTTAACTGGTGAACCTTTCTCCCAACCCTTAAGAGGTAATATGAGTGTTACAATCCAAATCTGTGGTTTTTTTAAAATGATATAGAAGTTTATTAGTCAAACAGTGATGGTGAACGTCCTTAATCTCAGTACTTGAGAGGTAGAGGCAGGTCAATCTCTGCCAGTTTGAGGCTAGCATGGTCTACAGAGCTGGCTCCAGGAAAGCCAGGGCTAAAGAGAGATACCTTTTCTCAAAAAAAAAAATCAAAACCAAAAAAGTTCATTGAAATATCCTACTTCTGATATTTTTACATATTTATTGATAGTTCTTATCAAGAAATACTATAACTATAAAATAGTGAATGCCTGTAATTGAAAATTCTGAAACATAAGGATGCTATTCTAAAATAAAAATCCCTTTCATGTATTAAATTATATTAACTCATGATGCATTGGTTAAATTTTTTGATGCTTTCTCAGTAGCATCTGTGGTAGTTAGAAAGAAAATGACCCTCAAGGAGAGTGACACTATTAGAAGGGGTGGCTTTGCTGGAGTAAATGTGGTCTTGCTGGAGAAAGTGTATCACTGGAGAGGTGGACTTTGAGGTCTCATATATGTTCAAGTCATGCCCAGTGAGACAATTCACTTCCTGTTGCTTGCAAGATGTCAGACTCTCAGCTACTTCGCCAATACCATTTCTGCCTGCAGCTGCTATATTCCACAATGATGATAATGAACTGAACATCTGAAAATGTAAACCACACTACTAAATGTTGTCCTTTGTAAGAGTACCTGTGGTCATGGTGTCTCTTCACAGCAAGAGAAACCCTAGGTAAGACACTATCCATTGTATTGCAGAACTTAAGACACCATTACATATTTAAAATACATAGAGAATAGAGGCTATAA
Organism: Microtus oregoni; assembly: GCF_018167655.1. Lineage (NCBI taxonomy): Eukaryota > Metazoa > Chordata > Mammalia > Rodentia > Cricetidae > Microtus > Microtus oregoni. Next base: position 73,729,073 of record NW_024543062.1, read on the forward strand.
CTTATTTCTTTTAAATTCATAATGAACTGATCATTAATTTAAAAGTGAATCTGAATCATATTTTGACTTTTATGAAATAAGGCATAAACTTTACCTTACATCTTTAATGAGTTATTATATGTAACTAAGGTGGCTTGAATAACCATGGCTCTTACAGGCTCAGATATTTGAACACTTGGTCCTCAGCTGATAGAAGAGTTTGGGAAGGATTAGGAGGTGTGGCCTTGCTGGAAAAGATGTGTCACTAAAATCAGATATTGAGGGTTTGTTGGTGTACAAAAAGTTTCACAATAGCCGGAATGGAGTATGAGAAAGTAAAACTCACAGAAAGAGTAGTAATCTGCAGTCCTCTGTGTGCACTGGGAACTGGACCCAAATCCAGCAGTCAAGAGACCAGTGCAAACTTTTCATCAGCATTCATAGAACATCTGACCATTCTCAAAGTGGGCAGGTATCTTAAAGGCTATTGGCTAAGAAGGTCCCACAGCACCTCCCCCTTTTGTCTAAATAAGAGAGTTCTAAGCCTAATACAAAACTATATACAATAAGAGCAAATATCAAGTATTGTCCAGAGAAAAAAAGAGCCAAAAACATACATAAAAATTAGAATTACAACCAACATGAACAACATCAAACAAGAAACATATGCTTACTGTTTCAATAGCTATCCTAGCCTAAAGAGTTTAAATCTTATATTAAAAGTAGCTTGACAAAGTCATGAGAGGAAAGTAACTATGACTATCTAGTCTTCAACCCCTCAAAGACTTGAGAAGGGAAATAATATTACTTGAGTAAACAGGAAGCACAATAAAGCAACTTTCAAAAGGTGCAAAAAAAATGTCAGAACCTGGGCAATCACCACAAAGTAGCTTGTAACACTTTGCTCACAAACCCCATTTAAATGCCTCGTAACAGGACCTCCCAAAAGAAGAGAAGCCATTCATGCTTCCACCAGCTGTGTGAGCAATTAGCATGAACCAGGAAGTCTTCTCTTAAAGAAGCCCTGCCACTGCTTGCAGCCAGCAAACAGAGACTATCTGGAAAAAAATGGGGCTACCAAGGTGCTCCAATTGATTCCCGCTTTTGTGGGTCTAGAGCACCCTTTAAGAAGAAAGGTTGATATGGGAGCAGGGAAGAAGATATCTTAACTAAGGGAGCCATTTTAGGGTTGACAAGAGACTTGGCTCTAGAGGGGTTCCCAGGTGTCCAAGGGGATTTCCCCAGCTAGGTCATTGGGCAGCAGAGGAGAAGGTGCCTGAACTGGCCTTATCTCATAGCCACACTGATGAATATCTTGCATATCACCATAGAACCTTCATCTGGCGATGGATGGATATAGAGACAGAGACCTACATTGGAACACTGGACTGAGCTCCCAAGACCCAGATGAAGAGCAGAAGGAGGGAGAGCATAAGCAAGGAAGTCAGGACCGTGAAGGGTGCGTCCATCCACATTGACGGTGGGACTGATCTAATGGGAGTTCACCAAGGAGAGCTGGACTGGGACTGATGGAGCATGTGATCAAACTGGACTCTAAATGAGTGCTGACTGAGAAGCCAAGGACAATGGCACTGGGTTTTGATTCTACTACATGTACTGGCTTTTTGGAAGTCTAGTCTGTTTGGATGCATACCTTCCTAGACCTGCATGGAGGGGGGCGGGCCTTGGACTTCCCATAGGGCAGGGCACCCTGACTTCTCTTAGGACTGGAGAGGGAAGGGGAGTGGGAGTGGGGGGAGTAGAAGGGAAATGGGGGGATGGGAGGAGGCAGAAATTTTTAATAGATAAATAAATAATAAAAATAAAACAAACAAGCAAGCAAACAAACAAAAACCACCACCAACAATAACAAAAAACTTTTTAAAGTCTTATGTGGATCCATGCCCCAGATAGTAGGCTCCATTTTGTTGGTGTACAAAAGATTTCCACAATAGCCCAAAATGGAGAATAACAAAGGTTTATTTATTTAGGGAATAAACTCACAGAAAGAGTCGCAAACTGCAGTCCTCTGTGTATGCTGGGAGCTGGAACTGAATCCAGTAACCAAGAGGCCCATATGTGCTTTTTGTTTGCATTTATAGTACATGAGACCACGCCCAAAGTGGGGTGGTATCTTCAAGGCTATTGACTGGGGAGTTCCCAAAGGAAGGTTTGAAAAGACTCTTGCCCTTCGCAGTCTCTTACTGCCCCATGCTTATAGATCAAGATGTGAACTCTCAGCTACTGTTGTAGTACCGGGCCTTCCTTCTTGCTGTCATGCTCCCATGCTGGGATGGTTGTGAATACTGATGTTCTGAAATAGCAAGCCCCAATAAACCTTTCTTCTATAAGTTGCCTTGGTAGTGGTGTCTTATTACAGCAATAGAAAGGTAAAGGTAACCAAGACAGTGAGATTTAATTTTGAATGTATTTTATATATTAATTACACCTAGTTATAATTATTGCTGTATATTAATAGGAGCAAGTGATTTAAATATTTGAGCATATATGGCATAATCTATTCTACAAATTATTTTAGTTTAAGTGGTTGAAGCTTTTGATTTGGGATAGCAGTATTTTTTTAATACAAAAACAGATGTTTATATGCACATATTTTATTATAGTCCTGTAGATTTACCTCAACAAATCACAATGACTGAAGTTGTGATTAACATTACCTTTTCTGCATCTGTGCTTTGAGCTGTCTGGAACATGTTCAGGAACATTATTCTCACTCCCGGTTTGCAGTTCCTCTGCTGGCAGTAAAACTCCTGAAGTTCAGAGGACAGAGGCATTCTCCCAACTCCCAGAACTACTTTATGACCCTTTATGTTATTGCTCAGCTTCTGTCACTGAAATATAGAGAGGTCACATTTTAAATGAGAGATATCATTTATCAAAACTCCACAGAATTTAGGACTAATTTCCTATAGATATTTATTTTTTAACATGAGCTGGTTTTGTTTAACTGAAAAAAGAGTGGCAAAAGGTATGCTTTTATTATTTTGGCATAATGGAGATATATGTATATAAATAACACACTCTCTTGCAGAGATACCTAACCTATGGAATCTCTTGCTTCATAAGATTTCCACACAACTGTAACAGACTAACACTGTATGAAGCAATTTGCATTTAAACGTGATAATCAGGAAAAAAAAGAGTCTTTAAAATAGAAAGCTCAGACCTAGAATAAATTGTCCATGTAAATGTGCTGATTTGCATGCAGAGAATGGATTCTAACAGTGGGGCGCAACTGAAGAAATTAAGGCTACCTCTTCTCCTGAGTGCCCAGTGACGTTGAATTACAATCGAATACCTATAGAAATAAGGGTGACATCCAAATGGATACTAAATGAATATATTATGCTCTGCGATGTTTCACTGAATTCTAAACGAGTTCAGAAAGATGGAATACCAAGAGGTGCTGAAGTACTTCAGACACACTCAGTCAAATGCATGTGGTTAAATAAAACTCTGTAGAATGTTCCCAACATAAAATGAGTTTTTCCTATTCAGAAGGAAAGTAGAGCAATTTATTTTTTTTCCTCAGACGATCTCATCACAAGTAGGAGTTTACTTTAATAAACTTGGTTTGGTTTTTAGGGAAACTCTTGCAATTTGAAAGTTTCTTTGTAATTCTTTTGAGCCCTAATGCAATAGACTTACAATCTTACTTTTATTGTGCCCTTTAGCATTGAGTAAGCATTATTATCTGTTTAATCTGGAAAGCTCTAGTGACCTGCATAAGAAGAGTAAAAGCAAAAAAAAAAAAAAAAAAAAAAGAAAGAAAGAAAGAAAGAAAAACAAACCCTATCCATTGATTGACCTTGAGAACCAAGGGACTCCTATGTTGTGGTTAGTCAAATACCCTGGTTAGTATTGTTTTTTTTTTTTTTAAACTGTATTAATGAAATAAGAACTACAATTGGCTTCTACGTTTTTGTTCATTCTTGAAAAGTTTACTTTGAATGTACTTTTTCCACTTTTGAGTGTGTTGACATGGTGTCATAACATGCTAGGTTCCATTGTACATTGTCATATGATGCTTTAGCCAACTGGGACTGTTCACCCACCATGTTAGCTTTCCTTCAATTTGGACTCATATTGTAGTTATTATGCTAGCATTACACTATAGCCTCAGAAAATCAGAATATGGAGTTGCTCCTTTCCCAGAACCATTTTCTGATCCTTTGTCTTATCTTCTCAACTCCTTCACTACAATTCAGAGGTATTCATGCTGTATGAGGAATGGCATTCCTCAAAACTCAGCGGTCCACAGATGAAAACTGCCCCAACCTGATACACTGCTGGATGCTGATTTTGCTCAGATATAATTTGCAGCAACATGGAATGGGTACAGACCTAGTATGGATGTTTAGAACTATTGTAAAAGCAAGTGTTGGCTTAGAGGAGGGAGTTAAGAACTGAGGTGGAGGAACTCAGGTTGTCTCTGTTATCTGACCTTGAAGAAAAAACAACTTTCTCTCATCTCTATGACAGGAAATAGTTTTACAACTTGTATCAAAGTGCTTGCCCACTGAGGTTACGCTCTTATCTCCCCTTGTAGAATAACAGCTAAGGATGTGCTCTTCCTTGATGAACACATTTCAGAAAGATGACTCCTGGGTCCTTGAGAATGATTTTTCTGGGTCATAAACCCTATTAGAACCTTAAGAAATACTTATCGAAGAGGCAAAGAAAATCTTTAGAACTAATGTTTTCAAGTAAATGCTCTAAGTAAAGGTGGGTCAGGGCTCTAAGGTCTAAGGGTCCAGTAAAGCTGAAGTCAGTGCCAAGGTTTTCTGGGTCACTGACCATAAAACTGATTTCCCTTAGGACCACGCTATAACCCAGGGACACTTTGTAGTGTGAAGTTCATCTGGACCCATTTCACTAACAATTTATTTACATTTCCCCCATTTTTCTAGCCTGGCACATGATGATTTTGGCTAGCTTGAAAGCCAACTTCAATGTGTTTTCTATTTTTCACTTTTCTCCCTAAAGTACTGGAGTGTTAAGTCTGTGGCTGTCCCTGTAGAATCTCCCACATTCACTTGCAAGCAGGGCCATTGAGAAAGATTCCTTAAACCCTATGCTGTCATTTGGTGGGTGCTTGCATGATATTAGAAATTTTTTAAAATTCCATTATTTTATGTTAAACTAATTGTACAATAGGAACACAAATTATCAGTAGATGTTTCTCTATATAAACTGTATCTTGGATCAAAAGGTTAGGATTATTTACTAACAAAAGTACTGCTTCTTTGTAAAGCCCATGCTTAATTCTTTAGTCTATTGGTTTTGTAACCTTGTTATTATTAACTGGACTTTAATATTCCCAATACTTCAAACTTCTCAAATAACATTAGTCTATTGTAATATATACACCTGTAAATGTTTATTTACAATTACAAACTTTCCTTAGTAGGTGTTGACTATGATTACTTTGTATACTGTAGGGAGGGGAAGAGGCAAAAATCTAAATTGCCACCTTTTAAATTTATTTTTTTAGATTGACCTTATTTGTTTATTGACATATCAATGATCAAATTCAGCGCCTAATGCATGCCAAAGTAGCACCCTACCACTAATCCCACACCCGTGGCCCCATTTTTAACTTCTTTCATGGAGAGACAAAAATCACACAGATTAACTGCAACAAGATGGTTTTAAGTATATGTAGAGGGATTAGTAAATCTATTGAACAGATGTGCTATCACGATTACTGATGACATTTGTGGTGATGAGCACTTCGCATCGCCCCTTTTGTGAACTTGAAGAATACGATAGATTGTCATTGACCATAGTCAATGTTGAACTCTTGGCTTTACTATACTGCAGAACATCTGGTTCATTGTTTTAGGAAAATCTAATTACTTGGGTCAAATACATGAAAGCTTAATAGCCTTTATTTACAGTGATTTATAATAGCCATCTGATCTATCCCAAGCATAAATGTGCTATAATGCTAGCATTTGAACATTAGTCTAGGGACATTATTGTCTTTATATACTGTTTTATGAAGGCATTTATCTTTTGGATGGCTGCTAAATCTTCTCTTTATGTTTATGAACATTCTTTTTATATTATATGGTATTATAAGATACGATATTGCACGTCTAATACTAACTGAGTATCTAACTTGGCTTGAGTAGCTTTCGTGTTGTTGAATTGGACAGTTCTCTTTAGCAGCAAACATTGTTTTATATTAGTACGTTTTCTCAATAGCAGTTATGGCCAAGGATGAAAACATGGACTTGATATAACACACATAAAGCAAATGAACAATTTCTTCTGTATACCAGGTTTGGTGGTAACATAGTAGCATCCTTAAGTTATGGCAACTATATAGGAAATCTTTTTTGACAGTAATAGTATATTATCTCATATATTGAATTCCAATTTCTGGAAATTATGAAGTAAGTACATAAAACTTCATATATTTCAAAATTGAGTGTCAAGACATGACAATGAGAGAAACTACTAAAAACTGTTTAATGCCTAGAAAGTTTTAGTCATGGTGGAGATTTAATCAGCTTGTATCCTGATTTCCTATAATGAGAAGTGGCTTTATTCATTATAGTTTCTTGCTAAAATGGGTTGTTACTTGACATGAAATTCTTACTTTCTCAGAGAAGAATATAGAAATGTGGTAATGTTAAAGTTGAAAACAAAGTCAGGAATATTTATATGAGCCTGTAACCTTTCAAATGTCGTGAATGCTTGGCTACTCAAATGTTCTAAATATTTACTCTTCATATATCAGTTATGGATTAATCATGTTTGTTTACAAATTGGAATGTAAGGCATTCCTCCACTTCTCTTTACCTATTTTCTGTATGCTAGAAGTAGTCTATGAGGGCTTTTGGGTCTTTATGGGAATTTTTAAGTGTGCAAATACATATGTACTAACTTGATGTGTGTGTGTTAGTTTGTGTGAAGATGCAGGTGCTTATGGAAGCCAGAAGTCAACATCTGGATGTCTTCCTTGATCTCATCTCCTTATTTTTTGAGAACAGGTTTATTACTGAACTTGATGTTCACCATTTTGACTGTACTGACAGTCCAGCAACCCTCTGGGATCAACCTGTCATGACCTTCCCAGTGCCGGCATGCTCCACCATTCCTAATATTTTGCATGGATGCTGGTGATTGAATATAGGTATTCATGCTTTCACGGCAAGCACCTTACCTATCAGAGCCTTCTCTGCAGCCTTAGGTTTGGTTCCTAGCTCTAATGAGAGGTGACTCACAACAGCCTACAACTCTAGCTTCCAGGTTGTCTTCCACCCAGCGCGTACCTATGCTCACCTGCACATACACACAGATACACATATAGATGTAATTAAAATCATTACACAAATATCTAAAAATTTTAAACACACTCTGAACTAGGTGAATGACAATGTGGTCATTCAATGCTATTAGGTCACTTAAGGACCGCCTTCATTTCACTTCTGTAATTTTTTAACTATTTGTTTTTTGTATAGTTAGCTTCAGCTGTCACCTTGACACAGCCCACAGTTATCTGAAGCACTATTATTTGGTGGATTACCTCCATTAGATTGGGCAATGGGCATGTCTGTTGAGAATTTTCTTTATTGCTTATTGATGTAGAAGGTCCCAGTTTCCATGGGCAATGATACTTCTAGAGAGATTCCAGGGCTGTAAATGCAAGCTGGCTGACCACTTGTCAGAGGGAGCAGGACTGTAAGTGGTTTTTCTTTATGGTTTTTGCCTCGGAATTTGCTTGAATTCTTGCCCTGTATTCCTTCAGTGATGAGTTGGAGGAATCAACCCTTTCTTCTCCAAGTTTCTTTTGATCAGAATGCTTATCACAATAAAGAAAACCAAATGATGACAAGGGCAAAATTTCCTACCCCAAAACCTCTTAAAATATGCACTAAAAGAATATTTACCATTTACTCATTTTTAGGTGTCTCATTTTTAGAACTCTTCTCATGTGGAAAAAAGTGGAAACCATCCATCCAGTGGCCCATTCCTTTTTCACCATTCCCATTAGCTCTTGTAAATAAGCTTTTTACTTTCTCTTTTTCCGATACCTTATAAACAGTACCCTGTGGCCTTTGTCACATAGAATTATGCCTTTGAAATTCATCCATGTTGCAGCTTATGTCAAGATTACCTTCCTTTTTGAGATTAAAGCCATTTTATTATATGCTTATATCAGGTTTTCTCTACCCTGTTATCTGCTGATAAACATTTACATCACTTGCACTCCTCAGTTATTTTGAATAATACTGATGAAAACATGGGTGAGCTGGAAGCTCTTTGAGCTCCTACTTTTAGCTCACATTGTATATCCATTTTTGAGACTATTGGATTATAGGATTGTTTCAAGAAACCTCTACACTGTTGACCATAGCATATATTTCATCTTACACTTCCACCAAGCTTGCACATGACTTGTAATGTCTCCATATATTTGCCAGCATTTATCATTTTCTGTTATTTTTATTTCTTTAGTAATGTTTTATTTATTATGTGAGCATCGTGTATAGAATATTTTGATCATATTCATCCCCTTGCCGAACCATTTTTCTGTTGGTGTTGTCTATTTTTGTTGTTTTTCAATATGTCATCCTATGAGGAGAGTGTTAATATTTCATTGTAGTGTGGTCTTACAATTTCTCAATATGAGTGTTGTTAAGCTTTTTTTTCCCTGTGATTATTGACTATTTCTGTAGTGTTGGCATTATAGCCATCTAACATTTGACTATCTATGTCAAAATTTATTCCTGAGTGCTCTACTTGAATCAATTGGTCAGTATGTCTTTATGTCAGTATTATACTATTTTAATTTTTACTGTTTTTCACTTATTTCTACTTTTAATTTTAGCTCTTTTTGTTTTGGCTATACAAGATCTTTTGAGATCATATATATAAATTTTAGGCATTTCTCCTACTGCTAAAAAATATACCTATAACAACAGTTTTGCTAGTAATTGCATTGGAATTAGAGGCCCCTTAGGAGAACACAGACATTCAACCAACACTATGTTTTCTAATGTACTAACATGGTTGTTAATTTGTGTACTATTTCTTTAGTTATAGCTTATGTTTTACAGTGTATAAGATTTTTTCTATTTCGGTTAAATTTTTGATTAAATCAATTATTCATTTTGATGGTATATAAAAGAGATTGACTTCTCAATTTCCTTTCTCGGTTGCTTTCTTACAAGAAAAAACAGAGATGATATTTGTTTGGAAATTTTACTGAACTCTTTGGCTATTCCTCTAGTTTTGTGTGTGTGTGTGCGCACGCACGCGCGTTTGTGTAAGACCATTAATATTTTCTATATGTGAAGTGAGAACATGCCATTTGTGGACATAAGAAAATCTACTTCCTTTCTAATTTAGATGTCTTTTACTTATTTTTATTACCTAATTGATCTGAATGAGATTTCTATTCTGTTGAATGGAAGTTGTTATTACATATGTCCCTACACTGTTATGTTTTCTAAATGTTTGGTTTTAATTAGAGAATATAAATTGAACAAAGTGATGGGTTTCATTGTTGTGAGCCAAGATGATCCAAGGCTTTTTCTGAAACCCTGATGTCTAAAGAAAGGACATTGTTCCTTATCTACAACCAGGGATATGCTCAGCAAGTTCTATTTCTTCTTCTACTTTCCTACCTTACGTATTTGGTTTCCACGTATGAGACAAACAAGAAAACTAGTTTTTGTGAATTTGTCTTGTTTCAACTGTGGTGGTGATCATCAATGCAGTAGTATACTTTAAGAAAAACTGTAAGTTTCTCACTTCTAAAAATGATTTAAATGTAGATTTCTGAAATATGGCATATAATATGTTAAAGTAATTTCCTTCTGTACTTTACAGCTTAGTTGATTTTGTGGCCCATGTGTGTGGTATGCTTGACCCTTCTGGCTGCTACAGTCTTTCCTTCCTTCTTCTGTGGGGCTCTCTGCATCTACTCCCATCAGTTGCCAGATGAAACCTCCCTGATGGTGCCTGGGATAGCACTGATCTGTGTATCCAGAGTATCATTAGGAATTTTTGAACCATTCCCACATCCCCATGATGAAGCCTACGTGATCATGGTGAATGTTATCTTTTTGATGTCTTCTTGGATTCTGTTTGCAAGTATTTTAGTGAGAACTTTTCCATCTATCATGAGGAAAATTCGTCTGCAATTCCTTTTCTTTAATGTATATTTGTGTGGTTTAGGTATCAAAAAAATGTGGCCTCATAAAAAGAATTGGACAATTGGATAACGTTCCTTCTCTTTCTATTTTGTGCAATAATTTGAGGAACATTGGTATTAACTCTTCAAAACTCTCATAGAGTTTTGAGCTAAATTATCTGGACCTGTTTTTTTTTTTTTCGTTGTTGTTGTTAGTCTTTTAATTCCTGCTTTTATTTCACTAGGGTATCAAATTGTTTATCTGATCTTTATTGAAACTTTGGTAGATAGTATATATTATGAAAATTATCCATTATTTTTAGATTTCCAAATTTGGTCAAGAACAGATTTTGAAAGTATGTCCTTATGGATTTTGGAGATTTCCCTCTGTGTCTCTCATTATGTACACCTTTTATTCTTTTATTTTATTAATTTGGATCTTTTTCTCTATCTTTTAGTTAAAGTGACTAAAGTTTGTCAGTATTTTTGATTTTCTTAAAGAAGCAATAGATATAAAGAAATTTGAAACAACACTCTATATCCCAGCTGACATATATATATATATATATATATATATATATATATATACACACATATACACATATGTGTATATGTATTTATATATAATCTGGGTATCAAAACAACAGAATCAATATGAAGCTTACAAACTCATGGAAACTGAACAACTCACTACTGATTTCAAAATCTGCAGGACAGAAATTAATAAAGAAATTAAACTGTAAGAAGTCAATGAAAATGAAAACACAGTATACTCAAACTTTTGAAACACAATGGCAGGCAGTTGTAGGAGGGATGTTCATAGTAGGAAATAATGAGTGCCTACATTAAAAGGTTGGAGAGATCTAATATTAGTAACTTATCATACCTGAAAACTTTAGATGAAAAACAAAAAAGGAAGCACCCCCAAAAAAGTGAAACAAGGTGACGAGAAATAATCAAACTCAGGTCTGTAATGAATGAAATAGAAACAAACAGAACAGGAGAAATAATCAATTGAGCAAAGAGTTGGTTCTTGTAGTAGTCTTATCCCTTTGTTTTGGTGTTAAGATAGTGTTGGCTGTATTAAATGAATCAGGAGTAAATTCTCCAGTGAAGCGATCTAGTCTAGTTCTGGTCTTTCTTGAGAAGTTTTGGTTACCTGTTTACTTACATTTATTTTGGCAGTTTGTCTTTTACATAATTTATAATTTACCTATTTTAAAATTTAACATATGTAAAATTTCTTATATTCTCCTAGAAATGTGTCCATTTTTAAGTTACTAATTTTATTTTCATAGAATTATAGTTTCAAGGTCCTATTTATATCTAGAACATCAGGTAGAATTCTCTTGAAGATGGACACTAAAAAGAAATCTCACACTAGCTCAGAATTGAGTATGATAAAGGGTTATTTATTTAGGCGTAGACTCATAGTCCTCTGCATGAACGGGGAACAGGAACTGAATCCAGCAGCTGGAAGAGAGAGGGAACAAGCGCTTTACATTGGCATTTATAGTATAAGAGACCAGACTCAAGTAGGTTGGTAACTTAAAGGTTACTGTCTGTAGGATTTCTTACAGAACCTTTTGTTTAAACAAGAGAGTTCTAAGCCTAATACAAAATTATATACAATAAGAACAAATATCAAGTATAAAATTAGAATTACAACCAGCATAAACAGTATCAAGCAAGAAACATGTGATAAATGTTTCAATAACTTTCCTATCCTAATGAGTTTAAGTTTTGTATTATAAATAACTTGGACAAGTCATGAAAAAAAAGTAACTACAACTATCTAGTCTTCAACCCCATCGAAGACCCAAGAAGGGAAATAATATTACTTGAGTAAGTAGGAAGTGCAATCAAGCAATTTCCAAAATGTGCAATAAATGACAGAGACAAATGGCTACTTGGGCAATCACCCAAAGTCTCATTTGCAATGTTGCAGCAACCAACTTTGGCTAAGGCCTAGAATAACTGTCAGACCATTTTCAGAGGCAGGAAATTATTTAAAACTGTCTTACTCTGTCTTGGCAAGGATTGACTGAAAACCTGAATAAAGGTCAATGGCGTGGTGTACATATTTTAATTTTCCAAAATCTGCAAAGTTGAACACATCCATTTGCCAGATTTTATTCCTTTGGGTTACTCCCTAAAGGTAGTGGTGTTTGGTTATAGAAAGAGCAAGTAGGGAAATTTCTTTATAATCTCCTTAGCTTGTTGCCATGTAATGGAAAACTCTTTCTTTAAACTTTTGCTATTGACATGATGATTTTTTTTTATAAAATTCTAAGGACTTCAACACACTTCCAATTAATAATCAATCAATTTCTTCATTACCTTGTGCTAGAGGACCTGACAGAGACATATGCGATCAGATGTGTGTTACGTATGTGGGACAAACCCTATTCCTGATTATATCTTAAGCCTGTATGAATAGTGAAGTCAATTCTGTAACATCTCATATAAATTCAGAGGTTTCATAATGCAAGACACCTCTTTCTGCATATTGTGAATCAGTAACTATATTAAGGGGGTCTTTATTTTTTTATTTTTTTTAGTTTCTTTTCTTTTTTTATTATTTATTTATTTATTACAGATTTCTGTCTCCTCCCCGCCACCGCCTCCCATTTCCCTTCCCCTCCCCCAATCAACTCCCCCTCTCTCCTCAGCCTGAAGAGCAGTCAGGGTTCCCTGCCCTGCGGGAAGTCCAAGAACCTCCCACTTCCTTCCAGGTGAACATCCAAACAGCCTAGGCTCCCACAAAACCAGTAGGTGCAGTAGGATCAAAGCCCAGTGCCATTGTTCTTGACTTCTCAGCAGTGTTCATTGTCCGCTATGTTCATCGAGTCCGTTTTTATCCCATGCTTTTTCTGACCAAGTCCAGCTGGCCTGGGTGAGTTCCCAATAGAACATCCCCATTGTCTCTGTGTGTGGGTGCACCCCTCGAGGTCCTGAGTTCCTTGCTCGTGCTCTCTCTCCTTCTGCTCCTGATTTGGACCTTGGGGTTTCAGTCCAGTGCTCCAATGTGGGACTCTGTCTCTGTCTCCTTTCATGGCCTGATGAAGGTTAATATCCAGGAGGATGACTATCTGTTTTTCTTTGGGTTCACCTTCTTATTTAGCTTCACTAGGATCATGAATTATAAGCTCAATGTCCTTTATTTATGGCTAGAAACCAATTATGAGTGAATACATCCCATGTTCCTCTTTTTGGGTCTGGCTTACCTCACTCAGGATAGTGTTTTCTATTTCCGTCCATTTGCATGCAAAATTCAAGAAGTCCTTGTTTTTTAATGCTGAGTAGTACTCTAATATGTATATATTGCATACTTTCTTCATTCATTCTTCCATTGAAGGGCCTCTAGGTTGTTTCCAGGTTCTGGCTATTACAAACAATGCTGCTATGAATATAGTTGAGCATATTCCTTTGTTGTATGATAGGGCATCTCTTGGGTATATTCCCAAGAGTGGTATTTCTGGGTCCAGGGGTAGGTTGATCCCGAATTTCCTGAGAAACTGCCACACTGCTTTCCAAAGTGGTTGCACAAGTTTGCATTTCCACCAACAATGGATGAGGGTACCCCTTCCTCCACAACCTCTCCAGCAAAGGCTATCATTGGTGCTTTTGATTTTAGCCATTCTGACAGGTGTAAGATGGTATCTTAAAGTTGTCTTGATTTGCATTTCCCTGATCGCTAAGGAAGTTGAACATGAACTTAAGTATCTTTTGGCCATTTGAACTTCTTCTGTTGAGAATTCTCTGTTCAGCTCAGTGCCCCATTTTATAATTGGGTTGATTAGCCTTTCTTGAGTTCTTTATATATTTTGGAGATCAGACCTTTGTCAGTTGTGGGGTTGGTGAAGATCTTCTCCCAGTCAGTGGGTTGCCTTTTTGTCTTAGTGACAGTGTCCTTTGCTTTTCAGAAGCTTCTCAGTCTCGGGAGGTTCCATTTATTCAATGAGGCCCTTAATGTCTGTACTGCTGGGGTTATATGTAGGAAGTGGTCTCCTGTGCCCATGTGTTGTAGAGTACTTCTAAGAAGGTCTTTAAAATCCCTTAGTACCATGAGAATAGCATATAATTCTGCCTTTTGGAGAGAATTATAAGGGCAGTGTTTCACCTTACATTAATCTTTTGATTTGTAACCTGCCTTTCCTGATTTATCTGCATAAGTTTAGAACGTACGGGACTCTCGTTATTGGTGTGTCCCATACAATGCGGGAAAGGATCCAAGTATTTCTCTTTATAAGGTTACTTCTATCACTTTTGGGATAATTGCTATTAATCTTTTCTAAAAAAAATTAGCACAAGCTCTTTGCCAAGGTTCATTGCCTTTCCATAGTTTTTTTAATGTCATCAGAAGTAAAATGCACTATAATCTCTGCCGGTTGACAAAGTCTCAATTTTCCTTTTATAATTAATTTACAGACTTTTTCCACATAAGTTTCTATTTTTTTACTAGGTATATGTGATAAAAAGATCCATTCTAAGATAATATCTTCCCTTTGTATTAAAATTCGTGTAGGAGAAATTCTGGAAGGCATTATGAGTAAAATTTAATTAGGATTTGGATTCACTCTATCCATATGTGTTTCCTGTAATTTTTCATCAACAACATTCAATTCATTTTCTGCTTCAGCTGTTAATTCTCTGGAACTATTTAATTCTTTCTCACCATCTAAGGTCTTGTTTAAATGAATTATTAGATCAGGTGTTATCCCAACAGCTGATTGTAGACTAGAAATGTCTCTTAATAATCTTTGAAAGTCATTAAGAGTCTATAATTGACCTTTCCTAATTAGTACCTTTTGTATTCTAATTCTCTGTAAGCCTATTTTATAACACAGGTATTAATTGATAGAATCTCCTCTCTATTTTTTTTTCAGGAGCAATTTGTAATCCCCATTTTGACAAAACTTTCTCTACTTCTTCAAACATGTTTTCTAAAGTATCTATGTTTGAATCAGATAGCAAAATGTCATCCATGTAATGATAAATTATAGATTTTTAAAAATTTATATACTTATTAAAAATTTCTACCTCCTTCCCTTTTCCCATTTCCCTCTCCCCTCACCCTCCCTCTCCAGTCCTAAGAGAAGTCAGGGTGCCCTGCCCTGTGGGAAGTCCAAGATGCTTCCCCCTCCATCCAGGTCTAGGCAGGTGTGCATCCAAACAGACTAGGCTCCCAAAAAGCCAGTACATGTAGTAGAATCAAAACCCAGCGCCATTGTCCTTGGCTTCTAAGTCAGTTGATTACAAGGTAGGAAGCTAAAACCCTGGGTAAGTCATCTCTGACAGCTATTGGTGATGTTAAATCCTGTCCCTGTACCTTCTTTCCCTACTCATCAGCTCTAATAATTTTCTCTATTGTTTCAAATTTTTTTACTACTATCTTTTTAAAGCCTGAATCTTTTGGCCTGTATATATTTCTAGTGGTTTCATTGAGATACCTAGCCTTTGCTCCTCATTCTGCACATATGATTTCAAGGTCTGAAGTTTTTCCTTTAAAGATAACATCTCATCCTTGGACATTATTTGGATAGCATGCAGATTGTCTTCCTGGAGAGATACTCTATCTGCTAGCCTATTATAACTTTTTAACAGATTTTGATTGTTAAATTCAAAGTATGAATTCTTTTAGATAATTTCACAGTACCTTTTGACATGAATTGAATTTTGTCTGTAAAATTAATGTTATCCTTTTCAGTAGTATTAATTTCGTCAGGTAACTTTTGATTTTTGATGGTACTAATTCTGTCAGCTAGTTGTTCATTATTAGTCTGTAAAGACTATCTTTTTTAAAAGTGAGGGGGAGGGAAATGGGAGGCGGGGAGGAGGCAGAAATTTTTTCAGTAAAAAAATAAAAAAAAAGTGCCACATTATTGGCTCTGTTATTAAACCATTTTCTTAAAGACATCACATGAAGAAACAAACTGAGTCCCAATATTCAATAAATGGATGAATCACAATAACTATATAAGCCTTGCAGAATACAATTCATAGTATCAGCAAAAAGGTTACTAAAATTTTCCACGGTAATTTGTGAGTGTGGGAATTTTTCAAGTTGCCACTTAGTTCTACTGTGGCAGGAGGTTTCTACAAAAAATACCTCTTAGTAGGTGAAAGGTAGTGAAGCGGGTGGAGGCGGGAGCCCTTCTGGTCCGTGGACTGTTTGGGCCTTTTAGACCAGTCCACCTGATAGTTGTGGAGTTCAGACCCACTTAAGGCGCCAGATGAAGATGGACGCTAAAAAGAAACCCCACACTAGCTCAGAATTGAGTATAATAAAGGGTTATTTATTTAGGGGAAGGCTCACAGATCACAGTTCTCTGCACGAACGGGGAACAGGAACCGAATCCAGCAGCTGGAAGAGAGACGGAATGTGTGCTTTACATTGGCATTTATAGTATGTATGCATGGCCCATTTATATTGGCCATGACCAAGAAGGCAGGTAACTTAAAGGCTGTTGGCTGTAGGATTTCCTACACCATTCTATCCTTTTCATTACTGATTTTGTTGACTCATTTTTTCTCATTAGTCTATCTTACTAAACACTTACCAATTTATTCTATTTTTAACACACAATCCTGAAGTTTGATTTTCTTTGCTGTTCTTTATTTTATTTATTTCTGTCCTAATATGTACTATCTCGTTTGTTCTTTTAACCTTGTTTCTTTTTCCCATTTCCTTAAGGTTAAGGTCAAGTGATTGGACATTTGTTTTAGGTATAGACAATCCCTGCTGTAACCTTTCCTGTGTATTTCTGCTGTCTACTGTAAGCTCAGATTTCCTCAATTTCATTTATCTCCAGACATTTTTAAAATATAGGACTTACTATTCTATCTATTTTTAGCATACACATATTTATCAGTTTTGGTGATTTTTCTTTTGCTATTGATTTTCAGCTTATTTAATTAGGGCCCGAAAAGATCCTTCATAGTATTTATCTCTTCATAAATTTCTTCATACTTGTTTTGTGGTCTGTGGTATCTTAAAAAACATCTGTATGTACTTGGGGCTGGTTGTTCTATAACACTCTTCATTCATTTCTTCATTATTTACTGATCTTCTATCTGGCTTATTTATTGGTTATTGAATGAGAGATACTGCAATCTTCCTATATTATTGTGTCAAGTTTATTTATCCCCTTATTTCTACCAGTTTTTTATACTACATTTGGTTTCCTGCTAGAGTTGACATAGTGTTTTTTCCTAGTGATCTGACACCTCATCATTATATATCATCCTGCTTTATGTGACAGTGTAGAATCAAATTGTATTTCATCTGATGTAAGAAGAGCCCTTCCTGCTTATATTCATGTTCCTGGGTAATGGTTAAATTGCCTGTCTCTTGATACTTCCAATTTGTTTCTGATTTTGAATTTCAGGAGTTTGTGAATGTCTGTGCATACAGGAATTTCTTTCTGCTACTTTTAGTTGGGATGCTTTGAGCTTAAGTTTGATGGTCTATTTTCTTTTTCAGAGTTGGGAAATTTGGGTCATTGTCTTTTCCAATAAGCTCTCTATTCCATTTTTACCCTCTCTATTTCTATATTTAGGTATCTCACAATGTTCATTTGAGTCACCTTCGTGGTGTTCTGTAAATGCTTTAGGACTCTTCATTTTTCTTTATTATTTCCATTTTTATCTTTATGGTTCATAATATTATCTGTCTTTGAGCTTATAGATTATTTTCTTCTGGTTATTGAAGGATGTTTCTGATTGTATCTGGGGCACTTTAAATTTTATTATTGTGTTGAAGGAGCTGTGGGCTGTGTTCCTGCCACCCAGCTACCGGCCGCCTGGCTAGCTTATGCCCCAAAATAACAACACACAAATTGTATTCATTTAAGCACTGCTTGGCCCATTAGCTCTAGCTTCTTACTGGCTAATTCTTACATCTTGATTACTTACTTCTATTAATGTGTGTAGCACCCCAAGGTGTGCTTACCGGGAAGATTCTAGCCTACGTCCATCCTGGGTCGGAGCTTCATTGCGTCTGCCCCAGAGAGGAGAGCTATTGAGTCTGAGCTCACTTTCTCTTCCTCCCAGCATTCTGTTCTGTTTACACCACCCACCTATGTTTTAACCTATGAGGCCAAGCAGTTTCTTTATTAATTAACCAATGACCTTCCTCCATCATTATTGTATTACTCTTTTAAAAGATTTTGGAGGTTCTTTAGTGAATCAATTGATCCTGAGTCTTTAATAGTTCTATCTCTTGTGAGTCTCACTTTGTCATTGTGTAACCTTTATGGGTTTACTTGATTGTCTATTTGTGTTCTTTTGTAGAATCACAAAGATGATTCAATTTTTTTCAAATAAGTCTCTTTTATCCATTCTAAGGGTTGTTTTCTAGAGATTCATTGCCAAATTTTTATTGAGCTATAAATTTTTCTCTGCTTCCCTCCTTTTCTTTCCCTTTTCCCTACTCTTCTTCTACCCTTTCCTGTGACCCAATATAGAATTTTAATTAATTCTTTTAGAATTTAATACATGCATTACTTATAATGTATTTTGGTCATTTTCACCTTTTACTCCTCCCCCAACTCCTATCCAACCTCCATTTACTCTTAAATTCATACATCTTAAAAATTCACTTATTGAATCCAACTTGTGTTTTGCATATATACATAGGTATGGTGACACTCAGAGGAACATGATATTGCTTGGATTATTTTGCATCCAACAGTTCTAGTGAGATTTCTCCCATTGAGTAGTCAACCCAAAGAATGCCAAGGTCTACTGGTGGGTCACCTAAGTGATTTTTTTTTAACAAAAGCAAGGTATGAGACATAGCTACAGATTTTAGCCTTCATTTTTCCTCCTTGACCGTTCTACCTCAGCTGTAGAGTCCTGCAGACTCCTTCTATCTGCTAATTATTGTCTTGTGACTCTAATCCTTTTTTAAATATTGAACAATTCTTTCTTTTCCCAAGTGAATAAATACTTCATTCATTTGAGCCTTCTGTTTTCACACATTAATGCTTTCTTTTTTCAGAAAATCTTTCAGTTTGGCTACACTACTTTAAACTACTCTTGGCATTGTCGTCTTTTTTATTTATTGGAGCCATATTTAGACAATGAGCTTTCCAAACAATTGTTCAACTTAACTTCAAATAGGTTCAAATAGGGAAACATGGGATAACGGTAGACTTATTATCCATGGCATATGCCCAAACCAAAAGGAATAGTATGTTAGCCTTCAAAGACTTGTTTCAATTCTAAATAATATTTTGGCTTTGTCATAATTTTATTTTCTATGATAATAAATTCATGGTGTTATTAATTTAAATCTTCTTATTTGTATGTAATTTTGGCTAGTTTTAATGAAAAATTCTAGGAATTTGATTTTTCCATTCAAACAAGATAAAAATAAAGTTGTTCGATCAATATTGGTTATTTGTTCACATGTTTTTGCCTTTATTAGTGACTTATAAGTATTAAGCATTGATTTATATATTTCCACAAAATGAAGTGTTGGCCCACAGTCTCTTAGAATGTGACCTTATATGGATATAGCACTGTTGAAGATGTGATCAGTTGAGATCATAATGGAATGGAGGGTGTCAAATTCAGTCTAACCTGTGACTATACAAAAGTTGGGATTTCAAATGAGGCACATATTTATTTAAGCAGAATACAACATAACATACAAACTACTATTTGCTCGTCAGACAGAATGACCTGAAGGAGGGTCTTGCTTTCGATTCCCCGAGGAAAAACAGACCCTACAAACATCTTGGTTTTAGATATCTGTTTGAGAGAACCATGAAATAGAAAATTTATGCTGCCATTTAATCTGTGGTGCTTTTTACCATGGTAACCTAATACAATACTTATTTGAAGGTATGAGAAATATATAGCCTTATTCTTTAAATTTTCTCAATATTCTTAAAGCTTCCTAAAGCAATTAATAGCTTTGTTCAAAAAATAATTATTTTTGTTTTTATTATTTGTTCTACTTTTAAAAATTTACTATTTTTTATGCATGTGTATAAATGATTGCCTGTATGTATGTCTGTGTATCATTTACGTGTCTGGTATCACTCCTGCCTCTGAGATAGCAAACCTGACTTCTCTTGAAGAGAATCAAGGGCTTTTAAAAACTGGGCCATCTCTCCAGCTCTATATTTACTTACTTTTAAACCAAGGTAACTGGAGTTTTAGGCCAGAAAGGACTCTGAAAGCTCTAACATAACAGTTTTGGTCACTGGCCTCACAGAGAGCAATCAGAAGTAATGGAAAAAGGGAGGAAAGAATTTTAATCAACATGGCTATTTAGGGAAGATGGAGATTAAGTATCTCTGTCTGTATTCAGAGCAGTGCCAGATCCTTTAGTTATGATGAACTGGGTCAGGTTAAGCACATCCTTATTTATCAGTCTTGGTCAAACTGGGGGTGGTAATCATCTGAGACATGGTTCTGCAATATGCCCCTAGTGAAGTCCTAATTACCAGAGAGAACCATCTAGTTCTCTCAAGATGAATGCTTCTGCCTATAGATCACTTTATCAATGAATGATCTTCCCAGGCTCTACTGTTCTTAGAATTCAAGGGGACTGAGGTTTAGAACAATGTGGAGAAACTGCTAGGTGCTTTTATGGGGTCTTGAACAGAACATTTTAAAAGCTGACAGTTCAATAAGCCAGATGCTCTTATCTTTGTGCCTTCAGCCTCAAAGTGGGATGCGATAGGTTAGGTCTCATAAGTTTTAGACAAGCTCTCCTTGAATGATTAAAACGCCCATGTGCAGAGTTTAGCGAAGATCTGACTCAAAGTAAAAGAGAAAGATATAAAACAAAGGCAAGGATCCTACATCTGTTAATTTGCAAGCCCATGTAGAGACACTGCTTTTTTTGTAAAGTACTTTGTAAATCTACATGATGTCTTTGTCG
Source organism: Microtus oregoni (assembly GCF_018167655.1). NCBI lineage: Eukaryota > Metazoa > Chordata > Mammalia > Rodentia > Cricetidae > Microtus > Microtus oregoni. The sequence goes on from NW_024543062.1 coordinate 73,750,123, forward strand.
TTGTTCTCTGAGTTTGCTGATGAGTTAGTTTATTTACCCATAACTAGACAATACCTAATTGAAAATGCTCCTTATCTCACCTTCTTACCAAATTTCTTCTGAAATGTAATTTTAGAGAATCAAAACCATAAGATCAACTTGATAATCATAGAGAAGACTATCAAATTATAGGATATATGAATATGACACTAAACTAGTTCATAGTAGCAAAATTTACAAAAAGACACAAAATATGCCATATTCTATTCTTTCCATGTAACTGGTTCAGTCCCCACATAAGGTATCTTTCTCTTTTGAAGTTTCTTTCTGTTTGTAATCATTTTTGTCTAGTTGTTAATGTGTTTCTTCTCTCTTTCCATCTCTCTCTGGCTTTCTCTCTCCTTCACATTTTCTTTGCATTTGCCACATATACACACTGTCTCCTTTCCAACATTACTTTTTGTTTACCTTGAAAGATAGTAATTATTTAATTAAATCTAGCAAATGTCTTGCCTATTGTCTGTTTGCCTAGGACTAAAGGAATGTGGAAAGAAGTTGAGAATTGAAGAATGCTGGAAGAAAGGGAAACTAATAGCTCCTCAACTCAGTTATTTCCAGTAAGTTCTATTTGCTTGTTTCTATGACTCATAAATGTAGTATGGAAAATTTTCACATCCAAGCAGCAACCTGGATGCAAACCCTTTTGCAGAAGGCCTTGAATAAGAATGAAACACAGCATTTGTTCATTTTAAATGCAAATATTGGAAACTAAGTAGGGCAAGCTTGTCATGAGGGGAGTGTTTCTGGGCACAGCACAAAGCTGTCATGGTGAATGGGAGGCACAGCATCTTACTAACCTACTAAAATAAATTAGAAAAGAAAAATTTTGCAGTTTGACTTCAATCAGGGCTAGATAAAAACACAAACTGATTAACCTGAGTTAAAGAGATGCTGAAAAGTACTAAACAAGGAAAAGGATTCTTACATTTGACATTTTAAAAAAAATTCTCAATTAGACACAAAATAATTTTTTTATTGTGCAATCTAAAACTTATATACTGAGTTTTGATTTGCATTAAATTGTACATTGTACATTTTGCAGTGACAATTTTACACTCACCTTTTTCCTCAGGTGTATTTTCAAGCATTCCTCTTGATTTTCATAAACCAACCCTAGAAGCAAAAGCTTGGGAATATATTGAAATTCAGAGAACAAAATTAATTTGAAATCAATCCTAAATAACATCACCTCATGTTAAAAGTAGAATATGCCCTCCCTTCTCTTGTGTGTAGTAGAATAAAATGTCACTGGAATTAGTTTGAGAAGTTTGTGGCTAATGCCCTGCTCTGGGCAAAGATGGCCCTGCAGCTACTGCTCTGAGCTCTGAAGGGGTGGACCCCAAAGGCCCTCCTGTTCAGCAATTAGGCTTAATTGGCTAGCTGGGTTTCTTGGGAGCAGAGTGAAGACACCTAATTAGTAATATGCAGTTGATTTTTCCTCCAGGGTTCTCTTTCCCTTCCTCCCATATTTAGACTTTGAACTGGACGAAAGTTTAGGGGTGAATTTTCCTTTCAGCAGTAAGAATTGTCATTCATAACAGTCAGGTAGGAAGGTCTTCTGCCTTCTACATCATGTTTGGGTTAATTCATTCTAAAACACACATGGTGGTCTCACTGGGATTCTTCTCTGGAGATTAGCTAGAAAGATACATGGAAGAGTATATGTATGTGAATATGTGTGTGTGTGTGAGTGAGTGTATGTGTATATGTATGAATGTATTATTTTTCTCCACCCATGATCTCACTATCTCAGGAACAAGAGAACTGCCAAGAGAGAGAGTATAAGTGACATTTGTAATGAAGTAGTTATAGAGTATTAGTCAAACTTTGACATGATATTTAATTGAAAAAAAACAATGACATTGGAAAAAAGTGAATTAGATAGTTTTGCATCAGCATGGTGAAATATTGACATGGATTGCACATAAAAATTTAGGTAACAATTTTGAAGTTTCAAAATCTATTATTTGGTGCTAGTGCCAGAGTGTGCTGTTGGTTTAGTCTCTCATAAGAATGGAAAATGATATTATGCATGTATGAGTGTGTGTGTGTGTGTGTGTTTGTGTGTGTGTGTGTAAGAGTTTATATTGACAAACAGGAAGCAAAAGAGAGACTGGTGTTGCACATACACCTCTTATGGCATTCCCCAGTGACCTAAAGACCTTGTCATATGCCTCAAGTGTTTTACCCTCTCTCAATAATCCCACTCCTCAGACAAAGCCTTCACTCACAGCAGGCCTTTGGCAGAAACTCAAACTACACTCATACCTTAGTAGATTATAAACTTAAGGTGCTTTTTAATTATACTAACCACAAATGTGATCATTTTGGGGGTTGTAGATGATTTGTTTGTGGTTCCAGATTGCAAAAGATACTTCAACTTAGTTTTCTTTAGCTGTGGCCTTGTCGTACAGCTCTTTGTAAACCATTTGCTCTGGAGGAGTTCATGGTTCATATGCCAAAGAAGGGAGGTAAAAGAAATCTAAAATTTTTGGTGATTATTCCTGCATTTGTATTTGTAAATAAACATTTTAGGTAACACCTAGAAGTAGAAATTTGGTTGATTTCTAATGCATTTCAATGTTAGAAGCCATTTACCTTTCTAACACAAAATTTTGGCGTTGTTACTCTAGTGCTTAAACCCTTCAATACCTTGCTTCTTACCCCAGACACAGAATCTTTGATGCTATTTTACAAAGCTTTATCTGAGCTCTCCATCTCTGCCTTGGAGCCTGATGTATTCTTCCTTGAACTCTGCCCTCTTCTTTTAGAAGAATGTATCTCCTGGGCTTGTTTAATTTTCTCTCTGTTGCTAAACTGTACTTTACAAGAAAAGGTATCCTATCCATGCTATTCATTTCTGAATCCCTTAGAAATTCACTCATTGTATGTCTCATAACAGGTGTTCAATAAGGGTTTGTAGAGTGTGTGAATATTAATATCTGTAACTGGTGGCACATCAGCAGGCAACAAAGCAAAACCGAAAGGAGAAGTTCTGGCTGTCTTTTGTGTGGATATCTATAATCTGGGCTGCTCATGTGCTGCTTGGGAAGGGGAGCAGTAGAATTCACAAAGACACCATATGCCTTCAGAGTCAGCTGTAATAATGGACCAGCGAAAGCCTCTGGAGACAGAATACATCTGAACCACTCACTTGAACATGTTGGTGATCAGATATTGAGATCTCTTAAACTCTGATGATGTGTTCCATTTCATCTCTCTCTCTCTCTCTCTCTCTCTCTCTCTCTCTCTCTCTCTCTCTCTCTCACACACACACACACACACACACACACACACGGAGCAGGGAGGAGAAAAAGAGAGAAGTAAAGGTACACATTTCTCTTTCCCAATTAAACTCATTTGTGCTTCCCCTACCTTTGACCTCCTTTTTAAAAAATGGATTAGATGTTGGGTGCATAGCTAGATCTATGAGCTGGAACAGTGACTGCCTCATTCTATGATCTTAACAACTTGGTTATTTTGTTTTGTTAAATTAAATGATTAGGTAGGGAAGTTTGGAAACTCTGCGGGAAGAAAATAGCATTAAAATAATTAAAATAAAAGACATAATAATGTATTCCAAACTTAAGTGTTCATTCCTAGATATTTATGTTATACAACAATATGTCAAATTACTGATTCTGTTCATTTTGTGGAGATTATCATTAGGGGTGGTATACAGATTGCTTAAATTCTGTAAGTGAGAGCAATTACTAAGAAGAAAATTCTGCCATATTTTATATATATTTCTACTAATCACTTTTCTTAAAACTCCTTGCTATTGCCATTCATGCTCTTAATCTACATATGAGCTGAGCCTGTGTGCTTATGAATGAGTGAATTGAGAAGGAGTTGCCTTGTTCTACCTGTAGTGGAAAATATGGTTAATCTGAACATTTTTATTTTTGAATTTTCAATCTCACTCTATTTACATAAACTGATATAACTTGGTCTAGAATCAACCTTTGATGTCTCACTGCTATGTCTCCTTTAAATGGGCAGCCCTGGCCAAATGCAGCGTCATGTAACTACTCTAAGGAACTGCATGTGGCTTGGCACGGATGTGTTTACACAGGATGAATTTAGGATTTAAAACGATGATTTCTTGCGAGAAGACAGAAAACGGTTGATGTGGGAACAGTGATATTTCAGTTGAATAATCACTCTTGTGACACATTTTAAATGCAGTCTGTTTAAGCTAAAATATGACTGCCTGCCTCTTCCAGGAGATTTCTCTTATCCACTTGTACATAGCTTGTTGAAGAGCCTACAAAAGAGCAGATTCCATCTTACAAAATAATGTCATATCAATGTGGAGAAGTTGTTTTCCAAAAAGACAACGGCTCTTTATTTTATTTTTTAATTTTTTTTGACTGTTACCTCTGCCTTTGAGAATGGTTTTGGAAAACAAAATTCACAATCCACAAGACACAAATTTTCAGTCTCCTTCTTAAGGTGTTTCAGATGAGATTGCTTCCTACTCTTTGGGTACACGAATGGCTCATGACAGACTTTCTTTTTAAAACACAAAACACGGGTCACCTTGGCCACGATCACTCTGATAATTAGGGTTCAAAAATATCGACTCTCTGACTGCTCATTCGCGATAGCACCTGTTCCTCAGAGCAGCACTTTTTGTCTTAGGGTGAATAGCCTGCATCTCCGGTATCTCCAAAAGCACAGTAGATTAACTTGTTAGAATGAAAACTGTGCAGCGTCTCATACATATCAGAGCGAGAGCTGAAAGCTCATGCTTCATTTTAAGCGCTGTGATGTGGAATTAATTAATGAATGCTTTCATTTTGACACGTACTTCATGTAGCATATGTTGCCGTCCTTTGCTGATGGTAAGTTGTTGTATGGTTACTTTAGGCTATCATTGAGGAGTGATTCTTTATTATATGGCAGGTGCATTTATTCGGTGTCACAGTAAGGGTGAAATTCCATCTGCATATGTACTGTGTAGTACTTCAAAGTCAATACACTGCTTTTTTTCGTTAAAAGGTTGTCATTTTTCTAAGCTTAATATTTATATTCTGAAACAATAACCTTGGTATTTGCAATTAAAACTTTTCATATAGTTTCTATCATTAAATTATTAAATTATATTCTTATATTACATGTCTCTAAGAAATTATATTTTCCAAAGAATATATATAAATAGCCATGTCTAATACAAAATTGTGCTTTCTCAGTTCATATATGATTATATATTAAAATTAATCCAATACCTAAATAACTTACTATTAATTATTACTTCAGATTTATAAAAAATATAATTTATGCTTATAAATTTGGGAATTACACTTGTAATCATTAAAAAGTCCAATTTGAGCAAGCAAAAATTTTAAACAATTTTAGTATTTTTAAAATGTACATATTTTCTGAAGTAAAATTCATTTATCACATACATGAGGGCTCAAATACTGTTTCCTATTATAATCTACATTTAGAAAAGTAAATTTATGACAATAATTTTCACATCATACTTAAGATTTTAAATATTTTGAGAAATTTAAATAGAGAGTAACAATGATTTCCATTCTAAAAATCTAGTATATTTTAATATTAATTTTTTACAATATTTCTTATGATAATTACAATATTTAGGAGTAAGAAAAATGTCTGAGTTGAATAAGGTAGATGTATTTTATAGTTTTTTATATTTACTACTGTGCCACCTTTTTTTTTTTGATTTCATTTTTTTTTATTAAGAAAAGAAGAAAAAAAAACATAAACAAAAAACAAGTTTCCACCTCCTCCCAGCCTCCCATTTCCCTCCCCCTCCTCCCACCCTTCTCCCCCTCCTCCCACCCTTCTCCCCCTCCCCCCACTCCTCTCCCCCTCCCTCTCCAGTCCACAGAGCAGTCCGGGTTCCCTGCCCTGTGGTAAGTCCTAGGTCCTCCCCCCTCCGTCCATATCTAGGAAGGTGAACATCCAAACTGGCTAGGCTTCCACAAAGCCAGCACATTAAGTAGGATCAAAACCCCGTGCCATTGTCCTTGGCGTCTCATCAGCCCTCATTGTTCGCCATGTTCAGAGAGTCCGGTTTTATCCCATGCTTTTTCGGTCACAGTCCAGCTGGCCTTGGTGAGCTCCCAGTAGATCAGCTCCACTGTCTCAGTGGGTGGGTGCACCCCTCGTGGTCCCGACTTCTTTGCTCATGTTCTCCCTCCTTCTGCTCCTCATTGGGACCTTGGGAGTTCAGTCCAGTGCTCATGTGTGGGTCTCTGTCTCTATCTCTATCTCTATCCATCACCAGATGAAGGTTCTATGATGATATGCAAGATACTCGTCAGTATTGCTCTAGGATAGGGTCATTTCAGGTTCCCAATCCTCAGATGCCCAAGGAACTAACTGGGAACCTCATCTTGGGCACTTGGGAGCCCCTCTAGGGTCAAATCTCTTGCCCACCCTAAAGTGGCTTCCTTAACTAAGAATTGTGGTTCCGTGCTCCCCTATCCACCTTTCCTTTATCCCAATTCTCCTGATTCCCCAAGTCCCCCCTCCTTCCCTTCTACCTTTTCTCTCCCCATCTCCCCTTACCCCCATCCCACCCCACCCCCAAGATCCTAATTTTCTCCCCGGCAATTTGGTCTACTCCCCTTAGCCAAGAGGATAACTATATGTTTTTCCTTGGGTTCACCTTCTTACTTAGCTTCTTTAGGTTCACCTATTGTAGACTCCGTGGCCCTTATTTATGGCTAGAAACCAATTATGAGCGAGTACATCCCATGTTCATCTTTTTGGGTCTGGGACACCTCACTCAGGATAGTGTTTTCTATTTCCATCCATTTGCATGCAAAATTCGAGAAGTCATTGTTTTTTACCGCAGCGTAGTACTCTAGCGTGTATATATTCCATACTTTCTTCATCCATTCTTCCATTGAAGGGCATCTAGGTTGTTTCCAGGTTCTGGCTATTACAAATAATACTGCTATGAACATAGTTGAACAAATGCTTTTGTCATATGATAGAGCATCTCTTGGATATATTCCCAGGCGTGGTATTGCTGGGTCCAGGGGTAAGTTGATCCCGAATTTCCTGAGAAACCGAAACACTGACTTCCACAGTGGTTGCACAAGATTGCATTCCCACCAGCAATGGATGAGGGTACCCGTTCCTCCACAGCCTCTCCAGCAAAGGTTATCCTTGGTGTTTTTGACTTTAGCCATTCTGACAGGTGTAAGATGATATCTCAAAGTTGTTTTGATTTGCATTTCCCTGATTGCTAAGGAAGTTGAGCATGACTTTAAGTGTCTTTTGGCCATTTGAACTTCCTCTGCTGAGAATTCTCTGTTCAGTTCAGTGCCCCATTTTTTAATTGGGTTAATTAGCATTTTAACGTCTAGTTTCCTGAGTTCTCTATATATTTTGGAGATCAGACCTTTGTCTGTTGTGGGGTTGGTGAAGATCTTCTCCCAGTCAGTAGGTTGCCTTTGTGTCTTAGTGACTATGTCCTTTGCTTTACAGAAGCTTCTCAGTTTAAGTAGGTCCCGTTTATTCAATGTTGCCCTTAATGTCTGTGCTTCTGGGGTTATACATAGGAAGCCATCTCCTATGCCCATCTCCTGTAGGGTACTTCCCACTTTCTCTTCTATCAGGTCCAGTGTGTTCGGGCTGATATTGAGGTCTTTAATCCATTTGGACTTGAGTTTTGTGAACGGTGATAGATAAGGGTCTATTTTCATTCTTCTACAGGATGACATCCAGTTGTGCCAGCACCATTTGTTGAAGATGCTTTCTTTCTTCCATTGTATACTTTTAGCTTCTTTATCAAAAATGAGGTGTTCATAGGTTTGTGGGATAAAATCCGGGTCTTCTATATGATTCCATTGGTCGACTTCTCTGTTTTTATGCCAGTACCACACTGTTTTCATTACTGTAGCTCTGTAATAGAGTTTGAAGTCAGGGATGGTAATGCCTCCAGAAGATCCTTTATTGTATAGGATTGTTTTGGCTATCCTGGGTTTTTTGTTTTTCCATATAAAGTTGATTATTGTCCTCTCCAGATCTGTGAAGAATTTTGATGGGATCTTGATGGGGATTGCATTGAATCTATAAATTGCCTTTGGTAGAATTGCCATTTTTACTATGTTGATCCTCCCAATCCAAGAGCAAGGGAGGTCCATCCATTTTTTGGTATCCTCTTCAATTTCTTTCTTCAATGCCTTAAAGTTCTTGTCAAATAGATCTTTCACTTCCTTGGTTAGATTTACCCCAAGATATTTTATGCTGTTTTTGGCTATTGTGAATGGTGAAGCTTCTCTGATTTCCCTCTCTGCTTCCATATACTTTGTGTATAAGAGGGCGACTGATTTTTTGGAGTTGATCTTGTATCCTGCCACATTACCAAAGCTGTTTATCAGCTGTAAAAGTTCTTTGGTGGAGTTTTTGGGGTCGCTTACGTACACTATCATATCATCTGCAAATAACGAAAGTTTAACTTCTTCCTTTCCAATTCGAATCCCCTTGATTCCATTATGTTGTCTTATTGCTATTGCTAGAACTTCAAGTACTATATTGAAGAGGTATGGCGAGTGTGGACAGCCTTGTCGTGTTCCTGAGTTAAGTGGGATGGCTTTGAGTTTCTCTCCGTTTAATTTGATGTTAGCTGTCGGCTTGCTGTATATAGCTTTTATTATATTTAGGTATGACCCTTGTATCCCTAATCTCTCCAAGACTTTTAACATAAATGGATGTTGAATTTTGTCAAATGCTTTTTCAGCATCTAATGAAATGATCATATAGTTTTTTTCTTTCAGTTTATTTATATGCTGGATTACTTTGATAGATTTTCGTATGTTGAACCAGCTCTGCATCTCAGGAATGAAGCCTACTTGATCATAATGGATAATTTTTCGGATGTGTTCTTGGATTCGATTTGCCAGTATTTTGTTGAGGATTTTTGCGTCGATATTCATGAGTGAGATTGGCCTGTAGTTCTCTTTCCTGGTTGAGTCTTTGATTGGTTTTGGTATCAGAGTAATTGTGGCTTCATAAAAGGAGTTTGGTAATGACCCTTCTGTTTCTATATTGTGGAATACATTAAGGAGTATAGGTATTAGATCTTCTTGGAAGTTCTGGTAGAATTCCGCATTGAAACCATCTGGTCCTGGGCTTTTTTGGTAGGGAGGTTTTTGATAACCTCTTCTAATTCTTCGCGACTAACAGGTCTATTTAGATTGTTCACCAGGTCCTGATTTAACTTTGGTATATGATATTTATCTAAAAAAGTATCCATTTCCTTTACATTTTCCAATTTTGTGGCATATAGGCTTTTGTAGTAAGATCTAATGATTCTCTGAATTTCCTGTGTCTGTGGTTATGTCCCCCTTTTCATTTCTGATCGTATTAATTTGCAAATTCTCTCTCTGCCGTTTGATTAGCTTGGATAGTGGTTTGTCAATCTTGTTGATTTTCTCCAGGAACCACCTTTTTGTTTCATTGATTTTTTGTATTGTTTTCTGTGTTTCTATTTTGTTGATTTCAGCCCTCAGTTTGATTATTTCCAGTCTTCTACTCCTCCTAGGTGAGTCTGCTTCTTTTTTTTCTAGAGCTTCAAGTGGGCTGTTAAGTCTCCAATGTGAGCTTTCTCTGTTTTCTTTAAGTGGGCACTTAGTGCTATGAACTTTCCTCTTAGGACTGCTTTCATAGTGTCCCATAAGTTTGAGTATGTTGTTTCTTTATTTTCATTGAATTCCAGGAAGACTTTAATTTCTTTCTTTATTTCTTCCTTAATCCAGGTATGGTTCAATAGTTGACTGTTCAGTTTCCATGACTTTGTATGCTTTCTGGGGGTAGCATTATTGTTGAATTCTAACTTTAATCCATGGTGATCTGATAAGACACAGGTGGTTACTAATATTTTTTTGTAACTGTGGATGTTTGCTTTGTTACCGACTATGTGGTCGATTTTCGAGAAGGTTCCATGAGCTGCAGAGAAGAAGGTATATTCTTTCCTATTTGGATGGAATGTTCTATAGATGTCTGTTAAGTCCATTTGATTCATTACCTCCATTAATTCTCTTATTTCTCTGTTAGGTTTCTGTCTGATTGATCTGTCCATTGGTGAGGGAGGAGTGTTGAAGTCTCCTACTATTAGTGTGTGCGGTTTGATGGCTGCCTTGAATTTTAGCAATGTTTCTTTTATGTACGTGGGTGCTTTTATATTAGGGGCATAGATGTTCAGGGTTGAGACTTCATCCTGATGAACTGTTCCTGTTATGAGTATAAAATGCCCCTCTCCATCTCTTCTGATTGATTTAAGTTTGAAGTCAACTTTGTTAGAGATTAGTATGGCCACACCTGCCTGTTTCTTAGGTCCATTTGCTTGATAGGCCTTTTCCCAGCCCTTTACTCTGAGTAGGTGCCTGTCTTTGTGGTTGAGGTGTGTTTCTTGTAAACAGCAGAAAGTTGGATCCTGTTTTCTTATCCAATCTCTTAGCCTGTGCCTTTTTATAGGTGAGTTGTGTCCATTGACATTAAGTGATATTAATGACCAGTGGTTGTTAACTCCGGTCATTTTTTTTTAGTCGTAGAGTTTGTGTGTTTCCCTTCTTTGTTTTGTGTTGGTGAAGGGTCTCTAGATGTCTGAGTTATTGTGGTCATTGTTGGACTCCTTGGTTAGTGATTTTCCTTCAATTACTTTCTGTAAGGCTGGATTTGTGGCTGCGTATTGTTTAAATTTGTTTTTATCCTGGAAAATTTTATTTTCTCCATTTATAGTGAATGAAAGCTTGGCTGGGTATAGTAATCTGGGCTTGCACCCATGGTCTCTCAGTTTCTGCAGTACATCTATCCAGGACCTTCTGGCTTTCATGGTTTCCATGGAGAAGTCAGGTGTAAGTCTGATAGGTTTACCTTTATAAGTAATTTGGCCTTTTTCCTTTGCAGCTCTTAATATTCTTTCCTTATTCTGTATGCTTTGTGTTTTGATAATTATATGGCGAGGGGATGTTTTTTTTTTTTTTTTTTTTTTTTGATCCAGCCTATTCGGTGTTCTGTATGCTTCTTGCACCTTCATAGGAATATCTTTCTTTAGGTTGGGAAAGTTTTCTTCTATAATTTTATTAAATATATTTTCTGGACCATTGAGCTGCCCTTCTTCTCCTTCTTCTACTCCTATTATTCTTAGGTTTGGTCTTTTTATTGTGTCCCATATTTCCTGAATGTTTTGTGATGAGAGTTTGTTGGACTTGCTGTTTTCTTTGATCAGTGTGTTTATTTTCTCTATGGTATCTTCAGAATCCGAGAGTCTTTCTTCTATCTCTTGTATTCTGCTGGTTATGCTTGTTTCTGTAGTCTCTATTCGTTTACCTAGATTTTCCATGTCCAGCCGGCCCTCTGTTTGTGTTTTCTTCTTTGCCTCCATTTCAGTTTTCAGGTCTTGAACTGTTTCCATTATCTGTTTGATTGTTTTTCCTTGGTTTTCTAGGGTATCATTCACTGATTTATTCAATTCTTCAAACTTTCTGTTATATTTCTCATCCATTTCTATAAGGGCATTTTTTACATGCTGTTTAAGGGTAATCACTTTTTTACATGCTGTTTAAGGTAATAATCACTTTCATGAAGTCAATCTTTTCTCCTTCTTCTTGATTAAGGGGTTCTTGTCCTCCCGTTGTGAGGTCGCTTGTTTCTAGTGGCTTCATGTAGCTTTTCAGCTTGTTGGGCGAATTCTTGCCTTGACGTCGGCCCATCTCTTCTTTCAAATGCTCCCTATGGATCTTCTTTTACCGGATCAGGTCTCCTTGCCTACCAAACGCTGGCTCTCCCCAATGTTGGCTCTCTGGCGCTGAGAGATCAGGCCTCTGTGCTGGTTGGGCAGCTCGCAAACAAAGCACCTACCCCGCTTGGTGCAGGCAGGCCACAGAAACAAAGGAACTGCTGCCTGCCCGGGAGCCCCGAGTACTCAGACCCAGCGCCCAGACAGGCTGGGCTGGGCGATGCCACATGCCAAAAGAGGGCGGTGGGGCCGAAGTGGGGAGGGCTCTGGACAGAAGCTGGGTGGTCCAGGAAGAAAGAGGCAGCACCCAGGGAGTAGAGGCCCTGCAGAGAGCCCAAGAAAGACAGGGGGCCAAGGAACCCCCGAGCTCCTCGTCCCAGGCTGGCGCCATGGGCCAGAAACTCACCCCAATGCTGGGTCACCTGGCGCTGAGAGATCAGGCCTCTGTGCTGGTTGGGCGGCTCACAAACAAAGCGCCTACCCCGCTTGGTGCAGGCAGGCCACAGAAACAAAGGAACTGCAGCCCGCCCGGGAGCCCCGAGTACTCGGACCCAGCGCCCAGATAGGCTGGGCTGGGCGATGCCACGCGCCAAAAGAGGGCAGTGGGGCCGAAGTGGGGAGGGCTCTGGACAGAAGCTGGGTGGGCCAGAAAGAAAGAGGCAGCACCCAGGGAGCAGAGGCCCTGCAGAGAGCCCAAGAAGGACAGGGGGCCAAGAAACCCCCGAGCTCCCCGTCCCAGGCTGGCGCCATGGGCCAGAAACTCACCCCAATGCTGGGTCACCTGGCGCCGAGAGATCAGGCCTCCGTGCTGGTTGGGCAGCTGGCAAACAAAGCGCCTACCCCGCTTGGTGCAGGCAGGCCACAGAAACAAAGGAACTGCAGCCCGCCCGGGCGCCCTGAGTATTCGGACCCAGCGCCCAGACAGGCTGGGCTGGGCGATCTACTGTGCCACCTTTTATAGCTGCATTTTATTTATTGGAAAATGTTGAGTTTCAGTGTATAGAAACAGAAGTTAGTGTTAAGAATCTTTATGCATTACGGTGTGTTGTGCTTGGCTGTTTCAGTTCTTTCTGGTTCTTGGTTCTTCCCAAGTTGTTCTTCATGTTTACTTTCTTTCTCCTGTTTTTTAACTTTACTTTCTTTTTCTCTTAATTCTATCTATCCTCTTTTCTAACCTTTTAAATCTTCAGACAGCATAACCATTGTAAGAATAGTCCTGATTTATTGTCCAGCATGCAATATAGAGTATATTGGTTGAGTTGCTCATAAAGCAAATTGTATATTACAATATGAAATGGACAACTAAGAAACTTACATAATTGTTATCTCATTAAAACTACTTATAGTCAAGTATGTTTCTCTGTATGAATATACATCATTTAAAACAAAATGTGGGTTTAAAGGTAATAAGGTTAAGCTCATTTCTTGCTTTGGGTTTTGAACTAACTCTCTGTGTGTCCACTTACCTATTTGTAGTTTGAAAATTTTTTCAATACTTGAAAATAAGAAGAGTGAAGAGTATGAAAATTTTGCCATCACTCGTACTAGAAAGAATACTATGTAATTGCATCTTCAAGTGTTGGGAGCAGTGAACCCCCAGATCCTGAATTTCTTATGAACAAATTGTTTTCCTCTGCTCTGAGATAGCCTGCAGCTGCTCAGAGCCTGAGACCCTGATGGCAGGCTGATGGGTCTGCAGCTGAAAGCTCCTAAGAGCTGGGTCGTGGTCAGAGCACTATATAAGCTGTCCCTGAACACAATAAAAGGGGGATTCTTGGGGCATTCCTGTATCAAGGATGACCCATGTCTCTGTCTCTCTGTCTCTCTATCTGTGTGTCTTTTGAGTATTTCAATTTCCAGCGCCTTGCCTGGTTCATGAACTGTATGGTAGTGCATAGTGCAGACGGGTATGGTGCACTACACTCAAGGATAACAGTATTGTCTAGGGTTGTATTTGACTAATTATGACCAGCAGATGAAAACCAACAAAGACCTATTTGCTTAGTTCACAAGGTAAAGATGGGTTTATACAGTTTGATATAAGTTTTAAAAAGAAAAAAGATATAAAGATGAGTGATAGAGTTTTCATGTGACCTCTAGATACTGAAATATTTGTCATCTGACTGTGTAGACATTCACCGATCTTTAATGGACAGGAATGAACTAACATTTGCTCTGCACTCTTGATCAGATTTTAGACTAAGGGTATATAGTAACACATAGACGGATAAGTTACAAACTATTTTACCAACTAGATAAACATGTCAGATAAACTTCAATAATTTTAAAGACTACATTTTTCAAAGTAATCTAGTTTCATAGCAAAATTAACAGAAAGTTATAAAGATTTCCCATGCATACCCTGATCCCATACATCCAGAACCTTTCCTAAGGTCATCAACCCTCATCCTCATTGATGAAATGCATTTGATGCAGTTGATGAGTGTACATTAATGTGATGTAAAACACGGGAAGTGCAGAGATTATATTGGGCTCTCCTTGATGTTCTTTTGTTTAAGGCAATGCTGTTCACGTAGGCAGTAGTGAGTCTTTATATAGTCAGTGCCCATCTACTTACGCCAGTAGACTTGGATGTTTGTCAACAGATAGGCACAGTTTACTGCCTCTCGAGTTTTATTTTTTATTGTTACTGCATACTTTAATTAAATAATGTACTGGCAGATAAAATTAGTGGAGACAGGGTTTTAATTCAATAAAGACTAAATTAAGTACCAGAGAAAGACACAGCAAAGGTGAATTACTTAACAATTACTGTGTAATTAAAACTAAATGAAGCCTTTGCAGAAGATTGATGTGTTGGGCTGGGAACAAACTTCTGTTTGAAAGAACTTATTTTAGAAAACACCAGCATTATATTTAAATCCCCTTTGTTAAATATGATAATGCTCACTTTTTATGGATGAGTAGCAACTAGAAACCTTATTTGTTTTTCTGTAGTATGACAACAAGAGAGTTATCTTTTTTTTCTTTTTCTCTATGAAAAAGCAACCAGGACTAACTGGGGTTTACTGAAATTAAGTTTCATCCCCTAAAGACACATTTCTCACATGATGTTAGCCCGAGAACCCGTGTGGAATATGAGGATTGACAATCTGGGGGAAGGTTTGTGCCTTTTGTTTGAATGCCTGGTGTCGTCCTTTCTGAAGTTTAGAATAGAAGCAAGTGCAATGAGTTGTCTAAGTGCTGATACTATAACAGATTGGGCTGTTGCATTTGGAAGACAAGACCTGTAATTTCTACATTCAGATAATTTCTTTAAGTTTTCATTCCTTTAAAATAAGATGTAACTATAGACTGGAGCATTTCTTAAATTACTGACATGAAATCAAGAGATAAACACTGTGATGCTGAATCTGGAAGCGAAGATTCAGCTTGTAAGAATCATGTTTTAAGTAACATATATGATTTACTAGTTGCTATCACTTCCTAATAGACCTGGAGCTGAGCAGATTTAATAAGGTGTCTCAGGCTGATAAGAAACATAATCATTAAGAAAAAGAAACACATTAGAATAGATAGTTTGTGACCTTCTTTTAACCTTTGTTTTCATGACAGTTACCTGGCATCTTCTTAATAAGACAAGCTCGTTATCACCAGCTCTCACGCAACAGTTAACAAGATACAAATGATCTTATATAAAAGGAAAGAAAACTTTGAACCATCATAGTTCTTTAATAACTGAAGAGTTATCAACCAGTTAGTGGACTTTTAATATAGATGTAAAATTTAGTTATAGTTATGGCCACTTATGAGAATGCAGAAGGAAATCATTTGCCAAGACTTTATGCATGGTCAGCAGATTGTGGTCACAGAAAAAAAATGTTTTGAAATTCTGAATGGTCATAACAACTTAATCCAGGGTAGTTCAGCATGATGATACTAAAGAAGCAGTAGACACAGATACTTTTGAATGACTTAATCAATGATACAGGTCATATTTTAATATTCCTGGAACATTGGCTGATACTGTGGTGGAAGTAAAGGTCAAAAGATGAAGTTGAAATAAGCAGAATTTTTATTATCGGAAGGGTTATTGCACATTTCAGATTTAAAAGCTGAGAAATTATCTTGATGATAGAGTGTCCACTTAGGAGTTCAAGAAAGAAGACCCGAAAATATCTTCAGCTCGGAACACACTCTTAGGCAAAGAACAAAAGTAAGTAAACATCCTAAGAGTGTCAGAGAAGGGGCAAGTTAGGAAAATCTCTAGAAAAGCAAAGAAAATGTGAGTCATGGTTATTGTGGTGGCACCGTTGGTAGGAGGAAGGCAGAGACTCAGTGGTACTTGTCATTAGTTATAAATAATGTTGAAGAACCAAGAAAAGTGACTGCCAAAGTTAAGCCTAAGACCCAGGGGATAGGCAGCTGATAACAGAAGGAATGCTCGAGAATATTATGTTTGTTCCGGATTGGGAGCAAGATGGTAAATCACTTCCAGTAATGCACAATCAAAGGTCTTGAATAATAGCTATGCATTGATGATCATCTGGTTAAATAAATTTCAGTCCTCAACTGTGTGTTTATGAGGACAATTTTTAAAAAAAAAATATTTGCACATGATGATTTTTTTTAAGAATTTCAAAAGTTATCATCAAATACAAGTGTCTAAGAACTATGATGGGTGGCTGTCCCTTTTGGTTCTGATTTCTTTCTACCCACTCTCTCCTCTTGATAGCAGTTGGGTGTGCTTTTAGATTGAAGTTGAGAGTACCTATAAAAAGGACTATAAGAGACCAGCAGGGCCTTCTCTCTGACTTAAGGTGAGGCAGACAGCTAATCTGTTTCAGGTGTACCCCCCCCCCAAATATAGCTTTCTTTAATTGAACAGTCATGGGCATGGTCTTTTCTCCTTGCAATTTTTAGGTGTAACAGTTTTATTCCCCAAAGACAGAGCATTTTAAATGAAATAAATGAGAGTCAGTGAAAACAGTCTAATATGTACTAATTTATTTACAATTAACAAGATAATACTGAGTAGGCATACAGCTTCCATGATGCTTGTCATGAAAAACGTAATCTAGGCTGATTATAGAACAGTGACCATGCTTATGAGAGAAGAGAGATCATCTTCACTAGAAAGTGAATCAACTGTATATTTATAATTTCTGATAGAAGCTGGGTATATAAGCTGCAACACAAAGCTTCATGGGATAGAGTGAACAACTCAGCTCCACATACCAAGTTCAGCACTCTTCCCCTCAGGTGACATCATCTCCTGCTTCTGTCTGAGTGATTCTCTCCCAAGAGATTCTGCGATAATCCAGCTTTATTATTCCATTCTTCCAGAGACAAAATCGAAGAACCAATATTTGCTTGACTTGTTTTGCTTATCAAGGGATCTGTTTTGTTCATTCCCATTATTCCTTTCTCAGTCTACCATCTTCTCATGTTCTCCTGTGCAATATATCCTGTTTCCTGTGATTTACATTTTGTTGCCTAGGTTCTACACACTCTTCTCTGTACCTTCTCATGTTTTGCTATTGAGTTTTTTTCTCTCTTTACTAGGTAGCCACTGTTTTTACCATACATTGATTCATAGTTTCCTTTATCAACTCATTTCATTTAAATGAGTTCAGTTCTTAACTGTTATAGTCTAAAAGGTGGCAACACAAATATAAAAATTTATATGCATGCATATTATGAAATTATTTTGGTTTTAGTTAAGTTAGTGGTATTGTTCATTGAGCAGATATTTTGAAATATAACCCAGGACTTTTTTGGTTTGTGGTATAATTTTATAATTTTTTAAAGATCTTTTGTTATTTCTATATCTTACTTCAAAAGTGTTTTAGTAAGAAATTCTGATGATTAGCAAGACAGTAGTTATTAAACACTATGAGTATATTGTAAAAATTCTTAACATTTATAAAAAGTGATCATATGTTCTACAATTCATGATTATTTTTAAATTATTCATAGAATGATGAAATGAATACATTACATCCTATTTAACTTCTTTTGAGAAAGGTATTGATCAGGAAAATAAATCTTCTGACTTGGTTAATATTGATTCTTTTTATAATTTTCTAAAGCTTTATTCTTATTTTAATTATTATAATTTGTAAAGATTGAAGTCATTAATACTTTCCCCCTAATGGAAACTTAAACAGAAAAAATTCCTTAGGAGAATATGTATGTAATTCATTTATACATATGTTTTAGGAGAATATGTATGTAATTCATGTATACATATGTTTTAGGTTTCCACAGGATTTCAAATTTTTCAAAGCCATTTTGTTATGACATCAACTTTCCACTTAATATAAAATCTATATTTGGAGAAATAAATTTTATCTGCCTAAAACATTGTTGGAGTTCACTCTGTAGCTTTTAGCTGTTATGATTTATTTAATTTTTAAAGACATTGCTTCTAGAAGAAAAACCTGCAAATCAATCAATGGATTTCTTTTGTGAGAAGCAATGTTTTAAAGTTAAAGTTTCAGTAGATCAATCATAAATTTAACAATGTAAATCTTCCCTAATATGCTCTCATTTTTTAAAACAAGGGTTTTGGCATATTTTCATGGAAAATTTACACTCAAATTAATTATTTGACATCTCTCTGGACCCGTGGGAACCCATCTATAATCAAGGCTCTTGCCAACCCTAAAATGGCTCCCTTAATTAAGATATATACTTCCCTACTCCCATATCCATCCTTCCATTATTCCAACCATCTCATTCCCCCAAGCTCTCCCCCATCCTCCCCTTCTCACTTGTCTCTCCCCATCTCCCCTTTCCCCCATCTCACCCCACCCCCCAGTTCCCAATTTTTGCCCAGCATTCTTGTCTACTTCCAATATCCAGGAGGATAACTATATGTGAGGGCTGCTGAGAAGCCAAGAACAATGGCACTGGGTTTTGATCCTACTGCATGTACTGGCTTTGTGGGTGCCTAGTCTGTTTGGATGGTCACCTTCCTAGACTTGGATGGAGGGAGGAGGACCTTGGACTGCCCATAGGGCAGGGAACCCTGACTTCGCTTCAAACTGGAGAGGGAGGGGGAGGGGAGTGGGGCATGGGGGAGGGGGAGGGAAAAGGGAGGCAGGGAGGAGGCAGAAATTTTTAATAAAAAAGTAAAATAAAATAAAAACAGAAAAAATTAATTATTTGAATTACTAATATTAAAGCAGTATTTCTTCCTTCCTAGAAATAGTGATTTTCTATAGTTTTATGTAAAACATATGATTCTGAATTCATGGTGATGTTTATAGAGTAAAAATGACATATTTAGAAAGTAGAATGAAAACAATAATTCAAAGGTATTATACACAAAATATTTATATTTAAAAGGCTATAGTGAAACAATAAGAATAACACTATTATTGAAAACTGCAGGATCTAAATATAAGCATTCAATACATCTAAATTATGGAAAATGTCATATTTTTCTCATTAGTTTTTATTAAATGAACCAGCCATTTATTTAATCTTTATCTAAGTCATCACCATTTACAACATTAGTATCTTAAGTATTACAAACTTTTTTCTAAATACATAAAGAAGCAAAATTATTTTAACCAAGAACCCATACCATTGTAAAGATCTAAATATTTCAAAAAAAAATCTTACTTTTGAAAACAGAAATGAATGCTTAATGTTATGGAAGAAAACATGGAATTGAGTAATGTCATTTTCAGGGCTGTGGGAACAGCCAAGTTCATACATGTGCCTTCCAAGCAGTTACTCCATGTCACTGACAAGTGCAAGCAGCTCCAGCCAGTCTGGCTCTCAAGAGTGGTGTTTTAAGTTACAGATTGCCTTCTCATTCTCAAACATTAAAACGAAAACTCATCAAGGATATTGCTTCTGCTCTTCATATACATAAACACCAGCATGTGCATTTATATGTACCCATATGCACAATGATAATTTTTATTTTTTAGGAATATTCAAAACCAAAACATTGATACGATACTAACCATAGCTATTTAGTGGCAGAATAATACACTGATTAAATGTCATTAGGATTTTTTCTGTTACTATACATCTGGGAATATATATGTACATATACACACACTCTCTAATTCAGGTGATTCTCAAACTTGAGCTCTTCCTGTCACAGTGGTAGAATTAGTAGCATCTGCCAATATACATGGTTCACAACCAATCTTATTTATAAGAAGGAAAAAGATTTGGTTTCTTAAAATTAAGATATTTTCTGAAAACACAAAAGAGCTTTTTGGAAGGAGGAAGGGGATTAGTGGGAGAAGAACCAAAGAGGTTAGTGGAGGATGAAGTCACCAAGGTATGTTATACATATGTAGAAAAATGTCACAGGATAGCACAGTGCTTTGTTCAGTTAATATGCACTAATTATAAGGAAGAAAAACGGCCTTTGTTTCTCTTGCAAATATTCCAGTGTCTACTCATTTAAAATTAGAAGTAATTATGCATGGATTCTGTATTCTAATACAATCTATAAATAGTAATTATAAAAATCATTTCTTTTTCCTTCAATGGCATTCTGTAAGTAGCTACCACTTAACATTCATTTCTGATACTTCCCCATTAAAATGCAATGGAAAATCTGGCACAAAGCAGCACATGGTCTGTGTGGTTCTTTGTACACATAATAATTGATTACTGCTCTGACAACACCCCACCTTTTTACATAGTTGTAAAAAGAGTTCATTCTAAATTAATTGACAACACTGAAATAAATTGCTTTACTATGTGGTTGGAAAGTAAAGCAGACCAATATTAGACATAATTATATTCAAATTGCTGGTGAGGGTGAAGGCTAAAGACAGAAATTCTTTTGCATGGGAAGCCAATGTGAGGACACTAGTGATGTGGATACTAAACATTCTGTTTAGATCTCAAAGACAATTTTTTTCTGTTGTTTTCCATACTCCCTCCACACAAATGTTTGATTTTTCTGTAGTGATACTTTCAGACTGCTTATGTTACAGTTATGTTATTGAACATAACTTTCTTAATTGGGAGTATCATCTGATAAGCACTCAAAAATGTTGTAATTTTTTATTGTTAAATTGGAAGACATAGAATTTACTCTTCTGATATATGGTGAGGAAGTAAGAGAGGCTCACTACCAAAAGTCTTTGATTGGGATACACAGAATTCACCAATACAGAATAAAGAGAAAATTCATTCTAAATTTTCAGTCTAGGATAACAGACATGAACTCCTCCTAAACCTCTATGAAAAAAAAAAAACAACACGGATATTCTCAGTGTTACAGCTCTGAAGGATAAAAAATGTTTAAAAAGCCCAAATGGTGCTTTATTAAAAGGGAGTTTAAAAGGAAATAGAATGAACATTCCTTTGCTTTTATTAAACAACATCTACAATTATCAAGAGCACCTGGGAACACAAAGTTCCTCGACAGCAAATACTAAGACTACTACAGAGAAAAAGCAACAATGAAAGTGATGGAGTTGCTTCTCTTTGAGGTACGTAGAAAGTAAAAATAAATTTGAGAAGGTAATTCTGGAGATTAGATCATATTTGTATGCCTGGAAGATTTTGCTATTTGGTAGTATCAGAAAAAAATATCTTCTGATCATATCTTGAAACTGAAATAAATATTTTTCTACTTAAACAAAAAAACCTACATTTACATAAGTAGGAAATTCTGTGTTGGTAAAATTATTAATATTTAGTATGCAGATACTTCAAAGAGGCAAAATAAATTTATAATTATAGCAACACATAACTTTGTTAGTCTAAGATTCTTTTAGAAAATTGATCATCTAACTTTCTTCTGTATGACTGAGTGATGGGAAATCTGTCCTGCTCAATCTCTGTAAGAAGTGGTAGAAAATAGAAAAGGCAAACACATGGGCAAGATGGCTCCTGAGTATAATCCCAGTAGTCAGAGGTTAATGCAGGAAAATTGTGAGTTTGAGGCCAGGCTTGTGGACAGAGACCTTATCTCAAAAGAGAAAGAACAAACTTAAAAGCTAAAAAATACAAAGAATCCTCTTATAATATGAAAATTATCTCTGCTCAATTATTTTGAAATTTTATTAGCCTGTTATTGCTTAGTTTTAGATTTTGATAACTTTATTTCTTTAAGTCAATGGAAATATTTTTAAATGACATTACAACACTATTGGATATTTAGTTTATTAATCAAGATATTTACATTATTTTTTATGAATCATTTCTTTTTTCATTTACATTTATTGAATCACTCATGATAGTTATGGACTAAGATAACATGTATGTGAACAGAATCATGTATGTAGGAGGTACTCATGATATTTTCCTAAAATCCTTATTACTGAATATTTCAAAATGTTGTGGGACCCTCTCAATTGTATTATAAAAAATGCTGATTGGCAGGAAGTATAGGTGGGGCTACAGAGACCAGGCAGGAAGTAGAAGCATGAGAAGGAGGATTCTGGGAAAAGGAAAGCTCAGATTGCAGTTGTCACCCAGACAGAGAGGAAGCCGGAAACAGAGCAAGCAAGACGTGACTGCCTCTCTGAAAAAGCTACCAAGCCACGTGGATAACACAGAAAAGTATTATGGGCTAATATAAGTTATGAGAGTTAATAAGAAGCCTGAGCTAATAGGCCAATCAGTTTATGATTAATATAGACCTCTGTGTATTTCTTTGGGATTGAACAACTGTGGGACCAGGTGGCACAGAAACCCCTGTCAACATCAAAATCCTGTCGTTGACTGGTTTTCTGACTGAAAGCCTTAAAATTATAACTCATGGTGAAAAGTAAGTACAGACAGTAGAAGGAAGGTTCTGCTGTGGCAAATCTTAGATTAGTATTCTGTAAGAGACATTTAGCATTCAGTTTTAAACAAACTGTGCTCATCTTAGTATTTTGCTTTGCAATATATCGAGTTCCTAAAGATTCAATTTAGTGAACATGGGATTGGAAGCTCCTTTACTTTGTTAAAAACAGTGATAAAAGTTTTGCTATTTGATAAGTTGCAAACTGTACAGACAATCCAAACATTTGTGGTACCCTGCCAGAGTGTGGGAGGATTTGTAGGAATACTGAGTCTACACTTTGGTGCAATGCAACTGCTTTCTTGGATCAAGCATCAGTGTGACAAGGTGATCCACTGCTCTTACAGCTGTCACTCACCAGATGTGTGATCTCGGAAAACAACTGAGCTTTCAGGGTGTTTATTTTTCCTTTTTTTTTTTTTAATGTGAGAGTATGATTTTATGATTTCTGGATTCCTTACATGTCCTGGAATAAATAAAATATCCCATTTAAAATAAGATGCTTAGGTTAGAACTTGTGGAATAGTTGCTGTTATGGTATAGACATGCTGCACTAGTGGACATCATCTGCAAACATGTCAGTTCATTTGTATTATGCAGGGCTTGGAAGAATTTGCAAGCACACAGGGAATAGTCCATTTGCATGTGTTTAAGTGTTGATTTTTTTCAGGATGAGAAGGAGGCAGGATTTTTGTCTACCAAATGAATAGTTCATGGAAACAAAATAAGTCTCCAGTGTCATCCCTCCATTTTAAAAGTTTCAATCTCAAATGGATAATGGCAATGAACATAAATAAATCTGTGAAAATAAAAGGGAAACACAAAAGATCTGTTGAATCATTACAACATAGCACATACAGAAACTATTTTGTCACATTTACACAAATAAATAATTTGGGAGAATAAAAATTTTAAATTTTATTTGGGTATTATGGGCAGATTCCAGTACCAAATGAGCAAATAGATTCTTAACCCACAATGGAATAGTGGTTCTGCAACAGCTTCTTTATGGAACTGTAACCGCTACTGTAATCATCATTTGCAGTTGATGGTGCCTCTTCCTTTCTGTTACTCATAGTAGGAGAATATAAAATTGACCACTCACAAGGCCCTTCTTGTATACACATATATGTCTGGCTATTGTTGAGGCAAGAAATAGATTTTGGAAAAATTTGGTGTCTGGAACTATCAGGCTTTGGTGTAAGTATGCACACACCCATTAAGTTTTCTTTTTAACTTGAAAGTTACAGTAGTTCAGATAATCATCACGTTATCAATTATAGTTCACAAGGAATAGATGAATCCAGCAAATGTAAAATTATGTTTTTCTTTTTACAGACATGAGGTTTTTGAATAATGCAAATGCTATTTAAAATGTTATATATGATGTTAAGCAGTCTTCAACTTTGTGACATGAAGATATGTATATTTTTTGTGAAAATATGTATAAAATTATTCACTTAGGGTTGAAAACTATATTTATCTTCATGAACTCACTCTGTATTTTTCCAGTAGATTTCTAAGTACCTGATAAAATGACTAAATTTGTAATGCATGACTTTGATATGAATTCTGATGAAGTAAGAAGATTTTCTAAAACCTAAGATGTTTTATATTGTTTGTATATTTTAAATATTTAACCTTTCAGTATACTATTTCATTTACCTTCTTCACAGGAAAGGCAGCCATCTTTTATGATTTCCAACCTGTTGGCTATTTACCAGTTTCTTATAAATTTCTGACTTTAGAAAACGAGGAAATGAATCCTTGGCCATGAGACTATAAATTAATTTCTGAGCCTCATCAAAGCATTTTGGAGTCGGTTCAGCAATATTCCTTGAGATGAGGTCTCTGGTACTGAAGTCAATATTAATCTGTAGAAACAAGGTTGCATGGCATTACATGAGATTACTTAAAATGTACATGGCATATCAGGATACTAGGTACATGTATTGCTGAGTTTTTCCAAACACAAAGTTAATTTGATGGAAAATAGCAGCATGTTCTTGCATTTATTTTTGACACAACGAACAAAATCTTTGTTTTAAATTTTAACGTACCTTGAGATGGATGGCAGTTACAAGAAACAGCTAAAGCTGACTTTTAAAAAAGGCAAAACAAAAATGCAAACAAGAAACATTGAAGTTTGAAATACCTTTTATTTTGTGCCAGTTTATTTTTCTAACATTTCTAAAATTTGAATTCCAAATGTGTACATTACCTAGGAATAGCTATCATATCCTATATTGCTTTTTACCATTCTCCATATGCTTAGCAAACCTTCTGGGTTCCCATAGCATTGCTTTTCTAGTTTGTTTCTTTCTATTTGACAAAATAAAACAATTTATAACTTCCTTCACTGCCATTACACCTCTTGCAGATCAAAACATTCAATTATATACATAAATACACACTCACAATCAAAAACAAACAACACACCAAGAAACCAAAACAAATGTTCAGTCTCCAGAAGTATCTAATAGAGTTCTATTACATTGGAATACACCATTCACCAGAAAACCTGCTGAAGTGCAAACCAGCTTCTCTATCCATATTGCAGGGTATTTGATCAGCAAGCATTTTATCTCAGGCATCTGAATTAAACTAAAAATATTCATGACGTATACAATCTATTTGAATCTTAATAGTATAAGCTCGCCAAAGGCAGGTGCTTTATCTCATTTATCATCATTTCTAGTACTTAGCTGAATACCCACGACATAATAAGAAATCAATAGATATTTATGGAGCAGAATGAGACCATCTCAGGAGAAAATGTGAGCGCTGATAAAGTGGTACAATTTGGAGATTTGGGAAAGGAAAACTCATCAATTTCACTTATGCAACATTGAAGTGAGGCTAAGTGATAGGTAGAGCTGCAATTAAATACAATTCAGCTTCTTACTTGCCTTGTAAATAAGAAAATCAAATCTGTACTTTAAACTTTCCAGGCAAAAAGGAGAATAGAGAATAGTAAGGGCTCTTACCTTAAGGAGCTTTATTTATTAATGAATAAATATTATAAAATATTTTAATGAGTATTATTATTTTAGAGAAAAACAATAAAAACAAGTAATAGGAAAAGAGTCATCAAAGAAGGATGATTAGACCTAATCTTTTGATTAGGATTTCAGATACTCACTGAAGTTAATCCATCTATAATTTTGTTCTTTTGATCTGTTTCTTTGGTCCTCCCTCAAAGATCCAGGTAAAATGTTAAAACTTCATTAAACACCTCCAAACATGGAATCAGTTGCCCCTTCTTCATTACATTCATTCTACTACAAAGGCTAAATTCCTTATCTCAGTGCATGAGACCTACTAGATCTGACCTGGGCCTTCTTCAAATCTCACTGTACTCAGAACTCAGGTTTCTTCTCTTGCATATTACACCCCAGTCAACAAGTCAGGTAGCTCTTTATAACTTAAATTCTTTCCTGCATCAGGACTTTGCATTGTTTTTCAGAAATCTTTCTCCAAATTCTTAAATATGATTTTTTAGTTTTAACTATGATGAGTTTTATTTCATTAGATGTCTTTCCCCAAAATAGAGACAGCATTTTGCACATAATAGAGACCCCATGTCATTGGGAAAATCAGTCAATAGATCTCCCTCTTCTTACAATGTCGGACTATCAATGGACTAGGCATTATTGTTAGAGGACAGATTTGAAAATGATCATATGCTCTTGTATTGTGTATGTTTTTATTTCTGTTTACACTATGTTGTGCACAAATGTAAAGTTATTTTGCCATATTGTATGTATGTATGTTTCTATACTGCCCTTTACATTTCTACCTATGATCAAGATATTTTTATATTTTTAAGGTTATTGTCTTCATGCTGCAATCTGCTTAAAGATGGTTTACATTCATAGATAAGCTTAGTAAAGACAACATAGGTTGTTTCAGAATTGAAAGGTAATAGTCACCCATGTTTGTCAGAATTTTGGTTATGTTAGTCAGGTTCTCTAATGCACAGAGACATACTCTGCATAGGTAAGTAATCCTCAGACACTTCAAAAACCTGTAGAATGTGGCATTTGAATAACTAAGAATTCTCTTGACATGAGACACGATTTCTCTGGCAGAACCATTCTGCTCCCAAGAGAATGTAGAACACCAAAAACACTCCACATGTAGCTTGTTTTCTTCTCGGTAAAACTGGCTTTTTGGGCAAAGAACTGCCCTTGCCTTGACAACTGACAATATGCTTGCTGTCCAAACTGGACAAGCAGGATATAAGCAAAAGTGACTTGTGAACCTTGTTAAGACATGGCAGGACAGTTTTTCAAATTTTCTTGCTTCTCAAAATGATCTGTTAGATACTCTAGGCCTTAGCCAAAGTTGGTTACCCCAACATTGCAAATGAGACTTTGGGAGACTATCCAGGTGGCCAGCTGTTTCTGTCATTTCTTGCACCTTGTACAAGTCACTTGCTTGTACTTCTTGCTTACTTAGGTAATTTTATTTTTCTTCTAAGGTATTTAATAGGGTTGAAGAGTTGATAGTCATAGATACTTTTTTTTCACATGATTTAGCTAAGACATTTTAGGTATAAGACTTAGACTTCTCAGGATAGGACAACTATTGAAATAATCTCTGTTTTTACTAATTACTGATAGATTTAACATTTATTATGTGTTTCTTGCTTGATGCTGTACACATTGTTTGTAGATCTATTTTTATGTATGTTTTTACCTTTTCTTTCTTTTGAACAATGCTTGATATTTGTGCTTATTGTATACAGTTTTGTATTAGTTTTAGAACCTAATTAGGTTTATACAAACGGGGAAGTTGTTGTGGGAATTCATTCAGCCAATAGCTTTTGGGGAACCAATCTCTGGGACATGGTCTGAGGTACTACATGTGCACAGATAAGAGGAAAGAAGCATGCTCACTCTGTGGGGAGGATGGATCAGAAATCACCTTGTTCATACCTTCCCTGGGCAGAACAGCAGGATACAGTGAGTCTGTGTTTTTCCTTTTGAATTCCATTTTTTTTGTATCCTCGTAATAAAGACTATTTGTAACTCTCTCAATACCTCTCACATTACAACATTTTTCTTGTGGGATTAAGAGCAGATTAAAAAAAATTATGACCTAGCAGAAGGTTTTCTATCACAGAGAATCTGTTAAATATTTACGTGTTCTGCATTCTGCACAAGGCTAAAGACCCAATCAATACAACATTACAAGTGAAAAAAACAGTTGTATATTTATTCAAAATCATTCTAAAATTTTAAAATTATTCCACTAAATTCATTAATGCTAATTACTATTATTACCAAAATGTATTCATTTCTGACTTGCTTGCTTTCCTGCCAAGAAACTGCCAACCTCAGCTATTGATAACTCAGCGACGAGCATATCTTTGTTCTTGGGAGAAAATCAGTAGCTTTATGAAGCTGTGTCTTGGAAATTCAGCTTAATGTCAGTGACAAAAACATCACACTCACATGTTATATATATATATATATATATATATATATATATATATATATATATATATGTCATTATTTTTCTTCAACATGTTCAATCTTGACACACAGGAGTCTTCTCTGACACCTTTCTTCTCCAATCATTAGTGTGTGTGTTGTGTGTGTGTGTGCTTCTTTCTGTGTCTGTGTAAATTATGCCTTTGATCCTGAAGCTTCACAGTAATTTTTACATTTTCATTCTTATGCCTACAGATTAGGTTTTAATAAATAACCTGTTCTTTCTCTTTGATATTTTGTATAAAATCTTTTCCTCTCAACCCTGTGTAATGTATTACCTTATCAATTTTTACCAAAATACTGTTTCTTACATGAATATTATGGAATGCCATTATTTTTCTGTGATGTGTATGTAAAACAACCAGCTGTGTCTTCTGTGCCACAGTGTCACAGAGGAGATGTTTCTGTTTTTTTCTTGTTATTATGTGCAATTTTGGTTCTAAAGGTTTTAAGAAATTAGGTTTATGCTTAAACAGATTTGGCTATTCAAGCTTTGGTTATTGTTAAGAGTTTAATTTAGTTATCTGAGAATGGAAATTTTTTTACAACAAAGGCACTCAGCAGTTCAGAGGGTGAAATGAATCTGTCTATTTTTTCTATCTTTTCTATTTTATTTTCTAAATTGTCCATTTTCTACATCTCTCAAAAATAACAACAGAATGAATACTCATTTCTTGTATTCTGTCCTCCTTTCTACAAAGTTTTCCTTAGATACTCTGTTTTTTACAATGACAGAAATTTTGAAAAATGGATTCAATTCAAAAATAACTTGAAAGAATATATACAGGGCAGGGAACCCTGACTGCTCTTCGGACTGGAGAGGGAGGGGGAAGGGTGTGGGGGGTGGGGGAGGGAAATGGGAGGCGGGGAGGAGGCAGAAATTTTTAATATAAAAAATAAATAAATTTAAATAAATAAATAAATAAAAAGAATATATAAAGATGATTTAAAATATGAAAACCATTGCAAGGGAAATGTTACTACTGATGTGCTTATTGTTCATGTGGACTTTTTATGTTAACCCAATACGACTGTAAAATGATTGCATTTATGTTCCTCATTGTTTGGGAAAATGTATCATATATTTTAAAACTAGCTATTTTTTATATACCAGTTCCCGAGTTTAACTCATTTAGAATATTTATTAAACATTTGTATAGATCTGTGGTAGAATCTGAGGATATGAAGAAAATCATGACAAAAAGTCAATTTTGAGGACAAATTTTGAGAAAACAATGCAAAAGAAAAAATGTACTTTCTAGAAGCAGTTCTCTCCCCAAAAAATGACACTTGAAAATTACCTTTTGGAGTATCTATATGAGTAGGAAATATGAAATTTGGGGCATGCCTGTGGGAGGACTCACTGACAGAAACCTGTTGGGCTACAAAGGGAAAAAGGCAAGAACAGGGTGAGTTAAGCAGACGGTAGACCCCACAACACTCTACCACTCTTTTATTTATAGTAGAACAATGAGGAGAATTTAAGCACTGTGAACACATGTTAAAATAGTCATGGACTCTGAGTGGCCTTAATAGCAAGGTCTGAGTATGAGGATGATGATCTAGAAACTTCACTGGACAGGTGGGCAGTAGATGTGGATTAGGGAGTAACAGTGCAAGGGCATATCATGTATTTCCCAAACACATTTAGCGTTAGGGCAAAAAGAATGTATTACCCAATCATTATAAACGAAAGCCCATCTTAAGAATGGCTGGTTTGGGACATATTCTAAAGAATGATAGGAATGTTGTTTAGATATGAACTCTGAGAGAATGAATGAAGAACGAAAAAGAATGAGGAGTTGTTTGCAATGATCTAGTCAAAACTGTCACAAACCAGAGTTTCCTTTAACTGAGATTTAAAAGACATCCATTAGATAAAAACTTTGAATGAGAAATAGCACTCAATTTTCAATTTTCGTATGCATATATTAAATTATTATATGTATTAGGTATTTAAATATTGTTTATATCAAAATAATAATATGACAATATAAGTGAGTATTTTGTTTTTGCCTGAAACTCTTTGGTCTCAGTTGCTTTGAGAAATACTATTTTATTTGCTTATATTTCAAAATTTTATCTTCTATAACTCAGATTACCAATCTCAGAAAACAGGACACAAGATTGTGATACTTATGAAAGAACAGTTGAGAATTATCACAGTCATTTTGAGGTTTTGATATTCCTCTGGTTTTTTGAAAGATCTTGGTGCAGTTACATGGGCTATTCTTTGCATTGAGATGATGGCCTTCAGGGTGATGTTTGTTATAGTTGTTTTAAACATTTTTATAATAAGATCCATAAAAATTTAATGGCCATGAACATTAGTTAGCTGAAAGTTATGCAAGACAAATTATTTTTTTGTTTTCTATACCAGCAGTTTTAAATTCTTTCAGGTTTCAACAAATTACTTTTTCAGGAAGAATGTATTTTAACGTGTACCTGTTGGCTCTCTTTCTCGACTCTAAAGTGTGCTTTATATATTTTTTCCATAATTTGAATGAAAAGTTTCCAGTTCTGCTCCCACATTCAAATGATGTGGCTGTTCCTCATTTAGGATGTAGAGAGAAGCAAGAGACCATCATTAAGCAAAGCATGTATGCATGCATAAGCAAAACGACTTACAAAGCCAGAGCAGATACTGTCTTAGGTCTCATTCATGGCAGCGCTTAAAAATTGCTATTTAAATCAAAGCCATCTGTATTCATGTTTTTGGTTTCTTAATTCTATTTAATCACCACCAACACTTCTTGTATTACTTCATTTTTGGCACCATTAAAGGCAAATGAGTACCCTGAAATCCATTCTCAAGGGCTGTGATTAAAGGAAACATAGCCGTTTGCAGGATCTGTGCGTGCAATCTGTGCCTGCTTAGGACTGTATCTGTGTGTTATCAGTGACTTTGGTGACAGAAATAGATGACACAAGTCGGGAGGCAATGCTAACACCTTGAATCGGGCAAGAGAAAGGAAGGGGATAGAATTAAAAAGCACCTTGATTAATTAGACAAGTAGTCAAAGCAAAGATGGGATTGAATAAGAACCAGATGCCTCTTCAACGTCTGTGAGAATAGGAACTGACACATAAGATCATGATGCACACGGGTTTTTAAATATAGGTCCTGGGACTGTTCTGCTGTTGTTGGTGCAGCTGGGAGAGAGTTGGAGTTATAGCTTTATCATCAACATCAACTTGGTTGACCCGGGTTAAAAGACACAAGAATACAGGGAAACATAAAGAACACATGGGATTTGTGTTTTCAATTTTAAATGCATGCTCGTGGATCTCCCTGAGAAGGGGAAATAGAAGAGATCTCCTGGGTGGATTGGAGGTGGTGGTGGGGGGCTTGGGAGCTCCAGAGATAAGTGTGGAGGATGGGAGGAGGAGGAGAGTACTGAAAGCACTGACTAGAAAGGTGGGGTGGGGACTTTTCCGGGTCAGGTAAATATGGGATGCAAGGGAAACTCCCACGAATCTATAAGAATAACCACAGTTAAGACTCTTAGCAGTAGCTGATTCATAGCCTGAACTGGCCACTCCCGAGATCAGATTGGTGGCTACCGTAATTGTCATTAGAGCGTCTTCATCCGGTAACTGATGGAAACAGATAGAGGGACCCACAACCAAACAACCTTGGGGAATCCTACTGAAGAGAAGAAGAAATGGCCGTACAAGCCAGAGGGGTCAAGGACATTACAAGAAATCCCACAGAAATAACGAACTTGACCCATAACCAACAACCAGGGAGCCTGCATGAGACCCATCTAAGCCTTCTACTTATATGTGAATTGTGTTGCTTGGTCTATTTGTGAAACTCCTAACAATGGAAGCTGGGGCTGTCCTTGCTGCTTTGGCTGACTGTTGGGAGTCCATTCTTCTTAGGAGATCGCCTTCCCCAGTCTAAACACAAGGGGAGGTGCTCGGTCTTAGGACAATTTGATATGCCATGCTTGGCTGATGCCCATGGGAAGTCTGCCTCTTTCTGAACAGAAACAGAGGAGGAGTGAATTGAGGGTGGGAGTGGGGGTGGAGGAGAGATGGGGAGAGGTGATGGGAGGAGAGGACAGAGGGGAAGCTGCAATCAGGATGTCAAGTAAATAAATAAAAATTTCAAAAGATAATCTGAAATCAAACCTTTCAAAAAAATTTACAATCAGAAGAAACAGCAATGTCACCCCTTGCATTTAAATGCCATATTTGAACCTGAACTTCATAGTCTAATATGTCATACAAATTAGAGAAAATATGAGAATAAATGAAATATTTCAAAAGAGAGAAAATAGATTTTGTGTGAATATACTTTCTTCTGCCTTTAGGATAAACATCAAGGTTCCCAGTCTATGTCATAAATACTGAACACTGAGTAACAGACTTAGAGAAAGAATTGGAAACTTAGAAGCATTGGCTAAAGATACCTTTCCTCACTGATCCTGGTAGCTCAGAGACTCATTATCCTTATTCTTTTTTTAAATACCTTTAAAGTTTGAGTGATGTTTCTCCTGCACCATGGATGCTAGTGACCTTTCTCTAAGGCAGTAAATGAATGTACTTTTGGAACAAGACCGTCCATGTAAAAGCACTTGGCAACTATTTCAGTTTCTTTAGTCAATATTCTCTATTTCTGTTTCTATCATCTGTCTGTCTGTCATCAACTATCACCTCTTCCCCTTTTCTTATTTGTTAAAGAGATCCTTTTTATTGAATCCAGATTAAGTGATAGTGCAGAATTAAAGGTGACCTGGAAGGTAGGGTGGCCTCTTTTACACTCTGCCACGCAGCCTCAAGCAGCTTAGATAAATTGCTTTAGGTTTGGATGGTCCTTCCTTCAAGTCTCATCTTTCTCATTCATCTCATCTTTCTTCTTCACCTTTTGTGTTACTCATTTCTGCCTCTTCTCAAATTCTGGTCAAGGTTTACTACTTAATTTTTCTGATATACACTTTCTGATCTCCCAGACTCAAAGTTTCCCATTACATAGTTCCATTTTACTTTACACATTGCTATCACAATGCTTGTGAAACCTACTGTAATCCTTTAAATCTTGAGTCTTCCCAGTGAGATTGGAAACTCATCTACTGAGGAACCAATACTGTTTCTTTTCTTTGATGAGACAACATAGTGTGTAGCATGCAATATACACACAACTGTTAGTAAATAAATAAAATGGAAGGCAACTAAGATATGAACAAAATCAATATATTTTAGATAACTATAGTTGGGAGTGAACTGTTGGTTATCAGTTACTGGTATATAAAAATGATTCTCAAAGTGACTTCAACACATTGGAGAATGATTCTATAATGAAATATGAAAATAGGATGGAGGATACAAAGTGTTGTTACCATAACAGAGAGAAATACCACTGCACAGCTATTCTCATAGGAAGCTCTCTATCAATAAGCCGCATATGTATTTCCTCATTCCAGTTTCAAACCAACTTTCTTTTTGAAATAAATATTTGAATGCCCTGTGTCAGAATATGTCTGTCCTGACCACATAAAATGCAATTTCATAGGTTTTACACTTACTTTTGGTCTTTAAGCCAGTTTTCCAATTATATGTTTCATTTTTAATAAAACTGGGAAAAATTAAAATTAAATACCTTATTCTGTTTACTTTTCCTTATACTCACAGGTAAATGTAGCTCATAATTTTCATTAGAGAGACTTTTTGTAATATATGAGATGCATGAGCAGTAAAAATGCAGAGAATAAGTAACTGTGGTATGCTCATTCCTACCTCACACATCTACAATGCAATGCCTGCACCCAAGGCTCACAGAACACTGGAAACAGGGAGCAAAGAGTAAGAGCCAAGTACAGGATGTCTGCTGTAAGACGGTGTCTTCTCTACACAACATGGAAATTGCACCTAATGACAACACTTGTTGACATTCCAAAACAGATGGGGGAAATTTCACAAGGCCCCACATGCAGATGAAGAACTACAGGTAATCAAGGGCTGTTGAGAATGCATAGCTTTGCTTCAGGGATGAGCCTCATGAGATCATCCAAACCCAAGTGGTCAGCCTTAAATACACGTGCACATGAGCAATACTAAATGTGCTCAGTAGGCTGTGTAGATAGGTAGAAGTAATGTTTAAAGAACAGCTTATGGATTTCAGAGGGAGTGGGAGTGTGGGAGGAGTTGAAGAAAAGAAAAGAAGGAGGTAGAAATGATATAAAGACAGTAGTCATATTTGAAATTGCCTTCATAATTTAAGAAAATAAAAGAAAATATAAAAATAAGGAAAGAATCTATTCCCCTTTTTGTGATAAAATGTAAGTAAATTTGGATATATTTGTTTTCATTAGTTCAATTATTGCAGTTGCTAACAATTGAACTTAGGGCCTTGTGTGTGCTCATTATGTACCCTGACAACAGGCTTCTTCCCCCCTTGCCCCTGAATTTATATAATTCATAAACACTATGCTATGGCTTTCCTGCTCAGCTTTCTAATCTCACAGAATGTGAATGAATTATAGTAGACTTGACATTGCTCTTAGTTTTAAAGATTTATTTACTCTATTTTATGTATATGAGTGTTTTATCTGCATATGTGTATGTGAACCATATCAACTGTGTGGCCATAAGAAGAGGTGGAATTCCCTGGAACTGGAGTAACAGAGGGTTCTGTGACCCTGACATTGTAGGTTCTGGGAACAAAACTCAGGTCCTCTGCAAGAGAAGCAAGGACTCTTATTGCTGAATCATCTCTCCAGTCTCTCAGTAACTTTTTTATGTTCTTATACATTACATTTATAAAAATAAAATTTATCAATATTTCAAATATGTGAAAACTGTTGGTGAGAAGTAAAGATACTATTTTATTTTATTCTAGTATAGTTTTCTCAAAACTAATTTATATTTGACTTTAAAATCTATAAGTGTATGAAATTAATGGTATAAATAAAATTTGAATAAGTGCAATACTGAGAATTACATTTTCTTTGCTATGCTTAAGTACTGAAACTTGGAAAACACATTGTTTAAAAGTATTCTAAAAGTCTAGTCCTTTATTAGAAATAGCTGGGACATGCATGCAATTTTCTTTATGAAATGTTTTCCTCTTTGCCTATTATGGCCCTTCAGTGAGTTTCTCCTTTAAGTGGAACTGAAGTTTTGTTAATATATTTTGTGCAATGTTTGATCATATTTACTTTATTAAATCTTTAAAAGCCTGGTTTCACATCTTCACAGATAGCTACAAGTGATTGCTTTTAATACTTTAAGATTTAGTAGTCCTCCTTGGGACATGCTAATAGAAAAGTATGATTAAAATATTGTAAAAACTTTTCTTCGTGATATGAGTTGTAATCATACTATCTAATTTTTCTCCATTTTCATATGCTTCATGTACATATGTTCAGCAGGAATCCCAAAAGTGAAATAGCTCCACAATAAAACAGAGGCACAGGACTTGAGTACAAATTGAGATTTATGGAAACTATAGATTTTGTGCCATAACTTCTCATGGTTAAGGGGAGAACCGGAGGGAAGGTGCCATTATAAAAGAGAGGTCATGAAGTGCAGCTGGAATTATTACATCTGTCATAGAAACTTGAAAGTCCAGTTTTTGTGAGTAGTCTGCTTTTAAGGATGGTATTCTGACAACCATGTGATCTCAGTTTGCAGACGAGGGTCAGTAAATAAGCTTATTATAATCTAGATGCAGTCAACTAAAATTAACAAAGTCTGTAGCAATTCTACAGCTGAAGAAATAAAGACATGTGTTTGACAGGAAAGAGGACTAAGTAGACATCTAGACAACGTGACTCTGACACCATTTCTCAGTGTAGGACTTTCTACCAAGGAAATTGGCTATAATTTCATTCTTTATTAGAGTCAGTTACATGGCTTCAGCTGAATACAGAATAAAGGAGAATAGTCTCCTATGAACTCCTCTGAAATTAACTTTCTGCTTATAAAACTTACTACATCTTCTAATCTACTTATAAAAGTGGTCACATAGTTTTGCCAAGTTTGCCTACCAGATAAATCTAGATTCTTTCTTATTACATTTTCATCTCCAACGATGAAGATAAAGATCTCAAACCTATTCTCCATTCCCTTCTTATATTAACAATATGAAAATACTTGCAATAGATGAATATACCTTGATGTTTTATATCACAGTGTTAACCAAGCATGTTTTCAATATGAAATATTCTACCTTTTCTTGATCTTTTCATAAAATATGACTGATTTTTCATGACTTATCTCTTTAGTCAGTGATTCATTCTACAAATTTATCATGTACCTTTCCATGTGGTCATAGTCTCTCCACAATGACAGTAGTTAACTCTAAGTGTGTTTATTATCATATGGTCTCTTTTATATTTTTAAAGTTTCGTCAATATCTTCTTCTATCTAAATAAACTTATTATGTGTACAGAATCTCAAAATTTCAGTTCAATAAATAAACATACAAGCATATGTATCACCTTTTGTATGTAACTGAAAGGCCATAAGTACTTGTACTTAGCAACTTGTTGGCAAATCATTCAAATGCCTTGAGACATTTGCACTAGAAACAGTGAATGATAATAGGAAAGAGAGTGGCTATATATGTGTATATAGACATACACACATACACACACACACTTAAATTTCAATAAATTTTGTCATGTTTAAGTACATATTTTGGAGCCATTTGGAAACAATCTAACCATTACTTGAAAGGAAACTAGAATTTTATTTAAATTAATTGCATGTGTAAAATGTTAAAAGCTTTAAAACTTTTATATGCTAAAACAGTAATTGAATTATTTAGTGAAATTATTATTGATGATGTTTATTTGGAAGGAAAGATTAAGAAAATAAATATAACTTTTTGTCTAAATTGTTAGTTATAACTGAGTTCAGCCATACTGTTTACACTTTCAATTTTTATTTTGTTTTATATGCATGAATGTTTTCCCCATACATATGATTATGTACCACATGTGTACCTTGAACCCTTGTTTGCTAGAAGAGGTCATCCGATTTTCTGGAACAGAAGTTATATTTGTGATCTAACTTGTGAGTGCTGGAATTTGAACCTGGGTCCTCAGCAAGAGCATTAAGTACTCTTAGCCACTGAACCATCTCTTCAGTCCCTTAGCTACAGCTTTAAGACTATCTTTTTGTTAGCTCTTTTTAATGAATAGTGTTTACTAATGCTGTCTTAAAGTAGTCACTGCTAATTAGATTTGTAAGGGAGGAAAAAAACTGGCTTTCAAATGAGGATTGTAGTAAAATATATATTTTTAAGGTTGCTTCAAAACCTCTTAGGAAATGACACATTAATCAACTTGACAAATCACATATACTACATTTCCAATTTTCCATGATTATTTATTGATTTTTAGGTGGTGACTTAGAAATGAATGTTGAAATATCTCCACAGGAGTTAAAACTCTTTTCTACCCACTGTGAATTCCAAACCACAGTTCAGTGGTTCTTGTGTCTGTTAGCATTATACCAACCTAGTAACAACTGCAGTAATTAATGTCCATCTAAAAGTGGAACTTCCTATAACTTTGAGCCCTCTGTTTTATCCACATAGTTGCATTCCATATAACTTATTCTCTGCCTATAATGACCACCACTTTTTTTCTCAGCACAAATCCTAATGATGGATCAGAAGCTACAGTAACTATTAGTGATACAGATATCAGTATCTTACCTCTGTAGGGAAGATCACTGATCCTATGAGCTAATTTGTGCTATTACTACTTTTTGCAATTTCCTGTTTTGCCCACAACTTATGCATTGATTTTTTTGCTTCACGTTACATATTTTTAGGCAACTTTATTGATTTTAAAATGTAAGTTGTTTAAATATTAGTTACAGTTAATACCAGACTATGTAGTGCCCAGTCTTTCTTTGTATTGATGCACTGGAAGTTAAGCCTGACACAAATGAAACTTTCTATACTAGAAATACCATCAAAGGGCTTAGTGAAAACATTCTGGTCTCAGCAGGAGGATCTGACTTTGGGTTTCCAGGCCCCAATTAAAAGCTGGGCATGTCTATAATCCTAAAACTGAAGGGGTGGAGCCACATGGATCCTCTGGGTTAGTTAGCCAGCCAGTCTAGCTAAAACAGTGAGCTTCAGTTTCAGTGAGAGATCCTGCCTCAAAAATAAGGTGGATAGTCACTTGGTATGCTCTTCCCTAGGGAAAACTCTCTCTTTTTCACCTTCCTTGGTTGCCTATGTTTCTTTACGCAACATTGAGGCCTCTTGGACTCTCCACAACCACTTTGGAATGTAGAATAAAAGAAGCCACGAATTTGAGGGATAGCACAGAGGGGTATATGGGAGGGTTTTGGGGAAAGAACGGCGCTCTTCTGTTGGCATATAGGCTGCACCTGAATCAGTCAGTAACTGTGACTCTGCAGTTACCTGTGCCTTCTCAGACAGTGCCCAAAAGACTTTTCTGTCCCATCTGCCTCCTGCCACTACCACCAAATGTAGTTTTCAACTAAGTCCTTATCGTTCTATTTATCAAAGAATCGAGAGTCAGAGGCTGGGGTCAAAACCTGCTAGCTTAGAGAGGTTGTGGAGCAACCAGCTGACCTTCCCACTTCACCAGCATCTCAAAAAGGAGAGTGTCCTTCTGCTCTACCAAACCAAAAAGGACAACCACATTCAAAGCAAAACACCAACCCCCCCCTCCCCCCTGCACTGCTCCTGCTTTCTGTGAGTCTTGCTCTCCATTTTCGGAACTCCCTCTGACTCTCTCTGATTTCTTTCTGTCAACTGATTGCTGGCTCTGCCTCCTGACTAAAGACTGGTTTTATTTAACTAATGCAAAAGCAAACTCAGGGTTCACAGTGTATCATATATCCCACAACAAAAAGGGAAGGGGAAAAGTGATTATACTGTAATCTCAAAAACAAAACATAAATTAAAAATTAAGGTGAATGATTAGATAGCAACATACCTGGAAGCCAATGCCAGGCTTTTACACAGCAGCTGAGTAACTCTATACATAGAACTGTGTGCATGCAAGTGAGCACAAACACGTGTGTGAACAGAATAAAAATTAAAAACACACAGTTTCAAGAGATAGTATCAGAATAATTCTTGATTTCGCCACAAGACCCTTTGTATTTTTTAGATCGTTAAGTTGCACAGGTGGGACCTTGCTACTTCATAAATACCTCTGGCTCATTTTCACAGGAAGGCAAACCACACCCCATTTTGAACACAGGACATTACTGCATTCTATAGGGCAGAATTCTGAGACATCATAAATGAAAACCACTTAAATCCACTAGTTAGATGCTTTTCTTCCACATATATTAATTTCAAAAATATGCTAGTGTTTAATATAATTTTATATTGGGGCCTACTGATATTTTCTCTCTGGGAAATATGCTACTGTTTAATATATATATATTATGATTTTCGAGACGGGGTTTCTCCGTAGCTTTTTGGTTCCTGTCCTGGAACAAGCTCTTCTAGACCAGGCTGGCCTCGAACTCAGAGAGATCCGCCTGCCTCTGCCTCCCGAGTGCTGGGATTAAAGGTGTGTGCCACCACCGCACGGCTGTTTAATATTTTTTTTATATTGGGGCCTACTGACATTTTCTCTCTGGGAAGTGAAACGGTCAGCTTCCTCTTTAGAGAGAGCTCCATTTCTAACTGTGAACAGCCTGCCTGGGCTGCAACTTCACTCTTCCCAAACACTTTACTCACCTCTTTTGGTGCATCAGCTACAATGAATTCAGAATAAATCATCTTGGCTTTGGAAGCAATCTTTTCTCTACATTCTGTTTTCTTGAAGTCTTCACAAGCAAGCCAGAACTCAACATTTTCTTCACTAAATTCCGATTTTAGAAATGTTCTGAAAGCATCCAAGCCAGCTACAAAATATTTAAGAAAGCTTTGCATTATCTGTAAGATACTAAAATTCCCCATATAAGTTTCATTGTATCAAATGAGCATTTATTGAATTTTAAGTGGCAAATATTTTGATCATCAAGTAATATTTACATATTATCTATTCCAAATAAGAAAACTTAGTTTTGGGAAGTAATCATAGGTCTGAAATATTTTCATTTATTCTTTAAAAATTAACTTAATTAACAATAAAATCTATATTTTATATTCTAGATCTGACTTATGTTTCAAAGAATCTCTTTATGAGTATTGGACAGGAAACCCCACAGACTACTGAATTGCTTAGGTCAAGTTAATTATGATACAATAACCATGGTAGGAACATATTTCTTTTCTATAAGTTTTTGAGACATAATTTGAAGCCGAGGGAGAAAACAAAACAATTTGTTCGGGCTCCGAGTAGAATAGGCAATGCTGACCCTAAGTAGTTTGTGCTGACTATATTGGACAAATATAACGTTTAAGCCAAGAAAGTACCTGGCAAGGTATTTGGGGGTGAATGTTTATGCTCATCTTATTTTTATAATAGGAAATTTTAATTCTGAAAGTCATATAAAGGGGATCTGCCCAATGCTGCTTTAGGCAATGTTCTTATTGTGGACTGTCTCATATTCGGCCTCACAGTCAGATTTCTCGTGAGCATGCGTCTCTCTGGAAGTTTTGCTGCAGGTGCTGCATAGGGGTCCACTTATTTCTAGGCTCCTTTCCTTTGACTTGACTAAGAATATATATTTATAGAAAAAATCAATAACCCCAGTTACATCTTTAAATATGTCTTATCCCATTATTATACATCCATTAAAATATATGCCATAATTCATTGCTTTGATAGATATTTAAATTCCTAAATTTCTACTTAGTCTTCTGCTTTGCTGTAGCCCCCATCAAAATGTATCTTGTAGAATTTTTTTTTGTACGTGAAATATTCACAGTTGATGGAAAAGGTGGTTCTTGCTCAATGTTTTGAGCTAAGTATGGTTGAGAGTATGCCTCCGGCTATGTGCTGTGTTAGAAAGATTATGGTCAGGTCTTCTCCTTTGACTGGACTGTTCTGGTTTCTTAAGGTCATGGTATTCAGTTTTGCAGTTTGCATTTGGGCAGATATGCTTGCGAGGCTTTATGTCTGACAAGGAACTTAAGGCCTTTAGTCACTCATGAATTTGCCTTCCAAAACACTGGTGGTTTTCTCCTCTCTCTGCCACAAGGGTCCCTCTGCAGACCTTAGAGTACTTGTTTCCTTACAGCAGGCTGAGAGTTTCCCCTTATGTCTCATCATCCGGAAGAAGTAAGCTTATGGAAATACAGGGGATTGAAAGGTTGACTGGAAAATAAAAGAAATTATGAAAGGATTGGG
The DNA here is from genome assembly GCF_018167655.1 of Microtus oregoni. Lineage (NCBI taxonomy): Eukaryota > Metazoa > Chordata > Mammalia > Rodentia > Cricetidae > Microtus > Microtus oregoni. The sequence continues at coordinate 73,791,373 of NW_024543062.1, forward strand.
GCTGTCAAAGTTTTATAGGTTGCTGCAGGTGGGAAGCAAAAGTGAAATTCAAGAATAAAATAAAGCAGTTTCCTACAACCAAATCTCAAGTCTCCAAAACACTGAATTAAAGTGGCATGATGTTTTCCTTATATGAAGTAATATAAAAGTGGAAACTCATTGTAAAAATTACAAGATACTAATTAAAATTTCTCAAATAAATGTCAGAGAGTATGTTTGTCACTAATAAATGAAAATTAAATTAATTGTGTACTAAGCTTCTCTGTCATAAGTTTAGAGTTAAAATTTGTAGTAAAAAGTAAAATTTTCTCTGAAAAACTGAACTGTGATGCATTTTTGAAATCCAAACATATTAGATAATGTATTCTTTAACAAAGAAAGAATACTTTGACTTTTTTGATCATATTTTATGTGTGCCATTAGGACATATGAAGCTTTTCTCCTCAAGGAATATGTGAATGCATGCTAGAGAGTTGTATGTCAGAAATCAAGAAATAATCTTGTTTTCTGCTGCTCTTCAGTTTGTACGAAGGCCTACTCTGAACCACACATTCCTTCCACACCTTAGTTTGCACCCAAGGTGCAAAATGAACTATTTATTTTTGGGTCAGCAAGCTCTGTCTTGTATTCAGTATTTCACTGACTTGCTATTTTGTTTTAGACACATTTTAATATGAAAACATTCCAGATGAGTTTGGACTAACACACTGCATGCAATAAAATCTACTCATGAGGACAGTGTGTCGCATGAAATTACTTCGTTGATTTAGAAGTCACAGAGAATGTAAAATGCAGTAGGAAGACAGTAGGAATAGAAAGTTCCCAGGAAAGTTAAGTCTGCATAGAGGTGAAGCTGACAAAAAAATGTTTAAGTAGTTTGCTAGTCTATTAGGTGTTTAAGGGTTACAGATAAGGTATACCACTATCTTGTTTGATAAAAGTCACATCAAATTGCTATTTAGATGAATCTATGGCTTTGGACTTTTATGTGAGTATTAAATAAATGCCTAGAAAGTGTGCTTATGAGCGCAGCTGTCTACATCTAGGACCCTTCTCAGCTCTGTTCTGTACCACAGCTGTCTATAATTTATTTCCACTGCTGTTCCCAATTGACAACAAGCAGAGAGACTCTAAGAGACACTTAGGCAACTTGGCTAGTTCCTTTGGTGAAACACTGAAGAACACATGAATCTGTCCATTCTAATCTAGAAAAAGCTGTTTTATATCCACAGCATATTTCCCCCTTTTTCACTTTTTTTATTATTAAAACAATGTTATTTTACATACCAATTCAGTTCCTTCTCCTTCCCTTCCTCGCACTCCCCCCACCTTCTCTCCACCCAACCCAACATGCACTCCTAAGAGAGGCAGAGAGGGTGAGGACACCCACAAAATCTTGTTAATGGATGTCTTTAGTTGTCCTTGAACTGTAGGATTTAGTCAATAAAGATAATATATTCATAATATCTTAACGTATTTAGTTTAATCTGACTTTAAGTATGAATGAACAGCATTGCAGAATGTGCTGGCTTTATTATTTGAAGCCTTTTCAATACCTTATTAGTTTCAAACAGAAATGTCATTTTATGAATAAAATGGATACTATAAATATGTTGTATCTTTGTCTTTATGGTCCCACCTTTTCCTCTCTGGATTGCCTAGACGTTCTGTGAGCAGATTGTTTATAAAACAAACAGAAATTGTGGAAAACCTTATGGCTATTTTGTGTACAAAATTTCATGTCAATATTAAAATATTTTATATGATTGGTCACAATTGCCATACTGAACCCTGCTCTTAGATATAAACAAATTTTCATTAGTAAAAAATGAAAAGTTTTTTAGTTACTAAAAATGAAGACCATTTAGTTGAAATCCACTAATGACTTTCTACTTTAGCTCACGAGCTTGAAAAGAAGTGATTAATTTACATTTCCTGTTGTAGATATTTCTTATCTTTCTTTCACTTTGTACCAATGGTAAACAGTGATCAAATACATTAAATGATAGGCTAAGAAAAATGCAAGCTTTTTGCTCGATTAGCATTTATAATTAAATTTTCCTTGTTCTTTTTTTAAATTAATTTATTTATTTATTAAAGATTTCTGCCTCTTCCCCGCCACTGCCTCCCATTTCCCTCCCCCTCCCCCAATAAAGTCCCCCCCCAGCCCGAAAAGCAATCAGGGTTCCCTGTCCTGTGGGAAGTCCAAGGAACCCCCACCTCCATCCATGTCTAGTAAGTTGAGCATCCAAACTGCCTAGGCTCCCACAAAGCCAGTGCATGCAGTAGGATCAGAAACCCATTGCCATTGTTCTTGAGTTCTCAGTAGTCCTCATTGTTCGCTATGTTCAGAGAGTCCGGAACTTTTGACAAAATTGATTCATGTTTAAACTAAATCTGTTTAGATTCTGGGCACTTAAATTTTTAGGCTACAAACACTGATCAACATTATACTTCATGAAATCTTTGTCATTTTCAAGGTTTAATGGATTATGTTTGGTTATCATCTTTAAAATGTAATATTGCTTGAATCTTACCTTGGTTAGCTAAGAGTGAGTCCATGTTTTCAGACCATGCCATTGTTTCCGTAGTTGGAGACCTGTAGAAACAACATCTACCCTTGACAATAGCATTGTGATCTTTTTCTTTGATAACTTATAGAAAAATTAAACTGAAGATAATTTATGATTTACATCATTAAAATGAGGCAGTGATGAGACAGGAAAATGTCAACAGAAATAGCATCATATTTTTCCAGTGTGTAAAGTCATAGCAACATAATGTGGAACATAAATTGACATCAGGAAATTATTTATTAGTCTAGTCAACAGTGTTAATATTTGTAAACAGTTAAGTTAATGGCACCAGAGACATATTGGTTCAGTGAAGCAATTATAAATTTTTCTGAATATTCTTAGTTATGTGCTACTTTGTCCTGAAAAAATCTTCTTATTATAATCAAAATAAGTAAATGAAAATTTTTATGCTTTCATATCATACAAATGTACCTGTTTTCTATTGTGATGATATGAAAGATGTTTGATTTTAGTATTTTGCTGTATTTCTCCTATTCTGAACCAGATTATACTCTCCTTAGGCTGGTAGACTAGTTACGGACTGATTTATATAAATGTATATAAATTTATATAAATCTGTCATGACAGTGCTATTTGTTTATTTTCAAAGCAGTAAAATATTTATGGACTGAAGTTTTCTGAAGAAGGTATGCTTTGGGGGGATATTACATAAAATAATAAATCAACTTTAGGATATAATCTTTGTGAGATACAAATATATCATGTATATTTCTCTTTAACAGATAAATATCCTGATGATACCAGCCCCTATCCACAGGAAGGCACTCTGGCTAAAGAGTTTGATTATACAGTTGTAATGTACAAATGGTCAAGAATGAGCAAATTTAAATCTTAAATTAAAGCAATTGACAATAAAATAGAGACGGTCTCACATCTAACCATTCTCATGAATAATAAAATGATGTATTTACTGCATATCAGGATGATAATAGTAACCATGGGTTTGTGAAGTGCTGAGTCTTCTCTGCTCCTTTGTAATTAACTGGAGCTTTATGTGCCTTTTCAAGGACTGTTTCCCCACTGTTTTTATATTAGCTGTATTTTCATATAATAATAAGAGGATTGAGAAAGAGAGGCTACTGGGTATTCGTTATACTTTCTTCTAGTACTGATATTTTCTATCTCAAATTTCCATTCAAAGTTATGTGCCCCAATCCTCAATGTTTTCTTTAACTTGCTAACAAGGGCACAGTTTGTCTAGGAGACTTTTGCAATGGTGGTGTCTAATTGAAAGGACATTTAAAAAGATTTGCATTGTTTAATTTTCATTTTTCATAAATTAAGTATTAGTCTTAATCCTAGATTTAATTTCACACTGAAGTGCTTTTGAGCATTTACAACCTGTTTTCACTAAGATTATGTTGTATCAAATGATTCTCATACTAAGTTTTGTTGGAATTCTAAAATGATCATAAAGGTCATTTAAAAGGCACTTGCACAAAAACAGTCATTTGTAGACTGAACTGTGATGGTTGCGGCAATATTTAAATGATCCAAAATCCAGTAGCTGTGAAGTATATGTTACTACATAGGGCAGAGAGGAGCTGGGCCTTCAAAGGCATTTTTCTGAATAAGAAGTGGTCATCAGGTAAAACACAGAGAAATGGGAATCCCTTCAGAAGTCTACTTCTCTGCTCATATGCAAGTTCTTTAATATCAGGTAAAAGTTGTTATTTCTAGCACCCTGAGGAGTGTGGCTAGGCCTAGAAATTAATGATCAAATCCAGGTAATGACTGGCATATGACCCCTGATAAAAAGGAGATGTGGCTTTCAGGATGCTGGGAGAACACAATGAAGGCACTCATTAAAAAGTGTAGACGAATTGTTCAGTCTGGACATCCTACAGTGCCATGGGCATAGGAAGCAGAGTCAGAGTGTGACAGTATGCCTGGAGAACCACGGACTGGCAGGACCTCACTGTCACCCCTGAGGACAATGAGAGCAAAGGGAACACAGACTTTAGGTTCAGTCAGAATTTGATTAAGCTAAAGGCAAAAGTAATGTTCCTTTGAAGACCCTCTTGGAAGCAAATGAGTCTGACCATGGAGATGTTCAGGTAAGCAGTAGCTTTTCCTATTATTTGCATTATTGTTCAAAAACAGGAAAAACAGAAAGGAAAAAGAATCTGGAATTAGTGTGGAACAAGGACAATAGGAAGAATGATGTTTGGAATTACAGAGATGTACTTAAGTACTCTGTATTCTGTAGATATACACATAAAATATTTGACACCCAACAGTTAGAGTTGCTAGAGTGTTCTACTATAAATTCAGATCAAGAAATGTTGATTTTTTTTTCTCATAAGGGGTGAGTTGCTTTTCTGTTCTCAGAAGGGGTACCACATGCCTTGTGAAGTTGCTGAGGATGCTCATGTTACTGACCTGTTCTCACCTAGAAGATTCAGGTTTGAATATTTATTATTCTGAAAGGGCTAGAAGTGGCAGAGAGCTTCATTTTCAGAAATTATTTACGATGTATCGATTTTAAGGAATAATCTTTCCTACCATTAAAAAATTTAAATTTGGGGGTCTATTGTATTTGTATTCTTTGGGAGGACATGTTTTGGTACTGACAAACAAACTGAATGCTGGTGTGTATAAGAACACTAGAATGTGCAAGTGTGCTTTGAATGTTTATACGTTACTCTGCATTGCATGAAACAAGGCACATACCTTCCATCAGTTAACCTTGACAATAACAGTGTGCTGAATTCTCCCTACCAATGACTAAAAGGTGTTATAAATGCTACTGACCTGAGCAGTAACACACAAATAGTGGGCAGAATTAGTATTTACACAGAGGTTTGTTGAGGACCATAACCCTTCTAAAACTTCTTCCCCACATGCTTAAGTCAATACTTTTGTGCTCATTTTGGAACACATGCAGTAAGAAAATGGTTTTCCTGCAGTAGAAGGTCACACACTTCTCCAAGATCTTAAAAAATATCCAAATTGTCATAATTGATTTCTTTGTAGATAGTCTATGCATTGCAGTCTTAAAACTTGTCAATTATAAAGTAAATATAGAAAATTTCTTAAGTTACATGTGCATGAGAAATACAATTGTATGTTTTATAATATGAAGTCATAGAAATATTGGTAAAATCCATTAAATAAAAATTAGAGAATAAGAAAATGGCAACTAATTTAAAACTGTACAGGCTTCATTGATTTCATTTTTGCTTATATGTTATCTGAAATAAATGGACAATGTACTAGTCTCTCATTGCTATGTTTCTGCTTTTCAGTTGTTTCTGTGTATGTGTATATATTTGTGTGTTTGTATGTGTGTGTGTGTGTGTGTGTGTGTGTGTGTGTGTGAGAGAGAGAGAGAGAGAGAGAGAGAGAGAGAGAGAGAGAGAGAGAGAACTTTATAGAATTTGGTGCACAAGCAAAGTAACTTTGCATGTGTATATGATTTGCCAGAAAATTCACTGTGTATCTGGAGCCAAAATTTCACTTAGCATTTCATGGGGTTTTGGCTGATTTCCTGTCTGTTTTCTTCATTAAGCAAGTGCCATCAAGGCCGGCAGTACCCATATTATATGTCCAGAGAAGAGCCAGACCAGATGGGAACTGCGTGAAAGCTACCAGTTATCTTGCTAATTGTGCCAGCTAGAACCAGTTGTATTGCATTATAAAATGTGGTATCCAACAACTTAGCTGTTCACACTCAATTAGCAGTGTGCTGGAGAATGGAAAATTCAAGCAAGGAGTTCATGTGCCTGAGGAAGTGACAGCTGCTTCCTTACCAAGCACTTAATATCCATGCGAAAGTTTCCTAATAAGTACAGAGATAATGAATAACTTTTACAAAGACCATGTGTGTTCTATTTCTACCTCACTATTTCGAAAAACCTGAAAAGAGAGAGATCAGTGCTCTAACTACTTTAATATTCTTTATCTAGAAAAAAAGAATTTAGAGTCAAAATAAGTCAGACGTTGGCATATTTTAGAAAGAAAGAATAAGAGAGAATCAATAAAGAAAGGCAAAAAATTAGGATGAAAGGGAACAAGTAACATTTATATCATAAATGAAAGTAGCAAGTCATTCAGACTCCTGAAGACTCAGGTCGTGCATTTATACATCTTCTGGGATAAAAAGAGCTTTAAACAGCAACTCACTTCACTGGCATTTTGCGTCCCACTGTCTGCCTGTCACAGATGATGCAGTTTCTCTTTCTGACTGATCTTCAAGCTGAAGGTAACATGACAGCAGGAACGTTACAATTAGTATGCAAATACCTGTCCCCGGGTTATAAGTTGGCATTTTTAAAGTCATCCTAGTCTCGGCTTTTTATCATTTTGTTAAGTTTTCTCTCGTCAAAACATTTTAACTTCCAAGGAACAAATAATCCTTTGAATAAATGTGACATTTCTCTGAATCAGGCATAAAAGATAACCATTCCATTAGAATAATAATTCTGCTACCTTACGTGCTAAACTTCATATGCATTCATGGCTATGACAACTACTACTCTCAGGATGTTTAATATTATAATATTATAACATGCACTTAATAATCACCTTTATGCCTTTATTATGCTGAATGATCATTCATTTTACTTTAATCGTTGATTTTGTGAGGCAGGCTCTACCTTTCAGCACATGTAAATAACCGTTTAAAAAATTTTACTCATATTCCAGCAAATGCATTAGTTACCTGCAATTTGTTCAGCTGCTCATGGCTTAGTGACATGATCTTTTCTAATATTTTAATCTATGAATCTTACATAATTTATGCCCATATATCTTAATCCAACACTGATGCTTAAAATAATAATGTGAACATATTTATCAAAATAAAATCCATATGCTGGTGTTTTAGTAAATGATGTGTGATAACCCTATATGTATGCTTTGTCAAGCTCTGATGGCAATATAACAACAGCAATAGTGGTATATGCTTCTTTTTAACTTGGAGTTGGAACATCCCTATTTGGTTGTTCTACAGAAATTCCTAGTACACGAACCACTCTGAAGTACTGAGACTAATGGAAGGAGAAGCAAAGACCTAAACAACCAGGGTATCATTAAGCAGCGACATCATCAATTAACTCACTTCATTTTGTTAGTTCAAGCACCATTAAGTAATGATCTTATGATATGCAAAAACTGAATCATTAAACATATTTTGACGTTTGGTTTTGCTGATGGGGGATAATACAACACTGAGTTTATGATGTGTGTTTGAAGTTATTTTTAATAAATACTACATTAGAAAAAAATTTAAAATTTAAAAGTTTTCTTGGTAAAGTCAGCCAAAATATTTAAGAAACAGGAAGCAAAAATGAAATTATTTTTCATTGAAAATCCAAAGCAAAATTAAAATTCATGCTTTGAGTTCAATGAAATTATTTTCTCATAAATTCTTCTAGAAATAACAATCACAGTTTACTTCACTATGACTTCCCATTCCTTTCAAAATGCTCTATCTATTATTCAGAAAATAATTTAAAGCAAGATTTATTTACAAAATGGGCATCCATACTGAAATGAGCAGGAGGGCCAACAGGCTTTCTTTTGGGGATAAATGATTTTGTGCAGTGTCCAGTGCATTCTGGCAAGCAATTGCCCAGTGAAGACACTGGGCAGCTAACCATCACTAATTTTTCAATTTTTTTTTTAATTTTGCAGAGTAGCCCCAGTTTACCCTCCTTCTCCTTTGTCCCCTACATCCCCCATCCCTCCTTTCATGCACTCCTCAGAGGAGGTAACGCCTCTCTTGGAGAGTCAATGAAGTCTGGGATATCAACTTGAGCTAGGACCAAGCCCATTTCCACCATATCAAGGCTGAGCAAGGTATCCCACCATAAGGAATGGGCTCCAAAAAGCCAGTTCTTGCACCTAGGATAAGTTCTGGTCCTACTGTCAGATCCCTCCCCAACCAATAGATCAAGCCATACAATTGTCATCCACATTCAGAGGGCTTTGTTTGGTCCCATGCAAGATCCCCAGCTATCAGTCCAGAGTCTGTGATCTAGACAGTTGACCACATTAGGTTAACTGTCTCTGTGGTTTTTCCAGTCATGTTCTCAAACCCCCTTGTTCATTTGATTCCTGCCAGCTCTCTTCAACCAAGCTCCAGGAGCTCAGTCTAGTGTTTGACTTGTCAGCATAGAACCTATATCCTGTAGCTGATGGAAGCAGATACAGCAAAAACATGCTTAGGAAAGTAAATACGTGGAAGGAATTTTAGAGATGCATAGAATGCTTATGAACGTTTGATTAATTTTCCCACCAGATGTTATAGCACTTCCACAGGCTACTTGGAGGCAACAAAATGATTTTTAAATCTACAAGAAACTTCCTATTAAACGTATACAACACTATTTTTCCTTATTGTTTTCAGGAGAAAAAGCGAATAGAATATTAATCTGGCTTGTATAGTAGTGTTGTTTGACTGGGAAATTATCCTTTAAACCTGATGCATCTGATAGAAAAAAATGTTTCTATTTTTAAAACTATTTCTGGACTAGTTGAATGGCATTCAGGTGAAAATGCCATGAGTGATTTGGGGCGGGAAATAGCTAAAATAATTGAAGTTTTAAACTAATTAAGAGCCAATGTATTTTGTGCATATGTGTATCAGAAACTGTCTAGATGTATTCTGCTTGATCATTATTCTAGGAACCAGGCAACTTTTCTATGTTTGTTTTATATATTAGCAAACCAAGACTATAAGAGGGTAACAACTAAAGGTTTTGTATAAACAATAGTATGAGGGAAACAAGGTTAACCATCCATATTAATAGCACGGTGGTGCTGAAACTAACACCAGTTAGTTTTAGAGTAGAAGTAGAATCTCACAGTCTCATAAGATCTGTTATTTATTTATATATTTATTTATTTATTTTTTTGGTTTTTCGAGACAGGGTTTCTCTGTGGCTTTGGAGCCTGTCCTGGAACTAGCTCTGTAGACCAGGCTGATCTCAAACTCACAGAGATCCGCCTGCCTCTGCCTCCCGAGTGCTGGGAATAAAGGCGTGCGCCACCATCGCCCGGCTAAGATCTGTTATTAATAGAACTCAAATTTGAAAATTTCTGTACCTTTGCTGAGTACTCTAAAGTAATCTCTCATGCATGAGCGTGGGCGTGCTTGCACACACACACACACACACACACACACATACACACACACACACACAAAGCCATTTAATTGACTCCCTCTCATCTACGTTTCAATATATCTATATTGCCATTTTATACATGCAGCATCTGTTTAAATCTTCTCTTGAGGTAGCTTTCCCGTTTTTTAAAGCTCTCTGGCAAGGAACTTATTATTCAATGCAAAAATATGCAAAGCAGGGTAATAGTCCTGGGAAATATTCACAGAGCTAAATAATATAATATTAAAATAAGTTTGAAGTTATATTGTGTACATCCTTGGCCAAAATGAGTTTGCTAACTTTTTTGTGGTTCAACTTTTTGCAGTGAAATTTTGATAAACTTAAAAGAGCAGCTCTCTGTTAACTCTTAATAATATATGCAATGATATATAATAGCTAAAGAAGCTGATTAGATTCTCTTTATATTTGAAGGTTTCTGTCCCTAACATTAAAGGAAGAGACACAGATTGAAATGCATACAAATAGAAACACACCACACACACACACACACACACACACACCCACACCCACACACCACACACACACACACACACACACCACACACACACATACACCACACACACACACACACACACACACACACACACACACACACAAAATAGACTATATCCAATATACTTAAAGCAGCGAATATGGTCTTTTTCACTACTACATAAGATAATGACTATAATTCTTTTATTATATAATACTAGAACAACATATATATGCCATGGCATAAATTATAGTTCATTTTATTTTCTTTATTTCAAAAATATATTCCAGATAGATAATTTACCCTATCCTCTTTATTAGTTTTAACCCTAGTGATAAATGAATGTTCCAAAAAAAATTCTTTTTCAGGCCATAACCATTTTTCTGCAACACATTTGATTATTTTCACATGTTTTGTTCACAACCAGTTATTTCCCTTTATACAATAATTTTATTTCAAATTTTTATCTTTTAAAATTATAAAATTAAATTTTCTAGAGTAGGAGAGGCAATAAGAACCATTCAGTCTGTTGTAAAGTTCTGATTAAATACCTGGCATGATGCTTAGGGATACTCAATCATGTGACTTTTTTGACAGGCTAAATGGGTTTCTCTTAATTTGTAGATTATTGCCGAAGGAACTCCCTTTTCAGCATTATGAAGAAGGCAGGAAGTCATCAAATAAGTGCACTGCCGGGAATGAGACAGCAGCGAGTCTCCCACTGAATCTATCATCCTCTGACTATTGGGCCTTTTAATCTTCTGATTAGTGGTGCTTATGCCTGACTTATAGACTGGCTACAGGAAATTCAGAAATGTCATACATGCATTAATTTTCAATCAATTGGTTTTTAGGAAATATGCTCCTCAGGAAAGGACAGTGTACACTTTGTTACCCTAGATGCTATTATAATGATATGGTTTCCTGAACAATCATGAAGCAATGAATTCACTAGTTTCCTATCGCTTACTTACTGTGCCCCAAATTCTTAGTGAAATGTTTTGTAAATTATTTCTGTAAAAATATAGATTTTTTATTTGTTCCTCTCATACACATTAATTTTTCTGTTATTTCCTAACAGTGTTTTTAATTTACAACTGTTCATTTATATTTTGTGGTGCAAGGGTCAAACCCTGGGCTGGACAGAAGCTAGACAAGCACCTTACCACTGAGCAGCTAAACACCTAGTCTTTTAAAAACAGTTTATTATCAGAGAACTCCAGATTCATGGGAAGAGAAGATGTAAGCATACATAGAACCCAAAGTCCTCCCATGCCCATCAGCCTTTCTCAGTGGTTCACATTATGTGTAAGCATGTACAGTAGCAAAACAAGAATTAACACTAATATGTGTATTGTATTTTCAATTTTTTAAAAAATTTAGCATGTGTATTTATTTAACCATCATAGCAACCAAGACATTGCCCCCAAATTTCCCTCAAGTGATGCTCTTATAGACACACATCTATATCACTTCAAGTTATTAATTTTTCTCCATCTTTATTTTTGTCATGTCAAGAATTTTTGGTAATGAGTATATGAGAATGTAGGACTGGTATAATCTTGAAGATAAGTCATACTGCTTTCTGTATGAATGCTCTTTTTCCTTTTTGCAAAGCGTTGTTCTATTAGCACAGTTATATTACTATCCTACTATTCCCTTTTCAAAGAACACTGGTTGTTTAAAGTTTTAATCTGTTAAAAATAAAGATGTGGTGTAATCCTGTGTATGGAGATGAATGTGATATATGTGCATATATTTAAAACATTTGATCTGACATTTATTGAATTTATGCACTTGCATATTAAAGAAACTGAGTATTTCTTCCAGAGAGACCATCACTTTCTATGACCTCTGCAGTGTGGGTAGGGTCTGTGTTTTTGCTGTTCCCTGACTGTTTTGCTTAGATAACTCTGCTATTGGTAATTCTGCCTAGTGTTGTTGAGGACTGATCCCAAACCTCTCTTTTTATACATTTTTACTGTTGCTATTATGGAATACTTTTATGTTTTTCCTTATTATGCTTATTTTTCATTTATTGTTCTGGACACATTTCATATCTTTTTAGTAGATTGTTTTGTGTTCACATCTGGGAGTTTGATTTTCATATTTCCAATGATTGCTGTTTAAACCTCTACCTTTTATTCTCCCTGCTCCCAACTTCCTTGCTCATGTTCTCCCTCCTTCTGCTCCTCATTTGGACCTTGGGAGCTCAGTCCAGTGCTCCAATGTGGGTCTCTGTCTCTATCTCCATCCATCGCCAGATGAAGGTTATATGGTGATATGCAAGATATTCATCAGTATGACTACAGGATAGGGCCATTTCAGGCTCCCTATCCTCAGCTGCCCAAGGATCTAGCTGGGGACATCTCCAAGGACACCTGGAACACCTCTAGAGTCAAGACTCTTGCCAACCCTAAAATGGCTCCCTAAATTAAGATGTATACTTCCCTGCTCCCATATCCACCCTTCCTCCATCCCAACCGTCCCATTTCCTCAAGCTCTCCCCATCCTCCCCTTCTCATGCTTTTCTCCGCATCTCTCCTTACCCCCACCCCACCCCCAAGTTTCCAGTTTTTGCCTGGCAATCTTGTCTCCTTCCAATATCCAGGAGGATAACTGTATGTTTTTCTTTGGGTTCACCTTCTTATTTAGCTTCTCTAGGATCACGAATTATAGGCTCAATGTCTTTTACTTATGGCTAGAATCCACTTATGAGTGAGTACATCCCATGTTCATCTTTTTGGGTCTGGGTTACCTCACTCTGGATAGTGTTCTCTATTTCCATCCATTTGCATGCAAAATTCAAAATGTCATCGTTTTTTTTTTACCGCTGAGTAGTACTCTAATGCGTATGTATTCCACACTTTCTTTATCCATTCAATGTAGTTGTGCCTAACAATATTTTGCCATACTCATAAAATGGTGCCTAGCTAAATAGTCATCAGAAACTGGTGGAAACGGATGCAGAGATCCACAAACATTAGGCCAAAAGTGGAGAATCCTGCCGAAGAAAGGGAGGAGGGAATTTGTAAGAGCCAGAGTGATCAAGGATATCATCGGAAAACCCACAAAATCAATTAACCTTGGCTCATAGGAGCTCACAGAGACTGAACCAACAACCAGGGAGTCTGCATGGGACTGACCTAGGCCCTCCACATATGGTAGTTGTATAGTTTGGTCTTCTTGTGGGCCTACCGACAGTGGGAGCAGGGCCTGTCTCTGACTCTTTTACTGGCTTTTATGCACCTACTCTCCATACTGGGTTGCTTTGCACATCATTAAAGCAAGGCTGACGTGCTTAGTCTTACTATAACTTGTTATACCATGTTTTGTCCATTTATGGAAGGTCTGCCATTTTCTAAATAGAAATGGAGGAGGGGTGAATGTGTGTGGTGGGGCAGAGGGGAGGGGGAAGGAGTGCCTTGGAGAAGAGTAAGAAGGGGAAACTGCAGTGAAATATTAAATAAATAGAAACCCAGACCCAGAAAGACAATTATCACATGTACTCACTCATAAGTGGTTTTTAAACATAAACCAAAGGACATCATGCACAAATCATAATCCCAGAGAACCTAGACAACAATGAGGACCCAAAGAGACACATACATAGATCTACTCTACAAAAAGACAAGATCTCATGAGTAATGTGGGAGCATGGGGAACTTAGAAGAGGGTTTAAGAGAAGGGGAGAGGTAGCGAGTATAGTAGAGAAAAATGTAGAGCTCAGTAAAAATCGATAAAAATAAAAAGTAGATTAAAATGAATTATTTATTAATTGTATAGGCATGTTTGCATGTGTGTGTGTGTGTGCATATTCAGGTGCCCAGGAGGCCAGAGGAGAGCTTTGTTCCCTTGGGGCTAGAGTTATAAGCTAGACTGTGAGCCCTTTGATAGGGGTGTTGGGAACCATGCTAGTCCCTGTAGGAGCAGTTCAAGCTCCTTACTTAATTACGGAGCAGTGTCCCCAGCTGCTGCTTTTGAATTTCTTAGTCCAGTTGAACTGGTTAAATAGTTTTTCAGTCTCCAGTTCTCCTCAACATCTAACAGAGTACACAATACATAAGAATAATATCAGCTGAGATATAATATTAATAATAATATGAACTATGAAAGTATATTTTAAGAGAATACAATGAAAATCCATACTTTTACTTTGCTCAATAGACAGGATCTTTTGTTGCCTCAGACACAGTTACAAGACAGAATTCTTTTATTGTTTAAGTAAATAAATTCTTAGACTTAATCCTGTTCATGATGCACAAAAGGAAAAAAGATGTGTGTGTCCCTTAATCTAGATTAGGAATTTGTGGGTCTGATTTAATACTTTTTACTTTCTTATCTATTCTGTCCTCTTTTCCTCCCGTTTGTATTTTTGCTGCAGGCATTGATGTTGGAAGACAGATATGGGTACATTAATTGTATGATACACCTCATTTTAAACGCATCCTTCTACTTTATAAGATCCAGGAAATTGCCCTAACAGTTCAATTCATGTAACAGATATTCCTTTAAATCAGAATAATTTCTTTCACAGTTTTATTTTCTTATAGGACCAGAAGTTTGCATTTTTTCTTTTAGTAATAAGATGATTTTTAAAAAAAATTCCACACTTTATTATTTACAGGAATAGGTACTAGAGAACCACAAAAATTTAAAGAGTAGTATCAACAAGTTATAGGGGTATCTGATGGGTCTCAGAGTAATGGCCTTGGGAAATGAAGAGAATGATGTTTCTCTTATGCTCAGAATGAATTTAACATATCTTCAAGGGAGAAAAATGGAAGAAGTATTTGAATTTTATGTTCACATTAGTTAGCTGAGTCCTGTATATTTTAGGATCCCAGTGTTTACTTTCCCTGAATTTAGGAAGGCACTGTCAATTTATTTCTAGTTGAATGTGACAGTAGTAAGGTTTTCAAGTCCAATTAAACAAGTAACTTTAATCTTGTGATTTAGCAGATCCTGTTATGAGCGTGTCCCTGTGACTGAAGTTAACTTCCCCTTTGTTTGAAAAAGAAAAAAAAATGAATGGCCTGTGAAACTGTAAGAGTCTTCGGCTCTTTTACTGACATTTAGTACCCTACACCTAATATTGTGTCACTTTGCTCAGCCTTAATACATGGGGAGGTGCTTAGTCTTTTTGCAACTTGATATGCCATGTTTTATTGATAGTCATGGGAAACCTGTCCTTTCCTGGATAGGGACAGAAGAGGAGGGGATTGGGGTGAGGAAGCAGGGTGGGGAACTGGGACTGGGAGAGGAGGACGGGGGTGACTGTGGCTGGGATGTAAAATAAAAAGATGAATAAAAAAGAGTTGTTCTGTCAGAAATAATTTCCAATAGCATAACATTTTTTCAAAGTAAATTAATTTATTCCAATCATATCTATAATATTAAAGTTTGAAATATTGAGAATATTGGTTTCCAAACTTTTACATTAGAAACTTATTTTTAATGATGATAAGAATGTACACAAATAATTTTATAATTTATTAATTCTGTATTCAATTTTGTAATTAATGCTGTAATAGATAGTCTCCCCAAACACATATATTTATGCCAACATAAATACTGAGAAATAAGTTTGCCAGATAAAATTTTGTGTGCAACTTACACTTTGATATGTGTTGGTAAACTGATTAAAATGATCACAATTTTAATTACTGATTTGAATTTTTATATGGAGCATTTATCTAAAGTTTTCTAGCAATTAGATTTTATTATAACATCTTAGCTGACAAAAATCACATAGTATAAACATTTCCTGTTTTGTTGAGATTTGTATCTGAAATTGAAATATATTTAACTTAAAATGCAGTAAACTGTGAAGACAAGTTATCATGCAACCACCAAGCTTGTAAATTACAAATAATAAAGTCCAACGGCAGTTATTGGTATTCAACTCCTGTCTCCAATTTTTATACTTTTAATTCTTGCAACTTCAGTTTTAAAAATAGAGTTGGCATATCTTGCAAACGGAATTAATATGACTGTCAATGAGACTGTAACACTAAGTATGCTTTTTTGTTTTAAAAAATGAACACATTATATACATTTTTCACATGGGTCATAATTGCAATGCCAATTGCTTGGAATTTACCCCTGGAATTAAAGACAACATTATTGGAAAAGTGGGAATAGGTAAAAATAGTAATCATCCTTAATTAATTGCCACAGATGATGAATGAAGAAGAGCCCTAAGATTTTTGTCATTATAACTTTTTTCTCTAATCATTTTATGCTTATGCTTGGGTGAAGCAGACTTTCCATATTTACCAAATGCTCAGTTAATTATTTAATAGGCCTTTGCCTACCATATGGCAAATCCTCTTAAGAATGCTTTCTGTTTCCTCTGTAAAATGTAGTGATTTTTCATTTCGTACAATGTTTTTAGACTTTTTTCTCTTTAAATTTTCATGCTTTCTTGCGTTTATATGTTTTGTGGCATTGTAGAACCCACTTGATGCAAAGACTGTTTTGCTATTGGTGCTGATTTTCACAATACTCTGGTGTCATTTTCCCAAACTCTACTTATTTCATGCTGGATTTTCATCATTAGACCTTGCTCTTTCTTTTTGTCAATTGTTGCCTCCTGTCTCTAGCTCCTTATCAAGGCTTTGAACTATCCAGCCCACTCTTCACTTCTTCTTAAGCAAGTTGACAATTAGTATTAGATACCAAATATAACACTGTTTGATGGATACTGAAAAGTTATGTGTAATAAGATTCCCTTTTTATTTTTGAAGAAATTATTGATTATTGCTTTAAAAATATCAGAAAATTATTGATAATTGTCAGAAGACAAAATTTGTTCTACTCCCATCTCCAGGAAAAACATGAAGCAGGATCAGTATAAGCTGGATTTGGAGCAAGCCATATTGTATTCTTTTCTTTTTGAGACTATACTATACTTTTATCATTTCTCCCTTCTCTTAGATCCTTCCTCCCCTATACTCTCCTCCTTTCTCTTTTTCAAATGAATGGCTTATTTTTTCTTTCATTGCTGCTAAGTACGTATATGTTTATACAACTCTATCTAAATATAGCCTTCTCAGTCTGTATAATGTTCCTCCTTTGTCTGTTCCCAGGGCTGAGCATTTGGTAGATAGCCAGTTGGTGTATGCTTTCCTGGAGAAGGAAGAGGGGACAGAAAAATAAGAAGAACTGGAAAATCAAGGAGTTTGCTGTTGGAATTTACCTTCTATCAAAGTAAAAAGTCACAACTCCCAAAATCTCATCAGCATGAGTGCCTAAGCATGATCTGAACAAGCATGACACCAAAAGACATGCCAAAATAGATGGGGAAAGCCTGCAAGGCCTCAACCTTACACAGAAAAATATAGGCAACTAAGAAATTCTGTGTGTAAGCCACAACTTTTGGATTGGATGTTTTGACTTCACTATCATATCTGAAATACATATCTGTACTAATTTATTTACAGCATACTTGCTCTGAGCTAATGGCTTATGCAAGCCCTGTCCTTGTTGACTTATGTGATGGTGTTATACTACTTCTAAAGCTTAGGGTCCCTGTATGCATGCAATACTGACACTGGGAAGCAAGGCAACAGGATTACAGTCAGACAGCATAACTGCTTAGAGGGAACCTGACTCCAAAACACATCTCAGACTCATAGGAGGACTACCGAACATACTGTAAATGGAAAGTACGGTAGTGTGTCTTGCACATAAAAACACAGGTTTTGGATTTGTAAAATTGTTTATCATTATCTCTTCCATGCCATAAAGTAACTTGTAGTTAAATGTCTTTACTGTGCTTCTTTTAGGTATGAAAATGTTTCACTCACTTAGATTATAAAACTAGATGCTATGCAGTTAAAATTAGAAGATAAACATTGCAATCATATAATCTATTTTGAAATCATTCATTTTCTGCTGCATTCAGTAAAATAGAACACTCCATCTGTGTTTCCCAATAACCATTAAAATATTTAAAGATAATCTCATTCCTCCAAGTGATATTATGTTAAAAGATATCTTATTATTTTAGTACCATGCCTAGCATTTTCACATTCCAGTAACACAAAGACTACCCAGAGTTGTAAATCAATAAAGTCAATAACCATTCCATCATCTTGGTATTCAAGTGCAGTGTTTCCAGAATCTATAGTTAGGGGTATTAATTGTTAGTCATGAAATACTCATTGTTTATTTCTGTAATATATCAAAAATTATAATAATCTCTCATATAGAAAATTACTCCTTTTTACATGGTAACTTTAAGAGAGTCAAAATTTTCCATTTGTCTAATTTAGTCATAGCAAAAAGGACTATTTTAAAATTTAAATGGTATGATACTTATTCTATAAAATGTTCATTCTCAGAGCAGTGCAAATTAAAGGCAGAGAGCAGGTAATATCAGAGGAAACAGGTAGCTACCTGTGAATTGTAGGTCAGCCTGCTTTACCAAGGTAGGTCTAGTTCAGCCAGACCTACATAGCGAGACACTGCCTCAAAAGAAAAAGAAAATGCAAAGAGGCTGAGTTTACCCTTATCATCACTGAATTGTTTTCTACAGCTGAAGAAGTCTTACCTGACCTATCTGCTCTTACACCTGTCATTTTCCTGTTATTCTCATCCAATTTTGCAATGATTGACTCTGCAACAAAGATGTTCACTGGCATATGATAGATCGTGTGTACTTGCCTTTAGCAAGCCACTGTTTAACCTATTTTAATTATTAAAGTTAAAAAAGCTGAGCAGTATTTAAAATACATTAAACCAGTATAATTATTACGGATATAGATTTTTAAATGTAAAAAGTTTGGCAATATGTGTATATATACATGTATGCTTGCACATAATATATTGTTCCATGAACATTTCTGTTTTGTTATGAGTAGATTTCCAAGTGAAATGCAGTCATTATTTCCATTTCTCTGTGAGATATTCACATCGAGGTGAAATACTATTCTTTAGGGAGCAAGAGTCTTGTTCTTGACTCTCAGTTCAATTCTGTAACTATTGTAACAGAAAATCTCAGTTAAATGCAGCAGGCAATGCTGAACACTTTTATGAAATAAATCTCCTTCACAGACAGTCCTCAGAAAGGGAGAAATTGTGCTCAAAGGTAGATCAATAATTAAACCCAAATAAAAACACATGCAATTAGAAAATTCTGTTCATATCATGTAGAACTTGTCATGATTCTAATACTTGACCAACTTTATTTTATCAAAAATGGAACTACAAATAATCTTCATGACAAGATTCATTGATCATCTATATTTAAGCAAAAGTATGTTGAGGTTTTTCTTTGAATTTTTTTTTTTGGTGTGGAATGTGTGTGGTATATGTGTACCTCTGTGCCCTGCATGTGGGTCCACACACATACATACAGAAGTCAAGGAGGAGATTGACTCGCTTTTTCTATGACCCTATCTCTTATTCTATCTAGGAAGGTCTTTTGTGTAGTATGGCTGGTCAGCAAGCTCTTGGGATCTATCTCTGCCCTTCAACGCTTGGCTACAGGTTTCCACAGTCATACCTGGCATTTTATGTGAGTGCTGGGGATGTGAACTCTAATCCTCAACCTACTGAGTCATGTCTGCAGTTCTTATACACATGTCCATATGAATGGTTTATAACTAACCTGTATAATGTTTCTGTTTGCATTTGCCTGTATATTTACTTTATCAATTACAATTTTAAGGGAGATGAACAATGAAGTAAAATATAAACACAATAATCATGTCCTCATTTTCCCATCCTTCCTCCAATCACTCCCGTGTCCATCAGACACTCCCTCCCAAAATGATGGTCTCTTTTTGATTATTACAGACTAGTATTTTGTCTAAAGGATCATATTTTTTGAAAAGATTTTTTAGTATAGTGCTATAATCTTTCTAATAAATATCATAGTAAATAATATCTGTGTTATATACTTTTATGATTCACACCTTCATCTATTTCCCTTTTGAATGTATATTTTCATTGTGGGTTATCTCAGTACTTACTTAAGTATTTTTGCTACATTTGTCTGCAATCGTGGATGCTGATTATTCTGTCTTCATGTGTTTCTCAAACACTCCTCTTGATCATCTTCCATTGTGTTATCACTCTACACTTTTAGTTACTCAGCAAACTTGTCATCTATTTAAGTAACTTCTCCCCTTTAAATTTGCATACAGCTATTGTACACAGAGTTGATTTTTATGATGGCAATTTCTGTAGTGTTGGGTGTCCTTTGACTATGACTTCTTTTTATATAGCTCTTTTCAGTCGTTGTTTTCTTCTGTCTACTCAATATTCTGAGTGTAAATCTGTGAGCCACGTTCTTCTCTTTCCTCCCTTTCAACAGGTTCTATTTATTTCTGTATTTCATGACTTACTTCACCTTGTCTTTCACTTTGCCCGAGTAAAATCTCTGCCTGACAAATCTACAACAGATCTATAACTTCTCATCTAGCACTCTCTCTTCCCTTGCTGCTGGCCACACCTAGTCACACAACCAGTTTCTGCTTTCTGAAAAACAAATCAGAGCTTATGTCACTCCCTGACCAGATGCCATGCAAAGTAAAACAATTTCCTTCATGGGCAACCTTTATGCAAAGGCACAGGGGGGCAGCTGCATCTGGGAGGTAAAGCAGAAGATTCTTTTTCTCCAACACAAATTTCTTGCTTTGCAACACTATTATGTCTAATATTTCCACCCCTATAGACTTTACGTCAACAAGTTGAATTCTCTCTGAAGAAACCACAGCACTAAAGATTTTAAACAAAATTATGTTGAAGTAGTTTCAGTTGTACATGCAAATCACAAAGGTGGTATTGAATGTACACTGATCCCTTATTCATTTTCATGCCATAATATTCTTTTATCATGACTTCTTTATCGAAACTTAAAAGAACTCAGAGCATATTGCTGTTATCTCTACTCCAAATTTTATTCTTATTTAATTTGCTTTGCTTTTGATTTCTTTTTTTTTGTACTCAATATTCAATTTAGAATGCTTAAATACTTTATTCCTTAAGTAGGAAAAACTTGACTGAAGCAATTGAAAATTTAGGTTGATAAACCCTTGGGAAGGTTGAGCAAAGAGAGCAAGGGTGAAGTTGGGAGTTAAAATGTGAGGGTGTTTGCTGAGTATAGTGTTCTGGGATTTAAGGGTTTGTTCTTATGGGAATCCTGAAAAACTATGAATACTTTAAGCCCCAGGCTTCTGAGATTTCAAATGTGAGTAGCACAGGATTGCAAGCATTTCAATTATACTTAGGAATAATACACTTATGATTTTAATCTTTGAAAATATTTGGAAATAATAAAACACATACCATTGACTAGAGCCATAACTCAAGTAGACATTTGCAAATTTCTTCCCAAGGGATTCTTTGTGTGGCCTTTGAATGACCTTTTAGTACGGGAATGGATTTTGGTACTCAGAGTTTTGGAGCAATTAGGTTTGATTAAGGCCTTGTAATTGGGTTTTGTTTCTCATTGTACACAATTTGTAACCAACCCAAACAGCCTGAATTCTATACACCCATGTTTACATAGATCTTTTAGAGTTTTAGTAGGGGCTACTGAATAAATCATCTCCTTAGCACCATGAGGGGAAATAATCTGTGTGGCTGTCTTTTCCCCTGGAATAGTCCCCTGGAGACCTGGCACAATCAGGATATTGGAGAAGCAGGCCGACTTTTAATTTCCTGTGAACATATTGTGTAGTTATGAGTATATTATAAGAAAAATACAGCATTAAATGCCTTTAGAATATGAGATATCTGTAAGATTTATTTGCTGAAGTATGTGTGAATGTGTATTTATGATTTTGGCTTTATTTTTAAAGTCACTTCTTTCTCTTTGATATAGTGTGAAATAAAAAATTGCTTAAGTATTAGAAATGAAAACCCTACATTCCAAATGCTCATTATCTTCAGAGCAGGGCTCTTGTTATTATACAAAAACATGTTTATATGCGATTCATTAGAAAGCAGTTTGATTTATTCTGCTCTACATCAAACTAATAAGTCTTTTACTTATCATCATGTTCTTATATTATACGGGTATGCAAATAATTTATGTAAAAGCAATTTAAAAGGCATAAAATAAAATCAATAAACACTTGTTTCTTCTTATAAAGTGTTAATAACTCTCTCAGTTATTTGTTTTCAGGTTTTTTATTTTGTGTGTCTGTGTTTAGTACCTAAAGTTATAATTAGAAAACAGCAAGGATCAGAAGGATTCTACATGAGTTTTATTTCATCAGTGTGCCTTGGGATTAGAAATTCCCCAGGTCATAAACCTTCCCTCTATTTCCAATAGAAATTCAGCCATAATGTCAAGTCATTATAAGTTTATTAGGTCCTTGTCATAATACCAGTTATAAATTAGATCATTTTATAGTCTCAAGAATGGAAGAGTAATTAAATTGGTGGTTTTATTAGTTGATGGACAGTTTCAAAGAGTTTATTTCTCTTGGAAAATCAAGGTATATTGTTCTTTTATCTTCCAAAGAAGTGATTAGTGGAAAAGTGGGGCTGAACAGAATTCTGAATGTAACAGAATAAAGTAGTTTTAGTATGAATATAGGCTTGATTTTATTACTAAGTATTAAAATATGTATTTAAAATGTGAAGTTTTTGCTTTAGAATTTAAATATTAGGATCTTCCTTCATTAGTATGTGGATTCAATTTCAAAACAGATATTATTATGTGAATTGGAGGTACTCATGTTAATATTATGGTCTATTCTTTGAAAATACATTAATTGAAGGCTTTATAAATGACATAGAGCTCAAAATCTTTGTATATTCTTAAGTGTTATAATTAATATTTATGTTCTTTTTGCTCTCCAGACTCCCAAAAATGCAAATGATGAAAATACAAATAATGAAAGTCAGTTAAATTGAAAAAGAGATCTTGAGTATTTTCATTTCTTGCCCCTCATGTTGTTATTTTCATTTTATTCTGGAAATGCTAATTAAAAAAACAGAAAATTCAACAAACAATATATTACACCATAAAGATCATGTTCCAAATATCTTGAACCCATCTTTAGTATCTCTGTAGAACACATGTGTTGTCTCATGCAAAAATCATGGAGACATTCAACTCAGGGTCTTACATACTCATTTCCATTTAATTTTTGTTGTCTGAAATTTTTCAAGATGGGGTGCTCTGAATCTCAGCTTCCCAAGCCACAGTTGTAATGCAGAGCATTGGGTTTGCATATATTTTTGGCAAAATGTGTTTTGTTATTAATCTGTCAGTCTTAGACAAATTTAAATAGGTGTCATAATGTAAAGAAATTCATTGTGATTCCTTAATATATTTCAACCACCCTTGTGCATTTGACAACACTTTACCCACATTATGGTATTTTTTTACACTTTACTGAGTATGCCCTCCTTTTGACAACACTTTACCCATGTTATGGTATTTTTTTATATACTACTGAGGATGCCCTCCTTTTGACAACACTTTACTCATGTTATGGTATTTTTTTATATACTACTGAGGATGCCCTCCTTTTGACAACACTTTACCCATGTTATGGTATTTTTTACATTTTATTGCTGAATATGACCTTTTCTTTGTCAAGACAATTTTACCTCCAAGCAACTAATGTGCGCACATGCCTTCAGATTTCCCTTTATCAGCACTTCTGAGGAAGGCGTGGGCAGTTGAGTAATCTTACCGTAACTATACAACCATGATTAGAAGCTTGAGAGTTTGTTGACAAATACCATCACTCTCAGCTTCTACATTGTGTAGCTCTGACTTAGTAGCCATGAACTACTATATATATATATATATATGTATATATATATATATATATACATATACAATTCGTAGAATCTGACAATACTACCTTCAACTTTAACCTTTGTCTACAGTTTAGTAAGAATAATTCAGTGACTGAAACATAAATCTAAATTCCATTAGACTCATAATAAGACACAGAATGTGGGATGAAAGTATAAATATTCTGATCAAAACTGAAGTGGAAAGAGAAAGAACAGTAAGGAAATGTCAACACTGCATGATGCATGCTAGCAGAATTTTGTTTCTAATAATTGAATTTACCCAGCAAAGTTCCCTGTGACACTTAACTATCAAATAACACAATATGACTGGTCATGGGTGAAAATTGTGGTAGAATCAGAGTCAGGTGTTTACTTAAACATGGCTTCCCTCAGATTCTGTCTTTCTTACTAAATCACAGTTTTTCACTTTCATGAACATGATTGAAAAAATAAGCAAGATTGCTTCATTACACAGGTGTCAATCTAACTGCAATTTGGTACATAGCCTTAACTAGAATTCCATGGGGAGTCCTGCTCTAATCGTAATTTTGTGTGTGTTTATTTTCTCTTTTAAAATAACTAATGGAAGAAAACAGAGAAACACACATTTTATGTTTTTTTATAAGTTGTGTTTTCTAGAATAATGTTTTGAAACTATGTGGATAAAACTAAAATGAATTGTCATATTTAAAGGTTTTATTCACTCCAGAAGCTATCAGACTCTGCCTCTCTGTTGTTCATTTGATACAGGTGGATTCCATGGCTGCTCAAAGCTTTACTTTTAAGTGTAAAAGTTGGCAGATAGTTGTTGTTGTTGAGATGACGAAATAGAATTATTAAAAACTTGTAATAGTTCTTCAATGAGTTACTTTTTCAAAACAATATTAATAAAAAAGAAAAGTCTTACTTTATTATTAGGCAGTCTTTCTCTTGAGTGTGAACAGTGATGAATCCATTTCTTTTAAGGTACTGGAATGACCTTTGAAAGAAATTACCTATAGGAAAATAGCTTAATTAGGAACTAAATTATACTTGACTTTGGAGTGTTTCTTTAAGTTATACCTTCATCCCTGTGTTTCTACTAGAAGAACAGTCTTAGGAGAGAACAATACCATGGTACAGCTTAAACAAAGAATGGCCTCAACACAAAAGTATTAACAGATTCTTTTGCTCTGGGAGGGCTATAGCTTAACCTCTGGAGACAGGGAATTATAAGTGGGCTGAGGGGTAAGAGCTTGTGAAGTCTCTTACCAAACCAAGGTTAAACTTTTACTCCTTTCCCAATTGCTCAGAAGCAATTAGAATAAGTAATTAATATGGTTACTTTGTGAATTCTGTGGCTACTTGATCTACTTTTAAATCTTATACACTATGGTAGTATCCCTTCAACATATCTGAAGTAATAATTGATATTTCTAGGGTTATGGACTAGGTTTCTTTTTATGATAATACATATTTAATATTTTTATTTACTTCTTAAAAACAGACCTTAGATGGTAGATGTATTAAAATTTAATTTAGAATCAACAAATCTTAGGAAGATTAAAACAATTGTCAGCAATTTGGCACATGGTATCAACTTCTCACATGTAATTGTGCACACATCAATACTAATGTAATGCATGGAGTTAGAGACACAGATAAAGGAACCATTTCATCTCGAAGCAGGAGTGCAAGTATCAACTATCAGAATTTTATTAAACTAAGAATTAAATATGTATTGACTATTTTTAAAAACTAGAGATTTCATGGTCTAAGTCAATTAAGTTGCAAAAATATCTACAAGATGTTATATAAAGTATGTACAATGCTATTTGTAACCTCCTCTTCACATTAAGAAATTTAGTTTATTATTTTGGAGTTTGATAATTATCTCCCAAAGTCCTTGATGAAATCTTTATTACTTATCCTAGTCTTTTGTTCCTTGGGAAAACTAAGAAGAAAAGATGGTATTTTCCTTTCATCCTTGTGCTATAATTCTCTGGGTTCTACGGCTCTGCACCTTGTCTCCTCTTTCCTCCCGTGATGAAAGATATCATTCTTTCTTCAACTCTCCTTTTCAAATTTGAATCAAACTATGTGGTAGAGTTGTCAGTGCTCTGACAATCTGAGACAATATATTATTTGTTAGCAAATGATTAACTAGTAAAAGTTTTCCATTTTATCATTCTCATCTTGCTGAGTTTGATGAATATGATAGAATATCTGGAACTTTTATCTTTAAATGTCATCAGCTTCCTCTTTGAGGTAAGTTCATTTTTATAACAAAGTTTAAATCGTTTTATACTCACACAAATGTGCTGCAGGGAAAGCCACTTCTTCTTCCCTTGAGGTGTTCCTTGATCTCAGAACAGATGCGAGGATCCCTGTTTCTTTAGTGGATTTCTCTTCAAATCAGTAACTTTTCTATACTAACATGCTCCCTCCCATAGACTTATATTTATTTTCTAAACAGTCCCCAAATAACCACATTATTCTTTAGTTTAATTTCTAAACACCACTGAATCCGTTCCATACTCAATATATTTAAATTTTAGTTTGAAGGATTTTGGTGGCGTTTTTACCAAGTTGTAATAAATCAAATCCCTTCATTACCCTGAGTCTTCTGGACTCTTTTTTAATGTTCTACTGCTTGAATATGTGTCCTAGAATCTTCATACTGTGAAATCACTTACCCGGTGGTATGTAAATTATTTTTTTCAGTCAAAAAAATGTAAATCTTTATTTTGCAATTGTACTCTGATGACAGAGATCAATTTGAAAAAAAAAATAATGACAAACAATTTTCCTTCTGAAGGCTGTATTTGCATGGCTTCATATGGTCTAAATGTTTGCATGGGAAATTCATCTTTCATTTTCCATCTGCATATATTATTCTTTAGTTTCACTCACTCAAAGTGCATCTGGAGGACACTTAAAATACTGAAAAGCTTTCAATGTATAAAGAACATCTTTATCAAAAGAAGACATTGGAGAAAATTGTCTAACTATTTAAAAAGATTTAGAATAATAGGAGATACTTGAAATATGAACTAGAAATATACATTCACAGTAGTTATTGAGGTCATTTGGACTTTTTTTTTATATCAATCTACCAGCTACTATAGTGAGATCATCTTTAATTTCTGTTCTTCTTAAGACCTGAAGATAAACCCAGCCAAACCAATGTTCTTTATGGTATGAGTTCAAAAGTAGCAAGCAAACTGATAAGGTTATGATATGGCTCAGTGGGTAAAGACACTTGCTTCTATGCCTGATAACCTCAATTTTAATTCCTTTGTACAAGATATCTGACTCTAGCAAGTTGTCCTTTTGCCTCCATATTGATGAATAAATAAATGTAATAACAATTTAGTAATCAAACAAATTTCGGATAAGATTTCTTTTAAGTTCTAACAGTTTTGTGTGATTAGTAAAAGTACATAACCAGGGTCTAGTACAATGTCTTAAGTGGCAAAGCATCTGATATGCAAGTGTGAGGTCCTGAGTTTGGATCCCTACCAACCACACAAAATATCCTATACTCCAGTGCAGAGGGAGTGAAAACAGAGAGATCCCTAGGTCTTTCTGACCACCCAGCCTAGCCAAATTGGTGAGTTCTAGGTTCAGTGAGAGATGTGACCTCAAAATCTGTGGTGAAGAGAGGGTGAAGAAGACACCCAGTGCTGGCCTCCAACCTAAGCATACCGGTATACCGGTGTTCTCTTCTTTGACATACACACACATGAAATTAACATGCATATATACGTATGTAAACATGCCTATTGGTGAGTACTTAATGTTCAGGGCTTGGTGCTGCTGGCCTGTAGTCACAGCTACTCTAGAGGCTTAAACAGTAAGATTACAAGTTCAAGACCAGCCTGGGATTTTAGTGACTTCCCATTTCAAAAACAGTATTTTTGGAAAGTGCTAGGGATAGACTTCAGAGGTTGGGCATTTGACCTACTACTGAAGTGCAAGCCCCTAGGTATAGTCCTCAGTTATGGGGAAAAATTTCAACTATTTTAAGTGAGATTAAAGAGTGTGACTTAGTTTTGAGTCTCAAAGAACCATCACATTTAAATATTGATATACTTCTCTAAGTAGTCAGTTTTTATTCTAAATTTCAAAGCCACTTTCAACTTGAAATTTAGTCTCCAGATACAGTACAACAATTTTGTAGATGCTTGATAAGTTCTGTTAAAAAGCGAAGCAAAACAATGCAAACCCTTATATAGTTTTCATTAAGTTTTTAATGCACAACAATTGCTTAGGAAACACAGAGTGTCAAATATAAATGCACTTGAACACAAACTTCATCCACTCAGCCTGCATGTCCTTGGCCTTCTTATTCTGTCTTTGGAGACCTTCATGTTCTGTCTTTAATACACAGGCAGTAGGCTGGAGCTCCTATGTGGGTAGTGAAGAGTAGATCAAATAGTCCATTTATGCATTTGCCAAATAGATTGCCACGTGGTACATACAAGCAAATGCCAGCTGTCCCTACTGGGAGGAGCATATTTTCAAATACAAAGTCAAGATGGATATGAGGACTGACCTAGGCACTCTGCTTGTATGTTAGAGTTGTGTCACTTGGTCTTCTTGTGGGTCTCCTAACAGTGGGAACAAGGGCTGTCTCTGAGTCCTTCACTGAAGTTTGGGACCCTATTCTTCATACTGTGTCACCTTGCCCAGTCTTAATACATGGTAGGTGTATAGTCTTACTGCAACTTGATATGCTATCTTTTTCCTACACAGAAATGGATGGGTAGTGTATTGTGGCCTGGGAACAGAGGGGTGGGAGGGTGGGAGAGAAGAGGAGAGAGGGAACACTGTACCGAATGTAAAATAAATAATAAAAATTAAAAAGAAAGAAATCTTGGAAAATTAAAGGAAAATAATGAATGTAAGAGTCAAATAGAATTTAGGATATTACCTTACTAGTGAAAAATAAACTAGAGGGATATAAATATAATTTAAAATGAACAAAAGTGATATGGTTGAAAAAAGGAGACAGTCACAATATGTTATAAAGTGAGATTATTTCACTATATTGAAGAAAAGTAAGAGAAAATTGGTAAAATCTTAGTAACCTAATACTTGCCATGAACAAGCAAAGCCTTAAAACAGAGACAGTGAATTCTCAGCATAGGGTTCGAAAGAAAGGTCACCTGAATGATAGAATTATGCATATTTTCTCCAGACACTGGGTTTTGAAGCTGATTTACAGAGTTTATAGAAAAGGCAGCCAAGGAAGGAAGAACTAAAGAAATGGCTGGAGGTTTCGAAGGAGGCATACTTCAGTCAGGGCTATGGGTGTTGTGAGGGAAATTTTAAGGATGAATGTGGTAATATATATGAAACACTCTCTGTTCCCTGGAAGAAAAGTTCTATAAAAACATAACGTATTGCTGATTCTTAGAATGAATGGTGAAGGTTGAAAGATTTTCAGACATCGGGAAAGGGCACATTCACAATCCAGTGAGAAGCAAAGGATATTGAAAATGGAAGTTAGAAACAAGAAAGTGAAAGTACGGTAGTTTTAAAGGCACTCAGGAGCTTAGGAGGACACAGACACACTCTTTCACACACACACACACATTCACACACACACACTCACATGCACACACTCACACACACACTCACACACTCACATACACACATACACACATTCACTCACACGCAGAGTTAGTTTTAAAACACTCATTATTAATAATTTGTTGCTTTGTAAAATTAGTTTTCAATTAAGGTATGATATTTCTGAAAGTTATTAATTTAGACATATAAAATTTAAATGTTATAGTGGTCAAGAAGACACAACAGTGAATTTGGGATGTCTCAGAAATAATATATAAAACAAAGAATACAGAAGGGACAGTAACTAATCAGTCATTTAAAGGGGTTGGGGTGAAGTTCAGGGGTCAGTTATTTTCCTGGCAGGTAGAAGTGACGGTTTCAATCTTTGGGCCCATCCCCACAACAACAAACATAAAACATAAGTGATGAAAAATTGTTTGGATAAAAATTATTTTCCAAACAGTTCAGGGCAGTGTTTGTAGGGATGGAATTGCTGAAGCGCTGCTTTACAGAAATCTGCATATACTGGATAACTGTCTTTCAAAAGACTTTATGACCCATTTTCCATGAAAAAAACAGCATTGGAGGGAAGCTAGGAAAATGAGAGTGTGCCACCCACAGTGTCTCATGTGGAGCTGCTGATTATAAATCTGGAGCTCATAATTGACACAGAGGTGGCTCACAGGTGACTTGGCCA
This sequence comes from Microtus oregoni, assembly GCF_018167655.1. Lineage (NCBI taxonomy): Eukaryota > Metazoa > Chordata > Mammalia > Rodentia > Cricetidae > Microtus > Microtus oregoni. The sequence continues at coordinate 73,821,598 of NW_024543062.1, forward strand.
GCAGAATACATTCAAGACAAACCAAATATCTGCAATGCAAACCCCAATGAAAATTGCTTCCACTGAAGGTCTGTACTCCTCCATTCAGGATCCGCATCTGACTGTGGTATCATGATGGGCTAATTAGCTTACATTATTATGTTGTTACTAAGTAGTTTTGTCAATTGGAAGTTAAGAGTTAAATCGTACATGGATCTAAGATGTGAAGCCCTATGACCCGAGGGAAAACTTTGGAGAACGTATTTATTAGATGTTCACAGAGAATAATTCAATTTTATATTGCTGTGTTAAATCGAAACAGCGTTTTGTTACACATCTGAAGTACTATTGGAAAACTAGCAATATTTCTCATTTGTAGCAATTCTGGTCATATAAATCATATAGAATCAGAAATTTCCTGCTATTGAGTATAGAATCTTGTCAGAATCTTTCCTTAAACTATATTTAAGTGAAAATAAATGATAATATCTGCTACTTGTTTGGGTTTTGTTGTTGTTTTTGGTTTTCATTTGTTTGCTTGTTTGTTTTTCTAGATGTGGAAGAGGAAGAGGAGAGAGTCAAGGACGGGAGAAGAAGGGAGAGAGAGAATTAGTTTTTTATCTTTGTTTATAGACTTTTCCTTCAGCCCTCTAGCCTTATCTTGCCTTTCTCATTCTTCTTTATTTCAGTTATCCAATTATTCACAAATTTACTTTGAAATGATACTCACTGCTTAATATTTCTTCTGTCATATGAATCCTCATCATAGTAATTCAGACCTAAGTCATGCCTTCACTGAGTTGCACAGGTGTTTTCTGGTCCACCTCTGTACAATTTTTTGTCCTTACATAAAGTCAGTTACCACACTGAAAACTTGGAAAACATGGCTTTCTACATCACTCAGTGTTAAATCATATCCTCTAAGAGACACACAACCCTGTAGAATGTGTCCTTTATCTCTTCTCTGGCATTGTCTCAGGAAAACACAATGTTCGTTGTGTCCCAGTAACACTGGTCTGCTGGCTGGTTTCCCTTTCCAAATGGCCTCACTTTTTGTCAGCTTTGCGCTTGCCTCTCCCTCCTTCTGAATCCCCTTTCCATGGCCATTCCCTTGACTTACCCCCATTCACTTCAGTGTCAAAGAAAAATTAATAAGACCAAGAAATTTCTCTCTAATGACATTATGCAGCTTCTATTTCTAATTATCTTGATCCTCTTTACAGCTTTAATCTCTCAACCTGCAATAACACTACCCTATAGTGACACACAATATACTTCATTTCATGTTTTCTATTATTTTCTCTTAAGTTGTAGGAAACCTGGGATTTCAGTGAGTTGCTTACTTTTATGTCGTAATGCATCATACTGCTTATAGCGTCTAGTAATTAAAATTATTATTAAAAGTGTGAATGAATTATTTTCCTATAGATGCTTGCTAGTGTGAAGCCATCATTTATCTATCACACTGGTATCTTGAAGAGACAGATTTCTGGGAACTGTCATGATAAAAAAAATCAAGAAAATCATACTTGGTGGGAGAAAAACGTGGGGGAAGGCATTTGAGTATGAATGAAAACTCATGAGTGGACACCAAATAAAAACCTTGGTGATTTGATTTGCTTGAAAAGTATTATGTCTTTTCTTGTCTCTTTTAAGAGTTGACGGCAGTATGTATCTGCTGAGCTTAACCTATCTGTTCTTTTAAATTCAAATCTTCTTCTAATAACAAATGTTTTTTACTTCTAACTTGTACTCTTGATTGAAGGACAAATAAGGTTATTTGTGCCGCTTTCCGCGATTCACTTTCGTATTTGGAGTTCTGTGTTTCAAATAATCAGGGTCTTATCTTACTGAACCTAAACCATCACGAAACACCGTGGAAACGTAAACATAATATTTAAACTGAGGTAATTAAAAAATCCTATCTGCTTTTGCATTAGCCAACCCTGTACGGCTTATTTTTGCCAATAGATGTCAGTGGTTGCCTGCAATAGTGAAATCATTGTAGGCTCACTTGCTTGTGCCACTGTTAAAAGCTAGTCTTTAAAGGGGTGTCTCATTCCTTAGTTTATCCTTTATTAGTTCAACTCCGAAAGAGATATATATTACAGCTTGAAAGATTTGACAATAGGAAACCTTAATAAACTCTGTAATTTTCTGATATTATTGAATGTCAAATATCTGTCAAGACTATTTAAAAATTAAAATGCTTTTTATAGTTAAGTGGATTTCTTTAGTCATGCAGTTCTCAAATTAAAAGGGGATTTTTTTTTTGTTATGTTGTGTTTTTGAGACATGACTTCAAACTCAGACTGGCACCAAACTCGGTATGTAGATGAGAATAACTTTGAACTTCCAAATCGTCACTTTCAGTTTTACAACCCCAAGGGCTAACTTACAAGCAAAGGCAGGCTTGATGGAAGATTTCAGTAACAATCATGTCCCATCATTTGTTTACTAACTCTACACATTTACTGGATGCCAGGACTTTATGTTAGATATGTGATTTCTTTCATGTATAAAAGAAAAATACAAGCCAAAGAGTGGGAGAAAATATTTCCAAACTCAATGTAGTAGAATCCGTGCAAACCCAAAATGAAAGCAACTTTTCCATAGACCATCTGAAAATATGTAACAAAAAGCCAAGCAAGCAACAGTAAAAGAAAATATGTTAACCGACCAACAAACAAATGAAAGAACCTTTCTCATTTTTAGTTAGTATAGAAATAAGAGGGTAACCAATATACTTGCCAGTCTAAAAAGCATTGTCAAAGGTAGGAAAGACTGGAAAATAGGCTCTTCACTTTGCCCTCTTTCAAGTGCTTGGGGCCAAACAGAGGGCCTTCCACATGCTGTGACAGTTAGCTACATTCTTCTTGGGTTTTCAAAACAGTGTCTGTTTGGGTAGCTTGGATTAGCTTTGAACTCACTATATAGCTCAGATTGGCTTCAAATCCTTTATCCTTCTGCCTCTGGGACTGTCATGTTTGTGTGTCATCATGCATTGTAGCAATTTTTAATTTTATGACAATATAAAATATCATATTTTGAAAAATTTGTTGAAAATGTATTTAAATATGGACATTTACAAACTTTTATGAGCTGATAGTTTGATTTATAGGCTTACATTTACAGGAGAAGTAAACACACCTGTACAAAATATGTACAATTGGATGTTACAGCTTGCATGGATGGTAAAAATATGTACAATTGGATGTTACAGCTTGCATGGATGGTAAAAATATGTACAATTGGATGTTACAGCTTGCATTCATGGTAAAAATATGTACAATTGGATGTTACAACTTGCATTGATGGTAAAAATATGTACAATTGGATGTTACAGCTTGCATTGATGGTAAAAATATGTACAATTGGATGTTACAGCTTGCATGGATGGTAAAAATATGTACAATTGGATGTTACAGCTGGCATTGATGGTAAAAATATGTACAATTGGATGTTACAGCTTGCATGGATGGTAAAAATATGTAGTAGACACAAACTGCGTATTGGAAAGGATGCTCTTTTTTTTTCTTTGAATTCTGCTCATATAATTTTATTTTTTTATTATTATTTATTTATTTATTTATTTATTACAGATTTCTGTCTCCTCACAGCCACCGCCTCCCATTTCCCTCCCCCTCTCCCAAACAACTCCCCCTCCCTCATCAGCCTGAAGAGTAGTCAGGGTTCCCTGCCCTGTGGGAAGTCCAAGGACCGCCCACCTCCTTCCAGGTCTAGTAAGGTGAGCATCCAAACTGCCTAGGCTCCCACAAAGCCAGTACGTGCAGTAGGATCAAAACCCAGTGCCATTGTTCTTGAGTTCTCAGTAGTCCTCATTGTCTGCTATGTTCAGCGAGTCCGGTTTTATCCCATGCTTTTTCAGACCCAGACCAGCCGGCCTTGGTGAGTTCCCGATAGATCATCCCCATTTTCTCAGTGTGTGGGTGTACCCCTCGCGGTCCTGAGTTCCTTGCTCATGCTCTTTCTCCTTCTGCTCCTGATTTGGACCTTGGGGTTTCAGTCCGGTGCTCCAATGTGGGACTCTGTCTCTGTCTCCTTTCATCACCTGATGAAGGTTAATATCCAGGAGGATGACTATCTGTTTTTCTTTGGGTTCACCTTCTTATTTAGCTTCTCTAGGATCACGAATTATATGCTCAATGTCCTTTATCAGTGGAAAACAATAACCCATAGGAAACATACAATAGTTTATAAATATCACACTAGTTTATCTACTAAGAGACCCTACCTACAGATATACCTGAGAAGTTTAATCCATTTTTACAAGTCAATGACAGCTGAAACTATCCATAATTGTGGAAATAACAATGCCTTTAGGAGGATAATGAATGCAATGTGTCTCACGGGAGGCATCTAGAAAGATGATAGCTATTTTTTGGCTTGTGTGGTTTTACATAGGACTGTGCTATAGTCTTTTGAAAACACAAGATGCAGAGCTAGGAGTGTTTGATACTAGTTTGGGGTGCCCAGAGAATGTAAGAATAGGTTGGGATACATAGTGAAATCACGGCTCAGAGAGAAAGTCTAATTTTCTGGTGTTCAGTACATATTCCATCTCCCAGTTGAATATTTATTTGATAATCATTTTGATAACTTTTCACAGCAGCTAAAAGACATCGATACAGTACCATCTTGTCAAAAATATAATTGCTGTTTTGGATCCAGGATCTTTGAGATTTTTCACAAGATACAGAAACATCTTTCTTTACTCTAACAACTGACATTTTAAATGTCTGTAGCATAGTATCCGACGACAGACAAGATCACACTGAAGGAAGAAGGGAAATGTAGAATCTGAGATCATCATGCATTAAAACTACAAAGCTTCACGCCTGAGTGTCATCAAACTTTCATAAGCAGTGTGATGACAAAGAATCATTGTGCTTTAACTCATTCCAATAAGACATATGAAAGAAGAAACAATTATTGCTATCCACTGAATCTGAGCTAGAATTACTCCACCTTTATCTTATAGATAGCACAATACTGATTTGAGTAAGATGATTGTGATTTATAGCATCTGCACACACAGCTTCTGAAGTTCCCCCGTATGCTTTGCAGTGGGTGTTTCTTCCTATGTGTTTATTTCCTCATTCCTAATAAAGGCTTTTCTTTAAGGTCTGATTCTGTGTCTGAGCATTCTCCATGACCACCTGTTATGTTCAAGATTTTTCCTGTCTGTTAATTTTAATTGTCAGAGAAGATGACCCCAATCAAGACTCAGAGATAGTGATATTTTGGGATATTATTTCTCTTCTGAGAGCCATAAAGTTGAGGATAAACTGTACCAAATCTGAAGGATAGGAAGGTGTGATTTTTTTTTTTTCAGTTCCTGGCACCATTCCCTCACCCTGGAACAGTGCTGGTAACTTTATTTTTTTCTTCTTTCTAACTAAGAAAGCCCCCCTCGGCTCTTTCTTCTAATACTAATGCTTGTGTATTTTAGGAAGCAAATGAAGCTGTTTGGTGAGTAGGGACCTATGAATAGAGACTAAGACTATTTAACCCCAAGCCTGGCTCCACAGACATGTGACCTCACACTGATCAAGGGAAACCTGATCCAGGTGCTAGAAGTAGGGCTATTTTTTAAGGTGAGTTGGGAAGTCACCCTTCACTTGGAGACAAACAAAACCTTTTTAATTAATTGATAACTGCACCTTTATTGTTCTCTTGTCTCTTGTGTTTCCCTGAGAATGAGACAGGACCACTATTGTTCTTAACTAAAATTTGTATGATGGATAAATTTCTTCCTTCTCCTTGCTAGAAGCTGTCTGAGAGAAACCTCACACTCATTCCAGCTACTCTAACAGCCATCGTTTATCTCTGCTTCTTTGAACTGTGATTGTAGAATTTGTAGAATTCCTTTCTTTGTTTTTTTTTCCAGTGTTCTATTTACATCCTATTTGCTGAGGCTATGGGTATTGTCTCTATATCTATACCAACTTTACTAATGACATTTTCTTTCTTTTTTCATTTATTTATTTATAGAAAATGGACATACTAGACAACATTTAATCTAGAAGATATATGGATTACATGGGGACTTGTACCCTGATGGAGGATGGGTTCAGTTAACTATGGAGATAACTCACCTCAAACAGAAAGTACATTTGCTGCCATCTTGTCTGTTGGCCTCCTTATGATGGAGGCAACCATGTGACATGGACCCCTTCTTAGCTTAGAGGACAATAGCTATGTGACATCACTGTTATCTTGGTTAATACATCCATATAAAATAAACCAAATAATAGCATTTCATTTACTTCCCAGATCCACTAAGCTTTGGAACACTACATGCCTTTTTACATTAGATGAAGGAAGTGATACTAGATTTCCGGGTTTTTTATTTTAGATTTTTGTTTTATTTTAAATTTGAACTGTTGTTTTAGATCATGTGTTCACTCATTTCTACAGGTTACGCTAGACTTTTTCTGGCTATGCGCCTCCAGCACTATTTTACTAACATAGGGAATTAGCCCTCTGAAGTTTTCCTGCAGCCCAGGGCTGAGTATTTGTTAGGCACTAATCCTTACAGGGATTAAGGGATAAATTAGGAGGAGGTGGAGGGTGGTGGTGGTGGTAAACAAGCTGCTTCCAGTTAACAGCTGCTCCAGCCAAGGCAGGAGGTTACCCTGGACAAAAGGCTGGAGATGCAGTTTCTGCTGGGCCTTAGTGCCTGCTATTGCTGCTTGTATCTCCAGCCTCATTTTCTTCTAACTAAGATACAATGTTCTTTCTCCAATTCCTTTGCTTCACATTGTTCTGCTTTTTTGCCCCATGGTGCTTTGTGTTATCTTGCCTTAGTTTCACCTTTCAATCACAGCCATGGACAGAGTTTAGGAAAGAAAGAAAGACTCAAATGCCACCACTTTCTTACTTCTTTTAGTACTGCTTCTGTTGTCAAGTTTAGTTTATCCTTGTGTTGTTTTCTGTTTAACATTCTCGGGATTACAGCTATTTGGACTGAGTGTGCATGTGGTAAATTTCAAGGAGACTTTCCTAACAGACACAATCCTCTTTAAATAAAAAGAAAGTTACCTTAAGTGCTGTTGATGTTTTCTCCCTATCTGCATTTTAAAATGCAGTATGGCTTTACAGATTAAGAAGATGACCATGGGATTAGGGAGATTCTACAGCAGAGCAGCTTCCATTTCTGTTTAATCAGGAATAACGCATACCTTTCATCTTTCATCTCTCCCATGCCCTATTAGAAACTCTCAAAATTTGTTTCAGGTGAAGGGCCTGGTGTTAGCTCATCAGCTGTCATTTGTCCCAGCAACTACTTGAATGTTCGAGGTCCTACTTTCAACTTCATGAGACAAGAGGTTACTTGACACTACATCACTTCAAACAACAGGACCTTAAAGTTCGAAGCTTCTGGAAAAGAGAAAATGTTTTTATCTTTTTGGCTAGGGACTTCTTAATTTGATCTATCCTACAAATAAGTTTAAGGTTAAGGTGTCTACTGCTTAAGATTCGGGGCTTCTTAACCTTGATATCTCTCACTAATAAGATTAGAAGAGAGCTTACATTTTTCCAAGAATGAGATGAGGGGTTTAAGTGAAAATGGGCAGGAGTCATAACTGGAGATTTGGATATGTTTGACTCAGTTCTACACTGGGAACCAGTCTAAGGGTGTTTGAGTCTGCCAGCTTCCCATTTGTTTACTAGAAGACGAATGTCTTCAGATGCTGGCCTTAGATATTCAAAAAGTCTCCCCTTCATTGGTCTCTCCCAATTGTGCTTTACAGATGGGGGATGGATGCCACTCTCAGGGTCCCCATGACTTACCTCCTGGAAAATTAGAGCAACTTAACACCAGTGGAGTTAGGAAAAAAGTTTTCTCTACCTGTTTATCGTTTCTGTAAAGGACAGGAACAGTCCAGTGAAATTCTTTATGTTCAACTTTTCTTTTACCCATGATATCATTCAGAGGACACTAAACCCTGCAGGATGGAGCTAGCAAACCCTGATACCAAATTTAAAAAAAGAATCTCTCTAAAAAAATCCTTGCTCATAGAAAATGAATCCCCAGAGAAGCACTCTGACCTAAATGTTCAAAGGCCCAGATCTCTGAATATCCTTGCTGCCCTTGCACAAAGGAAGGACAAAAGATAGAACCTTGTTTTATACAGGAGGAAGTGTACTTGCTACACTTGTCAGGTTGTCTACCTCTGTTTTCACACATACACACACACACACACACTGACTGTACATACAGGTTTGCAAGCAGTTGGTCATTCCAGGACTTGTCAGTAAGGATCTCAGGTTAGACAATGGTAAAGACACATGCCCCTGTCAGCTTGTTCCTGAGTAGAGATTATCACACACCAATGCCCTTAAAGCTAAAAAGAAAAAAAAAAACAAAAACAAAAAACAAAAACCAGAAGGCAACTCTTTAAAAATCAAATGTTCTGTCTCTTATTGCACTCTAAAATGAATGAAAATGCCCTCTGTCTCTTGTCAGTTTCTATTCCCAATGCTAGACTCTGAAGGTAACACTCATCTGGACACCTCTATCCTGGTGATAAGGAGTACAGGTGCTTTGGGTCCAGACAATTGTCACAGGACTCAACAGCATGTTTCCTATCTGTTGTAAGTCACTGATTTCAGTTTTACAGAGAAGCAAATGCCTTTTATGTATACATCTATTGGCAAATTGTCCTGTGCTGTTTAAGCTGAGATGTTGGATCTGAAGACAGGATTTAGCCCTTCCTTTTCAGACTCAAGCATATTTATCTCAAAATGTCGTCCAGAATTCCTGTCCTGGGACAGGCTGACCCTTGACTTGGTGACACAGAAGAGAAGAACAACATAACAACTCATGAATAAAGGCATTGTGGACAAATGGCTAGCTATTTCCTGAAAAAGTTATTATTCATCTCATGCTGTGGAGAAAAAGACTAATGGTGTTCTTATCCATGGAGAAGACTTTCTGCCTAGAAGCTTCTCAACTAGTCACTACAAAGCAATAGCTTTTACGGGTCTTCTGTAGTTCATTCTAGGGAAGGTTGTAAATGCAGATTGGAAAATGTTTTGCTATGTATCTGATGATTCTCTTTATTTGCTACTTGCAATTACTCAAAACCAAAAGCATGTCTATGTTAGCTCATTCTCTGGATTGTGCAAAACATGAAATAGATAAAAACTAAAACAACAAAGTGTAATAGATTTGATAAAAATTTTAGGGGATTCATGAGTCCATTTTCATTGGATTTTATCAGAAATATTTGATAGATTTCAAGGTGGGACTGGAGGGAGAGAAAATGGATTTTCTGGCCATGGCCAGTAAGTTTTGCAATATGCCTGTTTTCAGGTCACCCCTTCTCCTCTCAGCACCTTTTGTCCATGTTCTGTAAGTTTGTTGTAAAAACTCAATTGTCCCCCAGAATGAGCTTTGGTGTAAAACGGAAATTATATTTGTGATTGGGATCTAATAAGGAGAGATATACATTATTAAATTCTTCTAGAAACATAAAAAATTGTCCAACAAATGTTAAATGTACTTGGTAAACTTGTACAAATGTTATTATGGGATTTAAAAAATTCTGTAAGATGTTAGGATGTAGAAAATGAAAATATTTTTAATAAAGGAAGACATATATAAAGATTAAGATGTCTGGATGCTTTTCCAGGATGGGGAAGAAATCTGGAAAGTTTAAGCAAGTTACAAGTGTTTAAATAAGCTATTCAGGGTAAGTGAAAAATGAGACTTAAGTATGTACTAATTTAAAAACACAAGCCTATAAGCTTTCTTCCTTTCTCATTCTGTCTTTTTTCCCCTTCTGGTTTATTTTAATGTCCTTGAGCTTATTCTTCCTAATGTTTCATCTATTATTCTTTCCATCATATTTTTAATTTCTACTAGCATATTTTTCAGATTAAGAATATGTGGCTATTTTTTAAAATTGCTTTTATCTTTTTGCCAAGTTTCTTGGCTCAAGAAATGAGTTGTTTCTCTGAGTTCTCTTGAGTGTGAATTTTTCTTTAAACAGTTTGTTCTAAATTCTTCTTTTAAGACTTTGATGATATAACGGTTAGTTCTTTCATCATACAGATCATAGAATTATTAGATTCTGCTGCCTTGTCATTATTAGGTCAGATTATGGTTATATAATAAATGTTGTTGCTTATTAGTGTGTGACATAGTCTAGGTGTCAAAGGATTGTGTAATTATTCTAATCTTAATACGGCTCTATTTCTTCCTGGTGTTCCTCTAAATCTAAATAGTTTTCTTATTTTCTTTTAGCCTACAGTTGTTTTTACTCCTTTAACACTAAATGCCTTCAACCTCAAGTCCAGACTGGCTATAAGTCTATTGTTTTTATGTTGTTACTCTTTCAATAGAGATCAATCCAAGCCCACGTTTGTTCCAAATCTGTAGTTAGTATATCTTTCATTAAGTTATATGGGGATTACCTAAAAAGGAAAGTAATCTATTTTTATAAACTTGATTCTGAGGCCAGGGTGGGCCCATACAACTTAGACATCCATGGACCTGTGACATGGTTAGGAACTATTGAATTCTGACTGGCTCTATGCTGAATTATAGTGGGAGAACAACCCAAAGTTCTAATACCACATTGGTGTACAAATTGCCCACCAGCCCCAGTATGAATCAACAGAAAATTAGGACAAGAACCATGTTGTGCAGGACAAAGAACCACATAATTGGTTGGTTGCTGTTGAGTGCCCTATCGAGCTATGGTTGCTGCAGCCAGCCGCAGGTGATAATGAGGGAAATTGAACACTAATAGACCTAGGCTGCATTTCTCCAGAAATCAAAGACTGTCCCAAACATGTTTATCTACAGACAGACTGGAGGATGGTGACTGCTGTGGTTTGAAAGAAAATGGCTTCCAAAGGGAGAGGAATTATTAGGAGGTTGGAGTAGCTTTAGCCTTGTTGGAGGAAGTGAGTCACTGTGGAAGCGGACTTTGAGGTCTTATATATGCTCAAGTCACATCCTATGAGATGGACCACTTCCTTTTGCCTGTAAGTGAAGATGTAGGATACTCAACTACTCCAGCACCATGTCTGTCTGCACACCACCATGTTTTACCATGATCATAAAATGGACTAAATCTCTGAAAATGTAAGCTACCCTAATTAACTGTTTTCCCTTTGTTAGAGTTGCCATAGTCATAGAAATAGAAACCCCAACGAAGACAGTTACCATTAACAGCTTTGCCATATCTGAGTTCTCCAGCTTATAAGTGAATTTTAATTCAAAATCCTAAGTTCACTGTCCTGTACTATTCACAGCAAATGTGGAGATTACCTGCTTGGTGTTGATATGTGTTAATACAGTTTATCCTCACTGTGACCCAATTTCTCCTGTTTAGAATGGTAATGAATATTCAGTGCCATTGTTTGTTGGAAGTATGTAATTTTCCTTTTGATTTTACAAAGGTGTTATAGTTAAGTAACTGTCTTGTGCCCTAGAAGTGATTTTGAGCTTTGAATTTTAAATGGTGTTGAAACTAAAAGACTATGGGACTTTGGAATTTGAAAAAGGCAATTTTCATTAGAATATAGCTGTAAGTTTAAAGGGGTCTGAGAGTGGAGTGTGGTAGTTTAAAGGAGAATAGCCTCCACATAGTCATATGCTTGAATACTTAGTCCCCAGTTGGGGAAATGTTTGGACATTATTAGAAAGTGTTGCATTCTGAGAGGAGCTGCATTACTCAGAAACATCACTGAGGTTTCTAAAGGTCTGCTCCTGACGTAGGTGTGTGTTCTTTGCCTCCTAATTGTGGATCAATATGTGATGACTCAGCCCATTCCTTCCTCTTCCAGCCACCATGTCTTCAAGCCACCATCATGGATTTTAATTCTCTGAAACTGTAAGCCCAATTGGCGCCCAATGTGGGGCTAACTGAGTCCACAGAAAGCCTGAGAAAGCTTGGAAAAGAATAGAGTAAAGCATGTTTCTTGTGGCAATTTATCGGGTCTACTCTGCTTGCTAGAGGCAAGCAAGCGCTCTCATCTAAGAGAGGCTTCCTGACTCAGCTTTAACTGCAAAACCCTGCAGCTCATTAAGAGGTCCTGCCACGAAACACTTAAATGGTGTTGACAAAAAAACTGAATGCATGCTTTTCGGTTTTCAGTCGTAGCAGGAAAAAGCTGCGCTGTTTAAAAATGCCGGCTTTCTGGGCCGTCCTGCCAGGGCAAACTCTGACTGAGGCAGGAGGGCCAGCTACAGAGAGAGGACTTGAGTGTTGTCTGTTGCAGCTTGTTTGATGGCAAGGACCTTGAAACACTGTAGACTTGTGGCACTGAATGCGGCTCTGGCCGGTACCTCAGCCACAACAAGGTTGGAATGGCAGAAAGCTAAGGAATGGGCTACATCTAGCCAGCAAAGCCACGGCTTTAGTCCTACTGATATTGCTTGGTAAATTAAAGACTCATGTGGTCAGAAAAAGAGAGATATACAGTAAAGAGAGATTCAAAGACAAAGAAAATTTCTAAATGGTTTACAGTGTGTTAAAAATATATGCAAGCTAAAAGTTGAAGTTTTTAAAGTAAAAAAAAAAAAGGAAGAGAGTTGTTGTGTGTGGTAGTACACACCTTTAATCCCAGCACTTGGAAGGCAGGGGGAGATTGACCTCTGTGACTTCAAGGTGTGGTAGCACGTGCCTTTAATCCCAGTGCCTAGAAGGCAGAGGCAAACAGATCTCTGTGAGTTCAAGGTGTAGCAGTGTACACATTTAATCCCAATGCCTGGAAGGCAGAGACAGGCAGATCTCTGAGAGTTCAAGGACAGCCTGGTCTACAGAGTTATTCTAGGTCAAAGATACAGAGAACCTGTCTCAAAAAGCAAAAAGTTAAAAGTAAAAATAAACAAAATAGAGGTTAAAACAAAGCTGTAGAAAGATTGAAAATAGACAGAGAATTTTGATACTGTATGCTATTATGCTCTCTTTGAATTGTTTGAATGCTGAGGAAGGAGCAACAGATGCCAAAAGATATTTGTTTATAAAAGCTGCTGAATTAATCCAACATAGATATTTTGAAAATGCCTTGAATTTGAAATTTGGATCTAAGGACATGATGCTTTGGAAAGGAATTTCTTATTTTGTTTTCACAGAGGATGAGACCCTGTTCATTTCTTCTATTCCGATTTGGTATGATGGACCACACCCTCCTGAAGGGTTGGTGTGAACATCTTCAGAAAATTGCTTCGCTCAACTGCCAACTGAGATGAAACTAGCACACAGGTTATACCATGAAAGGCCTCATTAACAACGCCCCCATTCAGCAGGAAGCAGTTTGGAGAGAAAAAACTGCACCCATGTTCCCAAATATGGTTTATAAATGTTCTTTTACATTTAAAGGGGGATGTGATATAGGTATGAATAATTTGCATTGACATGGATTTTGCTTTAGTGATATAAATTTAAAGTCAATTTTGTTATATGTATATGTATTTCTGATCTTGAATAAGGTATTGTGATTGTGTAGTTCACTTAAAATATAATATATATAGCTTGTTAATAGATAATCATAATAGTCAAGCTTGTAGTCATGTTAGTTAAGATTTTCTAGTTGTATATAGATATATTTTAGATAGGCATTCTTCATATTTTTCAAAGATTATAGAATATGGCATTTTAAATGTTTTAATAACTTAGGACTTTTCATGACAATGAGACACTCTGCTCCTGGCAGCACCAATCTACTTCAAGAGGAAGATGGGCATCGAAGAGGATCCTTATGGAGTTTGATAGCCATTTGGGCAAGAAACTGCTCTTGCCTGGACTATTGCATAAACTGGACACAGAGAACCCACAGAGAGAGGACTACTGAACTTGCCTAACGGTGAGATGATCTTTCGGGGTTCCTGATTCGTGAAGGAGTCTGCAAGACATTCTTCAGGACAAGCAGATAGTGACTGCCTTTGAAATTTCCTGCTTTGTGAAAATGTCTGCTGGAAACTATGGGCCTGTAGGTCAAAGATGGATGCCCCAATGGTACAGAGGAACTTTGGGTGACTGTACAGGCAGCAAGATGTCTCTGTCATTTCTAGAGTTTTAAAAGTTGCTTACTTTTTGTTTGCTTAGGTAATATTGTATCTTTCTGGAGTCTTTGGAGTTGAAGAATAGATAGATAGTTATAGTTATAGTTTTCCATTGTTATGATAAAAGATAAGGTAGATATAAATATTGTAACTGTAATTCTTCCTTAATAACTGTTTTGTTATACGTAATTATGCTATGTTAAAGTTAAAGCCTTCCTTTGTTTTTGTTTAAACAGAAAAAGGGGAAATGATGGAGGAAGGTCATTGGTTAAAAAAATAATAAAGAAACTGCTTGACTGGCCCTCATAGCTTAGAACACAGGCAGGTGGAGAAAACAGAACAGAATGCTGGGAGGAAGAGGAAGTGAGCTCAGACTCCACAGCTCTCCTCTCGGGGGCAGACGCCTCAGAGAGACGCCATGCTCCTGGCTCCTGGGCAGACGCACGCGATGAAGCTCTGACCCAGGATGGATGTGGGCTAGAATCTTCCCAGTAAGCACACCTAGCTGTGCTACAGCAGATTATTAGAAATGGGCTAGTCCAGGTGCGAAAGTTAGCCTAGAAGTGGCTAGATAGAAATGGGCCAAACAGTGTTTAAAAGACTACAGTTTCCGTGTAATTATTTTGGGTAAAGCTTGCCGTGGGGGCGGCTGGGGTGCTGGGGACGCAGCCCGTCGCTCTTATTACTACACCCAATTAAACACTCAGGTTGATTAAGTTGCCTGGTGTATTAGTCAGGGTTCTCTAGAGTCACAAACAGAACTAGTAGTGAATCTCTCTCTCACTTTCTCTCTCTCTACATATGGGATTTATTGTAATGACTTACAGGCTGCAGTCCATTTTACTCAACATTGGCTGTCTGTAAACATAAAGTCCAAGAATATAGTAGTTGCTCAGTCCTACAGGCTGGATGTCGCAGCTGATCTTCTGGTTATGCTAGAATCCCTAAGAACTAGGTTCCAAAGCCAGTCTAAGAATGCATGCACTAGGAAGGCAAGAGTATGCAGACAAAGAGCAGAACTTTCCTTTTTCTATGTCCTTATAAAGATTTCCACCAGAAAGTATGGGCCACAATAAAAGTATGTCTTCCTGTTTCTCTTCCCACCTCAAGTTCTGGATCAAAGACATGTGTCTTCCAGCTTCAAAAGTCTGGAATAGAAATGGGTTCACTCACTTTAAACTAAGCGCCACAATATGGATAAAACATATAATACATGAAAAATTTGAGCTTATTATTAATAAAACAGTTTAATATCTAAATTTTTAAATTTCTGGATTCATGCAATGTTTCTCTTGATGTTACCTATAAAATAAAGTGAAAATAAGTGTTCAAAGTTACAAATTATTTTCTTATACTTAACCACAGTCCTGGTGCAACACTTTGGAACTTAACAAACTCAAATTTTGTCAGAAGAAAAGTAAAGAAATTTAACGGTCAAGCCCTTGTCATAGAAAGTTGTTTTTGTTGAGCCCTCTAAAATTTGAGTTGGTGAACTTGTCATTGATAAAAATCAGTGGAGAGACCAAGTTGAAGACAGATTCTTAGAGCCAATGACAGGATATGCTGGTAAAAAAACAGCCTAAAGTGCTTGCTTTTTCTGTAGGATGCCTTCTGTAAAAGAGCGCAGGGTAGTAGGTTTGTCATTTGGTCTGGAAGCATGAAATGTTCAAATCTTAATTCTGCCATACCTAACTGAATGACTCTGAATGAATCTCAGTTTGCCGATTAATTGGAGATTCTGAGAGTGAAAAAAAATAGAAGTTTCTTTATATCACAGAAAAATATTTCAAGTTCTGAAGAGAAACAGGCATCAGAAAAAGCTGTTAAAGTTAATAGCTTATTATATTCAGTTGCTTTAATAAAAAGTCAAATCATAGTATATCCCAGATAAGGGGAGATCTTACGGCATGCCCTTCTGCTCCTCTTTTGAAATCAGCTCTCACTCCAAAACTCAGTTGTAACACTTAACTTCTGTGTAAACACATTGAAGAGGACTGGTGGATACTCCAACTATTCAATAGGAACAATAATAATTTGGCAAGGCTTAGTGAAAATTAAAAGGCCTGTAACAGTGCAAAGTCTCTTATACTGTTTTCAAAGCACTTGCATCTATACATTGAGATAGTATATTTCAATGTTAAGACATTTATGAATTAAAGTGAAAGAAAATTCAAAATTAATAAAATGAATGAGAATTCCTTATCTGTGTGATTCCTCTCTGTAAGCTGTGAATAACATAGGTTAATAAAGAATCTGACTTGGCCTGTGATAGGGTAGAGTGGAGCTAGGTGGGGAAAACTAAACTGAATGCTAGGAGAGAGAAGGCAGATTGGTTGTAATTTCTGGTAATACCTTCTGTCATTTAGAAAGAGAAGTTTCCTTGATTAGTGTGAGATGTGGGTAAATTGTCAGTCCTGAGATCATATTCGTACATGTACTGGGCAGGTTGTGTTTATGTGTATAAGAATATATTTGAGAGACAGCAAAGGAAGGTTTAGAGAGAGGAAATGAAAGGAGATAAATTTTTTAATATTATTATAATTTCAAAAAACTATTATAAAAAGGATATTATTTGGCTTACTTACATAATAATGTCTTTAAAGTCAAATATTGCTGGGTCAGGAGAAGACCCCAGTAGCTGTTCAGTTCATAGAGCTGGGTTCTTCAGTAGTCACCATATATTCCTGAAGCCTTGGAGGATTCCTGGAGAAATGTCAGTCTTCAATATAAGCTGAAAGCCTGAGATGGATTTGTCCTCATGCTATTAAAATCATGTGTAAGGATTAGTAGAGTCAACATTGGGATGATCTTGAAAGTGAGTATGAAGAAAAGGAGAAAAGTCAATCTTCTTTGTCCTTCTTTCATCTGTGCTGTCCAAAAAAATTGCTACCCACATTTAGCATGAGCTTTTCTTCCTCAAAACCAAAAACTAACTCTATCAAATAAATCCATTGCTGGTATGTTCCCTTTGCTTTGAATTTTAATTGATTCCAGATCCAGTTAGAGGATGACCAAATAATCATCACAAATAATTGATTCAGAAGCCTGGTTAATTATTTGGATGAAACTAAATTTTCATTGTTAATTCTTCTAGATAATTTACAAGGTTTCACTGAACTTCACACTACTTAAGGTTTTACATTTTCAAACTTAGTCTTTTACTCTTCTTTAAATAGTTATGATCTCTTACTAAAAGAAAACTGAGGATACATTACTGAAATAAATTTAGTGAGTGTTGGAACATGGTTCCGGAATGAAGTTGTGTGAGGAGAAATCGTAGTGAGTGTGAGAACACTCCAACAAAACAAGATAATAGGCTTGTGATCTTAGTTTCTTCAAAACACAGACTTGTTCTTGGAATGTGTTCCTACAATGGTTAGGAGTGAGTTTACTTCAGATTACTCATTACTGCTTTTTGCTGTTGTTCAATAAAATATTTAAACTATCTTTTATATGCTTCTATGGAAAAACATGTTTTAATCACGTGTGACTTGTCCTTGTGCTTGTTTACATCTTGAACTCATCAGAATTTTACTCATGTGACCTGTTTTATTCTCAGAGTATAAATTTCTGAGGTTTTGAATAAAGTTGGCAATTGCACGAGACTTTGTCTGCCTATTTGTCCTCCAGGTCCCAAAACCTCTAGCGAGAGTGAGACCATTTAATTTCTTTGTAGATGAAAGGAGGAATTTAAATCAGCAAATCAAACTACTTTGGTGTTTTAAAAAATCTCCTAACCCTCATTTTGGAAGTCACTGCTGTACTCAGGGGATTATTGAATCTAGCATGCAAGAATGAAGTTACAATAAACAAAATTCAAGCAAGTCAAAAGTCATATCTTTTAACTTGTATTTTTTTTAAATGGCATAGTGATGGCTTCTGCATTGAGAAGGGAGCAGATTAAAATTATTTTAGTGTTTGTGTAGAAAGAATGAATGTTGATATGTTTATTTTTATTATTGAAATATTTTATTGGAGAATAAATGAATATCTTAATTTTAAGTTAATTACAAATTACACTTTATCATTTGAGCAAACTTGGAGGCATAAGTGCCTTCACATTTATCTGAATTTGATTTCATGTTTTTCATTGTCATAATAGAAATGACAACTTCTTTGGCTTATCTTCTATTTTCCTTTTGTCTCCCTTCTAAAGTGAGATATTTTTCAGTCAAGTGAGCATTTATTAGGACTCTTTCCTCAGAATTGACAGACAGATAAGAAAGTACATATGCTATTTGGTATGGTGGTTAAAAAAGTTATTTCAAGCTTTGTTTGGTAGCTGTGAGTAAATTTTCTCTATCTGTGATACTACAGATACTATGCAAAGTCAATTTTCAAAATGTTGTTCATTTTTTTTTCTAATTCTAAGGGGAATAAGAAGAAATTTATCAGAACTCTAATAAAAAGAATGCACACAATATATTTCCTATGATAACACTGTGCGTTGAGAGGAAGCATTATACAGGTCAGGGAAAATTATCGTTTATTAAGTAACATTTGATGACTCTTAAAAGCAGAGGAGGAATTGGTTAGAAGAAGCAGGTCATTGAAGTAGTAAGGTCAATGGTGTTTCTCAGTTAATGTAGGCAGTATTACAAAATTCGAGCATTAATGTTTCACCTAAACATTGTTAACCGGTAAACTAGAAAGTTCTTTGATGACACACTGAGAGATTGTGATAATTGTAAAACTTGTCATGTTGACAATCAAGAGTAATTATCGCAACCATATAACATGTAAAATAGAGAGCAAGAAAGCTAAATAAAAGAGCATGAGGAAGGACTGAGTGCAGGTGATATGCACACAAGTTTTGAAAGAGAGTATTTAATGTTTGTTCTAGTTCCAATTCTGTTATAATGTTTTTTTTTTATTTTGGTTGGTGGATAAGAGAATAAAATATATTCTATTGTAATCTTAAATATATAGTGATGATTACACCTTTTATTTCAAATGCCAATTCTAACTTCATAGAAGACCATTATTTGTATAGATTGGGGTCTGATTGATTAGGTATGAACTGTTTTGAGTTATATACAAGTATTTTATTTAAAAAGTTTGTAAAATAAAAACATTAACCATAACAAATAATAATAGTAGAAACTGGATTAGGGAATTTTTCTCTAATAATTCAGACCTTTGTTGTTTGTTGGTATTTGCCCATTGGGTACTGTAATTCAGGTTTTATAATAATAAGGACTAAATGATGGAAGTTTTTAAACTCATGAAACATAGTTCCAGAATGATGTACGGTTGTGTGTCTACAGTTCAGTCCTGAACTTTTGACCTAGTTTGTCATATAGATTTTTATTCTGCTTAGATAAGAAATTTGAAACTACCAACATTCTTAAATCTGTTAATTGCAACACATGAGTTTAATAAAGATTTGGGAGGCTTCATGCTTCATAGGTAAAACAATGGTGATATTAAGTACTCTCATTATTTTTTAAAGTATTATTAAACTCAGATGAAAACGATGTAGTATGTGACACATCATAGAATTCTACAATATGTGGATCATTATTGTTTGTAGTTCAGTAAACTGAGAGTTTTACAAGGAGATTTTGGCATGTTTTTTCTAGTGTGACTTTCAATATACTCAACTTTAGAATTTCTCTCTCTCTTTGTTTACTGGTGCCTGCTGAGGATAAAATTGAATGGCAAAAATTCCTAAGTCCCATCCTGCAGACTATTTGTTGAGATATTCCTATTATCATAAAACAAAAAGCATTAGCAATTAAAAAAATCACAAATTCCATGTGGTATACTCTACAGCTGCCATACAAATGAAAAATCCCAAATACAGATGCTAATTGGACTGTTAAATGAATTATTAAAATAAAGATGATGAATATTCAGATAGGTTGCAACCAATAGTTTAGTAATTTATTGTTGTGAAGGTCTTTAATCATAAGTGGGTAATAATGGAAAGGCTTAAAAATATGTCCAAACATTTCAAGAATCTTTTTATCCCAGTACTAACTCTAAAATAATTTGACAAATTTGTATATTTCTTTTTGTGTAATCTTTCATGCAATGAGTCTCTAGTTAACAAAATATCATAAATTATATATAAGTCAATATAACAAATTATATAAAATTCAATATAATACATAAATTATATAATATATAAATTATCTTTCTTTATATAATAAACTCAAATTTTGCATACTTCCACTGTTTCTTTAGACCTCAATATTTACAGAAATTTGGACTCTGTGCTTTCCTTAGATATTTTGGTCAGTAGTACCAACATTAAATAGGGTACATCTTCACCAGTCTAGGACTTGGGTGAGGTAAGGAGTGTACTAAAATGTAAAATAAGGGCACCAAAAATACCCATAAATAATAAAGAAAAATTTAATGTGCTATTAAAATATTTCAAAATCAACACATCAAATAAACCTAAAAATTTAAGTTAAGACAGGATGATTTTTACTTTGTCTTCAGGCTTTAATATTCCCAGTACCACATTGGTATAGAGATACTTCCTTGTTACTGAAGCTATAGATTTTTGAATTGTCTCTTTTAAGTTGGTTTCAAGGCCAGTAATTGGAGTGACCTATGCTATAGTGTAATGAGAAGTCCCTCACCAGATTCCAGTATCATACATGTGTACTTTCTAGACTCCAGAAAAATTAGCTAAATAAAACTCTACTTCATAAACAATTCAATATTTGCTCTTTATTCTTAGTAGGGGAAAACAAACTAAGACACAGAACAACTGGATTTAAAACTAAAAACAGGAAATAATAATACCCAAGAAGTGGACAAAATCCTAATAAATCATTCAGTTGTATTATAACAATCACATTTAATTATTCTCTTTAAACTCGCTTGTATTTGGTAACTTGAACCTTTTGTGTCACATGAATTTTAAACTCTTTCATATTGAAGTAATCACTTTGTACCCACAATATACCAAACCATATATATTATCTCACATTAAATAATACAACTAGACAAATTCAATACCCTGTTAATAATTCAAATAATTATTACATCTAACATTCTTGAAAACAGTATATTAATACCTCAACATTCTGAAGCTTTTAGATCAAGGAGAGAAAAACATTTTTAAAATATATATGTAATAGTCAATGTAGAGAACCAGTCTATGCTCTTCTTATTAACTGAATTTGTAGAGAAACGTGGTCTATTTCTTTCATTTTTTTAAAATATTTGTGTTGTGTTTCTTTACCTTATGCCAAAAGGTGTAGAGAGGCATACTGATGTCTTATTACAGAATGAGGAGTTTTCAGGGAAAGTTATTGGGGAATCAGAAGATTCAATGACTAATTAGCAGAATATGGAGGTAATTAACCTGAGAAATGTTTTCTTTCTTAAAATCCTTCATGAAGTATATATCATTTGCTATAAATATTACGATCAGAAGGTATTTATTAGACATGGTTCACTACGTTAATCATTTTAAAAGTAGTATTATGAAATGTGCTAAATTGTTTTAAATTACAGTGTGGGATTGTGAAGACAATTTAGACATCGCCCACACATATCACGGCAATTAGCTCTAATACCCATCACAGAACTTATACATAGACAGGAGTCTTCAAGGCAATCCAATGAAGGTGCAGCAAACGTTTAGAAGCCCCTATACTTTCTGAGTGAAACAATCTGCTTATATTCTATCTCAATATGGAATATTCTGAGGGCCAATTCCTTAACCAAAAGATGACGCTGGTACATTTTGCTGGCACTTAGTGATCAGTCCAGTACCTTACTTCCGTCTTTCTTCCATTATTTCCCTTTTGTCATATTCCATGTCATATGTGGTGATCAGTGTACAGCAGACTTTTGGAATGGCTCTGCTTGAGAAACCCAAGAGGTTTGGCTTTGAATTTATCTTCTTGAGAGAGGACTCATCTATGTATCTGCCAGGTTCTAGAATCATCCTTTGGCAGAAGCAAATGGTTAGCTCTTCTTAGGGATGAACTAAGGCCAAAATACCCAGGAAAGCCTTTATCTCACCAGACCATTTAAATGTTTTATTTTTTGCACCTGTGTTTGTCCCCATCATCCCCTCTCACTGACTGAGTTGACTATGGTTGTCTCAGGTTTGTGTTCAGACCTGTTTCCACCACAATATTTCCCTCCAGTTATTAACGTGCCTTATAAAATCCAGTCCTCGTTTCCAGGACTAGCAAATCTGCATGTTCATTGGATGCTTCTCTCTCATCACTCCTTTCAGACAAGCTTCATTATAAGTTGGAAAGAATATATATATATATATATATATATATATATATATATATATATATATAATGCATGGCTAGAATTCATGTGGTTTTGAGAAAGGGTTTTCTCATTTGTTTTCTGTCTCCAGAACATCTTGTCTGGCACAATTCCAAAATTGAAAACCACAATCATTATAAAAGACAGTTAAGGGTGAATAGTTCTCTTTGCAATTCAATACCTTCTGGACTGATGTTACATTTATAGAGAATCAAAGGGTTTTAGTGCCTGTTGATAAAAGTGTGTACTTAAGAACATGCATCTTTAGTGATGTTTTTAGTGACTTCCCAAAAAATATTTCACAATGACAGACATGGTTTAAATATCTGTTTTCTTCAATATTTGTTATCTGTGATTATTAAGCATTCTTAATGTGATAAGAATGGCTAGATTTTTAATTGCATCATTTTTTGTTTCATATGGATACTATCATGATACTATGAATGCATATTTAGACATTAACATATAGAGGTTATTTTTGTGTGAGAGAGGATTTGTTTTAATTTACGTGGTATGGTAAATCAGGCATAACAACAAATGCAGGAATATGGAAACGGAGACTACAGTTGTGAATTGGGGAGTAGAAATTCTCATCTGCTCTCAAGTATGAATATCTTCAGTATCACAGCCCATATCATTAGGCATCACACCAGTATGTCAGATGTGGGACCCAAGTGTTTACATGCTTAACAGTTCTCTAGCCATACAAATCGTGTTTGCCTGAAGATAGTACTCACAAAAACATTGGTCCAATTTTTCTGTGGAGATGTAGATATTCCCTGCTGAGGATTCCAGCCCTTCAGCCTATCTCCATGCCAAAAGCTGGTAGTCCTACTTTCCCAGGAAAGGACACAAAACACTATCCAGTGGTGTAGGAGGTTTTTCTGTTTGTGTGTGGCTTTCATCGGTTGAATAAAGAGACTGCCTTGGCCTTTTGATAGGGCAGCCCTTAAGTGGGTGAAGTAGACAGAACAGAATGCTGGGAAGAAGAGGAGAGTCAAGCAGACACCATGGTTTTCCTACCTGAGACGGACATAGGTTAGACTCTTGCCGGCAAGCCACAATCACGTGGTGATACACAGATTTAATAGAAATGGGTTAATCAAGATGTGAGAGTTAGTCAAAAAGAGGCTAGAAATAATGGGCCAGGCAGTGTTTAAATGAATACAGTTTCTGTGTAATTATTTTGGAGCTAAGCTAGCCGGACGGCGGGACACAGCCCGCTGCTCGTCTTACTACAGTCCAGAAACTACATTTTTTTTTTTACTTTGGACATAAATAACTGTGTACCTTTGAATCCATAGATTTGTATATGTTGAAAAAGCAAATTAAAAATGCTATTTTGTGACCTTTGGAAAGAAATCTCCACTCACACCAGACCAAGCATCATAAGCGACCAAACAAATGACTCTCCAAAGATTAGCTTGTTGAAACAATTAATTCATTGGAATTTGGATAAGGAGTTAATTGCAGGAGCATGGGAGACTCATAGACAACTGCATCTCCAGAAAACCTCCTGTAGCATGGGTGATGAATCATGAAAGCTGGGCATCTGCTCATCTCTCTGTATAACTTGTAAGTGGTTCCAATGAGAAGTCTCTTCTGCAGTAATAATTACTGCATTTTTAAGGTTTTGGAAGAATCTTGTAATTTTTGCAAGATTTCTGAGTCTCATTCTCGCTTAGGGAGGGAATTTTTCAGTATGGAGATATTAGCTACACAACTCTAATATACTAGTAATTGGTGAATTATTGGTCATTTTTCTTGAAGAAACTAGCTCAATACAGTTGCTATTGTCATCCTATGAATGGTGGTTTGAATAAGACTTGTCCCCATAGGCTCAAATGATTGAATGTTTAGTCACTTGAATGTTTAGTGGCAGTATTTGAAAGGATTAAGTTGTGTATCCTTGTTGGAAGAAGAGTGTCACCCGGGGTTTGAAGTTTCAAAGCCCATCCCAGACCAAGTGTCTCCCTGTCTGTAGTTCTTAACTACTCCTCCAGCGACATGTTTGCCATGTCTGCTGCTATGCTTTCCACCAGGATGACAATGGAGTGAATCTCTGGAACTGTAAGCAAGTCTGCAATTAAATGATTTCTTTTAGCAAGAGCTGCCTTGGTTGTGGTGTCTTTCTACAGCTATAAAAACAATTTCATCTGTTTCAGGAATATAATCTCACCCAAACAGTGAGTGGATATTGGTTTCATTATGAGATTGGGAACTATCATAAGTGTTATTTTTCTTCTTCTGGGTTCGCTGTGCCTGAGTCTACTAACTGGAAATTAGTTACAATCACTTTATGATTGTGCTCCTGTCTGTTCCATTGCTAGCCTTCAGAGTGTTACATCCAAGGGTTTTGATTAGCTTTGTTTTATCTGCCAGTTAAATAATGAAAAGGCAGGAATTATCTTCAGTACAACAGGTAGCATCAGAGAAATTGCAAAGACACAAATAGAAACAGATAGAATCATCAAATGAAAAAAAAGGGGTTTTCCTTTAGCAGGCATGTAGAGATGAAAAAAAAAAAAAAGGGTTGAAGAGGTTCGGAATGCCGAAGCCCAGTTTTTCCTTCAAGGCTAAGAATTTTAAAGTATCTAAAGGATTCCCACTCCCCTAATTTTGCTTTAGTCAATTCGTGGAAAGAAAGAGTTACTGGTTTGCCCACCACTTTTGCGTGAACATGTCCTGATCTAGCTTTGAAACTGTTGAGTCGCTGGGCGATGGTGCCACACGCCTTTAATCCCAGCACTCGGGAGGCAGAGGCAGGCAGATCTCTGTGAGTTCGAGACCACCCTGGTCTAAAGAGCTAGTTCCAGGACAGGCTCCAAAGCCACAGAAAAACCCTGTCTCGAAAAACCAAAAAAAAAAAAAAAACTGTTGAACCAGTCTGTGAGCAGGGCTCTTTCCTGTTAGAAGAAAAGCCCATATGACCTTTCTACTGTACTGGGAATTTATGTTAGGATAGGAGGATGAAAAGGAAGCAGGCCACCTTGGAAATTCAGCTGTTTTATTACCTAGTAGTGGCTATTCTCTGTATCTTCCTATCTGGGAATCTATTTTCAAGTCCCTCATAAGGAGGGCAGATATAAACAAGCAAACAACAATAACAACAACAACCCAACAAAAACAACAAACTAAAAAAGAAATCAAAAATAGGATCATGAGGCTATGAGCCCACTTACCTCTCCACCAGTTATATGCCAATACCTCTTAAAGAGGGAGGGGGACTTGATCGGGGGAGGGGGAGGGAAATGGGAAGCGGTTGTGGGGAGGAGGCAGAAATCCTTAATAAATAAAATAAAATAAAATAAAAGATCAAGACAATTCATTATGGTGTAGTCTGTTATTTAATGTAGAAAACCCCTTACACGCAATCCTTAAGGACTTGTGATTAGAGTTTTCCTCCTCTTCCTCATCCTCCTCTTCATCTTCTTCTTCACAGAGTTCAATAGGAAGATCCCTTTTTTCTTATTTAGCTTTTGATTGAATGACAGCAGCAATTAATTGAAGATATTTATTTTGGTATATTCTTGATGATAGTGATATGCAGTGGTGCTTATTGTAATTGAAGACAAGGAGAGCTGGAGGACCACTGAGAGATATTCCAGCCACCTATTTGCCCATTGACCTCTTAATAAAGATAAACCCTGCCATATTTGTACATAGTGATTTTGTGATGGCTGCTTGTTCAAATGCTCTGTGGACAAACAAATCATTATTTGTCCCTTAGTATCAGGACAGAAATGTTAATGAAACATTAGGAGGGGGCTGATGATCAGAACCTTACATAAACTTATTTTTTTTGTTTATGGGATTATACTATGATTTAGTTTCAAGGATTTATCGAGTTATCAAAGAAACGTCAAAATTTCAGTACTACTTCTTGTTCTTGCTCGATGTGCTAAAAGTGAACTCTTGCTTTTTTCCCCCACTCTGATCTCCCCACAGAACAGAATGGCAGCAGATATGACCTATTCCACGCCACTCCTCAACCAGATCAACTAACAAAACAGAATAGATGGTAAAAGAAACAAAAGCATTGCCATAACCCCTGGCTGTATTTTTTCAAATGAAAGAAATTTTTCCAGTGTGTCCTTTGGTGTGATACAACACTAACCTTTAAAATGACCTTTCCCTTTTCTTTGACATTCTACAGACCAGGAAAAATAAATATAACTTGATGACATGTAATGGCTTGAGGGTGCACAGGCAGTAGCAGCATGGCCATCCACAGACCTGTCTCTGCTGTCACGAGCACTAGTGCGATGATAAGAGGGACAGAAGTCCATAGCCAGTGTGAGCTTTGCAAACTCTAAAGCTATCGAAATTAGAAATCATCTGCTTACCAAATATCTAATCAAGTTATTCTCAGGCCGTTTGAAAAATTTCCTCATATTCCAATATACTATATAAAATTGAGTGCTTCTCAATTTACCTTTCAATTTATGATGTTAGGCATGAACAAAGAATAGAAAGTGAACAAAAATATTTTATTGCCTAGCTTATTTTGTTTACAAATTGCCACATCATTTAAAATATTCACTACATACAAATGAATGTGGGTGAGCCGAATCAGCCGCTTTTGATCTTCATAAGTTTTAAGAGAACGTTGTTTTAATTATGCACTTCTGTCAATTCCAGGTCATTTGCTACTTCCAGTTATGCTCCACAATCTAACTGTTACATCTGGAAATCGTCAAAGCTAAGCCTAGGTTCCTATATCTTTGTACTGTGTATTTCCACAGACGGGAAAGTCCTTGGTTTCCATTTGCAGTTGCACAAGGACCACCAACTTTGCATAACCCCTGCATTCTCACTGTGTATATTCATCTGCCTAGTTAAATATTTCATGAGCATTTCAAGCCTAACATGTTCAAATTTTAATTCATGCTACCCCTCTCCAAACAAAGCAGTCATTTTCAGTGATTGGCAGTAAAACCCACACAGAAAACGTGGAGCTATCATCTTTAGATCTTATGCCTTCAACTACAATCTACTTTTAAATACTTTAGATTTTAGAAATAGCTTTTCGTTACAATTCTACATACCCTAGAGCCCACCCACTCAAGGCACACTATTCTCCATTTCTTAGTATACTTGGTTGGCATAGCCATCACAATGATGTACTTTTAGCACATCCTGGTCCCTTAATTAAAAAGACCTTTACCTATTACAGTCCTTTCTTCTTTCTTCCAAATATACAACCACTTGACTACTTTCTGACTCTGTCGTAATGAACTAACTGTTTCTAGACACTTTATATAAATGAAGCGTGATAGCTTATGGTCTTTCTGACTTTGACTTAGCATGTTTGCAAAATTCATTCATTTTTGTGCCTTGCATCATTTCATTGTGTCTCCTCACTGCCCCAATATTGAATGGATATAAATCATTTTATTAGCTAGTTGATGTCTATTTATCTGTTTCTAGGTTTGAAATGTTACATATATGCACCCTTTTACTTCATGATATACTTTTTCATTTCTCTTGGTTGCACTCATAGAAAAGGATTGCTATGTTGGAAAGTAACTATGATTCACAATTTGAGATTCAATTATTTGTCAAAAACTGCACCATTTTATACAAAAGTTTCTATCTCTCTACATTCCTGTTTTGTCTTGTCTCTTATTCTAGCTGTCATACTGGGTAGAAAGCCACTTTTGTGTAGTTCTGATGGGCAATTTCCTAAGGGATAATTTTGTTCTATTTCTTTTTATGTGTTTTTCATTCATTTACATGTTTTGGAAACCTGTGTTCAGACATTCTGCTTTTTACCATTTAAGTATTAGTTTAATTATAATTTTATTATCAAATTATTTGTTTTCATGCATTTAAGGTAAAATCACATGCTTTACCAAGATGTCTTCCAACTCTTTGGATTTTCTTTTCCTATTATTTATACCATTGTTATTGAAGCTTCAATTTTGATGCCATTGCACTCTTTTTCAATTGTCAGTTGTGTGTTTGTATCTCATCCAAGATGGTGTTAGCACAAGTTTCAATTATTGTCACTGATGTTCTCTTTTCTTTTCTTTTCTTTTCTTTTCTTTTCTTTTCGTATTTTGTAGTTTTAGCATTTACACTGTGAATCATGATCCCTTTTATGTAACTTGTGTATAGAATGAATTAGAAGTTTTTCCTTCTCTTCCTCCCTTCTCCATCCCTTCGCTTTCTTTTTGCATATGGCCACTTAATTGTCTCAATACTATTTAGGATATCTTTGTTAGAACTGAATTCTCTTGCCATGAACTAATATATTACAGATGCTTTATTTCTCAACTATCACCTCTACTCCTTTATCTACACATTTTTTTAAAGAAAATTATATCATGTTTTGATTAATGTACTTCTGTAGTAAGCTTTAGAATCAGGAGTGTGTGATGTCCGACTATGTTTTGTTTTTTAAAAGAGCATGTTATTTTTACGAGAATATTTTGATCAATCGATGTTTTGTGTTACCACAAAAATTAAAATGTCAGCCTGTTTATCCTACATAGACACTTAAGATTTTGTTGAAGATTTTATTGAATCAATTTGAAAAATACTGATACCCTAATACTGCTGTGCTTACTAATCCCTGATTAGGACATACCTTCCCATTGGTTTGTGTCTTAATTTCTTTCAGCAGTGTCTGGTGTTGTTACATACACAAATGAAGGAGTCCTTTCATCCATTGTGTGTGTTCCTATGTGCCTTTCAATTCTACTTTGAAAATATTTTCTTAATTGTATTTCAAGAACTTACCTTGCTAGTATACAGAATCTTTATACTGACTTTGAGTTTTATAACACTGAATATTTGGAATTGTAAATTCAAGTATTTTCTTTGGGACTCTGTGTTTCCTCAAATTCTTCTTGGTCTCTTAACCATTCTTTATTACCCTTCTTTGTTTTTTCTTTCTAGTCTGTCAGCTAACTTTTCTCTGTCTTGTTATATTTAGCCTCTCTTTTGCTGGATAATCTCTCATGCCATGAGACTCTCATTCCAAGTTTTGCTTTTTTAAATCACTATTCTCACTTCAACTCTGCTCCTTCCAGTTCTGAACATTTGGCTCATTGTTGTGTTTTTTTTTTAAATGAATTTTGATCAATGCATCTGCTTAAAATTCTTAGCAACATATCATTGTTCATATGGCAGAGGATGAAATTTTCTTGATATTCCAGGAGTTCTACATAGCATATCCCTGCCCACATCTCGGGTTCATTGCATAGAGACTCTTAATTTTCATCCTTTGATCACGAGTCTACTATCCCTTGTCAGTTTCTGGGTCAAGTTCTCCTTCCCACATAGACAGAGCCTGGATAGACAGTTCTCTCTTCTCTGAATGCCTTTGTTCTCCTTGTGCCTGGATAACTCTCATCATCTTATCTATCTATCTATCTATCTATCTATCTATCTATCTATCATCTATCTATCTATCTATCTATCTATCTATCTATCATCTATCTATCTATCTATCTATATATCTATATCTATCTATCTATCTATCTAATTATTTTTACTTAAAAATTTCCACGTCCTCCCCTCCTCCCATTTCTCTCCCCCTCCCCCATTCCCCTCTCCCTCCCTCTCCAGTCCAAAGAGCATTCAGTGTTCCCTGACCTGTGGGAAGTCCAAGGTTCTCCCCCCTCCATCCAGGTCTAGGAAGGTGAGCATTCCACAAAGACTAGGCTCCCATAAAGCCAGTAAATGCAGTAGGATCAAAATCCAGTGGCTTCTCAGTCAGCCCTCCTTGTCCGATATGTTCAGAGAGTCCGGTTTGATCACATGCTCCATCAGTCCCAGTCCAGCTTGCTTTGGTGAGCTCCCAATAGATCAGCTCCACTGTCTCAGTGGGTGGGCGCACCTCTCGCAGTCCTGACTTCCTTGCTCATGTCCTCCCTCCTTCTGCTCCTCATTGCGACCTTGGGAGCTCAGTCCAGTGCTCCAATGTGGGTCGCTTGAGATGTTTTCCATTACCTCTATGCTCCTGCAGTTTATACTCAATTTTCACCACCCTGATGCCAGTACCACTTCCATACCCATCCTTAACATATGCATTTGGACAGTTGTTCGTTTTAGTGCTTAAAGACAGTTTTATTAAAGATATAAAAAGATAATAGTGGTAAAATTTATTTCAATTATTGTGTGATCCTTAAACACATTTCAAACAAACTGTACTAAGTAAGCCAACCTTTATTATAGATTTTGGAAAGTAGATTAAGACTACTACAATACAAAGATGTCTGTGATCCTTATAGGCATGACTGCAGTGGCTTATGCAAACTTGTTAACCCTATGTATCATAGCATTGTTCTCTCTGCTCACAGTCATCTAATTGGGAGTTTTAAGGTTCAGGAACTTTCTATTGTGACATTAAAATGTATCTTTAGAAACATTCCTTCTTGTCTCTAGGAAAATATCTTATTATTTATATCATTTTTGTATTTAGAACTCGTCTTAACAGAGTCACTAGTGGAAATGTCACCCCCAAAAGAGCAAGATCTTAAGTTTTCAAAAAGCTGCATGACTGTTTCAAATTATTTAGCATTTCTGAGCCTTAATAAAATGTATAACATTCTTCATTGTTCATAAAAAAAATACATAAAAGTCCTAGTTTCTTTCTCTTTAACCCACTTCCCTCCTATCATCTCTGATGATAATGATTTTTGGACCAATAAATACTTATTTAACTAATTTATAATTTCTGGAACCAATAAAATTCACTATGAAATGTAAGCATATAATGAGTTATTTCCTTGTGTTTCAAGGAAATTTGATACCCTTAATTGTGCATGTTTTAAAATAAAAGTGAGACATTTACTTTTATAAATGAAAAGATTGGTGCAGATGCCTTTAGATGCATTAGTAAATTGAAAGGTGTACATTTGATTTCAGTGAAAATTAACCTGTATGTAAAATGGACAAGTTTAAGTAGAATTCTTTAAAGAGACCTCAGGTTGAAGATAATTGTTGGAACTGGGATTTCTCATTTTAGACACCTATTTAGGAGGGCAGACAAAAAAAAAACCCACTGAATTTTAATTATATTATTATATACTACCTGAAATTCACTCTTAAATTAATTACACTTTATTAAATCTTTCTTGGTAAAGATGGCATTTTTTTTCAAAGTGAAAAATAATCAGTTGTCAATGAGATAAAAAAACTGAAGGTGTGTATTTTACAAATTTAGTTGAATAAATGATATTATTCTAAAAATGTTTAATTGCCCTTCACATCAAAAGCTGGATGAGGAGCAGTGGTCTTCTCTGGAGCACACCAATTAGTTGTCTAGTGCCAGTGTTCAGCCTGAAAACATACATGAAAGTAACATTATATGGAGACAGCAGGTTATATTTAGGTTATATTTATATATAAATATGTTCATACTTGTAATAACAATTAGTGAAAAATGTGGTTATGATTTTTTAAGGGGAGTAGGAAGGGGTATTTTGGAGAGTTTGGAGTGAGAAAAGGGAAGAAAGAAAGATTGTAATTAAAATTTAATCTGAAAAAGCACCTAGAGAACATCTTTAAAAGGAAGCTAAGGATAATCACAGAAAGGCTACAGAAATTTATCAAGGGGAATTCTCAACAAAAGCTAATCTAAATATGTATACACCCCACATACATATAGATATATAGGCTGATATGTGTGTGTTTATATCTATTTTCATTTCTCCCATGAATATTTAAATGTCTTCAGGTATTTTGTTTTTAGCTAAATTGTTAGTGACATTTCTTAGAACCAAGTACTGAAATACATTCTTCTTAGAATGGAACTTTTATTCCTATAACAGAAATATTGAAATATTTATTTATGCTAACAAACTTTTCATGATTAGTAAGCAAATTATTTTTACAATATTGTGATTCCATTTGAAGATTCATATGTAATTTTTAAAATTTGGGCTGGAAAGATGACTCAGAGGTTAAGAGCATTGTCTGCTCTTCCAAAGGTCTCAAGTTCAATTCCCAGCAACAGCATAATGGCTCACAACCATCTGTAATGAGATCTGGTGCCCTCTTCTGGCCTGCAGGCATACATGCAGACAGAATACTAAGAATACTGTATACATAATAAATAAATAAATCTTTAAAAATTTTATTAAGTTAACATCAATGTACACAAATATGATTTTAAATTGAAAACCTATATAATACTTTAGAGTCATGACAAGTATAACCTTTCTTAGATTGCCTTCTTCTGATAGAAAAGAATGTCAAACAGTCTTGTAAAGGTATTCCTATTGTACAGCTGTGGAAAACATATTTAATCCTCTTACTTTTCGCCAATATGCATTTATATTTATTTGTCTTTAGCCTCTGGTTTATCACTGATTCATGAAGAATCAGACTTTCTGACTTTTGCACAAGGTTGCCCCCTTCGTATTTATGATTGCTTTATTATTGCTTAAGTGTACAAGCATTTTTATATTCTTTCATCTCTTTGAGCAGAGCAGTTCACAGAGAGGGAACATTTAATTGGTTAGTCCTTCAGGCAGTGAGACAAACATAGCATATACCTGCAGGTCACAGGAACAGATCTCCTGATATCTATTAAATACCCTGAAAACTCAGTTGAACTTTATTTCTCCTGTAAAAGCTGCTTCCAAATTGCTGCAATTGTTAGGCAAACTTTACATTAATAAATAACATAAATTTGCACAAATGTATTAAATCCTATCTCCTTTGGTAAATGTTCCAAATAAATGTAAGTGCCAAAGCTATGTTAAAATTTCTCATTATTCCTTTCCCCTCTTTTCAAAGGTTTGTATTCAACTTGTCTGCTAAGATAGTCATTTTTTAAAATGTTCACTAGACAAATTTGTTCTATACATTTTGCTATTTTTGTTTAATTTAAAAGGTGTATGTGGAAACATAAACAAAGTTCATGAACTAAAAAAATGACTGATGAAGAAACATTTTTACATATACACAATGACATAACTGAAATGTTTGGTTGTTGTTTTTCTTCAAGCACACTATCTCAGTACCTTGTAAGTTATCAGAGAATGACCAATGCCATAGGTAAGATTTTGAAGCAGAAAGACCAAGACTGGATGCCATCAGAAAAAAGTCTCTTCTTCCCTCTTTTCCACTCAGTTCCTCACTTAAACAAGA
Source organism: Microtus oregoni (assembly GCF_018167655.1). Classification (NCBI taxonomy): domain Eukaryota; kingdom Metazoa; phylum Chordata; class Mammalia; order Rodentia; family Cricetidae; genus Microtus; species Microtus oregoni. The sequence continues at coordinate 73,854,983 of NW_024543062.1, forward strand.
GCTCAAGTTGCTGGCAGCTTATTATACCCAGAAGGAAACAACTTACTTTTAGAGGTGAAAAAATTTTGAAAAGTGCAGAAAACTCAAAATAGCGCTTACCTTTAAGATAAGTTAAATTCATTCAAATTTAAAGCATGGTTACCCTTTTGATTAGTGAGTTGCAATCTCCAAAACATGTGGTAGTGCTTAGGGAAAGGGTGCTACATTAAAAGAAAGAAAGGAAGAAAAAACAGCTATAGCTATGCGCAAATGTGGTGTGAAAAGTGTAGCTCAGTTTGAAATGCTTTTTTTAATGCCAATTTAACCATTTCAGGAAAAAAAAAAACACTTGATATCTTCACAGTAAAAATTTAAATTAGCTAGAAAGATTTCTTTTCTTACTAGTACTATACAACTATCATATGTGGTGACTTTAGAATGGTAGACTGGTCTATATGAATAGAAAGAAGAACAATTTAGAATCATAATTATCATAATCTTATCAGTAAAATCAAGGTCTAAAATTATTTGCTAATTGGCAAGGTTCTGAATTTTTAAGAGAGATGATCACATTTTATATTGTTAGCAGCAAAGACAAATTTTATATCAGCAGCTGTAAAATTTTTAGTATATATTTTTTTCTTTTCTTGTGTATTTTTAGTCCTTGAAGTAGCCTACTTATTTCATCTTGCTTTGAAGCATTGTCTCAGATTCAGTGAAATGATTTAGCTGGAAAAGAAATGTTTTGGGTATAAGACAATGTTCCAAAGAAACTGAAAGTCCGTGGATGCAGAATTATATTTTGGAGCAATATGAAGCAAACCCCAGGACAATCATGAGAAAACAAAGATGTGTATATGTACAGAAACCATAGCAAACCTTGTTTGAGCACATCACCTCTCTTACATTTGTTAGGTGGTAAAGTTCTTATGCAACAAACATATTAATTCATCTGCATTATGGTCATGATTTAATAGATTAGCAGTGCTTGGGGACAGAGGCTCCTGAGTCTCCAAAGGTAGAGATGAATTTCTTTCCATGTTAGCACATGCACAGCTTTATTCATCTCCGTGTTCAGTCAAGCCATGAGACAATCTCCCTGATGAACCACAGGATAAGATATTATCCATATAGTGGAAGGTTCTTCCTTAATAGCATGTTAAGTCTACCTAAGCTCAGTTTGCATAATAAAGTACACTTGATTCTTACTTTTTCCTTTACCAAACACATTTGAATTATTAAAGTTATATGTTAGAGAAAATTTGCCACTTTTATAATTTCAGTGAAGCTTATTTTAAATCACACTTGTTTATATTCTTCAGAATGGTGTTTGGATGGTAACTGCTAATTGAAAGGAGGTGTATGAGTGCTTCTTAAATATCTTGAGTATTTGTAGAAAGAGTTTAAGCCAACAACATAATAGGCAAGTATTTAAATATGAGGGCATACAGTGGAGCCTACTGGGCACATGAATTCACATTGGTGATATATAGGATTGGGCATCTCTTTTTAGCTGATATCAGGAACGTGTTTCTTTTAGAAATGTGATGTAATACCTCTGCCTACCTCTCCTTTATAAACCTTGTTTTTTTTGAAGGAACTAGTTCCAAGTCAATTAATATGGCTGTAAACTTGCTTTATTTAAAAACTGAACCTAAAGACTTTGCTTTGTGTCTTTGACAGATCTGCTAAGATCAATATTATTTTATGTGAAGCGATATTGAATTGTGTTATTTGTTATTTGAGCATCTCTTGTCATTTTGGACAAGAAAATTAAACCCTCAGGACCATGATCTCTCTGTTGGTAAAACAGATATAAAGAATCATATATCTCAATGTTTTGCAAAACATTAAATGAAAGAAATTAAATGCATAAAGTAGCTAGGATCAGAGTGACTGTAAAATACTGTTTCCCAACATAGGTTGTATCATTTTTGTTGTAGCTTTTAAAAAGATAAACTTGCACCATGTAAAAATCATTTGCAGAGCATGGCCTTTCTGATGATCTATAGACCCTCCCAGCTTTAGATTTGTTCTGGGAATTTATAATAGAAACCTCTTATGCTTGTGACAGAGAGAAGGATGGTACAGATTTCTCGTGACAGAGAGAAGGTGGGTATAGATCTCAAGCCGGATTACTGGTAAATATTTATAGGAACTCTGTGCCAGACTGCATTGTCAAGTGTCTATTCTTGGAAAGATTCCATGTGTGTGGGCATGCGTGCATATTTTCTCCCATTTTTATTTCTGAAGTATGTGTATCAACCTTCAGAATATTGGGTACCTCTTCTCAAACAGAATTCCCTATTGTTCTGGAACTTGCCAGTTTGGCTAGGCTATCTGACCAGCAAACCCCAGGATCCTTCATCTTCCACTTTTCTAGTGCTGGAATTACAAGTAGGCACCACTATGTACTTCAGTCATATGTATGTAGTAAGAATCAAATTCAAATCCTCATGCTTTCTAGACATGCACTTGCCAATTGAGTGCCCAGCCCAGAGTCCTCTTTTATGAGAATTTATTTTATTTTTGAAGATGTCTGTAATGTTAAGTATTATTTTATAGTAACTGAACTGTGATTATCATAGTAGATATATTGCTTAGGAACAAATGAAAATTTCAGGGAAATATTCCATACTTTGAAAGCTAAGTTCTTCCTTAAATTTCCTAGACTCCTCAGCTATAAATGCAGTCTTCTGCAATACCAAATTTTTTTGAGGACCCCACTAACCCAAAGTTCCTGCTCCTTAGTCAGCAACTTTCTATTAATAGGGCCATGATATTGTCTGTAAATGTACACTGTCAGCCAGTTCATGTTGTTTGGTAGCATAGTTCAGTCTTCGTCCTTTTGAGATCAGCAGGTTTGTCTGTATTTCTCTTCTGTGTTCTTATGATAGTTGAAGGGGTAGTGGTGGGAAACGGTGCCTGTGTGTTACATGTAAATGGAAAGGAAAAAGAGAACTGTACTCTTTTGTGACAACTGTTCGGATTCTTTATATTGTATATACCACATATCTTTAAAATATTTCCTTCTTATTCCAATACAAAATTAAAAGTAAAAGAAATTCAAGCCAAACAAATACCCATGCACTCCCTCAAATGACGATATGTTTGAAAGTATCAAAAGTTTTAAAAATCATGTTTTAAAACCTATCCTTTAACACATTGAAAACTAAATAAACAAATGAAAGCCAAAAGGTTTTGAAGAAGGCACCAGAAAGTGGAAAGATCTCCCATGCTATTGGTTAGGTAAAATTAACATAGTAAAAATGGCAATCTTACCAAAAGCAATCTATAGATTCAATGTAATGCCCATAAAAATCCCAGCAAAATTCTTCACAGACCTCGAAAGAACAGTACTCAACTTCATATGGAAAAACAAAAAACCTAGGATAGCCAAAACAATCCTGTACAATAAAAGAACTGCTGGAGGCATCACAATCCCTGAAAATAGCCTGGCAATGGCATAAGAACAGACAGTAGGACAAATGGAAACAAATTAAAGACCAAGATACTAATCCACACACCTTCGAATACCTGATTTTTGACAAAACGGCTAAAAATATAAAATGAAAAGAAAACATATTTAACAAATAGTGCAGGCATAACTGGATATCAACATGTAGACGATTGAAAATAGATCCATATCTATTACTATGTACAAAACTTAAATCAATTGATCAAAAATCTCAACATAAGGCCATCCACACTGAACCTTATAGATGAGAAAGTAAGAAGTATACTTGAATGCACTGGCACAGGAGACCACTTCCTATATATAACCCCAGCATCACAGACACTGAGAGAAACAATCAATAAATGGGACCTCCTGAAACTGAAAAGCTTCTGTAAAGCAAAGAACACAGTCAACAAGAAAAAACAACAACTTATAGAATGGGAAAAGATCTTCACCAACCCTACATCAGACAGAGGTCTGAACTCCAAAATATACAACAAATTCAAGAAATTGCTCACCAAAAGAACAAATAACCCAATAAAAAAATGAAGTACAGACCTAAACAGAGAACTCTCAACAGAGGAATCTAAAATGGCTGAAACACTTAAGAAAATGTTCAACATCCTTATTCATCAGAGAAATGCAAATCGAAACAACTCTGAGATTTCATCTTACACCTGTAAGAATGGCCAAGATCCAAAACTCTGATGACAACTTATGCTAGAGTGGTTGTGCGGAAAAGGGGACACTTCTGCATTACTGGTGGGACTGCAAGCTGGTACAACCCATTTGGATGTTAGTGTGGCGATTTCTCAGAAAATTAGGAAATAATCTTCCTCAAGACACAGTAATACCACTTTTGGGTATATATTCAAAGGATGCTCAATTGTGCTACAAAGACATGTGCTCAACTATGTTCATAGCAGCTTTGTTTGTCATATCCAGAACCTAGAAACAACCTAAATGCCTCTCTATCAAAGAATGGATGAGGAAAATGTGGTACATTTACACAATGGAATACTACACAGCAGAAAAAATAATGACACCTTGAATTGTGCAGGCAAAAGGACAGAGCTTGAAAATATCATTTTGAATGAGGTAACACAGGCCTAGAAAGACAATTATCACATGTACTCACTCATAAGTGCTTTTAAAACATAAAACAAAGAAAATCAGCCCACAAATCACAATCCCAGAGAACATAGACAACAGTGAGGACCCTAAGAGAGACATACATAGATCTAATCTACATGGGAATTAGAAAAAGACAAGATCTACTGAGTAAATTGGGAACATGGGGACCTTGGGGGAGGGTTGAAGGGCAGGAGAGGTAGGGAGGGGAGCAGAGATCAATGTAGAGCTCAATAAAAATCGATAAAAAAGCTAAATAAACAACTCCTTTATCTATAGATAATGTGAGTTCCTTTCCTGGGAATTATTAGAAAATGTTTTTCTACAATTAATTCTTTAAAAAGTCACTATAATTTAAAAAGTAATCTGTTTACTTATGAAAATATTTTCCCTTATTAAAGCTTATTTTGAATATATTTAAAGAGAATCTATCAAAGAAAAAGAGAAAAAAGTAGTAAAAGAGGCAAACAAATATAACCGATTTATATATAAGGATTACTAGAAAATGTGAAATGTCATTTTTAAAAAGTTGCTGAAACTGCAAATGTTTGCTATTCAAGCCCATGCTTCTATAAAGAACAAGCCAATTCTCAGTATAACAACATGTGTTTCTGGTGATAAAATTTCCACTGAGTATCACATATGGGTACTAGTTAGAGACTGTTGTGAAGAGGATGCATGAAATTATGGACATCAAGGACAAGATCATCAAGGGGTATGCATCTCGTTCACATGCCTGTGGTTGGCGTAAGGAAACACTGCCTGAGGCTTCAGGCTGAGTTCTTAATTTTCTGCTGGTATGTGTGTATTCTCCCTGAACCCACAACCACCAGAGGAGTAACCAGAAGAAACAGATTTTTCTGTAAGCAGATTTCCAGGCTCTTCTCCCTTGAGGTCCACCCACATTCCTCTAACTTCTCAAATCAGGCCAGAAACTTAGGAAGCGTGTTGTGATCTCACAGGGCAGCAGAGCTTTAATAACATTGGGCAGAGGGTAAAAGATCATAAGCAGAGAGTATAAAATCTGTTTTCTTTGTTGTTGTTGTTTTTCGTTTTAAACGTTTTACTTGCAAGCTCAAGGAGACCCAAAAGACAAAGAAATGTGATGTCCCAATAAAATTTTGTCATAAGATGTGAGCACAAGCTTGTTTTGTGCATTTGTACAGACATATATACAGATACCGCTATACACATAAGTGCTTTTAACATCCAAAAGGTCACACCTAAAGCTTCCAACGCTTAGTATTAATTTTTATCATATAATAATCTAAGGTATTTGCTCAAGTCAACACAAATGCGACTCCACAAGCATTAAACCTGGGCCAAGAACCCTGCTGTCTTCAAGATCATTGTGGTTTCCCTGTACAAGTTAGATAGAAGGCTTACAGATAATGTGTGACACATATACTTCCTAATTAAGGAGACCTCTTACCTCCACGAGACTTGGATAGTGCTGTCTAGCAAAACTTGGATCCTCACTTTATAAAGAAAGCACTCCCCAGGCTCTGAAAATACTTTTTAGCTTTAAAAAAAATCATTAGATATTTTTCTTTTATTTTTAAACTTTATTGTTTATCTATAAAATATAAAAATCAATGGAAACTTATCTCAGGAAGCCAAGAAAGCATATTCTATAATTGGTTACATGTCATCTATGACTAATCATATGGCCCTTATGTTTTGTAGAATTTGTGAAGTAAATAGTCTTTGTTTTGTGTAGGTTGGATCTTTGACATGATGTGGTATTTAGTAGTGAAAATGTCCTTCAATGACAGACTTGTTTTAGCAATTTAGAGAACCTCATATGTCTCAAATATAAGATTGGTTTCTAGATTTTTAACTGACATAAACAAAATGGTATGCTTTCTAAACATGTGTAACAACATAAACTATTCATAACGAAGGATCTGTTTCCAATAATGGGCTGCCATTTCTTCTCTCTTAGCTGCTTTAATTTCACTGTGAAATAGCAAGGTTTATAACAATTTTTCCAAATGCAGCCATTCTGAAATATTCAGTGTTAGCTCTGAATTTCTCCCCTCTGTTTAAAACACTGCCACATGTAAATTCCTTCAGAAATGGAAATGCCAAGCAAAGATTCAAAAGAGCAAAAGGAATCGTGCTTTACACAGAAAGGCGGCAAATTTATTTTAAGCTTAAAGAAGATATGAGGTTGATATATAAATTAAATTCTGGGTTTTTGTTCCTCTATCCTCCACCGAGTTAACTTTAAATTAACTTTGAGTTAACTTTCAACACATACACTAGACTATATCCCAACAACATAATTGGCAAGGTCATATTTTGTAGATCCTGTTTTAGATAGTTTCTATTTCACGTATGTTTACTGAGAGGCAGTTACCTTCATTCTAAACCGATTATTCTCCAACAAAGTTTATTTCTAGAAAGATATTGATAGTCCCCAAGAACTCTAGGGGAATAACAACCAAGAATATTATGGTGTCAGGACACTACCTTCTTCCCCCGTCTCTCTAAAATGAGTCAGATTGAATTTCTAGCGCAATGTATTTCCTTTTTCTTGAATTTCGACAGGAACCTCCTGACCAAGTCATCATAGCACGCCTTACTTTACAATACTCCGGAGCACTTATATATCCAGCGTATTATTGAATTTTAACAATCGTAATCAGTTATACAATTCAATAACTACACACAGCAGGGCAGATTTACTCTCTAACATTATATCCTGTTCAAAGAAATTGCTGGTCATTTACTAATCCGTTTTATATATCTTTATAAAATATGTTGAAAATATTACTCTGTGTTCTTAACACACTGCCCCCTTTTTAAATGGAGAATACATATGTACACAGACACAGCTGGGCTGTTATTCTTATCTTCACTAGTAAAACTCAAAACTTTATTTCGTCTGTAAAATGAAGATTAATGTGGGAATTAGGTTAATGACCTTGTGTGATATTCTTCTAAGGTCAAACTCCCAAAGCATCTTACTTATGCCTTTTAATGTATTTACTCTGAAGTAATAAAAGCTGAGTAAGACTTGATTCTGTCAAAAGTAAATTTCATTGGACTAGGGACTATCACGAGTTTTTATTGTTGCAAAACAAACCTAGGATTTTCAATGACCAGATTTACTTAAAACTGAAGACTTTCATTTCTAAATAAAGTAAATACGTCATAGCCTTCCTTTAAGCAGTTTCCTTCAGTTACAATAGGTGGTCTTAAAAGCAAAGATAAGGAGATTGTTGGGACTTCAATTCAAATGCAAAACCAGAGATGCTGAACACTGCAATACATTATATTTTCGTATCTTGTTTACATAGGTAAAATAGTGAATAAGAATGTATGTGTAACAGTTGTCAGGGTTCATGGGATGTCCTCCTTTAAATGAAGTATGGTTTTAAACAAGTCACTTAAACTTTCTGTGCCCTTTCTGGTTAATGGCAATGATGATAGTATACATGTTAGGATATTGACATGAATATTTAATGATTTAATGAATATTTAATGCTTAGAGGAAAGTCTCACACAAAATTGTGGTTACCTAAATATTACCTTTATTACTGCCAATATTAGCAGTGTAAAGAAATTGTTTTATAATATACACATGTCTTTTCACTTATTTATATAAATTGGAGTTTTAACAAGATTTTCCAAACTGCAAATTAATACTTTTGTAACATATATATATATATATACATATACACATATATATTCATAGTATATATTCAAGTAAAATGATAGGATAGAATTACAGATTCTTATCCTGTAGCTAAAAATGCCTCAATTTATTTAAAAAGCACGTATCAAGGGACTACTAAGTATCATTTATGAGCATCCTGCCCTCACCTCTCTTTAGCAGAGATTCAAAAATTATTCTTACACTTTCAAGTAGCACCCAAGCTCCGCCTCCAGCTTCTCTTATTTGAGACAGGGTCTCATAACTTATGTCCATGTTTTATTCTTTGTGAACAAATAACTGAATTAAAAGCAAGATATTTTAGCTCACTGTTCATGGTATGGTAAGTGTGGTGGCTCAGCCTTGGGCCTTGGTATAGAAGCTAGCTTCTGCTCACATGGAAGTGTAGATGGGAAACTATGGGAATGCCTTTCTTCTGTAAGTACCTCTGACCTTCAGAAACTGAACATTTGCCTGACCTTGCAACCAAGTTAATAATGTACCCCAAGAATGTGAGAAAATAGGTCCTCAGTTGGCTCTCCAACTGTGGTCAGACTACTTTACGTTTCACTTGCGTTTAAGAAAACAATGTAGCCTGCCTTACTAGGTTTTGAACTTTTATGTCATCAGCACTTATCAGGTAAACTAGAGGCATAACTTAATCTTAAATCTTAAAAACTCTTTCATGTGAGTGACCCAAATTGTGTGTATACACGATTATGAGTTGTGATAATTAAGTATAACATCATTTGCTGAAAACAGTAAAGTTGATAACAATCTTTTAAATCATGACCATACATTTCTGAAGTAACATATGGCTCTAGGTTTATAACATCTTCTTGCAGTTTTGAGAGCTGTTCTGTGTCACTAAGGGTCATAAAAGCAGCCTCCTACCTTGTACAATGGTTAAATTTTTCTGTAGAAATGGATTATGCATTCCTTTCCCATACCATGTTTTATTTGTTGTTGAAAAATAAAGAAAAGCTCTTTGCTAGGAACAGAGTCAATGATCAGGGAGAGATGGAAGACACAAGGAGAACCAACCAGAGAGATCAAACTGGACTTGCTTTTGGTTTATGTATCTGTGAAGGCTAAATTCTCTTCTTTAGGGTGGTATTGCCACAGGAAAGAAGAGAGAGCGTTTCAGTCCATGATACTTTTAGGTTATTGTCCCTGAGCACACTTCTTGTGGCTTACAATGCAAGCCAGGGCTCACCTCTTAGATGTTTTATAACTTCTCCAAACAGTTCCAGTAGCTAGAAACACATTGCACTGAAAACACAACAAACAAATTCCAGAATTTACTATGTAGCCCAGTGCTGGTATTACAGGTATATGATACTACTGCTGACTGTGACAGTTTCTATCTGTGCGATTTCCAGAATGTGTGTACCTTCAATCCTTCCACTGATTTCAGCTACTACCCACCATCATCTCTAAGAAGTTTTGCATCACATCAGACTGTCACCAAGTAGAAATGGCAGGGACATAAGCCACCCTCTTTTGGTAACCCACCACTGTATCCAGAAACACTGCAGAAAAAAGAATTTCTCATCTTTTTTTAACTTATTTATTTATTAAAAATTTTCACCTCCTCCCCACCTTCCATTTCCTTTCCACTCCCTCCAATCCCCCTCTCCCTTCCTCTCCAGTCTTTTAAGAGCAGTCAGGGTTCCTGCCCCATGGGAAGTCCAAGGTCCTCCCTCCTCCATCCATGCCTAGGAAGGTGAACATCCAAACAAACCAGGCTCCGACAAAGCCAGTCCATGTAGTAGAATCAAAACCCAGTGCCATTGTCCTTGGCTTCTCAGTCAGCCCTCATTGAGAGCCACATTAAGAGAGTCTGGTTTGATCACATGCTCCATCAGTCCCAGTCCAGCTGGCCTTGGTGAGCTCCCACTAGATCAGTCCCACCATTTTAGTGGGTGGAAGCACTCCTCATGGTTCTAACTTCCTTGCTCATGTTCTCCCTCCTTCTGCTCCTCATTTGGACCTTGGGAGCTCAGTCCTGAGCTCCCAAGTTCCTCATCTTACTGACATTCTTCCACCCACAGTCCTCCTTAGTTACATTGCAAAGGTTGGTCATGATGGGCTGTTCTTTTCAGCTGGCTACTCAGCTTTGTTCTGATACTCTCTCAGACAATTTTTTCTTATCTTCTTCTTCTCTGTCAATACCTGTCTGCCACATGCTCGTCTCCTACCCTTTAACTCTGTCTCAACAAAAAAGCCAACAAAGGAATGATAGACTTAACTCATCTTTAAATCTTAAAGTTCATACTTTCTTCTTAATTAACCTCTAGTTTGACCATCAAAGACCATAAAGAGCATAAATGTGATTTCTAGCATCCCCCATATTGAGCATGTGTTGATTTAATGCCAAAGAAAACTGAGGCTATAAAATAAATTACTATTTATATTCCAGGTTGACTATAAAAATACTGTTTTCCAGTGTCTATGCATGGTAAGTGTGTAATTTGATTCAGTGTCAGAAAGTAAACATAAATAAATCTGTACAGGTCAGTCAAATTCATATCCTGATTTATTTGCTTATTACTTCCTTGATACTGCTCAAGCTACCCCCTCATATTTCCTGTCCCCACCCCAACATTCTTTCATTAGAACACCAGATTTTTTCTGAAATAATTCTAGGAGAGCCTTGCTCTTTTCAGTCTTTTAGTAGTTACTGAATAAAACCTGTTTCAACAGTTTTCACTAATGACTGGATTTATTTCTCTTTGACAGTTCCCTTATGTCATTGCCAACAAGAGAAATTATTTTTCACTTCTCACATTTCATCTTAAAACAAATTGGGATTTTCACATATTCAGCATATATTAGTTACATGTCTGATCTAACTTAAGTAATGGTTGTTGGGACTTGACTAGAGTTTGGACTCTTGTATTAACTGATAAGAGCATATTGAAGTATGTTGGAAGTTCTTTATGGTTTTAATGCAAGATTTGAAGAAGATACCAGAAAGAGCAAAGGAACTCCAAGTAAATGAAGAGTCAGGCAACTTGAGTTCTTATGTGGAACTTGAAGGACATAGTCTCTGATACACAAAGTATAAGGAGGGCAATGGGGCTGAAGCTGAATAGAGTGTAGAGCAGCAGCGATTAAGGACAGTGATATAATAGGGAAGATCTTATATAGTGACGTGACAGCCATTGGTGTGGGGCAATGGTCTGTATTCTGTCAATTATATTTTAAATAAACACTGATTGGCCAGTAGCCAGGCAGAAACTATAGGTGGGACAACCAGACAGGAAGTAGAGGTGGGTCAAGGAGAACAGGAGAATTCTGGGAAGAAGGAAGTCCTACTCTGTAGTCCTGACCTAGCCCCAGAAGAAGCAAGATGTGACTGCCTCGCTGAATAAGGTACCGAGCCACGTGGCTAACATAAACAAGAATAATGGGCTAGTATGAGTTAATAAGAAGCCTGAGCTAATGGGCCAATCAGTTTATAACTAATGTAGATCTCTTTGTGATTTTTTTTTGGGACTTAACAATTGCGGGAACCAGGCAGGACAGAAAACTCAGCCAACAAGCCAGGGTAAGGAATGGATTTTCATGTTGAGGTATATAAGCTCTGCCAGATGTTGATAGTCACATTTTGGTCTTTTTGCCTACTAATACATTCTTTCACCTCTCTCTATCTCTCCTGCCACAGACTTTCTTCTTCCCAACAAATCCTGCTTTGTCTTTCCTGCTTCTTATGTATGCAGGAACCCTTGAGTTTAATTAAGCTTTCTCTCATGCTCAAAGGTGTTGAGTGTTAAACTAATGCACAGATAAATCAGCAGTATCTACAGCACTCAAGGAAATGACATAAGTCCCCCTGGTACCAAGGGTTTATCATAGGGAGGTGGGGCCCTAATTCTTTCCCTGATGTTTTGGAAAAGTCATTTTGAACAAAGATGGAAAGAGAAGATTCTAGTTAAAATCGTCTTAGCAAAATTTCTAGATCCTTCTGAGTGAATTGTTTCTGTGGAAACATTTGAGTTTTGCTCTATCCCAATTTTTCTAAGCAGGTGTTAAGAGACAATTCACTCTTCTCTGGGAAAGCGTTTATAAACCTATGTCCTTGATAGAATTATTCTTGTTCCAAATTAGACTCTCTATCCTTTATCTTTGTTATTATTTTACTTCTATTTAATTATTGGAATTTATAATCACTCTCACTGTATACACTATGGGATTAAAGAATGGTTAAGTAAGTGAAAGCCAACGTATTTTGGGTAATTAATTTGCATTTACTATTACATTGAGTTTCTCACATAATCACATTGTATTTTGGGGAACGTTAGTGAACCTATGATTTTCTTTCATTTGGGGGACAAAATAACACATGGTTTTGGAGAAATGTGCTTGATCAGAAACTTAGGATAGAGTAAATACATCCAAACAATAATATTTTACTCCCTGTAGTAAGCATTCTCAAATCTTCAATTTCCATCAATCCTCTGATCACTCCAAAGTATATACATCACATTTATTTCTGCAACATCATATACACATGGTGAGCTCTCTCCTGGACATTTCCAACATAATTATGTTTTAATTATAACTTTTCTTCATTCTTGAGAATTTCAAATATGTATACAGTGGAACAATATTTCCTTCACACTGAGAAGAGAATAATATTTTATATATTTTCTGTGAGAGAGAAAGAAAAATCTAGGATATCTCTAAAATATACACATCTTCATTAAGTATGCATACTGTAGAAAGAGAAGGAAAACAAAACATTTTGTAAAGTACCTATTAATGTATTTGAATAATTACATAAAAAAGCATGACCATTAAAAACCATTGTCCAATAGTCTTTATTATAAACCATTGTCCAATAGTCTTTACTATAAACCATTGTCCAATAGTCTTTATTATATACCATTGTCCAACAGCCTTTCATTTCTCAGACTCTTTCAGTTTATGTACTCATCCTTCTTTTCCATATGTTCTTGTATCTAAATGGATAGTCTCGTAATACATTTTAAATGGCGATGACATATGTGAGAAAGACAGATTAAACTGGGAGGGTTTTTTTCACATAAAGAATCACATTTTATGAATTTTCAGATGATTTTCTAAGATGGTCGAATGCCTTAATGTTATAAAAAGGAACACAATTTTCTAAGTGTCGGTGGTCACTATGCGCAGTAGGCTTTGGTCTTGAAAACACTACTGAGGTGACATGGGAATGAAGAAATGACAGTCATACATAAAAGAAATCTGGGGTTGAGTGGGCTGTGCCAACTCTGATGGAGGGCACCTGCTATGGAACCCGGAAACTTAGTGCTTTTTTATGTATTACTTATTATATAATCTGTAAATAATATTATTTATTATGTAAAGACAAGGGAATCATACTATTTATTACACAAAGGCAAGTTTGTCTCTGTAAGGGTGCAGTCTCAGGATGTAAACAACTGAGAGGAGGAAGCTGGGGTCCAGACTTCCAACACTGTCAACATCAACACATATTCCATTTTCCCTGAACCTGACCCAGCTCAAATCTTTACTATTACCATGTTCTGAGGCATTGTCATCTTTGACATGGCTGTGCTCACGTCAATAATGCACATTTACTCAGGACTTCATCCACTCCCAATAAGTGGTTCCATTCACTGTCCATAAGACATTAGGCAAAGAGTTAGAATTTTCTCAGTTTTGGAGATCATTGGGGTGAAGTAATTTGAATCATTCTTAAGATTACTGTTTTGAGGAAGAAATGAAATAATCCCACAGAGGACTGGAATTGTTCCTACAAGAGTGTTATGGTGCTGTTATTGGTATAATTCTTCTATTCTGACCTATACCTTTTCTTTTAATGTTTCAAAATCTTAATTTGTGAAATAGTATACTTATAATCTCTTTTGTGAGTAAAGACTAATTTTGTCATTTGAAGATTTATTGAAATTATAATAAGAAACCCATACTCTAGATAGTAGAAATAAACTGTTGTAAGATATCAAATGAGATCTACAGGATCATAGAAGGTTGTCTTTTAGGGAGACCTTAAAGTTGTCATGGCAGGGGAATCAGAAGCAAGAGAACACCCCAAATAATGACACAACTGAGAAAGATGCAATTCAGTTCTCAAAAAACAAGTATTTTATTTTTGATGTAATAAAATATTCTGAGCAGCAAGTAGATAAGACTATAAAGTTTCCCGTGAATTAAAATTAATTTGAATGAGAAGTGCCTGGTAGAGGTAATTCCAAGATATTCTGGGATTTTGAGCCTGAGGTAATTAAACAATTATATTTACTATTATTTCCTGGGAGTCTAAACTATATATTCGTTTGGGGTAATGGATAGAATAAAATTTAAACTTGATGATTTTCAAATATATTGATGAGACTGTGAGCATTCTAGCAGTGAGAAATATTTGGCATACAGAAGAAAGATGTGCACTTCTAATTTATAAATGAGTTTATTATTACTGTGGGTACTGAGGACTTAAAATGATTCCTAATGATACTCTGCTATACTTATATATCAGAGTCTGACATACTTAGAGAGTAATCAGAAAGCCTTCAACAAGGAGCTGATAGAAACAGATACAGAGACCCAGAGCCAAATAATAGGCAGAGCTTGGAGAATCCTAAGGAAAAAGGGAAGAAGAATTGTAGGAGGTAAAGAGGTCAAGGACACCATAAGAACACAACCCATGCAATCAACTAACCAAGGCTCATAGGGGTTCCCAGAGACTGAACCTACAACCAGGGAGCCTATATCTGTCTGACGTAGTTGCCCTGCATATATGTGACAATTGTGTAGCTTTGTGTTCTTGTGGGACAACTAAGAGTGGGATCAGGGACTGTCTGATATATTTGGAGCCTTTTGGATCCCTTCCTAACTGATTGCCTCATTCAACTTTAGTTTGAAGGGATGTGGCTAGTCTTACTGGAACTTTATACACCATGTCTGGTTGATATTCTTGGGAGGTCTGCCCTTTCTGAAGGGAAATGGAGGAGGAGTGGATCTGGAGGACACGGAAGGTAGGGGGAGGGACTGAGAGGAGAAAAAGAAAGAAAGGTGTAGTTGGGAATAATAAATAAAAAAGAAATAAGAAAAATAGAAAGAATTGGGTTAAAGTTAGTGCTCTTCATATCAGTTTGTCAAGACTGTTAATCGAAAATTGCTTGTCCATACCATACAACAAGCACTTGTACCATCTACAACATCTCTGTCCCACAAGCCTTTGTATAATGGTATGACAGCTGTCTTACGCACTGTCCAATGCAGTATTTCTTAGATGCAATACAGAACCGTATTTCTTTCTAATCATGTTTTCATGGGTCTGAGGGCTAAGGTCATTCTGCTTAAGATATTCAGGTCTCTTTAGTGATGCTGTGTCCATTTGTCTTCATTTGCATGTTTGACCCTCCTCACATTCTTTCTGTTTCTCTGTACCATTGCCTCTACAACCTGTGCTCACTGGCCTATGTTGCTAACACCACCTGAGCACTCCGTGAAACAGCCACCTCCTGACACAAGTACAGTTGTGCTAAAATTGTCTGCATTTGCTCACCATGACTGTCTCAATTTTGGAGGCACAGCCAGAGCAGGAAAGAAAAATTCAATACTTTCTGTGTTCTGCATGCCCATTTGCTGCCAGTAACTTGAACTGACCTAATCTAAAAAGGAAGTTATTTGCTTAAGAAATCCAAAAAAAAAAAAAAAAAAAAAAGGTAGTGTTCCAGGTCCTGGCTCCTTAAAAAAGCAGAAGAGAATATATGAGGTCACAAATGGAGTGAAGAAAATTTCCATGAAGGACCAGCACATTGTTTATCATTTATAGGGAAATTATTTCTAGATGAGTATATCCTGGCTTCTCCTCATGCATATGAGTGATATGGCTTAGTTGATTCACTGTGTTTTCCTTTATTCCTAAATTCCAGCTGCAGACAATTTAATCCATCAGTCACCATATGGGGACACAACTTTTGTTCTAATCTATAAACATATCTGTCACTTTTAAAAAATTCATAGATGTATAGAAGCATGCATCTAAACTAAAGTAGCCTATAGATACCACTAATGAATCATTGATATTGGCATTCTCTTTTTCCCTCCCAATATGTTGATCCTAATTTAGTTTACTGTGATTTTAATGCTAATTTAGCCTTCTTAACAGACTCAAACACCAAAACTATTAAATTAAGCTTAGTAAATAAAATTCAAAATCTATATAAAAAATTCTACACAGTGGCAGAGTTTACCTGAAAGAGACCTTTGTGCTGTGTGGGCTATCTTTGACACCAACAACAGCTCATGAAGTAATCCTTGCTCCCAGCCAATTTGAGCTATGCCAATATGTGTGCAGTTCTGAAATTTGCCATGGCTGAAAGAATCAGGCTGTGTTTTAGCTTAGATCACATTTCCTTGTGCAAACCGTTAGTGTCAGAGATCAAACACGTCTTGTTTGGAGAAGATTTTAAAAAATTATTCAAAAACATTATTTCTGAACCATGCATCCATGGAAACTGTTCAAAAATGGGTATTTTTGCTTCTTTTTTTTTGTTTGGGTTACATATCAGATACAGAAATATTGTCATAAAAGACCTGTCACGGGCAAAATATGCACCAGCAAAAGCTGGAGTTGGGGCATTGTGCACAGTGGTGCTTTTTGGTGCTATTTCATTCTATGGTTTTCCCTTTGAAAAGTCCATTTTGACAGGGAAATTAAATCATCATTTACCACAGAATGATCCAAAGAAAAATGAACACTGTACTTTGGAAAATGCAGGTTGATAAAGGAAAGGTTGATGGAACAAATGAATCACTTCTCTAATATATTTCTGCCACCTCAGCAAAAGATCATTAACCTAATGGATTATGTTTTGTAGTGGATGCATTTTTTGTCTGTGTACTAAAGTGACATATGGAACATTCCCACTTTAATGGTCACTTAACCTTCACGGTGTGGAAGGCTTAAGAGAATTTAAACATTTATATTAAAATTTGCACCATCCATCTCAGACTGTCATTGCTTGAAGCTTCATTTGGCTCCTTTAGATGATTAGCAACTGTTGTTGGAAAGCTTCGTGATTTTGGAGCCATCATTGCTTTAGATTTGAGGGTATTTTGTTAATTGGAATTGTTGGAAATTAAAAAAAAAATTCTCGGGTTCTGCGAAGTTTTTTTTTTCTTCTTTCTTATTTACTCCAGTATTTTCCTTTTACTCCTTTTCAAAAAATATTCATTTCTTAAAAAATATGTGAAAAGAGAAATTTTATTTATGCAAATGAGCAACTAATAATAGTATATTGTAAATCTTCAAATTATTTTTGAGAAAATGTATTTATTAGCTCAGGAAACACCTCTTGATACTCATACTAATCAGTTTTTCTGTGTTTGCAGCACTTAGAAAAATAAAATAGCTTTGCTACTCCCAAAGTTTATAGACAAATGAAAAAAAAAAGTGTAGATAAATGTTTACACAATTAGTGACATCTATAATAGCGCAAATTGTGGAGAACAGAAGGTAACTCCTGTTCCAAAACAGAATCCGTATCCACAACGACTCTAAAAGGAACCCTTTGCTTAGATGTAAATGACAGGCATAGACAGAAATGGCGAGGAAGATAGGGGAGTGACTTGCCAGTGACCACCAGCAAATGCAGGGTGGGATCTGATTGCACAGGCTTCACCTGACATTATTGGGATGTTTTTATGTGAACGGTGATAATACCAGACCGCTTCCAAGCCCCATTTAAAATATGCTATCAATGATAGGGGGAATTATGGGAAAAACCAAATGAAACAGAAAGAATAGTTAAAGTTGGGGCTCTTCGAGAATGTGCTAATGAGGGCAAGTTTTATGGAGATGTATGTGTGAAATCTCGCGAAGATCCACAGCTGTTTGGTGGAGTCTATTTCATTCTAAAAGCGCAAGGACAAGAAATGCAGATGTGTAGGGAAGCTGGAGCAAAGAGCTCCCAAAATCAAATCATATAGATGACAATGTACAACCCCCGAGGGACTTGGGGGATTTAGATGACAGGACTCACACTGAGGACATACATTGAATTCACAAGCTTTGCTTGCACTGCTCTTTGTGTCTGCATCCTGACAGGTGCTTCCTCACTGACACAGAAGGAAGCAGGTACCAGTCACCCTGAGCTCTGAAAGCAAGACTATTGCAGTCAATGAAACTCTATTCTGCCAAGAGAACTTCAGCTATACTTCTTAGGTGTACTGAAGTTCAGTAAGAACTACCACCAAAAACCTGTACTTGAGAGAACCCTCAACCAAAAAAAAAAGTCTCTGTGACTTGTTAAAAAAAATCATCTACTTGATTCAAGGAAATTATAAATTTCACCCTCATGGGGGCACTTCAATCCAGAAATATAGAAGAACTGCACAAAGAAAATCAAGGCATTAATGTGGAGACAATTCTGTATTCTGTCAATTACTGATTGGCCAGTAGTATAGTGAGCCGGACAGGATCACCATTACAAGATGGCGCCGACATCCTGTCTTGTTGGTTATAAACAACTCCATATTTGGCTATGGCTTTGAGAGCTGCGAGTCCCCGCTTCCCGCATGCACTGTGGATGAGGATCCTTGAGCCTATCCCGATGCGGTCTGGTGTCAGCTGTTGGTGGCAGCCAATCACAGGCGACCCGTGTGCCAATTCCCTATTTAAGCGGCTGCCTATGTGCCCCCCCGGCCCCTTCGATTCCTGCTGCCTCTCCCTTTGCTCCCTGCCCTTCCGCTCCCTATTCCTCGTTTTCCCGCCCTCTCGTCCCATGCTCCCCATCAATCAAGGGCACTCCAGTAAAAGCGTGTTCTGAGTAGAATCCTGATGTGGTAGTCATTCTTTCTCGCTGGTCGAGAAATCCGCCACACAGTAGGCAGGCAGGAAGTATAGGCGGGACAACCAGACAGGAAGTAGAGGTGGGGCAATGAGAACAGAATTCTGGGAAGCAGGAAGCTCTCCTCTCCAGTCCCACCCAGACATGGAAGAAGGAAGATGTGACCTGCCCTGTCAAAAAAGGTACTGAGCCATGTGGCTAACATAGATAAGAATAATGGGCTAACAGGGCGATGTCCCCAGTTAGCTCCTTGGGCAGCTGAGGATAGGGAACCTGAAATGACCCTATCCTATAGCAATACTGATGAATATCTTGCATATCACCATAGAACCTTCATCTGGCGATGGATGGAGATAGAGACAGAGACCCACACTGGAGCATCAGACTGAGCTCCCAAGGTCCCAATGAGGAGCAGAAGGAGGGAGAACGTGAGCAAGGAAGTCAGGACCACGAGGGGTGCACCCACCCACGGAGACAGTGGGGCTGATCTATTGGGAGCTCACCAAGGCCAGCTGGACTGTGACTGAAAAAGCATGGGATAAAACCGGACTCTTTGAACATGGAGGACAATGAGGGCTGCTGAGAAGCCAAAGACAATGGCACTGGGTTTTGATCGTACTTCATGTTCTGGCTTTGTGGGAGCCTAGCCAGTTTGGATGTTCACCTTCCTAGACCAGGACGGAAGGGGGAGGACCTTGTACTTTCCACAGGGCAGGGAACCCTGACTTCTCTTTGGACTGGAGAGGGAGGGGGAGAGAAGTGGGGGGAGGAGGAGAAGAGTGGGAGGAGGGGGAGGGAAATGGAAGGCTGGGAGGAGGTGGGAATTTCTTTTTTTCTTTCAATAAAAAAAAGAATGATGGGCTAATATAAGTTATAAGAGTTAATAAGAAGCCAGAGCTAATGGGCCAATTAGTTTATATTTAATATAGATCTCTGTGTAATTTCTTTGGGGGGTTACCGGCTGTGGGAACTGGGCAGGACAGAAACCCCAACAAGCAGGCCCTTATGTTACAAGGCATAATGATTTTCAAATAATTTCTCATTTGTCTTAATACAACCATTGTGATGAAAATGAAACCATTAACCAAGTAGCCATATTTATTGTAAAAGTACTTTCTAATGAATAAAGCCATTGTTTGATGTGTGCATTTTATAAACCAATCAATGCCTTTTTTATTAATTTCTTTAAGCAATTTATCCTATTAGTTTATCTATCTATCTATCTATCGATCGATCGATCGATCTATCTATCTATATCTATCTATCTTCTATCTATTTATCTATTTTTATCTCTATCATCTATTTATCATCTATTATCTATTTATCTATGTTTTCGAACATAGATAAATGTTCACATAACTGGAAAGGTTTTCATACATTTGGCCTTTCCTAAGAATAAATTCATTTTATGATTTAAATTTACAATGCCACATTTCAAATGAATGTCTAATGTTAGTTTTATTATTAATATTATTACAAATCATTCTTTATATTTTTATTTCCTATGCCTTAACTTCCTAAGTTGCCTTAGGAATCATTTAGATTTATTGGTATCTCAACAGATGCATTGTTACTTTTTATGAGTACAATGAGATATTACTAGCTATCTTTTATATATATTTTATAGATATAAAGAAAGTCATAGAAGGAACTTGTTTAGGATGAGGCTATCAAACTTAAACTTAAAAGTCAAATATATAAAAGGGTCTTAATTTTATATATTTCAAAATTTATTTCTCCTCCTGTGTGTGTGCATGTGTGTATGTTTCTGTTTGTAATCAGTTTTCAGTTTTCACCATGTGGGTCCTGGGTATCACACTCAGATAAATAACAGACTTTATGTAAAAGAAAGTTTAATGTTAGAGGACTTTTAAAAGTTTCAATTTCTTAACTAGCATGAAGTGAACAGGAGGGCAATGCACACATGGGAAGCACAGCCTGGTGCTTCTTCCCTCATGGCAGAAGGCAGAGGTACTGCTCACCAACAGTCTGTGGATGCAACATACGAAGAACGCTTTTCACAGTAATTTTCTTCTGCACTTCCATTTTGATATTTTCTTTGGAATTCAGTCACCTGCATACTTTTAATCAGTCTCATAATACAAAAAAAAAATGTAGCTAGTTACAATGGTACACTCCTTCATTATCAGCATTCATAAGGGAGGTGCTGGCAAATCTCTGCGAGTTCAAAGCCAGCCTTGTTTATATAGTGTATTCCAGGACATTTAGGGCTTCCCAATGAGACCCTGTCTCAAAACAAACAAACAAACGAACAAGCAAACAAAATACAAAAATTAAAAAAAAAATCAATTCAGGATCACATTGCTTTCTAGTACTTTGCTAAAGTCTGGGCATCTTCAGTTAAGGAATGATTCTAATATGTATCTTGCAGGAGTTAAAAGCTGAAAGTTTCAAAAAAAAATACCATCCCATAAATCACAATCCCAGAGAACCTAGACAACAATGAGGACCCTAAGAGAGACATACATAGATCTCATCTTCATGGAAAGTAGAAAAAGACAAGATCTCCTGAGTAAATTGGAAGCATGGGGACTTTGGGGGAGGGTTGAAGTGGAGGGGAGAGGCAGGGAGGGGAGCAGAGGAAAACTTAGAGCTCAATTGAAATTATTTTTTTTTAAAGGCTGAAAGTTTCCTTCTCTGTAAAGAATTTGCTTTTTGCTCTTACATTACTTTTTACTTGGACTGTTTCAATGGATACCCTGTACAGTATAGTTTTTCACGGTACATATGGTTTTTCTAAAGAATGGATTTGTTATATTAATTATTAATTTTTGCTCCTGTTAGGAACTGAACTCTAAAGCTACCAAGCATTTTACAAGACACTAAGAGTAAATATAATATTAGTACTAAAAGTCATGGAGGTGTAATGATTCCGAATGCACTTACTTTTATAACAGAAGCATCTGCTTCAGTTGGAAGAGGAGTGTGACCTCTGCAAGTGGAAATCCCTTGTCACACATGTCCCTTGGTTATTGCCAGAGGTTCTGAATCCGCCTTTGGTTTTTTTTCTTGTTATCTTCTCAAGTGAGTTCTTTTCAAGTCATAAGATTGCCATGGTTATAATTAGATTTAACAAATACCTTTAATTAACATATATGCAAAAGTTGTGTTTCTTAAAACTTTGCAAAATGCATTTAAATGTTTTTATCATAGAGACAGCATCGAAGAGCAAAGTCTTCACCCTTCCATTTCTTATGAGGGTGACTGGCATTACTGCACATACATATTATATATTCACATTTTTATGTATATAAACCAGGACAGGATTTATATACTTTTAGTGATTATATTATTAATCTTCTTTGTAAGAATATGGAAAACTGCTATCACTGAAAGTACATTCAGAGTACTTTGAACAAGATTTTTGTATTTTATCTACTCAGAAATAGTTATTTCATTGTTTACTGTTATTGATGCCACGGATCAATTTCTTTTCAGAAGAAATGAATTTAGAAAAATGGCTGGTGATAACATGAATACATCTAGGGGCAATTATTTAGACAGAATGAGAAAAGTATTGATTAAGATGAAGATAAAATAAGATCTGATATCAAAGAGGGATATATTATGTAGTTTTCATTCTAGAATTCTGACAGTATATTAAAGACTGTATGTTTAAATTCAATGCTGAACAAGATATAAGTAATAAAGTGCTCTTATAGGAAAGAATGAATGAAATGTTTTATCAGTATTTTATTACTTACAGGAAAGAAGTGAGACAAGTGAGAGGAACACAGATTACTAATGTTATTGAATATTGCAATAAGCAATTTATGACAAAATTGTAAACTTTATATTTTCAAGTCAAGTTTCTTTGTTATATGCACAGTGAAGCCATGTCTTCACTGAAATTAGAAACATTTTGTAGCATCTGTTTCATGTTAAAGTTTTTATTTTGTGTCATTAATACATTAATAGCTCTATTAGATCTCTTTTTCTAGAGAAATATTATGCTTTTAATTTTTGTTCTGAAATACATTCTATAACATATTAAATGGTCATAGTCTCTAAATTTTATCTTCCCCCTTTGGGGTTTTTCTAGACAGGGTTTCTTTGTGTAACAACCCAGACATCCTGGCACTCAATCTGTAAACCAGGTTGGCTTTGAACTCAAGAAGATCCACCTGCCTCTTCCTCCTGAGTGCTGGGATTAAAGGCGTGCACCAGCACTCTTTGGCTCTTTCCCTTCTCTTATATCACATAGGACCGAGTGGCAGTGTTGTCAATGCATGAACATTTATCCAAAATAAACTTCTATAGCTTCGACAGTGCAAAATCACTGGGGTAGAAAATGTCACCCCTTCATTCTAGATTTCGTAGTTTTCTCTTTGAGTCTCTCATCTCACAGGGCCTAATCAGGTAAAACCTTAATTAATTCTATGTACACATTTTATTTCTTTGATGCCAATCGAGATATTTTTTTTCTGAATTACATTGGCACAACATCTCAGAATTAATCAAAAAATCTGGTGTGATGGTTCATACAAAAGAACCATTATTTTAACACAAACAAATCACATTCATCAAGACAGTCTTCGTATCTGCCATCTGTATGCTCATCTTCCTTTCTTGTTTATGGAATTTTTAGTAGTATTATAGACATGACCACCTATGACAGCACACCCCTCAGTACATTTTCCATCCTTTCATTCTAAGGTGGTCTGGAGTTTTGTAGTCACATTGTAAAATGGCAACCAAATACAGTTAATGAAAAAAGGCTGTGAATTTGAAGGAAAAATTGAGAAGGGTGTATAGGATGTTTTGGAGAGAGGAAAGAGAAGAAAAATGTTGTAACTATAGTCTAAAAATTTTCAAAAAGGAAAAGAATGTTGATAGAGCAAAGCCTTAGCTCATGCAGTTTTTTTAATATTGCTATTACAAAGTTCTACCATCCTTACCCAATGTAGGAATCTGTCTTCCATTTGAATAGACGGTCAAGTGTTGGTCTGATGAGTAGAATTTGTAATAATGACATAAGAAAGATGAGCAGAACAAAGTATTAGAATTAAGTATGGAAACATCTATTTGTAATTTATGCATAAGTTTGAGACATCTTGTCAAAGTCCTGTGAATTTTGGAATTTAAATATAATTAATTCTGATAGCATCTATATCAAATTGGTTTGCCTATAACAACTGCAGCAAGATACAGCTATCATGACATAAATCTCATTTTAATAATATAGATCATTAATAAAAATCTTAAATATTAAGGTAAAAGGACATTTCTTATAATCTTTGGTAACACAGTTCAAATTTGTGGTCAACATTTGTCAAAACCTTTCCTTCCTTCTCCCTCTCCTGTCCTTCATTCTCATATTTTCTTTGCTTGCTAGCTGGCCCATGTGCTTCCTGACCATTTCTCTGTCTCCTATCTCAGTGTACGAGTGCTAAGACTACAGATGTATGCCTTTGCATCAGAATTTTAACATGGCTTCTGGGAATCAAATTTCGGAGGCTCAAGTTTGCATAGCAAGTACGTTTACTTGAAGAGCCATCTTAGCTAGTCCTTACATTTATATTTTTAATACACATATCTCCAATTTTCATGTAATAACTTGTATATTTTTCCAGGTAGTAGACAGCTTTTCATGCAAAGCAATCATTTCTTTTTTATTTTTTTACTATTAGCGGCCTATATATGGTATTTTTGTGTGTTTCTGTCTGTAAGCCTTTTTGCTTTGTGCTACAAACACACACTCACCCACGTACTTATCAAACCGGTGACTTCTCAGCAAGTCATTGAAAGTTGTATTATGTTGAAGTAATAACTCAAAAGCATCAATAGCTTAGAACACCAAAGCTTTATTTCTCATGTATTCTACCTATGACTCCATCTACAGCTCTTGAAGGTGTTTCGATAATTCTAATTACTCATGAACATTGACTTTTAGAAAGTGTTTTTCTGTACATTGTCATTTGTGGGCCAGGATAAAGGATAGATTACAGGGTCTTATTCTGACAATTAGATACTTATAGCTCTTCAGAAGCAACACAGTTAACATTTTCTTATTCAAAACTACAAAAAGCAAAACAAAGTTCTTCCATATTAGAAAGTACTTAGTAACTTACAATAAGTGCAACTTTAATTTAATAGTAAAATCTGAATTTTTCTTTCTCATTTTTGTGGTTGTGCCTGATTTTTGAGAAGTTGTAAAATGTTCAATACAATTTAAAGTAAATCATTCACAAAGGTTACCGAAGTTTTAAATTGGATTTTTAGCGTTTGCCAATTGATTTAAGTTGACTTACCGTACTAATATAACATTGTTAGACAGAATGTTGTTGCTTTAGATGTAGTTATTTATTTTCATGACAACATATTATTTTAGTATATAAGGAATTCATAATGCACCTATGATTTTGCCTTCTACTAAATACTCAGTGGTTAGTTACTACTTGGTATATTTTGTTACACTGGAATTAACATCCTTACATGTTTTTCATGCCCATGTATCTGAATTCCTGTTAGAAATCTGTGTAGAATTAAAGTGAATCAAGTCCAATTTAATCAATCCAAAGCAGTTATATCCTTTCCACACATTTGGAAAAAAGATTATGAGTGACTAATTTTGTGTCAGGGTTGTAGCTTTTGCTCAATCAATTGCACTTAGATTGTGGGGTTATGAGATGAATTCCCCATTTAACAGGGACTATAAAAGCTTATATCTCAATACATAGGCATGGAAAAGAAATTGAATTATTTTTCCATGAAGCTGGCCACAAATTAGCTCAATAGGCTTTTATTTCCTTGAATTCATTATTCTAGCTAATGATGCAACAATACAAATAGTCCTCCACCTGTACCAGGCTTCATCTAACAGGTTGTGTTTATTACTTGTCATATGGAGCTGATCAGTTATTATTCTAAAATATCTGCATTGAATTGTTGTCCATCAACTCCCACTACTCACCTCCCATATAATTTCTTTATTTCAGATCTTTACTTTAAGGCTATGGAAGTCTTTTATATCCCATTTTCCCTCTAATCATTCCCAAATTACATTTTTTATAATTTGATCCAAATTACCTTTAAAATAATGTGCTAATATTCAGATATTAGCATGATTAAGATCATTCAGCTGATATGTATTAGTACACGAGAGTATACATGTGTAGCACAGGGATAGAAGACTTTCTCTAACATAATGCTAATTTTTTCATTTCACTTTGCCCCAAGATTTCTGACAAGCTATATTGAATTTCCTTTTCTTCTATTTTTTTTTCTACTTTCTCTCATGTGATTCTTCTATACAATGAGAATCACTAATATGTGCCAGCTGAAATTTAGGTTGTTGTCCCATAGGAACATATTTATTTCCTTAATGACTTCTTTCTACCATGTTATTCCTGATCCCCCTCAATACCTTCACAGTGCCTGAGAAGAAAAGGCCTTTGCTGAATTACTGAAATAGGGCACTAGGAACCGTTTCTTGACTCTTCCTTTTTCTTCTTTTTAAAATAAATTTATTTATTTATTTTACATCCCAGCGGCAGTTTCTCCTTTTTCCTCTCCTCCCAGTTTTTCTCTGCTACATCCATCTGCTCCTATCCCACAATCCACTCCTCATTCATTTCTGTGTAGGAAAGAACAGGCCTCCCATGGGCATCAACAAAACATGGCATAGCTGGTCTCTGTTGGTGTCCAGGAAACATGTGGTCATTGTGACCGTGCCTATCTGGGTGGCATTTGCTGCCACCTGGGGCCATGGTGACATCCAGACCTGGACTGCTGCCTAGGACCATGTCTGGGCTCATGTTCCTATCCCTGTCAGGGTCTGTTTTGAAATTCGTGGTCCATGTTGCCACCAAAGGCCACATGAAAGCCTGGGGACTTATTACTTTTATGCAACAATTATTCTAATTGATTATCCACTTCTCTCAATTGTTCCTATTTTATACATGGCTACAGTGTTTACTTGTGTTCAAATACACAGCTACTCATCTATTTAATTTGTTACTTACTATTTTCCAAATATCTATTACTCTCCGAAATGTTTTATATGTGCACGTTATTATTATTATTAATAGGTTTTTAGAGACTTTGTTTGTCTGTGTAGCGCTAGCTGTCCTGGAACTTGCTCTGTGGACAAGACTGGTCTCGAGCTCAGAGCGCCTCCTGTTCTTGCCTCCTTACTGCTGGCATTAAAGGTGTGTGCCACCACCGCCCGACTATAGTTTTACCTTCAATGGCTGCCTCCAATTCCAATTCATCTCTTATATTTCTCCTAATTATGTTTTCTAAATTCAGTACACGGCGCAAGTAACCTTTCCTCTATTTGATGTTTTTTTCTATAAATTTTTTCTCCTCACAAAGAAATTCTATCTTTACCGCGACTTTTCTTGATTGTTTTCATATCAAAATCATAGTCATTTTTTGAGATTACATTTTTCTTAGTCTAAAAATGTATGCAAACTTTTGTTAAATGTTTTCAAAGATTCAGATGGCATTGTCTTCATACAAATATTACATACCATTATGATAGGTAATGTAGTTAATATTCAACAAACCATAAATTCATTAAATTTATGAATCCCAAGACAGTAATATATAATACTAATTCTCACTATGAATTATTCAAGGTCTCACCTCTGGACCCTTAAAATATCTAGGACAAAACTGAAATTACTTTTAATCTTGAGGCTCTTTGAGACTTTAGGGAAAGCTGAGATATTTATTTGCTTATTAAATCACTACATTGCATAAGTTTCATCAAATGAGTAGAATTATAAAGGGACATGCTAAAATTGTGTGATCTATATATGTACTCACAAATATAAGCACATTGTATTTCACATAAAGTAGTTGGAAGAACAAAGATTCCTCAGACATGTTTTAAATGAGTATAATTACGTGACCCTAAAGCCAGGTGTTCTAGCAACATTGCTGGTACTTTGCATTAGGAAAATATATTATAAACAAACTGTTAAATATAGCTTCTTCCAAAGGACACAGATTACTAAGAGCCATTCATTTGCACATTGCTTAGCAACAAAATCATAACATTAATAAAATTTAGAAACTAAGAAGGCAAAAGATTATAGCTATAATATTCGATGTTCTCTTGTGATATGTAGACCCAATTTTTCGACTGTGAAATGAGAAACTTCACAATAATACAGCTCAGACAGCCCATTAATATTTAGGTTTGTTGAAGAACATATTTTGAAAGGTTTAGAGACTTTTTTGTATTGTCTTATTATTTTTGTGAATACACTAGGGTAAATGAATGGATAAAATCTGGGAAAAAATTGTAATTTTAAAGTACTTTTTACATATTTAGGAATATATTAGTAGCAGGCTATATGTTCCTTTCATTATGTTAATATGATTGCTAAAAATAGAAGAAAATTTCCCTAAATTGAATGAGAATAATTTATGTGAAGTATAAAAATACTTTTGGTTTATAAAAGAAGTTAGATATAACATCTTAGTGGAATATGGGGAACACTGTATCTTGTATTTGCTATAGTAGTTGAATAATGTAACACAGCTTGTTCCAAAGAATTAAGATGTAAGTAATAGAATAAAATCAATAACAAAATGTAAATGCATTATTTTTATACTATACATAAAATAGTTTAATTTGGTAAAAATGATTACAAGTTATTTATCGATATAATGATTCTTTTAAAAAGATTATTGCTTATGTAACACAGTGATATTTGGTGAAACTGCTGTGGAGAAATTACTAAACTATGCATGTGATAGCAACTATTCAATCCATCTATCTTTAGAAAGTTAGAATTTAAAAGATAGTATCTGTTGTTTTTGGTCTAGAAGCCCATGTAGACTTTGGGAACATGCAATCACTTTGATGCCAAATGAGAAGAAATTTGACATTGATTAGAAATATCTCTGTTCTTTCCTACAAACGTCTTTTCTCCTTGACTTCTAATGGCTAGCTTATATCATACTTGAGATGAAAACTATGATTGGGGAAAAGTTAATGGCATATTTTTAAGTCACAGAGCCAAGGAAGGCTGACCATTTTACAAACACTGATAGAAAACTAACCATATATATTCAGGTAGGAAGTCTGGGCCATAATATATTGGTAGATCTGAAGACTGGACACAACAACAAAAGCAATCAATCCATGAATAAATCAGAGATATGTGCTCTTTTCCCAATTAAATTCTAGTCATTGAGACATAGGTGATCTTCACTGATTGTTAAAACTTTGTACATTGTTTCACATATGAATTCTGTAAGGATATTCAGTGATTTAGTTGAATATTGATTGTATTCTTTCCTGGTATTTTCAATAAACAGGGCTCTAATAGTTTTTAATAAGTCTGTAAGTCTTAAGGAAAACATTTTATTCCTAAGATTATATTTTAGAAACTCTATACTTGTAATTGGTGCCAGAAGTAAATAAATCTGAGTGCCGCAAACTCTACACGCAGGTTAATCATAAATGAACATAGAGTTTTATGTGAATCTGAGCATAAAACACTATGAAGAAAGTTGAAATATAAATAAGAAAGATGTAAAAAAAATGTTCTTAACTTTTCCACAGTGATAGGTACTCGAATTGTCCTAGAAGCTTACATAATATTGTGAGAAGATGCTGGTTTTGTCAACCTCTGATCTGAAAATGAAAATGAACAAAATTCTTAATCATCCCTTTTTGTTTACATAAATTTATTAAGTGGATGAGTGTGCCCCTTCCAAGAGATGCCCTATCATATTACAAAAGCATTTGTTCAACTATGTTCATAGCAGCATTATTTGTAATAGCCAGAACCTGGAAACAACATAGATGCCCTTCAATGGAAGAATGGATGAAGAAAGTGTGGAATATATACACATTAGAGTACTACTCAGCGGTGAAAAACAATGACTTCTCAAATTTTGCATGCAAATGGATGGAAATAGAAAACACTATCCTGAGTGAGGTGTCCCAGACCCAAAAAGATGAACAAGGGATGTACTCACTCATAATTGATTTCTAGCCATAAATAAACGACATTGAGTCTATAATTTGTGATCCCAAAGAAGCTAAATAAGAAGGTGAACCCAAAGAAAACATATAGTTATCCTCCTGGATATGGGAAGTAGACAAGATTGCTGAGCAAAAATTGGGATCGTGGGGGGTGGGGTGGTAGAGGGGTAAGGGGAGATGGGGAGAGAAATGTGAGAAGGGAGGATGGGGGAACTTGGGGAATTGGGATGGTTGGGATAAAGGAAGGATGGATATGGGAGCAGAAAAGCACATATCTTAATTAAGGGATCCAGCTTAGGGTGGACAAGAGACCTGAACCTAGAGGGACTCCCAGGTGCCCAGGGGGATGTCCCCAGTTAGTGCCTTGGGCAGCTGAGGATAAGGAACCTGAAATGGCCCTATCCTATAACCACACTGATGAATATCTTGCATATCACCATAGAACCTTCGTTTGGCGATGGATGGAGATAGAGACAGAGACCCATATTGGAGCACCGGAATAAGCTCCCAAGGTCCCAAATGAGGAGCAGATGGAGGAAGAACATGAGCAAGGAAGTCAGGACCTTGAGGGGTGCACCCACCCACTGAGACAGAGGGACTGATCTATTGGGAGCTCACCAAGGCCAACTGGACTGGAACTGAAAAAGCATGGGATAAAACCGGACTCTCTGAATAATGAGAACTGATGAGAAGCCAAAGACAATGGCACTGGGTTTTGATTGTACTTCATGTTCTGGCTTTGTGGGAACCTAGCCAGTTTGGATGTTCACCTTCCTAGACCTAGACGGAGGGGGGAGGACCTTGGACTTTCCACCTGACTGCTCTTCGGTCTGGAGAGGGAGGGGGAAAGGAGTGGGGGGAGGGGGAGTGGAGTGGGAGGAAGGGGAGGGAAATGGGAGGCTGGGAGGAGGCGGAAATTTTTTTTCCAAGAAAAATAAATAAATTAAAAAAATTTATTCAGTGGAATATTGATAAATAATGAACATCATTGATATAATTTTCTCCTCTATAACTAGCTATAAAATTAATCCAAATTATTTATAAAGGGGTTAAAACACTATCCTGAAATGTGGAATATAATGCTTCCATATCAATGATGGCCATTAAATGCTAAATGTTAGTTTCTGGTGTGTGTTGAAAAAATTACTATTTTATTCAGAGTCCAAAAAATACAATTAATATTTCAGACTCAGACTAGGACAATCTTGTGGGTTTTTTTCTTGTGGAGTTTTTTTTTTTTAACTTAACATCATATATATCTCACTAACACACTGAAGATCCCTATGTCTTGATAATACAGAACAGCAAGATATTCTGTGGGATAATAAAGGTCTCTTTAGTCTATATGATGATATAGAGCTAAAGAGTCCTGGTTATGAAGTCAAATTGTGAGGTTATGCCATTATTCCTGTCATAGCAGGAAAACCTGCAGCATCATTTATGCTAAACATGGAAGAAGAATTCTAGTTTAGGAAATGATCACTGCAAAGGATGTATTGCTTTACTCCATATGAGCTTAAAACCCACAATGATATCACTGCTTGATTATAATGTCTTAATATGCATAATCATTCTGTGTGTCCCATCTAGCTTTTGCATTTGGCAAAATGAGTTTTATATTAACAATATAATTGATCTCTGCCACAATCCAGGAAACTAGTACAGGTTTAAGTTAGCTATCTTGGCAGACAGGGGAGAATAGTTACAAAATCTTTCACTTTGGAATGAAATAATACAAAATTATTTCACTGCCATAGTCCTTATTCTTTGTATGCAGGAACCAACGAGAAGTGTGTTTAAGTTATAAAGTCTGTGTTTCTGGACTGTGCGCTGGACCTTTTATAAGAACTATTTAAATAACGACATCATTTAATTATCCATCTGCCTGCCTGTCTGTCTGCCCATCTGTAGATCTGAAGACAAGCACAAGTTTGCAGTCGGCTAATAGGGCACTGAACTGAACAGAGAATTCTTAACAGAAGAAATTCAAATGGCCAGAAGATACTTAATGTCATGCTCAACCTCCTTAGCGATCAGGGAAATGCAAATCAAAACAACTTTGAGATATCATCTTACACCTGTCAGATTGGCTAAAATCAAAAACACCAATGATAGCCTCTGCTGGAGAGGTTGTGGAAGAAGGGGTACCTGTATCCATTGCTGGTGAGAATGCAAACTTGTGCAACCACTTTGGAAAGCAGTGTGACGGTTTGTCAGGAAATTCGGGATCAACCTACCCCTGGACCCAGCAATGCCACTCTTGGGAATATAACCAAGAGATGCATTTGTTCAACTATGTTCATTGCAGCATTATTTGTAATAGCCAGAACCTGGAAACAACCTAGATGTCCTTCAATGGAAGAATGGATGAAGAAAGTGCGGAATATATACACATTAGGGTACTACTCAGCGGTAAAAAAACAATGACTTCTCAAATTTTGCATGCAAATGGATGGAAATAGAAAATACTACCCTGAGTGAGGTAACCCAGACCCAAAAAAATGAACAAGGGATGTACTCACTCATAATTGGGTTCTAGCCATAAATAAAGGTCAGTGAGTCTATAATTTGATATCCTGAAGGAGCTAGATAAGAAGGTGAACCCAAAGAAAAACATAATCGGGATCTTGGGGGTGGGGTAAGGGGAGATGGGGAGAGAAAAGTGAGAAGGGGAGGATGGGGGGAACTTGGGGAAACAGGATGATTGGGATAAAGGAAGGTTGGATAGGGAGCAGGGAAGCACATATCTTAATTAAGGGAGCCATCTTAGGGTTGGCAAGAGACTTGGACCTAGAGGGGCTCCCAGGTGCCCAAGGCGAGGTCCCCAGTTAGTTCCTGGGGCAGCTGAGGATAAGGAACCTGAAATGGCCCTATCCTATAACCACACTGATGAATATCTTGCATATCACCATAGAACCTTCATCTGGCGATGGATGGAGATAGAGACAGAGACCCACACTGGAGCACTGGACTGAGCTCCCAAGGTCCCAATGAGGATCAGAAGGAGGGAGAACATGAGCAAAGAAGTCAGGACCACAAGGGGTGCACCCACCCACGGAGACAGTGGGGCTGAACTATTGGGAGCTCACTATGGCCAGCTGGACTGTGACTGAAAAAGCATGGGATAAAACCAGACTCTCTGAATGTGGTGAACAATGAGGGCTGATGAGAAGCCAAGGACAATGGCACTGGGTTTTGATCCTACTTCATGTTCTGGCTTTGTGGGAGCCTAAGCAGTTTGGATGTTCACCTTCCTAGACCTGGATGGAGTGGGGAGGACCTTGGATTTTCCAAGGGGCAGGGAACCCTGACTGCTCTTCAGACTGGAGAGGGAGGGGGAGAGGAGTGGGGGGTGGGGGAGAGGAGTGGGGGGAGGGGGAGAGGAGTGGGGGGAGGGGGAGAGGAGTGAGAGGCTGGGAGGAGGCAGAAATTTTTTTTTCAATAAAAAAAATAAAAAAATTAAAAAAAAAAGAAATCCCACACAGACTTACAGACTTGTCTACAATCCAACCTGATGTAGAAAATCCAAAATGGAGTCTCATTTTCCTGGAGATCCTATGTATTGTCAATTTGACAATTAAATCTAGCCATCACAAATATTTCCTGTATTCAATAGCTGCATGGATCTAACCTACATGGGAAGTAGAAAAAGACAAGTTCTCCTGAATAAATTGGGAGCATGGGGACCATGGGAGAGGGTTGAAGTGGGGGGAGGGAAAGGGAGGGGAACAGAGAAAAATGTATAGCTCAGTAAAAAAAAAAAAAAGAAAAAAGAATCCC
Organism: Microtus oregoni; assembly: GCF_018167655.1. NCBI lineage: Eukaryota > Metazoa > Chordata > Mammalia > Rodentia > Cricetidae > Microtus > Microtus oregoni. The sequence continues at coordinate 73,888,786 of NW_024543062.1, forward strand.
TCTGAAGACAAACAGTATAGTATACATATTAGGCTATAGCATATCATCCCTCTGACGATTAGATGACTAGTGTTAAATTTGAAAAAGAGTGTTTTACTGCCTTTAACTGGATACCATGACTACCATCACCTGCTTCGATTACAGGAAGTACTTAAATTCTATTGACCATCTCATCAAAGATCTTTTTTACTGTCCTTCAATCAAGAATCTATGAATTACCTTAGCTTTAATAATCCAGGAACACCCCATTTCTCTACTACAGTTCAGACACCACTGAAAAGGGTTAGCATGTTTCTGCCTAAGCACTTCAGTCACACTAAGAAGGGCAGATGTTCATTTAAAACATGGTGAAGCCATCATCAATTAGTCACATAACTACAGAGAAGTGAAACAAAGTCAAGAACAACTTTCAGATTACAAACACAATAATGTTCTTATATTTTAGATGGTAAATGGCATTGTTTGTTGCTATTCTGAGAGCAGGAAATTATTTCCACTGTACATTCTTACATTGTTAAGATGCTATCAATCTTCTGAAAGATAATGCTTCAATCTCCAAAGAATGAATTTCTGATTGATAAAGTACAATCTCTACTTTTGGAGAAAATTTCGACTCATAGTAATTTACTATAACATTTATATTTCTTATAATCTGTGGAATTTTCCACTTGAAGATGTCTCATTATTCCATTGATCCTACTATCACGTATTTAAATTAGGATGTTATCAACTCTACTTCTAGTTGTTGGTTGTTTAAACCTGTATTTCTAGAAACAAATATACAGCTCAAAAATTTGACTCATCTAAGGTTAACACTGGAAAAGTAAAATATAACTAAAAGATGAAAATATAGAGAGCAATATTTTCTACCCTTGAGAACATAAAACTTTCTTGATTGTTTTACAGAGGCAGTGGTTTTTATTGTAAGCCTAGGTTCTCCAAATATTACTTTTATGCTTCTACAAATGAGAAAAAAGACAAGTGACTGTGGGTTTTTTTTTTTTATAGGATGCTTCCTTAAAATCTTAAAAGTGACTATAGGTATTTTGGGAGAGCATTAGAGAATAGTGAAATGTGCTTGATCATGTAGGGTAGTTTATGGTTAAAGTGAACAGTAATTAGAGTCTTAAGTTTATGTAACATCGTAGACACCAGGTGGCTAATTACTGGTACTATTGCATAAAAGATAAATAGCTGACTTTTTTACATGTGATTAAAACAGAAAGATGCTAAAATTTTAGAGAAAAAGATTGAAGAAGATACTAGAATATGGATTGGAAGAATTAATCTTATCCTCTCGTAACTAGTTTACAAATTCAATGGAACCCCCACTTAAATCCCCATGACATTCTTTACAAAATAGTAAAAAAAAAAAAATTCTTACAGTTCATATGGAGCCCCAAAGATTCTAGATAGTCAAAGCAATCCTGAGCTGAAAAGTAGAATGCCATATGTATTACTATACCTGATTTCGAGCCATATTATAAGACTGCAGTAATAAAAGCAGCATGGTACTTGCACAAAAACATGTGAATCAATGAAACAAAATAAAAGATCCAAACATGAGTATATTCAACTGCAGCCATCTGATATTTGACAAAGCTACCAAAATTACACACTGGAGAAAAGATGACATCTTAAACAATAGTTCTGGACGTTCCCATGTGAAATACTGAAATTAGACTTGTATCTAATACTTTTCATGAGAATCAACTTCTGATAGATCAAAGGCCTCAATGTAAAACCCGAAACACTGAAACTGCTAGAGCCTATAAGATAAATGTGTAAGAAGGACTTAAAATACTCCATTACTCAGAAATTAAGGCTAACAACTGACGAATGGGACTTCATGAAACTAAAAAGATTTTGAGGAGTCAAAAGAAGAAATTGAGTGAAGATAAAGCTCACAAAGTGAAAAAGATCCTTTGCCTGGAGTTCACAGATTTTTGATTGAAGGATAGCAAAGAAATATTTGAATGAGATTGACAATAAATAGTGATTTAAAATAGGACAAAATGCAAATATTGCAAATATTGATTGGAAAGCCTTAGATAACTCTGTAAGTATGTTACTGTTATATTTTCATACTTCATTTAAAAATTACATAAAAATAATAAAATAGGTATTTAAAGTGAAGAGTTCTGCCAGAGGGGGAAAATATGTGATATAGTATTGTGAAGTCTTTAAACTGGGTATTTCTTAGCTACTGTTCTGTTTCTGTGAAGAGACACCATGACCAAGGCAACCATATTTTTATAAAATTTTATTTTTTTCTATGAAAGAGAACTTTTAATTGGGATTTGATTATAGTTCCAGAGGTTAGTGCATTAGCATCATGGTAGGAACATGGTATCACACAACACAGTGTTGGAGAAGCAGTTGAGAGTTCTACATCATGATCTGTAGGCAGAGAGAAAGATGTAGATAGATAGATAGATAGATAGATAGACAGACAGACAGAGAGATAGATAAGTACACTGATCTCTGAAATCTCAAAGCCCAAACTCATGGTAGCACTATTCCTCCAAGAAACCACACCCCTTAATCTTTTTAATCTGTCCCAATATGTCACTCCCTAGTGACTATGAGTTCAAATATATGAGTTTATGGATATTGTTCTTATTCAAACTACCACAGCATGTTTGAAAAGCAAAAAGAAAATTGACACACAAACAAGACAGAAATAGGTAAGAAGTGAGTTGAAAAGATAAAGATTATATGATAAAAAATTCTTATAAGTTAAGAAGGAAAATTTGAATTTTTTAAAAGCAATAGTTTGCCACCTTAAGCAAATAAAAAACAGGTTACTTTTTTTCAAGAAAGATATCATCTATGCTGTTGTATCTGTTGTATAGAAATATAGTATAAACTACTAAGCCCAAATAATAGAAAGACTAAGCTAGTTAAGGAATCTTTGTTGCAATGAATTTAGGAGGTCTTTGATTAAGGAGCTGTTGCTGGGAAATAGAAAAAAGAATATGTTCCTGTTGCACTGAACAGTTTGAAACTACATGACTCGTCAAGAAGTGAGATGTGAGGGATGGGAGAGCACATAAATCATAAAGGCCCACTTTCCATGTCTTGAGAATGTAAGGTCTGAAGGATTGCATTTACTGATACATAGGAAGTTTTGAAACAAGTTTGCAAAAGAACAGTATCGTGTGATGAAGTTTTAGGCATGGTAAATTTGAGTTATCCATCATAAATCCAGTTGAAGGCATTGTAAGTCAGTTCCAAGCAAAATCTTGTTCAGGAGAAGGTGACTATATATTATTTCAACAGTCTAACTGACTTGTAAGACTCATAGAGAAATCTTTCATCTTAATATTTGTTTTCAGAACCTATGCTTGAGCATAGATATTACGAAGTCACATATTTAGAGACGAAAAAGTTGCTAAGAAAATAGGAAAGCATGATATTTCTAAAAACTCTAAAACATTCACGTGCACTTTTTTTGCCCTAAACTTAGAACACCACAGGGCAGCAGGACTTACTCATTGCTATGTAAACTCAGAAGGTTGTGGCACATGCAATTTATATATTTTAATGGAGAAATAATAATAGTGCATGAAACTTGAGACTTCACTCTTGCTGACAATGTGAAAAGTTCTATGGACCTACAATCCAATATTAGTGAAAAAAATATTCAAGCAAGCAAAGAAAACAAAAATTCTTCAAAGAAAATTATCTAAGGGCATAGAACAAATTTACTTAAAATGATAAAATTTGATAAGGGCAGAAAAGATTGATCTCCTTTAAATAAAATTATATTTTCCTTATTTCATCCTCCTAGCTCAGTTTGATGGGAATTCCATCTGTGGAGGGAATTGATGGAAAGATACGGCTCACTCTCCTGTCATCGGCTTAACTCTTCCTGTAACCGATCACTACCATTTAATACACTCTTTAATTTTAAGGTGAACAAGTTTAACCCCTTGGGAGGACTACTCAGATATTAAGAGCGCACTTCCGTCATCTTCCATGCACAGATAAGAGGTTCTGCCCGTGTTATGACCGGCTGAAGGCAACCTAAGGACCTGGTTCGCTCTGGCTTGCTCTTGAGGCAGAAATTCCATTAAGGAACGACAAAGAAGGATTATCCCAGGCTATTGCTCAAACACGTGTCCTAAGTAGAAGATCAATGTGTTGAGTTAAGAGTGAGACAATTCATGAGGAAACAAAGCTCCTATGCTCTCCCCAAAGGGGTTGACTCCATTTGAAACAGTGTGTTGAAAGCCGAAGCGAAAGTATGCTCTCAATAACAATAACCCGTCTTTACTAAGAGCAACTAAAACCACAGTGCACATTGTTCGGTAGAGAATAGAGAATGATACATGGAAAGAAAGGTCTCCTAGAGCCAGGAAAACACTGCAGACTAGTTGAAAAACTTCATACCATTACTTGAATTTAATAGAAGCAGACTGGCGAAAATTTTGTGAAAAGGATATTGTTAAAAACGAGAGCAGTTTTACATTGACATTTTTGGTCCCCCCCCCCCCCCCACACACACACTCATGTTTGGTTCTATCCTAGGTCTCTGGATCGTCCAGCGCATGGTTCCTGGTGCTTCCGATGGTGGTTTGACCTCCTGGCATGGGTTTTAGGCTATAACAATCATTGGTTGGCCACTCCCTCAACCTCTAGGCCACTCTTGCTCTAGCACATCCCTCAGGCAGGACAGACTGTCAGTCGAAGATGCCACATGGGTCCAGAATACCACAAGAAAACCTACAGAATCAACTAACCTGGGGTCATAAGGGCTCACAGATATTGAACCGACAACCAGGGACTCTGCATGGGAATGGCTAGGCACCCTACGTGTTATAGCTGTGTAGCTTGGTCCTTTTGTGGGAATCCTAGTAGTTGGAACAGGGGCTGCCTCTCACACTTTCATTGTTTTTCTGGATCTTTTCCCTCACAGTGGATTGCCTTGCTCAGTCTTAATACACGGGAGGTGCTTTGTCTTACTGCAACTGTATGCCATGTTTTGTTGATATACATGAGATACCTGTCTTTTCCTGTATAGAAAAGGAGGAGTAGATTGATGGGTAGGAACAAGAGGTGGGGGATGAGAGGAGGAAGGAGAAACTGTTGCTGGAATATAAAATAAATAAGTAAAACGAAAGCAACTAATTATTAGTCCAATCTAATTTCTTGGTGTAATGCCATGTGTGTCAGACAGCTTAACAGAGAGATCTAGGAACGATGGAGTCAAAGAAATTGCTGCTAATAGCTTTGTTACATTGGGTGACTCTACACAAGCTCAAGGATGAGCTCTCCAAGTGCCCTCAGGGTAGGGACAGACTTGAGTAGTAGAACACAGGTAACTCTTAAGACAATACAAGCAAAATCAAAATTAGAACTTCTATGAGAATTAAGTCACTGCAGTAAGGGTGAACTCACTCATATTAACATTGCATGTTTCTAGTCACGAGTATGAAGCCCCAAATCCTAAAACACCCCCGACTGTGCCCTTCTTCACAACACCACTATCTTATTTCAAAATAATCTTCAAATTTAAACACTTTGGAAGCCACCTTCTGATCATAACAATCAGCTCCTGATTATCAAAGTTAAGAACTTCCCATAATATAAAATATATTCCTTGTGCCCTAAAGTCTAATGGGTTTTATGTGGTTCTAGTATTGACTCAGTAGCTCACTCTAGCAGCTCCATTTGAATCAAATATGGCTAATGTTAAAGGTAAGATTCATCCCAAAGTATATATTATTTCATCTCTGTGCCTATAAATTTAAAACAGCCATGCACACATACTAATAATGTTAAAAAATGCAGTGACATAATTGTTGCAAAGCATGAAGCAGAGGTTGGAGGACTGTAGTTCCGTTTCTTTGTGCATAGAAGCAGGAAGACTCAAAATTAGTTAAAGGTAGAATGTGATAAATATTCAAACTTAAACTACTTATCTCCCTATTAAACATCCATCTAAAATTCCTCCATCAATCTATTCTATTCATGCCAACTATTATCTATATTCAAACTGTCAATCATCTAGTATATGTTTAAAATAAAAGAGTACTTAGGGGTTTGCAAGATTTCTCAGTGAAGTCACTTGCCACCACGAATTCAATTTCCAGAACATACATGGTTCTAGAAGCAAGCAGCTGTTTCTGCTTCAGTCTCTTCCTTGAATTTCCCACCCCCCTCACCCTTCTCAGTGAGGGACCATAATCTGGAAGTGTAAGAAGCATATATACCTTTTCCTCTACTAAGGTGCTTTTGGTCGGAGTGTTTTATGTAGCAACATAACGGAAACCAGAGCATGTAGGGTGGAAGGAGAGAACTGAGAGAACTGACTCCTTCAAGTTTTCTTCCCATCTCCATATATATATATATGGTGTGACATATGCATTCGCTGCCCCTGCACACTAAATGCAAAAAAAAAATAATTTTAAAAGATAACTGGCTATTTGTAAACTTAGCATTGATATTTAATGTTTCTATTTAAAGATATAATATTATTTTAATGTAGTCTTTTATTACTTTTCTGGATTAATCTGTTTTTTTTGTTTAAATACACTTTAAAAATTTTTTTCCATTACATTTTTTTTCTCAAACAATACTGCAAATTATTCAGTCATCTTTACTCAGTAAATTTTATATATGAATTTGGCTAGGCTTGGCTGCAGCTTTGCTGGGTCCAATACCAGTGTAGAAATCTCTGTAAAGCTGTTCTTTAGATGAGCCACCAGATTCCTTTGTATAATGCAGCTGGACCTTAAACATTCAGTTAAAGTTTAAGAGGAAAGAGTGGGCACTCACAAAGAAAAAGGGAGTCTATCTCTGTGTTATGCAGTTGAAAGCTGCAAGATTGACTGCTGGGATTTCTTGCTGGTTATAGATAAACTTCCCTGCAGATTTGGGTTTGTCAATTTACAATTGTGTGACGTCAACTCATTAAAATCTCTTTTGTTTCAAGCTTGATATAGTAATATAGGAATGAAGGAATATATTACATGTATATATTTCCAATATAGTCTGTATAATTGTACTTTTATACTTTTTACATTCCCCCCAGACATACACACACACACACACACACACACACACACACACACACGAAAACTCTGAGTAAAATATGTTGCTACAAAAAACTAACATTCATTATTTAACTTGAATATCAAATATACCCAAGGAAGCAAATTTTTCATTAGTGCATTAAAAATTTTTAAATAAAAATTCAAAACAAACACTGTAGATGGCTTTAGGAATTTTTGAATATTAAAATTAAAACTGGTTCGAAGACTGAATTATAAAAATACTAATAAAATTGTACAATAATATATTAATGACTTTTATCTTAGGCAATATTTATTAGAATAATTTAGCAAAACTAAATATATTTCTATAAATGAAAATGTAAATATTAATTACCATAATTTATTTAAAGCTTATTTTTGTTCTCACATAGTTCTTATTAAATAACTCAGTGAATTTTTATGGATTTGTAGAGATTTTATTTCTAGAATTTTTATTACATGAGTTTGAAATCTTTGAATTTTCTATTTTTCTTACACTAACTTTGATTGTCTTTGGGCTGAAGCTACTGCATATATTAAAATTTGAAAATCTTTTTGAAGTATCCAAAGCATGATTTTTTGTTTGTTTATTCATTTATTTATTATTTTATTAATTATTTTTTACGGTCCAACTCTCTTCCCCCTCCTCTTTCTGTCTTCCCCAATAAATCCACTCCTCTTGCATTATTGCACAGAAAGGGGCAGGCCTCCCATAGCCTTCTGCAAAGAGTGGCTCATGATGCTATCTTAAGATCAAGCGTGTCCCCCTGTATTAAGGCTGGACAAGGCAACCCAGCATGAGGAATAGGTTACCTAAAGCTAGTCAAAGCACCAGGGACAGCCCTGCTCCCACTGCCAGGAAACATATGAATAGAGCAAGTTGACACAACTATCACATATATGCCGAGGGTCTAAGTTTGTTCCATGCTTGCTCCCTGGTTGTTGGTTCAGAATCTGAGTTCCTCGGAGCTAGGATAGTGGTTTCTGTGGTTTTTCCTGTGATGTTCCTGACCCTACTGTTTCCTATAAACCCTCCTCTCTCTCCTCAGTGGGATTCCCTGACTTGGACTTAATGTTTGACAGTGGGCCTCTGAATTTGACTCCATCATTGAATGTATGAAGGCTCACCAATGACAACCAGGGCAATCACCAATCCAATTACAAGGGGTGGTCAGTTCAGGCTCCAAAGCATAATTATTTATTTTGATCTTTTAAATAATTGTTTTGATATTGTAAAATAAATAGTAACATGAAATTGAATGTAACTGATCAATAATTTGTTATTATACAACATTAATCTATGTTTATGAACACAGGAAAACAATCGAAATATATTCTAAATAATCTGATTTTTGAAAAGGGTGCTGCTGCATGAGATTTCCAGTGTTTGAGGCCAAGTATAGTCATATATTATAGCTAAAAGAATTGTTACTATTTCTTTCAAAGTGTTTTCTCAGTTTAATCAGCTATCTGTATTTAGAACCATGGGGGTCTTCCGGCATTATTTTTGTATATATAGTCATGTGTTTCAAATCCATATATGAGCTTCCCATTCTTTATCATTCTTCCATCATAAAAAAGCAGTGTAAAAGACACACAAGTAAATTTATTTTACTAACTGTAGCATGCATATACTTTTGCTTTAATTACATGGTTTCGCCCGAATAATCACCATCTTGAAAAGCAGTGCAATTTATTTAAATTTCATTATTATCATGGGAGCTATGCATGTGTAACTGTGTGCACATAGACATTAAAGGACAGCCTTGTCCAGTCTAATTTCTTCTTCCATTGTTGGGTGGATTACTCAGGCTGTCAAGCTGGTATTGTAAGTGTTTTGACAGTACTATTAAATTATCTTGCCGACCCAATAGAGCAATTTTATGTTTTGAAATAGGGTGTATTCTTTGGGATCAAACTGGGGAAGCAGAAACCTTATGAATTTTGAAGACTTGCTTTATCAGTCTACTGCTCTATAGCACAGTTCATGCCTTAAAACCTCAGTCAGTTCTCATTGTCTGCATGTTTGGGAAGAGTCAGTGCAGAACTGCTGTATATAATTCATGGTGAATCATACGTGTGGACCAGAAGCTAAATAATCTTTCAGGATAATTTGAGTACATGTCCTCTGACAATTTGTTCTGGCTCTCCTGAAAGAAACTAACTGGTGTTGTGAATGAGGGTTCTAGCTTTATACATTTCTGCACATTTGCACACTTAGAACAAGCATCACAAGAATACAAAAAATAAGTTATGACTTTATTTTAATGATGTTATTTCAAGAGTCCCAAAACATAAGCTATTTTAGTTCTGCATTTTCATGATAATCACAAAAGTATGGTTGCTAAAGTTAGAAGATAATGGTGCAGATACCATCACCTCTAAAAATGAATATCCTCACTAAACATTAACAGAGTATCAGACATAGGAAATATGATAGAAGCTATTCATCTAGGAGATTTAATTGTCTTCCATTGCCCTTAGAAGCACAGATATTAATATTATACCTATATGTAAAATCTATATTTTCCTTCATCCAGCACACAAGAGGTTATTAGATCATTAATTCAATTGCTACAATTTCATCATCTACCTTGGGTCCAGAAACAGACGACCCACATCAGGTGTCTTTCTTTTAGTATGGTTCTTCAAATTTTCATATCCATTAGAAAAGCTATCAGCTAAAGAGCCTGAGTTATCTCTGTACATTCTACACATAACAGCAAAGAGGTTCTGGTTAACCAAGGTAGAAACTCCTGTGTAGGAAAAATTGAAGTCACATAGCTTGGACACTGTCCCCTAAATTCTGAAGTCAAGATTGATATAGTTTGCAAGTAAGGACTATTCCTACATGTCAGCCGAGGCAAAATTCCAAGCATTTGACTTATGCTCTGTGCCATCCTTCCTTTCAAATATACGCTGGTTTACAACTGATTGTTCTTTAGAATGGGTGATTGTCTTTACATAGTAAGGTATGAGGAAATTTAGCCTCAGTTTTCTTTCTCTTTTCCTTTTTTTCATGGTAATAATTTATCTATAAAATTTTTCTTCACCATTTGGAGATTTTCATCTCTATCTTACTAGATTCATTACATTATAAGTAAGTCACACCCACAGATGTCTAACCCAGTTATATATGATAAAAATATCTTGAGGGATTTTCTAAAACACCATTGTTTCACAGAGATGGTCTTTAGAATGTTAGAAACTCTTAGTCTCTTGGTACTTTACAGTACCAATGGTCTGTCAAAATGCTTTTAAAGCTTCTTTCTCCAGGTTTTCACTTTTTTTCCTTCTTAATTTGAGAATAATTTACTATGTAGAAAGGCAAAAAAGCATTCATTCTCACTGCATTTTGCAACTTATATTACAGAATGACAATTTAGTTGCCAATGAATGTACTTCCTAGAAACATATCATTATAATATTAAAGCCTGTATATATTATCTATTGCTATTTAATAAAACATCCAAAACTTAGTTGGCTGAAACTACTGTATTTCTCATTAATCTTCAGATTTTAAAGATTAATATGAATGATCCATATATATACACATATATGTATTTTTTTATATAAATATATATATATATTTCCATATTGTGCAAGCTGTTATTGTTTATTAAGAGACTGCTGGAACCATTGCAAGCTGCCATACATATTTATGCTGTGAAAGTCTCTTTTCATTTTTGTCTTCTCAAAATTAAGAGTTTGATTGAATGACACATACATTTTAAATAGACATTTAAAGGAATTACCCCAAAGAAAGATTGAGTGATCTGTCACAAAGGTGTGTGGAAGTGCTATGGGTCCTTCTAGGTTTAGGGGTTGAACTTTGCCTCATTACAGAAAGGTTCTCCAGGAGTGTTGAGTTAGGTAAATTTCTTTCTTGGTTTCAGATCTCAAGAGTAACAATACAATTTACTTGGAATAAAGAAAAATATTGGACTAGAAGAACATTCCAGTGTAGCCTAGTTCAATTCTTGGGAACAGGATGCTCTTCAGTGCTTTAGCATAGGGGGTCTCTGATCCCTGGTGTATAAAGCTCAGGTTACACTACTTTCTGAGGTTCCTCAGCCCCAGAGTGAGTTATCTGTGTGCACAACAGATAAAACTCCACTCTTCCTTTGTTATTTTCTTGATTCTTGAGGGACAAGATTGCAATACATGACAGTTTTTTTTATAATATTCCTTGCTTCCCATTAGTAAGTCATAAACTTAATTTATTTAATTCCTTAAGTGTATAGTTGGTTTGTCACAGATGACTCATGCACATTTTTGAACAAAACATAGTGAATTTGCTTTGCACACAGCACACGACATGGCAGGTGCGTTTTAGGAGCAAAGATCTCAAGAAAGTGATGAGAAAACACAGGGAATTTTGATAACATACCACAGAAATTATAACTCTTACTGAAATTGAAACAGCAATTTTAAAAGCTTAAAAATTAAACCATTAACGCCTTAGTAAAAAAAAAAAAAACGATGCCACATAAAAGAAAATTATATAATAAAGTCCATTATGAACATAGCTAAACAAATTCTCAGGAAACTTATAATTCAAATTCAAGAATATATCTAAAAATATTGTCCACCATGATCAAGGTGGCTTCAACCCAGTAATACAGGTATGATTCAATATGTATAACCCACCACAAGAGCATACTAAAAGCTTGAAATCAAATACCATCTTATTAGATGCAGACAAAATCCAACATCACTTCTTCATAAAACTTCTAGAAAGAGTAAGAAAAAAGGAACATTCCTCAATGTAATAAAGGCAGTCTACAACAATCCTGAAATCATTATCATTCTAATAGAGAGAAAAATAACATTTACACTAACGTCAAGAGCACAAAAGGAATGAAAGGATGTCTACTCTTTTCGTGCCCATTCAATATAATGCTGAAAGACTTGCTAGAACAATAAGATTGTGCAAGAAGCTCAAGTTGACAGAAATAGGAAAATAAGACATCAATGTATCCTAATTTGCAAATTAATTTTTCAGAAATCATTTTACACGTGAAAGACACAATGATTTTTACCAATTATTGACTTTATAATTAAGTAATGTGCTACAAATTAAACCAGTAGTTTTTCTACATACAAATGACAATTATACTGAAAAGAAATCAGGAAAACAGCATCTTTTACAATATCTTTAAAAATAGAATATCTTGTAATAACTCTAACCAAGCAAGTGAAAGACTTGTAGAAAAATACTTCAAAATGTTAAAGAAAAAAATTGTTTCCAGAAGATTGAAAGATTGCCTATGCTCATTAAATTGTATGATTAATATTGTGAAATGGCAATCCTACCAATGTGAATCCATAGATTTAATTTAAGCAATTACTATCCAAATTTCAAAATAAGTCTTTATATAAATTAAAAATAATAATCTTAGCTTTATATGTAAATACACACACACCCCAAAACAAAAACAAGAAAACTAAAATAATCCTGAAAAATAAACACTTCTGTGGGTGTCCTCAAAAAATGTAGTACCGTTATTTCACCTCTCAGTCACTACAGGATGTTATAAATACATCCTTGTGTTCAAGATTTCAGTATATGGGCTGGAGAGATGGCTCAGAGGTTAAGAGCATTGCCTGCTCTTCCAAAGGACCTGAGTTCAATTCCCAGCAACCACATGGTGGCTCACAACCATCTGTAATGGGGTCTGGTGCCCTCTTCTGGCCTGCAGGCATACACACAGACAGAATATTGTATACATAATAAATAAATAAATAAATATTTAAAAAAAAGATTTCAGTATAATGAACAGAATCCAAAAATTTGGGGAGGAGCCTCATTGCGGAAAAACATACTCTAAGGTAGGATATCTATCATAGGATAGTTAAAATAGTAAGGAAGTCCAATTAATCACAAAAAAAAATGAGAAATAAAAACAAAATTTTTTAAGCTGTGTAAAGATCTCAGATGAAACTCTGAAGGTGAGAATAGGATATTCACAATTGCTACTGACTTAACTGTTATTTGAGTTTTACTAGGGATATTACTTCTATTCCCTTCAGACAGAGAGGGCAATGGCAGACTAAAGATAAGACTCCATTTGTGTTCAGATGGTAAATTGGTGAGCTCATTGGGATATTTAAAGTAGCATAGGAGGAGAAATAGGGATGATGGGGGCAGCTTCTTCAACAAAACACTCCACCCAACATGGTTGACCGCTGAGGAAACTGCATCACAGGAGGCCGCTGCGCAGCTTGCAGGCTCTGAAGAATCTTCACTCAGCAGTTATTCACCTCTTAAATTAATTTGCAAAGGGTCCTTGCACATCTTATGAGTTCTATGAGCCTGCTGTGTCATGTGTGTCTTTTGAGTTTCATGAACCTCCTGAACCTCCTGCTCGAGGATACACTGTTTTAACCTGAAGGAAATAGCTACATAACAGCCACCACTCTGAGATGCTGAGCTGTTCTCTTCACTGACTCACAACAATTGCTTTATGAATCACTTTGAATGGACTTTTCCTTGCTCCTATTCAGAAAGATCAACAGTCCAAGTGACAGCAGAGCAGAGGAGAATGAGGACAAACTTGGCATACCTGAGTCTGTCACTCAGGAAAGCTGCAATAACCTCCACAATGCCATTGTTTTCTTCTTCTTCCAAGGTCTAATGCTTGCATAATTTATTCTCAGAGGCCTTTAGAAATTCAGTTCCATTGTCAGACTTCCCATAGTGTTTTATACAAGATTGGTGATTTTTTTGTGACGCTAATTACAAATAAGTGAAGATCTAAATTGTACATAAGCTTCTCAGCAAGCTTTTTTTCCCCCATGTTTTCTAAATGCTCAAGATCTGAGGCTACCTAGACAGAAGTCTATGTGACAACAATAGTATGATATGCAATTTTTAAAGATAAAATGCAATTCTAAAATACAACATCTTTAAATGATAATAAAGTATTGGTAACAGTTCTAGCTACAATATTTTGGGAAAAAATATGTGGAAAATAAATCCTTTCCAAATATGAGACACAATTAAAGTTTGCCTTAAAAAATCAGCTCAACCCTTATTTTCTAAGTACATCATTGAGGTCCCTTAAAGATCACAAGTTAACATATGTAAATTTTTTCAGACAATTGTTTATTTTAAATTTCATGTCAACAAAGACATAATATAATAATTAAGTGAAGTTTTGTACACTCAGTATAGTCCAACAAATTAAACATTAATTATTTATAGTGAGTTTGAAAGCTCTATCCCCCTTTTGTTTAAATAAGAGAGTTCTAAACCTACTATGAAATTATATACAATAAGTACAAATATCCTATTCTAACTAGCTTGGTCTTGTATAATAAATAACTTGGCCAAGTCATGAGAGAAAGTAACTACATTTACATGGTCTTCAACCCCATCAAAGATCTGAGAAGGGAAATAATGTTACCTGGGTAATTAGGAAGTTCAGTAAAACAACTTCCAAAACATGCAACAAATCACAGAGACAACTAGCTACCTGGGCAATCACCCAAAGTCACATTAGCAGCGTTGAAGCAACCAACTTCGGCTAAGGCCTAACATAACTGACATACCATTTTCAAAGGCAAGCAACTTTTCAAAACTATCTTACCCTGTCTTGGCAGGATATGACAGCCCTGTTTTATCCATTGATGCACACTCTGTATTTTTGTCAGTCGTTGAGGTATGGGCATTTCTTTGCCCAAAGGCCAGTTCTGCCAAAAAGAAAGGCTCCAGGTGGAGTGTCTTTGGTGCTCAACATTCTCTTAGGAATAGAGTGGTATTGCCAGGAGCAATTGTGTCTCACTACCAGAAAACTCTGAGTTAGATTAAAGGCCATTTTCTACAGCTCTTTGAAGAAGTTGAAGATTATCTATCTATACTGAGTATAATCTCTATATATCTAAAGAACCTGATTAGTTTAATTATAAATGACAAACTTAGATGACTATTAATCTATATAATTCTCAATATCTATCTAACTTAAAGACTAAGAAAATAAACGACTGTGAAACAAATGAGGACAATGACCTCCAAATATAAACAATGTACAAATATACATTGCAGTAGGTAAATATATATCAATACACAAATATTATATAAGTATCTTAATCAGAGGTAGAAATGTACACTGCAATATGGTAAATACATACAATATATATATATATATATATCAATATAATATATGTCAATACATAAAAAATGTTTTAAACAGAGGTAGAAACATGCATGCATACAATAGTCAAAATAATTTAACTTATCCCATCATCCCTCTTTTTTTTTTTTTCAAAATGATCCCTGAGCTTATAAAATTCCTCCCCCAACCCTCAATCGTATACTAATTATAATCAACCCATAAATGATGTCCCTAAACCCAAGGGCAAACTTTACTGGGAGAGGGGACGTCGTCCTCTAGAATTACTTCCAGCTGTCATGGGGGCGACGTTCTTTCTGGGGGATCCTGTGAAAGTAAAATGATAGTTAAATTTCAAGATCAATGTCTTTTCAAATTGCAAATAGTCTCTGAGTATTTTGTGCAGGTCTGGCCAAAATGTTGTATAAGATGTGCACCATTTCAGCTAACCAAGTTGGAACTGTCTTGTGCAGCTGGTATCCAAAACAGGTCTTGTAGTATCGCTATCAGAATCATGACGTCATATCAACCAGGTGGAGTTGTTGTTATGGGGCCCCATCTTCTTCCTGGAAACTTCAAATGTCACTTCAGGAAAAACTCATTGTTCATTGTGAAAAACTTAAACATTAATCATATAGACATATATGTATATATTCACTGAAAGACATGATAGATATATTCAATGAAAAGTATGATAGATATGAAGGAAAGCAAAGATGTTTTCTAAACTCATATTTCTTTCTGTCCCATATCATGGCTCTTGTCATGAGACAGAAACTCCAGAAACTCTGGGTTTTTCTCTTACTAACAGGCTTTGAATTGGAGAGGGACTGAGCCAGAGTCCAACTTCAAAACCAGCTTTATAAATTTAGAAATATGGTTTAATGTTACTTACACAACCCATTCAGTTTTCTTGATATTTCCTATTGGGCAGGTATTTTTCCATCTGTCAGTATCCAAACATCCAGGGTCCCTTGAATTTTTCAAAGATGAGTGTTTTCCTGTGGAGATAGGAACAGAACCCTGCCCCCATTCTATATGTTTTTCTTACCACCTGTATGAATATCATCATTGTGGATGAGTTGTCATTTCTCCTTTCCAAGAGGTTTCTCCTCTTCAAATCGAAACTTTATTAATTTTGATGGTATCCACAATTTTTCTTCTCCTGTGGAAACAAGAGCAAACCTCTTCCCCAACGAAGCACATCTCCTTGCTTCCATTGAGAGGTCAGCACATCTTTGAAATAAATCGGTTGATTTAGTTCAGCAGACTTTTCCATTATCCAATGTCTTTCTGCTGCTGTCGTTCCTTTCTCATTAGCGTTAAGAAAATTCAAGGTTAATAAAGCATTATGTAATCTATTTCTGGGGGTATTTTCGGTCCCTTTCTGTTTGTTCAGCATATCCTTTATAGTATGATTTGATCTTTCTATAACTGCCTGACCTGTAGGATTATTTGGTATACCTGTAATGTGTTTTATATTATAATAATTAAAAAAGCATCTCATTTTCTTAGATACATATGCTGGTCCATTATCTGTCTTTATTTATGCAGATATACCCATTATGGCCATTACTTCCAATAAATGTGTGATTACTGAATTAGCCTTTTCTGAGCTCAGGGCAGTAGCCCATTGAAAACCTGAATACATGTCTATGGTATGGTGTACATATTTTAATTTGCCAAATTCCATAAAGTGGAACACATCCATCTGCCAGATTTCATTTCTCTTAGTACCCTTTGGGTTACTCCCTGCAGGCAATGGTGTTTGATTATAGAAAGAACAAGTAGGACATCTCTTTATAATGTCCTTAGCTTGTTGCCAAGTAATGGAAAATTCTTTCTTTACGCCTTTACTATTGATATGATGCTTCTTATGAAATTCTGAGGCCTGCAACACACTTCCAATCAATAATTGATCAATCTCAGCATTGCCTTGGGCTAGAGGACCAGGCAGACCTGTATGGGACCGGATGTGTGTTATGTACATCGGACAAAGCCTGTTCCTGATTATATCTTGTACCTGGATAAACAATGAAGTCAACTCTGTGTCATCTGGTATAAATTCAGCGGTTTCAATATGCAAGATAACTCTGCATATTGTGAATCTGTAACTATATTAAGAGGTTCTTTAAAATCCCTTAGCACCATAAGAATGGCATATAATTCTGCCTTCTGGACAGAATTATAAGGGCTTTGTTACACCTTACTCAATTCATCTGACTTGTAACCTGCTTTCGCTGATTTATTTGCATCAGAATAGAACATACGGGCTCCAGTTATTGGAGCATCATGTACAATTCTAGGAAGAATCCAAGAAGTTCTTTTTATGAGGTTAAGTCTACCACTTTTGGGATAGTTGCTATTAATTTCTACCAAAAAATTAGCACAAGCTCTTTGCCACGGTTCATTGTCTTCCCATAACTTTTTTATTTCTTCAGTAGTAAAAGGCACTATAATTTCTGCTGGGTCTATACCTGCTAGTTGACGAAGTCTCAGCTTACCTTTTATAATTAATTCAGAGACTTTTTCCACATAAGTTTTTAATTTTTTACTTGGTTTATTAGGTATAAATATCCACTCTAAATAATACCTTACCTCTGCATTAGAATCCCTGTAGGAGAAATTCTGGAAGGCAATATGACTAGGATGCAGCTAAGATTTGGGTTCACCCTATCCACATGTGCCTCCTGTAATATTTCCTCAATCATTGTCAGTTCTTTTTCTGCTTCAGCTGTCAGTTTTCTTGGACTATTCAAATCTTTATCACCATCTAAGGTTTTGTTTAAATGAACTATTAGATCAGGTGTTATCCCAACAGCTGGTCGTAGACTGGAAATGTCTCCTAACAATCTTTGGAAGTCATTAAGAGTGTTTAACCGGTCTCTCCTAATTTGTGCCTTTTGCATTTTAATTTTCTCTAACCCTATTCTATAACCTAGGTAATTAATAAAATTTCCTCTTTGAATCTTTTCAGGGGCAATTTGTAATCCCCACCTAGGCAAGACTTTCTTTACTTCTTCAAACATGCTTTCTAAAGTATCTTTATTTGAATCAGATAACAAGATGTCATCCATGTAATGATAAATGATGGACTTGGGGAATTGTTTACGAATTATTTCCAATGGCTTACTTACAAAATATTGGCACAATGTAGGACTATTGAGCATACCCTGTGGGAGGACAGTCCATTGATATCTCCTATTAGGCTGAGAATTATTATAAGTAGGCACTGTGAAGGCAAATTTTTCTCTATCCTTTTCTTGTAACGGTATAGTGAAAAAACAATCTTTCAAATCAATAACTATAAGAGGCCATCCTTTGGTAACAGAGAAGGCAAAGGAATTCCAGATTGTAGTGGGCCCATAGGTTGAATTACTTTGTTGACAGCTCTTAGATCTGTCACCATTCTCCATTTACCAGATTTCTTTTTTACAACAAACACAGGAGAATTCCAAGGGCTGGTTGATGCTTCAATATGGTGAGCATCTAGATGCTCTTGCACCAGCTGTTCCAATGCCTGTAGTTTATCATCAGCTAGAGGCCACTCTTTGATCCATATTGGCTTCTCAGTTAGCCATTTAAAAGGTAGGGCTGTTGGTACCTCTAAAGGTTTGGTATTTGCTGTATGTTCTTGTACAGTCTGAATGGCTGGTGACTTTTTTCCATAATACCTCATCATATCCTTCCCAGAATTATGAGTTTCTGGAACTACAGGAATGTTAATCTGGGTATTCCATTGCTGTAGCAGGTAATGGCCCCATAAATTTATGGCAATATTGGCTATATATGGCCTTAGTCTTCCTATTTGTCCTTTGGGCCCTAGGCATTCAACCCATCTTGTGCTTTGTTTTACACGAGATAGGGTTCCAATTCCCAGGAACTGAACATCTACCTCTTGAAGTGGCCAATTTGGATGCCAAGATTCTGGGGTAATGATACTTACATCCGCACCTGTGTCTAATAAGCCTTCAATAAAAGTGCCATTTATACAGACTCTTAGCTTTGGTCTTTGATCATTAATAGAAGTCTGCCAAAATATACGTTTACTCTGTCCTACTGTGTTTTTTGACTCATCCTCCACACGTAATTCATCATTTAGACCAGTATTACTTTTTACAGCAGAAATTGGAGCTTTTAATTTTCTTGGTGAGGCATGTTCTCCACTGTGACTGGGAATGACTGGGCCACTGTTGGCTTGGGGGCCTGCGAGAGGCCCCCCAAGGAGTTTCCCGATGATATCGGATTGCCCCGTCTGTCTGTTGTTTACTTACATTCGTTGGACCAATGCCGGCCTTTACCGCATCTCCTACATATACCTGAAGGCTGAGGTCTCCTATTTTTGTCATTCCCAGAAGAGATATTATTCCTAGAAATTCTTTGCCTGCAATCCCTTCGCAAATGTCCTAATTTACCACAATTAAAACACCTGGCAGTTTGATGTCTCCTCATTGCTTTGGAAATCGCTTCTCCTACCCAAGATTCATCATTATAGCTAAATGTCTCAACATTCATCGTATGCTGAATCCATTCATCCATAGGTGCTGATCTAGACTTTAAAGGCCCAATTATCTTTTTGCATTCTATGTTTGCATTCTCAAAAGCTAGAGATTCAAGAAGTATTCGTCTAGCTTCTGGGTCTGTTACCCATATGTCCAGAGCCTTAATTTATCTTTGCAAAAAGTCAATAAAGGGTTCTCTCGGTCCCTGCCTAATTCTAGTATATGATTCAACCCTTTTTGCTGGATCTTGTATCCTATTCCAAGCATTTAAAGGTGCTTGGTGACATAGACACAGTACTTCATCGTCATAAAGAGCTTGGACCTGTGGATCAGCATATTCTCCTGCACCAAGAATTTGATCTTGGGAAACCTCAACACCTTTTGCTCTTCCTTTCTGTTCCATATGTTTGGATTCTTCTCTGAAATAAATTCCAAACATCAAGGAAGGTCCATTATCTAAAACTGCAGACACTAACTGATGGAAATCATGGGGGGTAGCTCTAGCATTAGAAGCCCAAGTCCTTATCATTTCCTTTACATATGCATTGTGCAAGCCAACATTAACAACAGCTTGCTTAATTTCTTTCAGATCATTCATTGCTATTGGCGTCCATCTAGCTTCTCTGACTCCCTTTGAGCCTTTAGAAGTTGACGCTTTGTCAGAATTAAGTATAGGGTATGTTGCTAGAACCCTGGGTAAGCCAGTTCTAATAGCTGGTGGAGGCATTGTATCCTGTCCTTGTGCCTCTTTACTCTGTTCACCAGCTGCAATAATTTCTCCAATCTTTTCAAATCTTTTTATCATTGTCTCTCTTATATCCTGAATCTCCTGATTTCCAGTGATTTCACTGAGGCATCAATTTTTTGGTCCCCATTCTGCACCTGTGATTCCAAAACTTTAATTTTTTTCCTTCAAAGATAACATGTCCTCCTTAAACTTTTCTTGTATATCATGTAGATTCCCATCTTGGAGGTACATTCCATCTGTTACCTTATCCAAACTTTGTGATAAAGTCTGAACGTCAAATTCAACAGCCTGAACCCTTTCAGGTAACTTTCTAATATCCTTGGATATGGAGTCAATTTTGTCTGTCATAGTATCCACTTGTTCAGATAACCTCTGATTTTCAAGAATTTTAATCCTGTCAATTAGTTGTTCATTATTAGTTCGTAAAGATTCTATTGTTCTTAGGAGTGCCATATTCTTCCTTAATAATAGAATATGGAAAAGAAAACTGAAACCTAGTAACAAGCAAATCAAGGTATCCCCATAATCATATAAACCTTGTATGACGTAATCCATTGTATTAGTAAATATAAATTTACTAATCCATTGTATTAATGAAAACAAAGCAGTAAAATTTGCGTTAGAAACAAAAACTGCCATATTACCTATTATCCAGCAGGTTGCGCTGTTGCCAAGTCGCGATGAAAACGGAGTCCTGTTTCAGTGCCTTAGTAGATGTTCAAAACTGGAAAATGCAAGTTTCTCAACAAAGTAAATGTAATTAAATCAATTCCAGAGACGGAACCAGAAGCCCAGAATCCAGGGGTAGAGAAGAGCAACCTGGAAGCCGCTTATGCATCCACATGATAGAGTCACCCTGAGGGGTTGCAGCTTTCAGCAACCGCGTGCTCTGGTTTGCGCCACTTAAGAGCTGTGCTTACAAGGGAGATTTAAAAGAGCAAATCACGCGGGCAGAGACTACGCGGGCCTGTGGAGTTTAAATCCACGTGGGGAGGCCAAGGCCGCCGCTGCAAGGCACAGGCAGCTGCTGAGGAAGGGAGGTCTCCCGCCAAGCGGAACTCGC
Organism: Microtus oregoni; assembly: GCF_018167655.1. Classification (NCBI taxonomy): domain Eukaryota; kingdom Metazoa; phylum Chordata; class Mammalia; order Rodentia; family Cricetidae; genus Microtus; species Microtus oregoni. The sequence goes on from NW_024543062.1 coordinate 73,910,253, forward strand.
GGCCAGCAGCCGAGTGAGGAAAGGAGAGGTTCTAAAACCAAACGTTGGGTGCCAAAATGAAGGCGTAAGTCACAAACAATGGCACACCAGTTTGGAATTATGATTAATAGGGTGGTATTTATTTAAAGGGGAAAAAAAACTTACAGATCACTGTCCCAGGCAACAGCCCTCTAAGCAACAAGGAAGGGACTCTAGTCGCTGGCGGAGCTAGAAGTGAAGAAGGAGAGGAGAGGGAAGTGGCCACGTTTTTTAAAGGGAGAGAGACCACGCCCCAATGGGCTGGTATCTCAGCAGCTATAGGCTGGAGGAGTTGGAGGACCTCCCGTAACATTTATATATATTTTTTCTCATTATAAAGAATAATCACTAATATGTAAGTCAATAGTTTTGTCCTTATGAGGCACACAGGTCTCATAAAAGAACATAGAGTTATGGGGCATGTCATTTGCCTTAAAATTACTTACCTTACTCTCTCTTTTTATAGTTAATCACACATTTTACTAATCAGTTCAAAGTGAGAGACCATATGGTGTAAACTATTCTGAGAACATCATGTACATTTCTCATAATCCGTCATCTACCACATTAAAATTAGACTTGGGATTTATTTTGAGAAATGCATAAGAATATTTTACATAGAATGAGCAATTTTGTGACATAAGCATAACCATTTCTTTCAATGACAAATTACAGATGGTTGAAATCTAAACTGTACCAAAATTGCAAATGATTATTTTTCTCTACATTCATGCTTAAATGGATATGTCTTTTGTTCTCTTTCATCACTTTAATTTTTTCCTCTTCATGTATATTTTTAAATAACTAGTCTTAAATTTTGCTGACTGGCATGTTTATTTATTTTTATCAATTTTTAAATATTTTTATTTTAAATTTTATTATCATTTTGTGCTTTAAAAATTTTATAAATGCACACAATGATCTACAATGACCATATCTAGCCCATATTTCCCCCTCAATTCTCCTATTTCCAGACTAACATATTTATAATGAAGTGAAGCAAAAATCTGGCTTGGGTGGGTTGATGCTCTCTAGGCTGGCCCTTTAATGAAGAGCTATTGACTGCTGATATTTACTGTATTTTATTTTTTTGTGACTTTTTTTTTGAAATTACAATATAATCACATAATTTCTCTCTTTGCTTTTCTTTGCCCAAAGTCTCTTGGTTTTTCTTTCAAATTCATTAGCTCTTTAAAATTTGTTGCTATGTGAATACATATAATATATGCATTAATGTATGTGTATATATGTATATATATATTCCTAAATACAAGCTGGTCATTCTCTATGATGTTATTTTCACGTATGTCTTAAAGGTTGATGATTTAGTATTGGATAAGCATTTGGTTATTTTTCCCTGGGGAAGACGATTTCTCCCACTCTCAGCATTATTTAGTTGCCTGTACCTTTTTTTTTTTTTTTGACAGGATTGAGGCCTGGTGGGCCTTCCTCATTCACTTTGGCATGTTTATTTGTAGTCTTCCTTGATTAGCACATATGTGGATAGCCATGTTAGTGAGTCTCTATGTAGACTCAAGCATTTGCAAAAGACACAATCTCACAGCAAACTTTCTGATTCTATTGTTCTTACAATCTTACCACTGCTCCTCTTTTGCCTTAGGTATGAGAATTGTTTTGTAGATGGATCCATTGGGACTGGGCTCAACAACTCTACATTTTGATTGGTTGTGTTTTTCTGTAATATTCTCTGAATGATGCTAAGAGATGTTTCCTTTTACTTACCTGTGAGTATAAAGACAAATATTTAGAATGTAGTTAAGAAGTAAGCTGGTTTAGTTAAGTGACAGTTCTACCTTCTCCTCCAAGACTCATGACTTCACCAGCTCTGGGGAGTTGGCTAGGTTTCCAGTACTAGACTTGGTTTTCATCTTATTGAGTGAGTCTTATGTCCAATTGGTTAGCATTAAGGTATGTTTACCTTAGGGTTATTATGACACTGATTTTAAATTTAAGTTTTAAAAATTATTTTAATCTCTGTTATGTTTCTATGATAAACCTTGAATTATTTTCCTGTGGTATTTTGATATTCCTTGAATTTCTATAAAATAACTTTTAAAATTCTGTATCTAAAGTTTTATATTAGCCACCATTAGACTTTATTTTGTCCATTTAATGTGGTTCTGAAAGTTTGTGATTTGAGGCACTCTGACATGCAATAATGTCTTTGTGCTGAAGCATTAGAAACTTACTCTCATATTTGCATTGTGGGTTGATTTGGGTTTGTCCTTCTAGAACATCCAAACAGGCTGTTTCTCCTTTTCACCAAGCTTGTGGTCATTGCTACTCTGAGAGCACTAAGTGTATCTTAAATCCAAATTTGAACAAATCTGTGGTTGATGTGTTGAGGACACCTCAGGCTCATTTGGTTTTAAATACATAATTTGTATAATTATCAGAATTGGTTTGGGAAGTACAAAGAAAGGTATCTTATTGTTGCTTTATTGCCATGTTTCAATCTTGAGTCTAAATGGAACCAGATGTTGACTTCACAGTAATCATTTTGTGGACAGGAGTTGTGAGGTTATGTGCAGTTTTGAACTTCTCCAACTGGATGTGACACCGAAGTCCAAAGTAACATTTTGCCTATTTTCCTATCTTCTTTCATGTGGGTAAGGGCATTATTTGTTCTGCTGCCTTAGAAGATGAAGAAAGAAAGCAGGCAGTCCCATGACTGGTGTGGTCACGGAATCTGTGTTGTACTTGGTCCTCACAGCCCACTGATAAAAGGGTAGAACAGAGGCAGACCAAGACCATTTTGCCACCCACTTGCTGCTGAAATCCAATATTACTGCACTTGGTTAGTGTTTATTTGGAATGCAATGCGTATTTACACCATTGAAGATGAAAGACCTTCTGTCTCTATGAGTGAAGGTTCTGTCTTCAGAGAACTGGCCTTGGAACTGTTGTACATGAGACCTGCATAATACTGTGTCTCACCATGCTTACCTCTAAGAAGAATTTTCCAGGTATTTACCTGCTTTAATGTCCCTATGTATCTCTAGTCAATGGAGTCTTGCTATGCACTAAAGTCCACCAGCTTGGTGGAAAAAGTAGAGGTCACTCTTTTACTAAGCTGAAGTCTTATGTCTTACAGCTTAGTCATATCACCATGTGCCAGTAAAGGGAGTTAGCATGTGACTACAGCCTAGAGATGTTCCAGCTTTTATCTAAGCTCTGAAGAAAGTCTATTTTTAAATTAGTTTTTTTTCTTTAAATATATTTCTTGGCCTACATTTTGATTATATTTTTCTTCACCCTCAACTTCTACAATGTCCTCTCAACTTCCTATGCTGTAAGAAATCCTACAGCCAATAGCCTTTAAGTTACCTGCCCACTGGGGCATGGCCTCTTATACTATTTATGCCAATGTAAAGCACATGTTTGGCCTCTTTTTTGGCTGTGGGATTCAGTTGCTGTTGTCCTTTCCAGCAGAGGATACTGATTTGTGAGTCTACCCCTAAATAAATAACTATCTATTATTCTCAATTCTGAGCTAGTGCAGAATTTCTTTTAAGCATCCTTCTTCATCTGGTACCCACGTGGATTTGGACTCCACACCTACTGGGTGGACGGCTCAAAGACTTAGCCAGTCCATGGCCCAGAAAGTCTCCAAACCCTGCCCACTTGGCTTGCTTTTTAACTAAGCAGTTTTTTATAGAACCCCTGCCACAGTGGGGCTTACTGCGTGCAACAACTTGGAAATTTGACAAGTACAGGTGCAACTGCCATCTTCCCTGGCATGGTTCCCTGCTGTGGTTCCTTGCCATGTGGTGACTTGTGTGGCTTCCAGTTTGTGCTCCCTGCCTGTGAGTCCTGGGTTTCTTGCTCTGTATATGCGATTGATTTAATTGACTTTAATTTGTCAAACAAAGCATATTTCTCAGTATTTAATCAGTACCAAGGCAGGAAACTAAAATGGCTAAGGACTGTTCCTGTTGTCACCTGTTGCATTTCTGCTAGTTGTGACTCTGCAACCATGACATCTGCTGGACAATAAAGATTATTACACCTAAAACAATCTACTGGATCTCATAACAGGTAATAACAATTCAATATGACAGACTACATTAATATTGAAACTTTTAGTAACTTTTTTTCAAATACTTTGGATTGTATTCTGCAGGCTTATATGGTTATGGTGATACTTCCATTTATTAGATATTGGGACTCAGTTTTTTTCTTAATATTATATTATTAAAAATAATGTGACACTTTCAGGAATGATACATTCTTTACAGACTAATAATGAACAGCTAGTTGATAAGATTAATACTGTCAAAAATCAAAAGTTAACTGAAAAAATTAATACTATTGGAAAGGGTAACATTAATTTGACAGAAAAAATTGAATCAATAGCTAATGGTACTGAGAAAATATCTGAAAGAATTCATACTCTTGAATTTGACAGTCAAAATTTGTTAAAACATTATGATAGGTTAGCAGATAGAGTATCTCTCCAGGATGGTAATCTGCACACTATCCAAGTAATGTCCAAGGACATTATCTTTAAAGGAGAAATTTCAGACCTTGGAATCACATGTACAGAATGAGGGCCAGAGGCTAGGATCCAAAGAAGGTAGATAGATACCTGTAGGAATGAATGATCCTAAAAGAAATTAAGCAAGCTGTTATAATTTAGGGCTTGAAATCCACATTGGTTAGGGAGATGATAAAGACATGGGCTTCTAGCATCAAGGCAACACCATATGACTGGATTCAGTTAGTTTCAGCAGTCTTGGCTGATGGGCCTCAGTTGATGTTTAAATGTTATTTCAAGGAATAAGATAAAATTCTAGAACAAAAGGGAAAAGCAAAAGGACTTGACACTTCCCAAGATAAAATTCTTGGTGAAGGCACTTATGCTGATTCACAGGTTCAAGCTCTTTATTATGAACAAATCTTGTCCTTATGCCACAAAGAAGTCTTAAATGTTTGGGACAGGATTCAAGAACAAAGAAAAATAATTTAATCATATACCAGGGTTAAACAGGGCCAGAGAGAACAATTTAGTATTTTTTTTTTTACAAAAATTAACTAAGGCTGTACAAATAGGAGTAACAGACCCAGATGATAGACGAGTACTTATTGAATCTCTGGCTTTTAAAAATGGCAACTTAGGAAGCAAAAAAAAAATTGGACCTTTAAATGTTACATCAACACCTATGGCTGAATGGATCCTGCATACAGTGAACATTGAGACATTTGACAGTATCTTTGGTAGGAGAAACATTTTTTTTAAAGGAATGAGAAGACATCAAAATGCCAAATGTTTTAATTGTGGTAGAATAGAACATCTGAGAAGGGATTGTAGACAAGGAATTATGAGAATAATATCTCCTGTGGAAATGGCAAGAATAGGAAGACTCAGGTTTCAGGTATATATAGAAGTTGTGGCAAAGGCCAGCATTGGACCAATGAATGCAGATCAACAAAAGATAGACAAAGCAACCCGATACCATTGGGAAACACCTTGAGGGGCCTCTCGCAGGTCAAGAGTGGCCCAGTCATTTCTATTCACTCTGGAGGACATATCTCATCAGGAAAATTAACAAGTCCAGAGCCTTCTGTAAAAGACAATATTGTTCTATATGAGGGCATAAACATGGAAGATAAATCAAAAATTCCAATAGGAAATAGGAAATGTATATTCTGGCAGAAATGATCAAAGACCAAAGCTAAGAGTGCATATAAATGGCATTGTAATTGTTGGTTTGATAGACACAGGTGCAGATGTGAGTATCATTACTTCAGAATCTTGGCATCCAAATTGGCCAATTCAAGAAGCAGATATTCAATTACTAGGAATTGGAACCATATCTCAAGTTAAACAAAACATGAGATGGGTTGACTGCATTGGGCCAGAAGGTCAGAGAAGGAAGCTAAGGCCATATGTGGTTAATATTGCAGTAAATTTATGGGGTCATGACTTGCTGCAGCAATGGAGTACCCAGATTAACATTCCTGCAGTCCCAGGAACTCATAATTATGGGAAGGATATTATACACAAAGGTCACCAGCCATTCAGGCTGTACAAGAACATAAAGCAACTAGCAAACCTTTATAGGTACCAACACCCCTACCTTTAAAATGTTTAACTGAGAAACCAATATGGGTTAAGCAGTGGCCACTAACTGAAGAAAAGCTGCAGGCTTGAGAACAGCTGGTAAAGGAGCAACTAGATGCTCACCATATTGAAGAATCAACAAGCCCTTGAAATTTTCCTGTATTTGTTGTTAAAAAAAAAAAAGAAATCTGATAAATGGAGAATGGTAACAGATCTAAGAGCTTTCAATAAGGTAATTCAACCCATAAGCCCTCTACAATCTGGAATTCCTCTGCCTTCTCTATTACAAAAAAGATGCCCTCTCATAGGTATTGATTTGAAAGCTTGTTTCTTCACTATACCTTTACAAGAAAAGGTTCAAGAAAAATTTGCTTTCACAGTGCCCACTTAAAATAATTCTCATAGTAGTAGGAGATATCAATGGTTTGTCCTCACACAAGAAATTTTCAATAGCCCCATTCTGTGCCAATACTTTGTAAGTCAGCCATTGGAAATAATATGTAAGTAATTTCCTAAGTTTATAATTTACTATTACATGGATGACATTTTGCTATCTGATTCAAACATAGATATTTTAGAAAAAAATGTTGAAAGAAGTAAAAAAAGTTTTGCCAAAATGGAGATTACAAATTGTTCCTCAAAAAATACAGAGAGGAGATTCTGTCAATTACCTAGGTTATAAAATAGGTCTACAGAAAGTAAGTGTATTATAACAGGGAAGTCACAGTAGCAGGAGCCTGAAGAGGCTGATCATTTCACATCCATCATGAGTAAAAGAGAGTAGGTCATTCTCAGCTTTCTCTCTTTTATCCAGTCTAGGAACCACGCAATGAAATGATCTGGACCACATTTTAGGCAAGTCTTCCCACCACAATTGTTTGGATTGAGAAAATATTTCAATAAATATTCAGAGTTCAGCCTATGTAGACAGTCAGTCATTTAGACTTGCTTTTCCAGTGGTTAGAAAGCCTGCCAAGTTGCAACTGAAATTAACCATTGTTTGTGGTTCCTTGTTTTCCCTTTATAAACATGGCATTGTCCATGTGTGTTTGTAAGGAGAACTTCCAAGGGTTTCTTACTCTACCATATGAATCTACTACTCGATATATTTCCATTATTTCCAAGGAGAAATGTTAAATACAAATGAGAGAATTGCGTAATGAAAATATACTAATTGCCAATGCCAATGTGCTTGAAGCAGAAACATATATAATAAATACTCAAAATGTGGTTAAAAGATAATTAAAAGTGTTAAGACTCTGCAAGTAGGATATAACTATGCTGTGTTCTGCAGGAATAATACAATGAGATTTCAGCTGATAAGGCAGAAGACTGACCTACTGTAATGAAAATTTTCTGATGGAGGCAAACCCAGTTTGCAAGGCAGGCACTTGGCCCTTTTGCATCTACTGATTCTCACAGTGGATCTCCTGTGAAGCCATAAGCACTCTCCTTTGATGCGAGATTAAGCAGAGTATGGATAAAACTCTTTCCCATGTACAGGTATATTGGGTCTTCTGTCCAAACTGTGGAACCTCCAGTAGGAAATTTAGTCACACAATCAATGATTGTAGTTCCCAAAGTCTAATCTCCGCTTTGTTCCCTGAAATACATGAGAAGCCACCTCCCTGAAACTATCTTCCATTTGGCAGGACATTCATTCATGAACAAAGTCTTTCATATAGAACACATTTGGGACCTTCAAAGATAACAGGACATCCAAGCTCAAAGAATTACCTTTGTTTTGCATGTGTAAATAAACTGGAAGCTTTACAGAACAGAAGAAGGACAGCAGGAGAAGAATAAAGAAACTGGTGCGGAAAAGTAAATAGTGAAGGGTTTATTTTTTCCCTCAGATCTAAGTCCCACGCTTGCGGTGAGTCTTCTGGACCCCGAGGGGACACTGAGGCTGGTACTAAGAGGTTTCTGACATAACTAAGGTTTAAGTTCAGATACAATTTGGAAGAAGTGCTCAATGTACACCTTGAATGATATGAGGAGTCAATAGTTTTGGCAACCAAATGGTCAGCTTATTCCTTTCCTGAGAAGATTCTCAGATCTGTGTAGAAATGTGTCTGTGAAAATGTGGAAGACAGAAGTTTTTCACTGAGACAATAATTGAAATTTAGCATCATGTATCCATCTCAGGAAGCAGGAGTAAATGACCATGCAAACTTCTGACAAATTCTAAATAAATTTATAGGCCTTATTTTCCTTTAAAATTATCTTCATAAAACCTACATACACAAGCTCAAATTTTACTGAAGACAAGTAAGTTCACTAGCTTTCAATAACCTTACAATAGTTTTTCGCATCGATTAATCATACTGAGCCTCAGTGTTTAAAACACTTCACATAATATAATTTTACCACAGCTCAATTAAAGTTTAGAAGTCTTTCTCAACAAGTTCATAAAATACATGAGGATACTGTGTCATTTTGGGAACAGCAAAGGTAATATGACCATCAAGATTCATTCATGCTGATATCCTGGTTTTCCTCAGACAGCGTGTACTCATTACGTGCATTATTTTAGTGCTTTTCCTAAGCTGTTCCAATTGCTAAACCATTACATCACATTTTATTTGAGAAAATGCCATTTCTTGCTAATTTTTATAGCACTCCCACTGTGTATGTATCTTGTTCCTATTTTTTTAGGTTGTTATGTCATAAACAATACATTAAGGCATACCTTAATGATTTTCTTTTCTGTGTTTTAGCTATAGTACAAGCTAGTTAACCTCCATGAAACATGCAAATCAAACTGGGAAAGTGGATGCATTTGAGAGGCTAGTGTAGTTATTAGCTTCACAAACAAAATCAGTACTTGCACAAGCTTTTGTATCTCAGACTTTGCATGTTGCTTGCATAGGAGTTGGCATTAAAAAGCGCTATTCAATTCAAACATTTATTTATAAATGCATTTATTTATAAATTTATTTACCTTTTACTTGATTCTTGATATTATATTCAACTATTAATTTCTTTATTAGTCACAGTTCTCTAGAGGAATAAAACAAATACCTATATTATAGCAACAATAGCCCAAGAATTCAGTTCAGTCCATGAGGCTGGATGTCTCAGTTGATCTTGAGTCTATGCCAGTCTATTAGGCTCTAATGCCAGTGAACGAATGGTCTTGTTAGTGAGAGCAAGGGAACGTAGGTGAGTAGAGCAAACTTTCTTCTTCCATGTCCTTTATATAGCCTGTCACCATATGGTGTGGCCCAAATATAAGGTGGATCTTGCCACTTCAAAAGATCTGAACTGACGTTGTGTTTTTCCCATGTCAAATGATTTAAGAAAAATCCCTTACAGGTGTACCAATCTGCTGGGTTTTAGTTAATTTCAGACATATTCTAGTTGACAACCAAGAACAGTCATTACAACTTCTATAGAACAGTGTTTTCAAAATAAATTTTTAAAAATAATACTTCAAACAGATCTATGAGATTTACACTTTTGCTGCCAGATGGCTTAACGACTCGAAAAAATATTTTGAAAATGCAGTCTTTTAATATTGTTTTCTTGTTTTGCAAGCATCACTGCAAATGGTCTTTTTGGTACTTTAGTTGCAAGTGTTTAAATTGTTTATTAATGGAACTTATTTGGAAAGCAAAACAGATATTTACACAATGTAAATGGATTTGACCAAAAAGAAATAAACCCATGCTGTAGTTACTTTCATATTTCCTGATGTTTAAAATTATCAACTTACTGTAATTTCTCCTTAGATCTTACAAATCTTTCTTCTTTTAATGTTATCAACTAAAAAGTTAGTTTTTTTGGATAATAATTACTACAATAGTTGTTATTCATCTTTGGAATGCCACCATGCTAAACACAAGTGCCTATTTCTTTGATTTTTTTTCTGTAGATAAGTTTACTATTAGTAGAACTGGACAGCATTAATCTATGTAGCTTGCAGAACTATTTTCTTTACTGTATTACATAATTATCTGGGGAGCAATTTGGGAATGGAAAGGAGGAAATAGGATATTTATTTAAGTGTGCTAATGAGAGCTGTGCTTATCGAATGGGGAATGCAGCAATGTGCATGTGTCCAGCTGTGAAATTGTCATGATGAAGGTCTCTTCGGGGCCTCATTGGTTGACTCCCCAGGGTCAGAGGAATTAGAATTCAGAATTAAGGAAAACCTCCAGACCTTTGCACTTTTTAACAGGTCAGTGCTTAGAGGCATGTCTCTTCATTTATGGTGATTCTTAAGGAGCCTAACAATAAGATTTTGTAGGATGTTGCTGTTGTTGATAGGATCCACTGAAATCAGGGTACAATTTAGTTTGTTCTTAAAGAGTTCTGATGTATATATTAAATTCTCTATTGTAATCTAGAATCTTACTGATTTTGAAAGTAATTCTTCTAAGAACTAGAGGAGCCCTCTTTCCTGGACAAACAAAAAGAAAATAGAAGGAACCAAAGTTTTGTTACCCCGACTGCTGGATTCATGCACCCTTTGTACCAGTAACAGTACACCCAATGATAAAAGCTAGCTGCCATCATCTGGCCAAGTCATTTGTGTCTACCTGGGTTATGTGTTGTTTACATGATATGCATTTTCTGGTGCTCATTAGTGAGCAATATAAAAGTTTTTATATTTTGTGGCCACTAACATAAAACCACTTTAAACATATCTACTGTAGAATTTCCTATATCCATGTTGTTATATGATATTATTTTAAGGTGAGTTATATTTGTTTATGCTATGGAAAGTTTGTTTAATGATGCAAAGATATGGTGCATTTCTTTATGTAGTACTCATTTAACTCTGTAAAGCTGTGTTACACGGCCTGTCTAAAACACCCGATTGGTCGAAAAAATGATGAAAGGCCAATAGCAAGGCAGAAAAAAAGGATAGGCAGGGCAGGCAGATATAGAGAATAAATAGAGGATTAAGCATCAGAGAGAGCCAGAGCTAAAAAGGAGAGAGGAAGATACTAGAAGGATAGGCAGGGCAGGCAGATATAGAGAATAAATAGAGGATTAAGGATCAGAGAGAGCCAGAGCTAAAAAGGAGAGAGGAAGATACTAGAAGCCAGCCATAGAGCCACCAGTCATTCACAGAGCAAAAGTGAAAACAAGATTACAGAAGTAAGAAAAGGAAAATGTTCGGAGGCAAAAGGTGGATGGGATAATTTAAGTTAAGCAAAAATGGCAAGAAACAAGCAAAGCTAAGGCTGGGCATTTATAATTGTCTCCTATGTGATTATTTGGAAGCCAGGTGGTGGGCTCCACAAAGAACGAATGAGTAAAACAACAACAACAACAACAACAACAACAACAACACCATGTTTCAATCCAAGTCACATTTGCTTTTCCAACTTAATATTTCAACTAGTCTTACAGATGTTTCTGCTTTCAGCTACGACTATGGATGTTTCTGGTTTTGTCCACCTTCTTCTTTCAGCAAGTCTTCCTTTGACTTGGCCCAGAGTCTTGCCTGTATGTTTGTTTTCCTTCCTTTCATTTGAATACTAAGTTGAAGCATCCATAAAGTCTACAAATTCCTCATTTTTCCTTTCCTTTCCTTCAGCTGGTGATAACAGATCCCTCAATGCGATAATAGTTGTGGTCTAAGACACAGGATTGGTACCACAGTGGTTGTATCTCTGGAGGACTGAACTGATGCTGTTTGTCTGTACAGTTAGGTTTTGCTTATGTTGAATACATGATCTAATACTTTTCTGAAGTTATGCTGGTTTGTTCCATTCTAAACTTATACCTTTGTATGTCTGATAGAATTTATCTTAATGTAATATATTGGTCAATAGAATCTATTGTAATGTAATATATTGTTTAATAGAATCTATCTTAATGTAATATGTTGTTCTGGACTCATAATAACAGAGTCTTCCAGCTCTCAATAGTCGTTCTTGGGCTGCTGAGATGACTCAGTGGGTACAGGGATTTGTGGTGCTCCTCTTGATAAGACTTGTGTTCCTCTTGATCAATTTCTGGAACTCAAATAAAAGTGAAAGGGAAAAACTGACACCACAAAGTTATTTTATCTCCTGAGAAATGTAACAGCTTCACAAGCATGTATGAAATTTCTGAAGATGGTCTTTTTTTTGTTGTTGTTTTTTCGAGCAGGGTTTCTCTGTGGTTTTGGAGCCTGTCCTGTAACTAGCTCTTGTAGACCAGGCTGGTCTCCAACTCACAGAGATCCGCCTGCCTCTGCCTCCCAAGTGCTGGGATTAAAGGCGTGTGCCACCACCGCCCGGCTCTGAAGATGATCTTAAATTAAGATTGTGAAGCATTTGATTGTATAGTAGTAAACTTTCATCCTTCTTTATTTTTTTTTCAGAAGCAGAACTAATAAGCTTAAGAATAGTATAATTGGAACATTTCAGAATAATATCTTTTAGGTGTTTACAATCTAATGTCCTTTTTGCCATTTTTAAAATATTTATTATGATGATTTTAAATAAAACAGCTTAATACATTCCATTTGCTTTACATACTGTTGGCTTGACATTCAGATCAAAGATACAGTGCAGTTGTGTGTCAGTTGTAATGTATACTAATATAAATTGCATGTTTCCTAGTATTTTGAGATATGAATTGTTTTATGTGGCTGTCCAGACACCATTTAATATTTCATAAACTAGGCTTCCATATCCTGGGTATATTTCCATATCTGGTATAATGGCCATGTTCACAGTGGGAGTTGGTGATGGATGTCAAGATTTATGTACTCCTATCAACTAAAACAGCTTCAACTGATCCTTAATATTTGTAGATAACCCAGACTCCTTCGATAAATTATGTGGATAACTGCCCATACATTACTTTAGGGAAAAGTATAATGTAGATGGAGATTTTTCTCCAAATAGCCTGTTTCCACTGAACTGGTTTCTTCCTGCTCACTGGGTCCTAATAGATGCTTATGAAATAACCACTCTGAGCTTACTATCAGTTATAATTGCTTGCTAAATGCTTAGGCTTCTTACGGCTAGCTCCAACTATAAATTAACCCACTTCTATTAGTTTATATTTTACCATGAAACTTATGGTTTGTTACTCAAATTTGCTCTCTCTCTCTCTCTTTGTTTGTACTTCCTGCCTAGCCTGTCCATTGATTAAAACAACTTTATCCATCAACTAATAAAAAACAATAGTCATATACAGAAGGGCATCCCACATCTGTATCACACAATGTATATTTGCATCCAATCTCTATTTTGATACACACTTTCTGTTTTTTTTTGTTTTGTTTATTTTAATCTAGTGTGAAGAAGATATCTATGACCATCTGGAATGTCATGAATCATGACAGAAGCAAAGAACTTGCGCATTTACCTGAAAGAAATCTCATAATTATTTTTTCTCTGAGATATCAAATACAACACCATTAACCTTTTCATGCAAGGCTACATTGAAGTATTGGAAAGCCTCTTGCCACCTGGCTAATATTTCGTCATTCCTAAAGACTCATCTAGTGAAAGATCTTCATTACATATTCATATTTTTTTCCTTCAACTCACAGGAATTATTACAAACATTAAACGTTTGAAGTAAATTTATACTTAACATTTTAGAGAGGACCCTAGATAATCTTTCTGTGGAATGTTTTTGTTGAATTGTTTTTAGCTTTAATGTGACAAAATAAAATATTTGAAAAAATTCTCTGAAGCTTATTAGTTTCTCGTAATGGGGACAAAAAATTATAGTTACTTGCCAAAGCTCGTGAGAGGTGCCAATAAGTTAGTGCAGCATCTTCAAGATGAGAAAAGATGCAGGGAAGGTTTCTCAATGACCAGATCACTCTATCCATTTCCTAATTTGTCATTCCTATGGTAAGATCCAGTTTATTTGTATCAATCAAACAATGCCACTTTTTTTTTTCTTGTTGATTTGTTCTGAAATGGACTTCAATAAGCTAACTACAATGAAAAACTCGAAGTGTTACAAGGAGAGCCCCTTTGTTCTTTCTGGCCACCCTGCTACTTTAGCCCTGAAATAACCACACAGAAACTGTATTCATTAAAACACTGCTTAGCCATTAGCACTAATTTCTTATTGGCTATCTCTTACACCTTAATTCAACCCATTTCTATTAATCTGTGTATTGCCACATGACTGTGCCTTACCGGTAAGATTCTAACCAGCATCCATCTCAGGCAGGAGAATAATGGCGTCTCTCACTCTGCGCTTCTTTCCAGCATTCATTTCTGCCTTCTCTGCCTACCTAAGTTCTGCCCTATCAGGCCAAGCAGTTTATTGATTAACCAATGAAATCAATGCATAAACAGAAGGACCTCATATGCCGTCTGAGGCTACAGACCTTCATTCAGGAATAAACATATGATCAAATTTTGGCCATAGCTGTAAAGACTGACTTGGGGCTTCTAGGAAAGAATATTTGCTGAGAGCTGCCATGGAAGTTTACAGCAGGTGACAACTATCGTTCAACAGTCCGGTCCACTAGATGAGTGATCTCTGGTTGGGAGAAACACCTGGAAAAGCCGTGGGGTCACTGGCTGTAGATAACTGTCTCTGTAATTTCTCTCATGTGCCACTTCATTTCTTCCTGAAGAACTGCATTTTCCCCCTAAGAACTGTTATAAGTGTTTTCCCACTGTTTGAATGTTTCTGTCATGTATATATTCTATAATTGAGGACACACATAGCTGTGGATGGTCAGGAAAATGATTCCTGATTAATCTGTACAATTTTGATGAATAGAAATAGCACTAGGATATTTTATATTGCTCAGACTGACATGAGAAAGTAATATTTTTTTTCAGTCAGAAAGACAGCAAATTTTAGACCCCAGAACACGTTCAAAACAAATCGGTTGTCCCTCGAGATAAATATCTGGGTGTTCCTAGAGACAAACACACAAGGTCATTTTCCCATGTGTTGTTTATTGCTGAATCAAGTCCAAGCTAGACGAAACTTTAGTAGACATAACTTTTTCAGTAATTGACTTTTTGCACTTATTCCCAGGCTCAGTTTATGCTATAGGCTAAAGATTCAGCCAACTGTTTCCTTTCTGACTGGTAACCTTGAGAATCCTAACCATTTAGGCTGTGTACATGACCAGGTGTTATTCACTGGCAAGTCAATGTGCCATTCCTAGCCTAACAGAAACAAGTGTGATTTATCTTGTGCTATGATAATGGGTCAGGCCCTGAAAATGCAACATATAATTAATTTTCCAGAGTTTTTTTGTGAGAGGAGAGTCAGTGTGAAGAAAGAAGCTGTGTTTAGCTATGTAGAGAGCTGCTGAGCAGAGAGCTGTGCAGGGCATGAGTGAAGGTTTGTGTACTGAAAAGGAGATGCAGGTAGAAATGTGAAGGTATGTAACTATATGGAGAGTGTGTGGAGAATGTATGAAGAATGCACTGTGTGAAGACAAAAAGATGATGCTGTATAGAAAAGAGATGTAGAAAAGAGATGCATGTAAAAGAAAGATGTGTATTCATGTGAAAACAGATGTGTGTATAGAGGTATATGGCAGTGTAGGAGTGAGATAAATGTATGTAAAGAGAGATATGTAACTCCATGTAAAGAATGTAGCTGTTTGGAGACTGAGAGATTCTCAGCGAGGATTATATGATGACCCACTAGAAGAGTGATCTCTGATTGGGAGAAACACCCGGAAAAGCTGTGGGGTGAAATAAAAGAGAATGTTACCATCAGAAAACGTGTGTGTTTCCTTATTTACCCCTCACATAGAAAAGTCTAGCCTCAGATAAAAAAGAAGTTAAGCCACTTCCATATTTGTGCATTTTTTAATACCCTGATATTGACTGGAGACTTCCCCCTCCCAGTTAACCATAAACCTTCTCTGCTGTGATGAGACAGACTTTTGACATAGTTATCTTTGGATCCTGAAGTCTGATGTTTGAAATTAAGATATTTTCAGTACTCAGATTCCTTTGGGAAAACTGAATGTTTCCTCCCCATTTTAACAAATACCTACAAGTATTTAGTCAAGAAACTCTCATTCCCAAGTATCTATGGAAACTGTTTAATCAATGATGTCCATGTCTCTGATTATTAGACATCAGAAACACCCATAGTTCAGAAAATAGTCTCCTAGAGACAATGATCAATTCTTCCCTATACAGTCCTGCTTTTAAAACCCACCACCCTGAGCTCTTGCTTTCTAAAATTCTATTTGTGATAGATTTACTCAGGGAAAGTTTGTATAAAATACATTTCAATCTTGCTTACCTATATAATAATCTTCCCCACTCAGATTTTGGATGCTCATCTCTATTCTTTGACAGAATCCAGGAAATCCTGCAGCCATTTTGCTTACATGTTGATTGAAAATGAAAAAGGCCAGAGATATGCTAACCAATGGAAACTGGGGATAGAACAAATCTGATAAGGTCATTTAAAAATATATCCTTTCTCTCTATATTTCCAGCTACATAATTTCAGGTCATGCGACTATTTAAAGGCATTTAGTAAAGCTACATAGTGAAACCTCATTTAGAAAAATAAAAAAAAACTTGAAAGTGAAAATTTATGTTTTCATGCATTGTAGGTTCATTTATATTGCCTAGAACATCCTATCAACTGTCTCATATGATTTTATTACTTCACATTTAGCTTTCTTTTCTTGCCAATAACTGTGTATTATAGAGCTGTCAATGAGTATTTTTATGTTCCATTGTATTCTGAGTGGTGAGCTTTCAATATAAAAATATGGAATCAGCTTTTGTATCCACTGATGGATGAATGATGAAAGTCTAGTGGGGCTAGATAGATGGCTAAACCATTAAAGACTAGGCTCACAACCAAAAATAAGAGAAAGTTCAGTGCATAGACATAAAGGGCTACCATTCAGACATAAAAGATATTTTTCTCATTTTTAGTGGTGTAGACAGAACTGAGGATGTCATATTAACTGAAGTAAATTATATAAAGAAATAATTTTCTTATAATAATCAAATATTCTTATAATAATCAAGTATGCTTACTCATATGTAGAAGTCAAAATTGATGTCAGTAATTGGGGACTAAATAGTTATTTCCAAAGTCAAGTAAAGGTGGACAGGGGAAAATTGAAGATGGGATAGCTAATGAGCATGGAATGCAGACCAAGAGGAAAATATTTTGATCTCCTGATTTGCTTCTAATAATGAAGATACTTCATGTTTATATCTTTACCATGGGAGACTTTGTATTTTCATAATTTTCAGTCTTTTTGCTACAGTATTATGGGAGGCTTTGTAATACATGTGTGTGATGAGGACCTTTAATATAGCTTGTGGAATTGAATAAAATAAAAGAATTGTGGAGCAGTAGAAATAAGTGGCCACGCTGGGAATATGAGAGCAACAGACAAATGGAATTAGTAGTGTTTGCAACCTGGTTACCGTCGAAGAGCTTCTGCCTTCATGGGATGCTCACATGTACTGTTTATTAAGAGAGGATGGCTGACCTCATGTCCTCATGTTTGTTAAAGATAATGGTGATGACAATATTATAGCATATCTAATAATGTTCTCTCTATATATCTATACTTATATAGATATACACATACAAACAAGCTTCCCAATGGTTCCATTCTAATAAAGAATGATGTCATCTATTAATAGGATCAAGACTGATTAATCTTCCCAAACATAATGTCTATGCTGAACTGTATGTGAAACAGGAATCATCTTGATACACCTGTGTTTTAACTTCCCTTTTGAAATTTGATTATAAATAAAATATATTGCATTTGTCTGTGATAAAAGTCACATCAAGGGAATTTATATTCCATGATTTTGTGTCTGTGAAAATGATTCCTTTACTAAATGACCCTGCAGAATCTTGGGAAAGTCACCAGGGGGAGAAACATTAACAATTGTGTGAATTGTTCAAATAGAGGGATAGGTTAGAATTTCATGTGCATTCAGTTTGAAATGTATTAAAATCATAAGTGCTAACATTCAAATTTGGGACAGTAGTGGCGTTGCTCTTGTTGAGGCAGCATGCTTCTTAAATTGAGGAACAGGACACTGCCTCCGAAGACAGAGTGAATTCACACCTGGAACTTAGCCTACATCATGAAAAAGCCTTGCAAAGGGCAGGTGGCGACCACTAGAGTGGGTTAATCCCATGAAATTGCTCATCTTCTGGTTTGATAGCAAAGGAGGCGATGGACTCAGCATGACATCATCAGTGTAGGCACTAATCAGGACTCTGGTATCAGGGTAGTATCTGAGGGTTAGGGGACCTCAGTGCCCCATTATCATGATGTTGAGGAAAAATTGGTCTGCATTTACCCAAAGAAACTGTTGAAATGAGGGGGGTATTAATACAGAATAATGTATATTATTAGTTATCACATTTTTCTGCTACCCAGCACTGCAAGGATTTTGAGAAGGATCAAATGTATTATAGACTCTGAATGCATCTTTGTGTATCAGAGTAGTGACAGTGAAAAAGACAGGATAAATTATCTTTTCTGTGATGAAAAATGTTCCTAAATATAAAACAAATGAAAGGGAAATGAATTTTCTGTTTACTGACTTGACTCGGGCCTAGAAGAAATTTCTCTTCAGAATCATCCAGACACACAGGGGTCACCAGGATCACAGATGCCATGGCTATCTACTGAAGAGAGGGGAGAGGGTCTCACACTGAAAATGAAATGTTCCTGTTCAGAACAAGTGTTATCAGCTCAGTAATTGATGTGGCATTCCCTTCTATATGCTGTGAATATGTTTAATTGTCTTTGGTTAGTAAAGAAACTGCGTTTGGCAAATGTCTTAACAGAGTAAAGCTAGGCAAGAAAACTAAACTAAATGCTGTGAAAAAATAGGCGGAGTCAGGAAAAAGCCATGTAGCTACAGCCAGACAAAAATGCCTCCACTGGACTCTGATGAAACTTTGCTGGTAGGGCATGACCATGTGATGATATAGACATTAATGGAAATGGTTAGTTTAGGATATAAGAGCTAGCAAGCAACACACTTAAGCTACTGGTCAAGCAGACTTGCAAATAATATAGTTCCTGAGTGATTATTTTGGGTCTAAGCAGTGAGAAACAAAAACAAGCAGCCTCTGTCAAAACCTAATCATTCTTTAGACCCAGTCTTATAATTTCATCTCATCATACAGAGCACAAGTCTAGCAAGTACCTGGTTGCGAGGAGAATCTGGAACTTTCAAGAGATACACTAATGACTGCCATTTAATGAATACTAATTATATTAGAGAAGAAATTAAAGATCATGTTTACTCTGTCCAAAAAAAGAACTGATAACAAAAGAAATCCAAAGACTTGAATAACGTTAGCTGAGACTCTGTAATATTCTGATCTATGATCTTTTCCTTATGTTATCCCAACTCCATGCCTGTAATTAAATCCAGAAAATGAGAAAAAAGAATGCTAATAAATAATATTCATAACCAGAGGAAATTTGTAAATTTTCTGTTTTCATAGCAAGGTGAACAACCATAATTACATGAGAAAAATTTTAAAGGCTATTCCACACTAATTTTTCAAGGCTAATTTTGCTACATAACCAAGATAATGATAATGATATCTGTTATCCATGGTCAAGCTGCATTGTGGACTACAAGAATCTGGTTCTTTTTAGCATTGAATATCTTTCCTTTCTTGACACAGATATTTAAATTCACAGTACTCCGAATTTTTAAGGAACAGCCACCATCAGGCTAGAAAATTATGTTCTTTAAGAAAAGAATATTCTTTAACTAAATTTGTTCATGCATGCAACACCTTAATCCTTCTATTTTCTGAAGTATTTCACAAAGCCCAAAGTAGGCTTTCTTTAAAAGATCAAGAGATAGCTAATTTCTAAAATTACTTAAAATAACAAACTAAAAATTACTTTTATAAAGAAGAAAAAATAAATATGGTTCTTTGAAAATATTCTATGAGGAATGTAATTTTGTCAGTCAGACTCCCAAAGTGGGAGAAAGGCCAGATGCTCACACAAAGGAAGCCCTTAGACACTCTGCCCTTAATATGTTTCTTCTACCAACAGCTCTATCAAAGTACACATCTGCATTTGGCTGCTGTGCATCACAAGATCCTTACTGGGTGCAGTTCATCTATTTTCTCAACTTTGTAGTCTCTCTCTTTTCCTGAAAGTCCATGGAAAGAGAGAGAGAGAGAGAGAGAGAGAGAGAGAGAGAGAGAACACTCACACCCATACCACTTCAGTGAACTCAGGCTTTGCACTGCAGAGAGTGAAGCTTATAATGTCTAAGTAACTATTCTAAGTGGGCAATTTCAGAAAATTGAATGACAGTCAATGGACCTTCCTACTACTCCCTTCATTTCATCTATTACCATCACGTCTATGTAGGAGGTTTGCGCTCCAGGCAGATCATACTGCTGAGCTCATGAATGACAAAAATTTTCAACTCTCTTCCTCCTACATTCCGGAGACCATATCCTGTACAAAAATTTAACAAGGAAATAAAGTGTTACTACGTTGTAACTAGAGTCAGCTTTTAAGATATCCAAAAATAGTATACAAATGTTACTTCATCAATGGTGATCCAGTGCTAGATTTAAAGAATTCATTGAATTTTTCCAAAATGATTAATTAAATTTGCTATATGTGTATGAGTGTTTTGCCTGCATGCGTCTATGTGGATTGTGAGCATGACTGGTGACTGGACAGGCTAGATGGGGGTGGGGGGGGGCTGAATTCTTCTGTAACTAAAATTATGGATGATGTGAGCTGCCAATTGAGTGCCAGGAACTGAATCTCTTCCTTTTGCAAGAGAAAAGGTGCTCCGAATCATTCCCTAAGCCAGCTTTTAATGCCAGTAAGCACACTGGTTCACTGGGCTTGAATAGAATCCTCTCTTTTATTTGGCATTGATGCCATATCTTGGGTTAATGGGTGATTTTTAAGGTCACACAGCACTGTTAAGGAGCTATCTGAATAAAAGAGAAGGTTCTTATTTGAATTACACCTGTGGATAGGATAGTGAAAGAAAGAGAGAGAAGAAATGGGACAGGCAGGTTGGTGAAATGCGAAGTTTATTGAGGATGGGAATATGACCAATTTATAGGTCACTAAGAAAAAAAAAGCGTATAGAATCAGTATCTGTGGTTGTTCATGCTTTGATTAGGATCAATAGAGAATCATGCTGTGCATACAAAGAATAGGAAGTTTCTCTTCAAGGAGGAAGAAAGCAACCACTAATGATACGTGGTAAAAATTTAAATTCATTTGCTAGGAAATAAATTGAACTGAGAATGCCACTGAAGGGATTTTCTGTTTGGAAACAATGGCCTAGGGAAACATTTCACTGCATCGGTGCACAGATGCCCATGCAACTGAACTCTAAGCAGCCAAGAGATCATTTCCAGCTGGTAGCAGAACTTGACCAAGTGGTCTGTAGGTACTGGTTTCTACACATACGGTAGATGCAAGAAAGAAAATGTCATGCAGTCATGGGCCAAGGTTCCAGGAAGCTTCTGCAATGACAATATTTCACTCAAGGAGGTCTTGAGAGCCTGCTGAGAGGATGGGAAAGTAAAGCTTAAGTTGCAATTGAGATACATGATGTTTAAGATACCAAGAGCAAAGTTATCTAATGAGAAGAGCTGTAGCAAGGAGTGGAACTGATCCTAGAGAGGGCTTCATGTGCCATAGGAGGTAGAGGAGAGAGGGTAGGCCTACTCAGTTCGTGGAAGTCTACAAGATTCTCACATAAGACTGTAATGCCTGACATGGAGTTTATAGGAGTCAATGTTTTCCATTTTGGGTTCTGTATTGTTTTTGTGAAATCATTCCTTGCTATGCCACAGCTCTTTTTTTTTTTTCAAGTATTCATGTTTACTCCGGGGGCCATTGTATTTTGGAATTTGCTTTTTGATATTCTAGTGGATCATGTTGAAGACATCACTTGAATCTCAGATGAGACTTCACACATACGTTTTTGACCAGTAGAGATGTCAAAGAATATAGGAATTCTGTAAGTTTGACTGAAGGTATTTTGAATTGTGAGATTGTTATGAGCCTATGGGAGAAACTGTAATATTTTGCATTATTTTGGCTTTTATTTTTTCAAAGAGAATTAATAATATAAAATCTAAATGAGAAAAATAAATTAAAAATGTTATGTTTTATGAAGAACAATCTTTTAATTATGGTCTCTGTATATAAGTATAATACATTTCAATATTTTATTTGAAAATTAATAATAATTTTCAAAATCTTGAGTTTTGATTAATGATGCTCAACTGTAATCCTTAATATATAAAAGGGCAGGAAGTAGAACAAAATTGTGAGGACTGTGTGCCCATAGAGTACAGTCCATAAAACTTCATATATGTTTTGTTTATGAAAGGGCATTGAGGTAACTGTTCTAAGGATGCATAAAGAAATTCTGTTCTTATTTAAATAAAAGGAGTCAAATTTCCTGTCTATTTTTGTGGTTTTAATTCTTTTGTCCTAAAGTTTTCTCACTGTTTTTTGGGGAGTGTGATGTCACCGCACTGTGCAGGCTGATAATGTTTGTTCTCTCATCACAATTCCAAAGCAACTGCTGTCCAGGATATGTTTCACAGCGTGAATTATGGGGGCGATCTTCATTGTCTTCATCTGGAATTTAAATTCTCTGCTTGATCTGCTGGTCTAATTATAGTATGACTGTGGCTGTAACAGATTGGAGGGATTCTACTTTGTCACCCACTGCTAGGATTAGAGAAAGACTCACATATTCCTTTAATCCATGTGACTTCTGGAAGGTGAACCTCTGACAAGCACAATAGTCAAGGTCTGTAAAAAGTGATGTGACAGTTTTATTATGTTTATCTATTAATTTGTGTAAGCTTGTAAGTTAAAATTCATAGTACACATTTTGAAATATTGTATATTAAACTTTCCTAAAATAAAATTGGAATAAAGATAATATATTTAGAAATTAATCTGAGGAACCTCTCACTTTCTAACAAAATTACGAGAGGGGAATATAGATAAGATTAAGAAAAAAGAAAAAGGCAAATAAATAGATAAAGATAACATAATTATTGGTTATTGCTCTGACCAACTGTTGCTAAATTCTTTGTGAAACATGTCTTGGAAATTTGCTTCTAAGTTACCTTACAAGGCACAGGATGTAGTCTTTTAATCTGGGTGGTAGTTTTGGTGAGGGCCACCTTTATCATTCTCAACACTTCCACTTCTATGTAGTTCAGTGTGAAACAATTTCCTGTGGTGTCAAAGCAAGTCTGTTTCTGTGTCAGAAATGACAACCTCAGCTGAATTCAGGCTTACCAAGGAAGTTGAGAATGGCTATCAGCAGTCTGCAGCTGCCTACATCCTATGCCATTCAAATTTACTTATGCCTCATATTGGAAACACCAGGCTGTTGGCATGTATAAGGGTTACGAGATACAATCTTTCAACAAATTCCTGAATGTAAGGCTAAAGGATTAGGTTAAACTTAAATTGCTGCAGTTGATCTAGAGGATGTAAAAATATTAGTATTGTTTTCTAAGTGTATTTATAATTTTTCTTTTATAGCTGTGTGGTTGATAATCTCATAAATATATACTTCTGGTTAAATTTGTGAATGTCCTCAAGTGAATTCAATTTCTCACTAACTGTGGGTATTGTATATGAACATTGACTTAATTCTGGAAACTATTGGAGGGTTTTCTTCTTTCAACATTCCTTTGTCTTTCCTCTATCCCTGACTCCTATCTCTGCTCCCTTTCTTCTTCCGTAGGATTTCATTTTAAGATTTTCACAAAGCAGTCCTGATTCATTCTATGATTAAGAACTAAGCATCATCTTAATGGACTGTACGTCTGTGTTGTCCTTTAGAGCATTGTGACATCCACAGATTTACCACAGATCTTTCAGAGCTGTGATTCTGCTTGCTAGTTAGCCACAGCTGTATATTATGACAATAACATACTAATTCATATTTTAGTCGTCTCGGCTTCTGCCATTCTAGTCAGCTATTACCCAGAGAAATACTGGGAAATGGGACATTTCTTGGCATTGACTCTTCCTATGTTTATTTGTTGTGGAATATTACTTAAAATAAACAAATATTTAGATATTTTGATCTATCTTAGTTATAGATCAAGGCTGTTTCAGCTTTTTCAAATTGCTGCATGTAACACTCATCTGTGTCTGGAAGGCAGATTTGCAAATTGTTACAAAAGGGCTCCAGATGTCTTAGCCAAAAAATTAAGCACTGGGACACTGCAGACCTGGGATAATGACTAAATTTTAATCATTTTCCTTCTTCCACCATCCTGTGTGTCTAATAGTTCAAGACACTTAGCTTCACTTGATCCTGTTTGCAAATAATAATCAGGTTGTCTAATACCTTGATGAAAAAACTCTTCTCTCCTAAAGACAGATGGCAATGCTAAGAGGAAAGGCCAAAGGGGGAAGACAAGTGTTAATATGCAGGTTTTGACCTGAGTAGATTTTTTGTTTCATCTCTAGACAATAGTGAGATTGTCTCTGACAAGACTGGGGAGACCAAGTGATTTCTGGTAGCTTGGTAGGCTGAGAAGAAACACAGTTCAAATTTTAAAATGTTAAACTAAACGAGCCCATCATAGAACATCATGTCTTACTTTGTCATGGCCCATCAGGGCCTAGACATGAACACAGCTCATATGCTCACACTTCATCTTTTTTAACTCCAAGATCATGATGATAAACTTTCAGATAGAACCTGATCTTTTCATTGCAGTTAATTATTAGTTCATCAAGAAGAAATTTCTGCATATGCTGCTTAATGGAATCCAAATGTTTAAGTCTATTGCTTTCTACAAATACTCCAAGATCAGGTGACTACACAAAGCTTAAGGTTTCCTCTTGCCTGAACTACCTCCCTCAGTCTCTTCACCATGACTGGAGACTGCTAATTTTGATAGCATAGCGTGCTCCAGTTTTCAAATGCCTCTAGTAATGTTGCCTTCCTTGCCATTTTAAGTAACAAGTAGTAACATCGGGAACTGAACTTTTAATAAGTGACATTTGAGAGAAGGAAGAAAACTTCAAGTATGTAACCTTTTGGATTTGTCATAAGCATTCCCATATGAGGTACAAAGTTGTGAATCTTAAGAAAGCATGAAAAATGTAAAATGGTAGAGAAAATATAGCAAAGTAGAAATACATATTGTTTACATCTATTTAACCAGCATTATTAGCTTGCTACAAGCCACAACATTATACAGCAATTGCTCAGACATCTCTTCACAAGTGGTTTATCAGAACCAAGGGATCTGGTAAAGGTTAAACCAAAAGGCGTTATTAACTTGTGACTAGGGTGGCTTTCCTTTGCTGTAGACTTTTCACTGCAGATGACTTCACTTTTCTGTTACATATTTGGGAATTAATTCCCACCATTAAGAAATGTTTAGTGAAAAGAGTTTCCCACTGCCAGGCATGTTTCTCTCTCCTAGGTAAGGGCAAGATCTGCCTTCTTCAATTATCTTTATCAGCAGGCATTTGGTCAATGCTTTGGGTCCAGGCATAGAGCTTTCGTTTAAGATAGTCACAGAACTCCAAAGACACAGAATTGCTACCTGTCCAAGTTTTTGCTCTGCTTTTACCTCACTGAACAGATTCCTAACTCCTTATACCCACTTTACTGATGATGTTAGTTCAGGACTCTCAAGGACGACAGAATGGCTAATGAACTGCAACCCAGAGAAAGACCCAGGACAACCATGATCAAAGCAGCTGATAACAGCATAGCCCGCAACTGACTTTTAGAGGCCTGGGTCTCTTTTTCGCTTAGATCAGTAAATCTAACTCTAGACCTAAGCCCGTAGAAACTGCAGCATCTGGTGTATGACCTATCTGATTAAGGGCCATCAGATTCTCCCTGACTGTTTACGTAGGTTGCCTGGTTACCTGGTATTGTCTATAAATACTGGGAGAAAAGTAGTGGCATGCTGACTGAAAAAAAAATTCATATCCTATTCATAATTTTACTGAAAATAAACCTTTTAGCTCTTTTATCTGTCAGCTAATAATGTTGTACAGTAACCTTCTCTCCTTAAAATCCACTGATGATTTAATTCCTTTTGTAACTAGTTTTCTTCATTAAGAAGTTCAGGGGACATGTCCTAGCCACTCCCATGGATCTCTGTCTCTGTCTCTGTCTCTGTCTCTCTCTCTCTCTCTGGGGTGAAATAATTCTTTCAGCCCTGGAACTTAGTAGGGCTGGGGAATTGTTGGTTTTAAGAGTCTATGTAACTGGGAACATTTGTAACATGTAGAATGATGAAGAAGAAAGAGTAAGAGAGAGCAAGGGAGAACTGATAGAAATTAGAAAGAAGAGAAAGATGAAGAATATAGAAATGTAGATGGATGATACCTGCTGTGAGTAGATTTCTTAACCTCGGATCTTTACCCTCAGATTTCTAGCCCCCCTTTAGATATTTGTATCATATTTAATTGAACCCAGTTATTGGCAATTTTCTCTTTTGGACAGATTATTACAATTTCTCTTATTTATCTTTACAACTTATTTTTTTGTAATGTAAGAAATATTTCTGACAATTTTAGCTTTTCAGTTTTTATTCATGTTATATTTTGAGGACACATTATTGATGAAAAGCATGGGAGCAGAGGTTTGCCTCCCCAAACAAACTTTCAACTTAAATACTTTAGTGTGTTGGTTTGTGATGTGGGAGTGTCATATATCAATCTGTTGATTTCATTGGTTAAGCAATAAAGAAACTGCTTGGCCCTGATAGGTTAAAACATAGGTGGGAGGAGTAAACAAAACAGAATGCTGGGAGGAAGAGGAAGTGAGCTCAGAGACACCATGCTCCCCTCTCCCGGGTAGACGCGATAGCTCTGCTCTCTGAGGCAGACACACATGATGAAGCAAGCCACCAGGTCAGACATACTGAATCTTTCCCAGTAAGACTGGTCCTACACAGTTTATTAGAGAAGGGTTGATTGGGATATCAGAATTAGCCAGTAAGGGCTAAAGCTAATGGACCAAGCAGTGTTTAAATTAATACAATTTGTGTGTTATTATTTCGGGGCATAAGCTAGCAGGCGGCCGGGGTGCTGGGGATGCAGCCCCGTCGCTCCTATTACAACAGAATGGCCGGGCATTCGGGATTAAAGGTGTATGCTACAATACCTTGAACTCACAGAGATCTGTTTGTCTCTGCCTTCTAGGCACTGGGATTAAATGTGTGTGCTACCACACCTTGAAGTCACAAAGGTCAATCTCCCTCTGCCTCCCAAGTTGTTGGGATTAAAGGTGTATGCTACCACACCCAACTACTCTCTTCCTTTTTTTTTAAGAACTTCAACTTTTAGCCTGCATATATTTTTAACACACAGTAAGCCATTTAGAAATTTGTATTGTCTTTGAATCTCTCTTTACTATAGGTTTGTGTGTGTGTGTTGTACATTTTGCGTAGAAGACAAAAATATCACATAGTAAATGAATTATAAATAATAGGCATGTATGCATCAGGATTTTAAAGACCAAAACCATCCAAAATATAAAGATCCTCTCAATGTCTTTCTGATTTCTACATGAACCCTTGTGAGGATACCATCATTCAAACCACACTGTTCTCTTCTGTTTTATAAGAGGGCTTGACTTCATTTTGGATGCTAATGTTTTCTCAGAAGTGTAGCTGAAAAATATTTTCTTCTACTTATCAGGTTAAAGTGTCACTTTCTTTTTTTCCTTTTGAAAATTGTTTTGATTGAGCTATATATTTTTTTCTGCTCCCTTCTTCCCTCCTCCCCTTCTACCCTCTCCTATGATCCCCATGCTCCCAATTTACTCAGGAGATCTTGTCTTTTTCTAATTCCATGTAAATTAGATCTATGTGTGTCTTTTCTTAGGGTCCTCTTTGTTGTCTATGGGGATTATAGACTGGTTTTCTGTTCTTTATGTCTAAAAGTCACTTATGAGAGAGTACATATATGTGTCTTTCTGGTTCTGGGTTACTTCACTAATTATGATGTTTTCTAGATTCATCCATTTGCCTGCAAATTTCAAGATGCTGTTATTATTTTCTGCTCTGTAGTACTCCATAGTGTAAATGTACCACATTTTCCTTATCCATTCTTTGGTCAAGGGGCTCGTTTCCAGGTTCTGGCTATTATAAATAATGCTACTATGAAGCACACCTCAAAAGAATAATACTCAAATTCATATGGAAAAGCAAAAAACCCAGGATAGCCAAAACAATCCTGTTCAATAAGGAAACTTCTGGAGGTATCACCATCCCAGACTTCAAATTCTAATACAGAGTTACAATACTGAAAATAGCCAGGTATTTGCATAAAAACAGTCAGGAGGACCAGGGGAACCAAATTGAAGATCTGGATATCAATCAACACACCTGATTTTTGACAAAAAAACCAAAAAAATATCAAATAGAAAATGAAAACCATATTCAACAAATGGTGCTGGCGCATCTAGATATCAACATGTAGAAGAATGAAAAGAGATCCATATCTATGGCCATGCACAAACTCAAGTCCAAATGGATCAAAGACTTCAACATAAAACCAACCAAAATGAACCTCATAGAAGAGGAAGTGGGAAGTACACTTGTACACATTGGCACAGGAGATCACTTCCTAAATATAACCCCAGTAGCAGAGACACTGAGAGAAACAATTAATAAATTGGGCCTCCTGAAACTGAAAAGATTCTGTAAAGAAAGGACACAGACAACAAGAAAAGTTGGCAACCTACAGAATGGGAATAGATCTTCACAAACCCCACATTGGACAGAGGGTTGATCTCCAAAATATACAAAGAACTCAAGAAATTGCTCATCAAAAAACAAACAAACAAACAAATAATCCAATAAAATGTGTCACTTTCCTGATTGATTCATTTACTAATTTTATATAGGTCCACTTTTAATTAATTGCACTTCCTCTTCCCAGAATTATTTTAGACTGGTCGACCCACCTATACTTCCTGCCTAGCTACTGGCCAGTCAGCATTTTATTAAACCAATGTGAGTGATAAAGCTTTACAGTGTACAGAGCATGATCCCATAGCAAACTGAGCATGTGGCAATGAATTTCTCCAGTTCAGGTAGTATGGGAATTGCGTGAGCCTCTCATAAAGATCTGGTAATAGCCAATGTCTTTTTTATAATAAGTGTTGTATCTCATAGAACTGCTGGTCACTTTTCTATATCATGTACCAACTTAATTCTTGTGTTAAAACCTATCCAATTTAAAATTCAGATTTGAGACAGGGAATATTTTTCTTGTTTCATAACCACACTGAGGACCAGATGCATGTTGGGTACTTCTGTATGTCACATATAGTTTACCTCCAGATGACAGCTCAGATTTGCTCCTGCATGTCAACTTAATGGGGGAAGTCAATACAGTTTAAAGTCTGTTCCTACAATAGAAAAACATCTTTATGCTTATTTTTCAAATGGGTTTTCAACTATCACATTTTTAAAACTTGGATGGAATTTAAATTTCTATAAATGAAGTTAACAAAATGTTCCCAAAAGAATAATTATTTTAACCTGTGAAATAGAACATATGCTATTATTTGTCTATCAATTCCTGTAGCTAAAAAAAAGACTTACACACAGCTAATAAAGCTAATGTAGTGGTGTGTTCACTGTACATGGTCATTAATTTGAGGGTAATTAGACTCTTTAAAACAATCTAAGCAGCTTCTAAACAATTAGGGAAAAATTAAGGATAGATGACATTGATATATTCGTAGACTTTATTATGAAGGAAGTTAGTAAATGGATGAGTTATTTGGTCCTTTCAGTGGCATGAATTTCAGAGGCTTATAAAACATAGTTACTCTGGAATGTATGATTGTGGTATGTTCTTCCCACTGGAATCCCATACTGAAACTTTAACTTCTATGCAAGTTGTGGCCTTGGGAAGTAACTAGGCAGAGACAGGGCCTGAAGAAAAACCCACATGATGTGATTGGTGTTTTTATATAGAGGCAATTTTTCCTGGTGCACAGGAATAGGGTGAGAAGGCAGCTGCCTACAAGTCAGTTATGAGGACCTGATCAAATACTACATCTTCTAACCTCAAGAACCATGAAAAAAGCTTTGTGTGTCTTTGTGTGTGTGTATGTATAGTGTAACAATTAAAGCCATATAATCTGTGGTATACTAAACATAGCTTCATTAACTATCTGAATAACTAAATAATTGAGACCTGAGAGGTGGAGTGCTTACACAGCATATACCAAAGAATGTAGAAATGACTTTGGAACTTGCGTTCAGATAAAGAATACAAGAGTTTGAAATGCATACCAGAAAATTCCAACAATGGAATTCAACAGATGGTGCAGCTAAGAGTTTAGTTGAATCAAAGGTGTTCTATCTTCTTAGACAGTTTACATAAATTCCTAACCATAGCAGTAAAATCTATAGACTATTGGTAGAGCTATGGAAGTCACACTCAATGATCATGACATCTCCAATGCAAGTATGGACCATTTTAGACAATGCCTGGAAGGTGATACTGTGATAACAAAGAATTTTGAATTTACTTTACATTCTAATATTTGTTGGAAGGAAGGAGTTTCAAGACATTAAAGTGGTATTTAGCAAAGGACCCCTGGGCAAGATATTGAATGATTTGTGGGCTTCCTTCTGTTTATAACAAAAGTGAAATGACAAAAGAAGGACTCATTGGACAAAAAGTAACCAATAATTAATGATCTTTAGCAAACATGAAGAAAACTCTTATGATAAAGCTAAGTTACTCTACACTCATTAAGAGTTTTACCATAGGAGAAAATACCTGTTTGAAATGAAGAAAGGGAGATGGTATACAGGAAGACTGTCATATGTTTTAGATTTTTATATTCCATAGGGCAGGAATAAGGTTAAGCTAGAACTCGTGCTAAAATAAAGAACCTTCTCGAAGGCGTTCCAGAGTGATTCATGGCCATGGTATAGGGCAGATTCATCAGAATCACTAAGTGGGATCACTTAGACTTATTGTGAGTTGATTCATACTTACCAGAGTACCTGGAGTGAAATCCCTCACTGGCAGAGGACAGTTGGTGTTGGTACACTACTGAGCCATGAAAGTAATGTTGTCTATCAAGAGTTCCCGGAGAAATGCATGATCAAGCTAGTGGAAATTATAGTTAACCTAAGTATTTGATCCTATTTGCTTTGATAGATTTAAAACTCACTTGCATATTAATGCCTATTTTTTCTATATTTTTCTTTTGGAATTGTGTTGCTTATCCAATGACTTTTGATTTACAAATTATATTATTTACTTTGTTTCAGAGATTCTTAGAGGAAATCCATCTTGAGTCTCATTTGTATTTGACTTGGATAATGCCTAGATGAGACCTTATGTTTCAGACTTTAGAATGAACAAAGATGAGGGATTCTTGGGATGAGAAAGACAGGGATTTGGGGAAGGCCAGAGATGGGACTCTATGTACTGCATGTACCTTTTACCACCAAAATTTCATAAGAAAATCCTTTTTCAGAATAAAATGGTATCCCAAAGTTGAGGCTTATATGAGGTTATGGAAATAGTGCCTTAATGATAGTGTTTTTTTTTTTCTCTTGTAACAAAAGATCTGAAGTTTTTCCCTAAGCCACAATAAAAGGGAACTATTTTCAAGGCAGAAAGAATGCCTTTAGCACGGGTCAGATGTTCAAGTACTTTACAATTGGTGTGGCTTTCCAATCCTTAATGAGTAAGGGATAATCTGTTTGTGGTTTCTTCAAACAATAGAACTTACTTTGTTATAGAAACCAATGCCAATCATGAAATGCACTTATAAAATATTTAGATAATTTATATTTTAATGTGGTTTGCAGCAGTGTCACATATCTGTAACTCTAGCATCAAGGAGGCTGAGACAGGAGGATCTGGAGCTTAATGCAGGCCTAGGCTATATAGCGAGACACTCTCTCAACAAGTAAATGAATACAAAATAAAACTATCTTAAGAAATTAACTTGTGAAAAAATTGGTTTTTTTCTAATATTGTATGATGCACACACATCCATAAAAACTGAAAGGAAGAAGGATGAAAGATAGTTCATTGACAGCAAAGAATTAACAAATATGTATGGAATAGAATTCTAGAGTATATGTCACCTTTGGCATTGAGGGTGAGGAATAAGCATGATAGTTATTTCTTTTCCTGACAATGTCAAAGAAATTAATTCTCTAAGTGAACAAATATCGATGCCGTACCCACTCTCTAGTTCTCCCAATCTATCTGATTGTAGTTAATGCTATACTAAACAGTCATTGGTGAGCTAGACATATTTTTTCAAATAGATTGCCTTCTGACAGTGCTTTTCTGTCTATCAGCACAGAGGCTTGACATATTTTAAAAGCCAACTTTATTTTTAATTTAGTTAAAAAAACAAATCTACTTTGTTATCAGGGTTATTTATTGTTCATTGCATTCTTAGTTTGTTGGGTCTTTATTTCCTGCCATAATTCTAGTTCTAAGTAGAGATAAACTTTTAATTTTAATTTTACTTGTCACACATCCCTTCAGACAACTCTTTATGGATGTGCTTGCTATATGAATACCATTGAGTGTTTTCTATATTCAAAACTGTGTGAGCTTTGTAGATTATTAAGTTTTAACTTAATTTTAATTGTTTGTATTTGTTTGACCATTTGTATAAGCCTATCCAAACTAGAGCATGGCTCCTTAGCTATTCTCAAGGGCCTTTTTCTGTTTGTTGATTTCCTTACTCTTTCAGCCATATTCATAATGAACAGAAACTTTTTCAGGTCCAATAGGCAAGTCTTTGCAATTGTCAATACCTCTTATTTTTGTTAAAATACACTATATACTTATATTTCTCTATTTTGAGATTAAGGGAATATTCTTTATTTTCTGGGAGATGTATTTTCATGTGTAGCATTTACATCTATATAAACTGTTTACAGTTGAATATTTTCTTCTCTTTTATTTCTTTAAATGGCCACACATTCAACTAGCTCTTCATGATATAACTTTATTTCACTTAAATCTCTCTCAGATGTGTTTATATTTTATATTTTAGTTATGATCCTTTCAGAGGCAGAATTCTATTCAAGGTTTTTGGATCACTTGTTTTCTTTGAGGGTGACTTAGCTTTCACTATTTCCACATAGACTATTGATTCTGCTAGTTCACTTCTATAAACATCACCCAAGCATTTTTTTTTTCAGTTACTTTTCTTATTTTATTACTCACTGAGAATTTTGTGCAACGTATTTTGATCACATTCACTTCCTCTTCTAACCGCACACCTGTGTGCCTTTTGTTTAAACCCTCTCAAGCACAGTTTTGACTGCTCGAGTTTAGTCTTAAGTATTTGGCCTTCCACTAGAGAATAGTCAACCTACCAAAAGTTACATCTTTAACAAAAACTTACTCTCTCCCAATAGCTATCAGTTGCCTGAAGTTGTTTAGCAGGAGGTGAGACATCATGCAAACCTCCTTTCTCCATACTAGGATTTTGTCTGGAAAGAGCTTCAATGAGTCATTTATATGTTGTCTAATTTGGTATGAATTCATATGTGCAACTGTCCTTGTTTTATCTCAAAACACTCTTATGGAAGTCAGTCATGCTCTGTCTCTTAAAATCTTGCTGATCCCTCACATGCAGTGATCCCTGAGCCTTGGAAGGCCAGACTGCAATATGGATTCACCACTTAGGGCTGAGCATTCCGAAGTCTCTTTTCATCTGTGCTTTGTTTAGTTGTGCAGGTCTGCTTTAATCACCACCAACTGTAAAATAAAACTTCTCTGACCAGCGTTAAGAGCTGCACTAATCTATGTGTTCAGTGATAAGTAAATAAAAGTTGAGGTAAAACTATGCCAATTTAAAAGGAATAGTACAGGGTTCTCCCTAGGCTCTGTGAACTGTCTAGTCACAGGGTATTGGTCCTAATCCAGGTTCCTGGGTTTCAACTAGGAGAGTAGGCTTTAAATCAAATCAGGAAGTGCTCATTGCCTTCATAACATTTGTATCAGTAGTGCACCAGTGCCTTTGTCAATACTGATTCTTTTTTTTTCCTGGTAGTCCAAAGAGTTCACAGATGGGTAAGATTTGAGATTCCTTTTCTCTTTTAGTGGTGTTCATAATACCTTCGAACACCAAAAGAGCTAGCCAATAACAGTAAGGCTTCTAAAGCTTCTAGATGAGTACCAAAGGACTCTATGAGAGTAAGTCTTTATATTTGTGTATGTATATATTTTGGAAAACTTCTTCACAATTAGGTTTCAATATGACTTTTGTGAAATGCCTTCAGTATTAACTATCCTTGCCATATTTTGCCCTGCAGCCTTCCCTCCTATTACCCCATTTAACCATTCTTATTCCATCACTCATTCTTAACCCTTTATTCTCCTTTCTGTCAACCCAACCTTGAAATCCTCACACCATGGCACCTCCATGGGAATTCCAAGTGAAAAACATATATCTGAGCATTGAAAGCCCAGACACACTAGAGAAAACAGGTCTGGGTTACCTCACTCACAATGGTTGTTTCCAGTTTCAGGAAGCATGAAGATTAGGATTGTTATCTTAAAAAGAAAAGGCCAGGAGCAACATTATGCTGAGATTAAGTCTTTAAGATGAAAAACAAAAGCAAGGCACTGGAAAGATGGCTCAAAGCTTAAAAGAACTTGATGTTCTTGCAAAGAACCATGTTTAGTTTCCAGAACCAATTTGATGACATACAACCTCTGTAACTTCAGTTCCATGGGTACCAACACCATCTTGTGACATCTGTAAGTAACAGGCATGTAGGCTATGAGTTTATACATCCAGGCAAAACATTCCTGTCAATAAAATAAAATAAAATAAAATAAAAAAAGTGGACAATGAGGACTACTGAGAACTCAAGAACAATGACAATGGGTTTCTGATCCTACTGCACATACTGGCTTTGTAGGAGCCTAGGCAGTTTGGATGCTCACCTTACTAGAACTGGATGGAGGTGGGGGTTCCTTGGACTTTCCACAGGGCAGGGAACCCTGATTGCTCTTCGGGCTGAAGAGGGAGGGGGACTTGATTGGGGGAGGGGGAGGGAAATGGGAGGCGGTGGCGGGGAAGAGACAGAAATCTTTAATAAATAAATAAATTAAAAAAATCTAAAACAAAGTTTATACACACACAGATACACACACATATATCATGGAATTTAAAGTTTATTAAAGGATACTTTAATTACTTCTCTTGTAGTTACCAAATACCTGACAAGATAAAAGAGAAAGTGTTTATGTTGGGTTGAGGTTTGAAGATAGATACATTTTCAATTCTGTTTTCATGCTTCATGTGTAATATATGTATTCTTCTAAATAGGAGCAGGGGATATCATTTATCATATTTGGACCTCACCTGCTAATGAATGCAGTAGAGGTGAACCATTTCTGACATTGGGCTTTCTATTAGCCTGTGATGCCTAATAGAAGAGCTATATCCCCTTCGTAGGGAATCTTCATTTAAGCTCTTATTATATGAACATGTTTTAATTTTTGGAAGCTTCTTTGGCAGTAATTTTTATATGATTTTTTCAAAAGATCTTCAGAGTTGGTTATTCCTCCCAGTATTCTCTCTTCTACTCTTTCCTCCTATTCTTCACCCCATCCAATCATTTTCTCTTACTTCCTCCTCCATGTTTCCTAATATCAACACATGTGATCAGACCAAGTAATCAATATTTCAATTAGTCGATTTTTCTACACGTGAATAAAGAAATGAAAAAAACTGTAAAATGTTAATTGTGTTGATTACTGTACAACCTTAAAGCTGTTTGTGTTGCTGATTGTAATTGTTCCATTAATGGCATTATTTGTAATGTGTAGGACTGGACTACTGGCTTGAACATGGAAATCAACCACTATACCACTGAGTTTCTACCTCTACAGTGTTAAACAATAAAATATGAGAAAAAGACTTTCTATCCCATTCTAATTAGAAGATAAATTCCCTGATTCTATGACTTCTTTGTATTGCTATTCATGCAGAACAATACAAAGTGCTGTTAAGAGGCAATAAAGAAAACTTTAGTAGATGCTCAGAACTACTACAAATGTTCCTGGAAATAGAAGTTTGTGAAGGTAATTTCTGATAAGTATTATGTCAATTAAATAATAACGCATCAAACCAATAGACTTACAATGCATCCCCTGCTTTGCTAATGGGCATTTCAAAATTAACATGAAATTTTGTGACTTTCCTTGACCTCATCTGTATAAGACCATTTCCTCCTCAATTAAAGTATTTAATTATGACATCTAGAGTATTCAAGTGAACCCCCAAAGCATACTATATAATTGTTCCGTGGTTCTCTTTTTGCATTGTACCAAGTTACCAATTCTTATTATATAAGATTCTGTATTTTCCTGCAAACCATCCATTCTTTTCTGTGTGTCTTCACTTTGAAGTTTGTGCCTATTCACCATCATTTTTGCTATATTGCTACTTAGCATTTGAATAATTATTTCACCTGTTTTATTCTTTCAATATATTTGCTATTGACTTCCCTAGACCAAAGTATGATCATGTCATTCTCTAGTTTATCAAACTAAGTTGTTTTCTTTGAAAGTTGGATAACTTTCAACCTCTGTAGCATGGCTTTTAATTCTATACTGTCTGCCACTTGCTTACATTTCTATTCTGACCACATAGTCTTCTTCTCCATGCATTTCTGTTTTAACTATAATGAATTTTACTCCTTCTTGAGGCTTGCTTTTCTTTTTATTATGGATATTGCAATAGTTTGAATGACTATTTTGAAATATATTTTCTTAGTCATCTATTCACCCACATATACTATGCAATTCAATAGATTTTGAAATATCCATAGATTTGTACATCCATAAACACAGGAACCTTATGCCACTTTCCTCATCAGTCCACTGCCTCCTCTCTCAATCTGTCCTTCTCTGCTTATAAATATAGCCAGTGAACTTTTTGTCACTATGTGTTTACTATATGACTGATATGTCATATACCACATGCTCTTTTATGACTATACTCTCATATTTAATATTTAAAAAGTCCATGCATTAACAGTCCTTCTTTATTAAAGTATAATGTTTCAGTTTGTCAATAATACCATGTTTTACTTATCAGATTTTTGGGTTCTCATTGCTTTTTGGTTATTATCAATGTGTTGGCATAAGTATATTTTTCATGAATTTTACAGACATGTGTTTTCATTAATTTTAGATTCACAATTTTAACGAGACTATTAGATCACATAATAACTATATTTTACCTTCTGAGAATCTGCCAGACTATTTTTTATTTAATTTGAGCTATTTTTCATTTCCACTTGTAGTGTTATCTTCCTCATTCTGAGAGCATGGCAAACACTTTCATGTGTTGATTTTCTTTCCTTTTTCCTGACATATCTGAGCTGTCCTTTCACGACCTTGTGAACTATAGGCTCAATGTCCTTTGTTTATGGCTAGAGTGCACTTATGAGTGAGTACATACCATATTCATCTTTTTGGGTCTGGGTTATCTCACTCAAAATAGTGTTTTCTGTTTTCATCCATTTGCAAGCAAAATTCAAGATGTCATTGTTTTTTACCCCTGAGTAGTCTCTATTGTGTATGTATGCCACACTTTCTTTATTCATTCTTCTGAAAGACCCTCAGAGAGGACCTTTCCTCTCTGATGAAGACCCCAGAACCAGGACACTCCGAGACCAGGCCATAGGATGCAATTAGCAAGAGGTTTATTGAGTAAACACAGGTACCTGTGGGCGGCAAAGTCTTTCGGAGGATTTGCGCACCTGCCAACTTGAGGGCGAGCTTTTTATAGGGGAGAGCAAAAAGCAAGTTTACAGAAGCAAAAGCGTGGTTATCAGTCAATTGGAATGAGACGGGGGCATGAATGGTTTCCTCTCTCAGCATGGATGCCTGGCCTATCTTATAGATATCCTGTTTTGTAGTCAACCTGCTTTGTTGATGTCCTATCTTATTGACATCCTGCCTTGCAGTCTTCCTATCTCATAGACATCCTGCTCTCTCAAGCACATGGGATGTTCTTACGAGAGCAGGCTGGCTGCTGATCTGGAGAATTTTTTTTAAAGCTAACAGGACGTTCCCCCGGGAGCATGCTAGCTGCTGGTTTTGAGGAGGGGGTCTGTAGGGTCTTTCACTTCCATTGGCATCTAGGTTGTTTTCAGGTTCTGGGTGTTACAAATAATGCTGTTCTGAACATAGTTGAACAAATCCTTTTCTAATGGGAGCTCACCAAATCCAGTTGGACTGGGACTGATCAAACCAGACTCTGTGAATGTGACTGACAATGGGGGCTGACTGATAAACCTTTGATAAAGGCACTGGGACTTGTTTCTACTGCAAGTACTGGCTTTTTGGGACCCTAGTCTATTCGGATACAAAACTTCCTAGGCCTGGATGTAGCAGGGAGGGCCTTGGACTTCCCACAGGACAGGGTTCTTTGCCCTCTCTTAAGGAGGGAGGGGGAGGAAGGAGAGTGAGTGGGGGAGCGGGAGGGGAATGGGAGGAGAATGGGAGGAGGGGAGGAAGTGTAAATTTTTGAATGGAAAAACAACCAGACAAACTAACAAACAAATAAATGAATAAATAAATTATGTCTCAAGGTCATTTGCTGCTGTTTTCCTACCTGAGTCCGAGACCAGCCATTTTTACTTTTCTTCCCCTCTTAATGGAAGATTTCTCTTGAAAATGGGTGTTTGGGTATGGTTGGAGCCTAATCCATGGTCTGAGGAGGAGCCCCCAGTCTATGGCGTCCCCTTCAGCATGATCTTAACCTTTCATTTGTGAATCAATAGCTAGGCTTCCAGGTTCACACACCTATAAAATATAGGCATCTTCCTGTGCCACCTTTGCTCACTAGGACTCCAGTGCAATTTAGGGGGCACAGTATCACCTTAGCAGGGATTTTGCAGGTTTGTGGAGAGGGTAAGAATAAAGCTTCATGCTATTACCTTCCCACTTTTGAGAGTTTCTTTATTACTGCCAGGCAAAGGTGTGGGTGACATTTGAAGTTTGGTTAACAGATCTGGAAGACTTTTCTTATTACATAATTCTAGAGACTTTTAAAAGTGTGAGTGGGTTTTCCTTAGCAGGTGGTGAATGACAACTGTTTGGAAAGAATATGAATGAGAATATCTGACATCCTCATAATATAAAAATTTCAAAATAAAATATGTTTGGGGTGTGATTTATGACAATGCATATAGAATGATCTGTTTTTTTTTCCTTAAAGTTCCAGGTGTAGTTCTTTTTTGTAGTTTTAACATAAAACTAGAACTTGTAAAAATAAAATTATTTGATTAAATTTAACCCTTCTCATCAATGACATAATTATAGTTTAAATGTTTTAGTGCTTTCAATATGTCAAGACACTGATATAGAAATTGCATATTCTCATTTCAGAAAACTGATGAACATTTAAGATGATAAATATGTTAGTTATTCTAACTGTTCATTACTATGGATCTATAAAAAAGAATCATTATCATGGTCTATAAACAAGTACAGTTTAAAACAGTAATATATATTTTTCAGTTTGTCTTCCTTTTAGGAGGTAAAGTCTTCCTCTGTAGTGGGGTCTGACTTGGAACTCATTGTAAACACAGGATGACCTCAACTCAGGATGCTCCTCTGCATCCTCTTGAGTACTGGGATTATAGTCAAGTACCGCTATCACTGCCAAAAGTGTTTCAAAGTGGAGAAACTAAATGTATAAACCATTGTGTTTCTTACTTGTCCTTTTGAAACATATCACTGGGAATGATATCAGAAGGAATACTAATCAAAAATAGGTTTTAATTAGAAAATTGGACTTGACTTCTGATTCTTTTTTAACTCCTGTTTTCTTTAGGTGGTTAGGTAATACAACATTGAAGATTTTTCAAGTTCAGGGATTAAGATTTGCTTTTTAGTCTACACATGCATTCATTTACTTAACATTTATTTTCTTTAAGATTTATTTTGTTTATAATTGATGTGTGTGTGTATGTGTGTCTGTTTGTGTGTTTGTGGTTGTGTGTTTGTGTGTGTGTTTGCATGCACGTGTGCTCCTGGAGCTGTTGGCTCTTCTGTAACTTGAGTTATAACAAACTGTTAGCTGTGCTGCATGGATGCTTTGAAATGAATTTGGAACCTTTACAATAGCAATACAAATCTTAATTCCTGAGCCATATCTTCACCCCCTAAACATTTGTTTACTATTTCTCACTATGTATGAAATTTTATGTTGAATACAAAGATATATAAGCTTTGTTCATATCTTCAACATGCTCACCTTGGTGAAGAGAAGGATAAACACCTGCAAATCTCTAAAATTAGGACTTGCCTTAATTCTGTGATCAATAGCGAACAAAGATCAGAAAAAAGGTACATTGATTAATAGCTAATATACAGCAGAAAAAGAGATAGGAGTTCTTTAAGTGAGATGTAAGATAAAAATAGACAACAAAAATTGAGAATATGAAAAATTAAAAATATTTAATTAAGAAACAGAAGTTGTAGCAAAGATAGTGTGGAGGGAGAACAATAAAGTATTGTGGGAAATTCCACCAGGACATAACAAAGAGAGAACCATAGGGTGAGGACTTCCCTGAGTTGTGAAACCATTACTAATAAAATATAAATAAGTCATTTTGAGTGTCAGAACAATTAATGTTGAATAAACATTATTTGAATTAATATATATTTAATTACCACGTCATCAAAATAATTTATATGTAATAGCAGTGACTATTGTTAACTTATACCTAAAAAATAAATAAGAAAGAAATTTGCAATTATTACTTTAGGGCAGCCTCACTGTAATCCAGTTTATATGTTTATCAATATTCTACATTCCTGTAATGTTAAGGAAGGAAATTCAAACATGCTCAGTACAGGGTTTATAGATCCAAGGTAAAATAACCAGTTAGAACAAAAGGGATACCTAAAGCAACGTCAACCCACTAAATAATGTGGAGTCCATAATTCACTGATTTGAAGTAGCTATTCCTCTTGTTAGCAATATCTTAATGCTGGTATAGAAAGAGTCACAGGGACAGATAATTATAGTAACCATTACCCAAAAATATGTATTATGTTCATTATAAGAATAAAGTGTCACAAATATGAAAGCATTATTCTTTTCCCATTTATTTCCCCCCAATCTTATTCAATCTAAAATTCACCTGTGGGTTATAATCCTTATAGTCTTGGTATAGTCTAGTAATTTTCACGTTATATAACTTTAAAAATATCATACTTGTAAACTGAGATGAACAAAACTCTTATTTTGATTATGAACGTGTATTCTGGGGCTGGAATCATGGCTCAGTGGTTAAGGGCACTTGTTATTCTTTCACAGGCCTCAAATTCAGGTCCCAGTACCCACATTGGGCAGTATACAATCCCCTGTAACTACAGCACTGTTTTAGCTTTTACCAGCACCAACACACATAATATTAACTCACACAAACACACAAATACACATGAAATAATAAAACACACATGAAAACCACAGAGCAAAATATTTCTATTAAAATACTTAATACAGATAAATGCCTACATATAAAAGTCAATATTCTTCTACAAATGCCATAGAATCTCAGTATCTCCCTACTGATCTCATAACTCATATGTGGTTCATTTAAATAGTTTTAATAACTGTATAATATCTGAACAGTTCTACAGATCTTTAAAATATATGTTAAATAGAAATATATATGCATATGTTTATAAACACAGACATATATAAGTATATAAATATATATGTAAAAGACTTGATAAATAATAAGATTAGAAAACTTTAGATTCGCAAATCATAATAAATTAACAGCTGAAATGAAAACCAATATTTGTATTATAAATTTCCACATTTGCCATATGAAAATAGTATCAAAAAGTATATTATTTTTACCTAATAATTACATCTTGGATATTCATGTACATGTTTAATATTCATTTTTGTCAGTTTAGTCCAGGCACTCTAATAGTCAAAACCTTCACAGCAACATTTTGCTCCATGATGAACCACAATGCAGACAGAGGTCCCATATTGTTATATTGCTGAGCAATGTCCCAGCAAAAACTGCCCAACAACAAAGATATCCAAGCATGCAAGGATGTTCCTTTCCTCCAGTGACAGGCAACTCTGTACAAATTCACCTGATTGTATCCATTAAACATAACTGTGGTCACAGAATACTGTGCCCAGTGTTAATGGCCACCCTATCCACCAAGAGTTGGCGCTGTGCATGAAGGAAGTCCTTGGCAATTCCAATTTACTCTTCTATGTTGGTAAATTTGTAACAGCTGAAAAATAAAAGCAAAAAAGAGCAAACCTAAAACAAAAAACCAAAATGAACAGTCTATAGTCATAGTCCTAGGACCCAGACTATTCAGCTGTCATGTAAAAAAAGAAACAAAAGCAAAAACAAAATGAAGGTGCTATTTTTAAACTACTGCTAGGTTTTGACTAACAAATTGTCACAGAATTAAACACTAACAAAAAGCATAGATAGCAATGACTATTTTGTTTCATCTATGAAATTCATTTTCACAAAGATTTCAAGGATTTTGTGGAGAAAGCAACAATTAAATAGGATATTAGGTGCAGGATATTATTAAAGTTATCATTATTAGTTTCCTACGAACATTTTTTCACCTGATATTTTTGACAAGCTTCTGTATTTCATAGAGTTCTGACGTGGGATTTTCCTCTGTATGCCGTTAATATGTTTTATTGCCATTGGTTAGTAAAGCAGCCACTTTTGGCCAATGGCTTAACAGAATATAGCCAGGCTTGAAAAGATATCTATCTATCTATGTATCTATCTATGTATCTATCTATGTATCTATCTATGTATCTATCTATGTATCTATCTCTATCTATCTCTATCTATCTATCTATCTATCTATCTATCTATCTATCTATCTCTATCTATCTTTTCAAGCCTGGTTCTCTCTCTCTCTCTCTATATATATATAGAAGATGGAGTCAGAGAGATGCCATGTAGTCACCCAAGGAGAAAGATGCCCGCACAAGCTCGTCAGAACCTTGCTGTTAGACCCCAACCTCCTGGTGATGCCCAGATTAATACAGATGGGTTAATTTAAGATATAAGATCTATCTAGAAATATGTATAAGGGATTAGCTAAGTAGTGTATTAATTAATACAGTTTCTGTGTGATTTTTTTCGGGTTTGTGCAGCCGGGACACAAAAAAGCAGGCTCCGCCTACAGACTTCAGTTTCCAAATTCGTTTGCCTCTCTCTTGTTTTCAGTGTCTCTCCATTCATCCCCTTCCAATATGTAACTGAGTGGATGAAAGAAAAGTATAAGTGACAAGGAA
This sequence comes from Microtus oregoni, assembly GCF_018167655.1. Lineage (NCBI taxonomy): Eukaryota > Metazoa > Chordata > Mammalia > Rodentia > Cricetidae > Microtus > Microtus oregoni. The sequence continues at coordinate 73,953,636 of NW_024543062.1, forward strand.
AATTTTCATAAAGTTTAGATAAAGCATAGTTTACTGGTTTGCTTTTTTATATGAAATGTTTTTGCTTTTAAATTAATGTTTGTATATACTTCTTAGATGCCATAGGATTCCTTAAAATAATTTGAATATTCATTAAAGAGTTCTTTAGAGGTTCAAGTCTTCATGTCATGTAAGCTGTTTATAAGATCATATTGTAAATATAGAAATCTACAATTATACTGTCTCTAGATATTCATAGAAAAAAACTTGCTCTGGTTTAGAATCACTACATAGAATCACTACATAGTTGCTTCAAACTGACATTTTATTATTTGGCTTCAAGATAAAGGCAGATGGCTGTGTATATGTGTGGTGTGAAGAACTTACATGTTATCAATGTTCTCTTTAAAAAAAATTGCTGTTAGGTGGCACTGAGCTTCTGGAAGAAGTGTTTTTGCTCTGTATTTTTTGGGATCATTTTTTCTATCCCTAACTGAAAGTCAATTCAAAAGTGGTTTTCAAAATGTTTTTATTTTTATTGTGTATGTGTGCCCAAGTCCACTCACATGCCTTGTGTATGTACACACAACAATGCTCTTGTGGAAGTCAGAGGACAGGTTTAGAGTCATTTCCTTTAACGGATCAAACTCAGTCATCCGACTTTGCAGCAAGTGCTTTATCTTCCGAACCATCTCCCCAACTCAAGCACAAGGATTTTATTTCTTGAATTCATCAAGTATAGCAGGAGAGAATAGGAAATAAAGGATTTATGTTAGTAACTGTCCTTTCAAAGGTCTATAAGAAATGTTGGTAAAACAATCATAGTTTTGGGCTAAAAAATGTTCTAATTAAATATATGTTTCTACAACTTTCAAGTCCAGCTTAACAATAGAAACAAATACCAGGTTGTATTTTTATACATTATTCCATTTTGACTTAAGAAATATTAATCAACTATCACCAAAACACATACTAAAACTTAATACTGCTGCAATTAGGGTCTGTGTTGATGTGCGTGACTCCCATTACCACAGAAGGCTGTGCAGAGGTCTGGGTCACAATCTGAAGTTGTGTTGGTGTCTGAGGGCTATTCTGCTGCTGGGGCTATAGTGATCTAAATGTCCTGCACTGCCACCAGGGACCATGATGGCATCCAGGCATGAGGTGCTTCCAAGGGCCATTTCTAGGTCCATGGCCTTGCTGAACCTATAGACTGTATATATCCTTGGCCTGTGTTACCACCAGGTGCCATGCAAATCTTCCATGTTGAAATCTGAGGGCTGTGCTTACCCTGACTTTCCCTTCACAGGCCCTGGGAAATATGGCTCTACCCCTCACCAACCCTGGAAGAGCTTGCCCTACTTCTTGTGGGATAGCTGGTCCCGCATTTAGGAGTGAAGGCCCCAACCCTCACAGGACTGACCCCAATGGCATTGGTGTAGGAGAGCTAACTCTGCCCCTGACCTAAGGGGTCAGTTCCAGCAGAGGTCCAGACTGTTTAACTCAGTTACTTCCGAGGCCCATATCCGGTGCTTTGAGTTGGCCTCACCTTAACTTCCACCCCACTTGCTGGAGCACATGAAGGTACTGGTCCTGTGGAATGATAGCTGCAGGATGTCCATGAGTTGGAGCAAAGGAGAATATCCAAGAGGCATTTCAGTGAATATCCAGTTTTGATTGTGTACCAGAAGGCAGAGCCCTTGACCAAAACCAACAACTCATTACAGTGAACGTTTGCAAGGAATTCGTTTGGACAAAGGGTCTACTGCCTGAAAAATGACAGCTCCAAGTGTCACTAAGATGAATGAACACGTGATGGAGAAGTGAAAAAGATGGAGGAGTGAAGTGATCTTTCTGTTTTATTTTATTATAGTTTTATTTTTTTCTAATTTTCTTTTGGGCTTTGGGAATGCTACAAGGGTGAAGAACAAATATAGAGGGACTGGGAGAAGAGTGGGACAGTGGGGTGCATGATGTGAAGTTCTCAAGGAATCAGTAAAAAATTATGCTCAAATGCTCTTTATTTCATTTTCACATAAGCTATATGAAAATAAAACCTATCTACTTCTAAAAATGTCACTGAAAAAATAATTTTCTCTCTGGGAATAAGTGACCTGGCATTGAATAAGTAATCAAGAAACCTATTGCTACCTTTCAGAACCTAAATGTATACAGCCAGATCAATGGTCTCATTGAACTCTACACAAGTCCAGTGTCAGTTAATGTATTTGATGAATTATGGGTATAACAGTTTGAAAAGGAATTGTTGAGTATAATTTACCAGTTTATGTGTTGTTGGTCTTTCTTATATGCATATATATATATTATATATATATAATATATATTTTACACATCAACACATTTACACATATACAGTTGTTCACTAAAGGCTTAGTGCTTTCATTAATGTCAGATGATTATATGAATATAAAAGAAATACATCAAGAGTAAAGAAGAAGAGTTTAGGATTTAAAGAAATTAGGTTTTTTAAAACACTGTTGTATAACATATTACCACAAACTTAGCAGTGAGTGTGGAAATTGACAGAATTGGCAGTGATTATGTAACTGCATTCCTGACTACAATTTTACAAAGCAGAAATCAAGGAAGGTAGGGTGCTAGCTGACATAACTCTATCAGGACATATCCCATCAGTTTGCTGTTTAGTAATGATAAAATAGCAGTAATCAAGGGCTCTCCATATATTATACCCACACTCTAAAGTATATGGCCTTATAAAGCCTGAAGATAGAACAATATTGTTGAATCTAATTATAATCATGAGACATGCATGTAGGGCATGAAACACACACACACACAGACACACACAGACACACACACACACACACACACACACACACACACACACAGGTCAATGAGTACAAAAAGTATTATGGCTATTTTCAAAGCAAGAAAAGTGAGTCATAAGAAACATGTTTATAACATGTTCTTATACCATAAGAACAATGTTAATAGCAGGAAAATATGCTCATTGTATGTTGTGTGTTCAATATAATTTAATTATTGCTTATTATTACTAGAAATAGAAGTGCTGTAGAAGCATCAAGCAGACTTGAGTGCAAGTACATGCACATCATTCTTAGAACTGCCCTAGGAGACTGTCTGTGAGCATTAAATCAAACTGATGGAGAACAAATTGAAAATAAATTCTTTAGTAGCCATCGTTGTGTTCCCCCATTTCTCAGTCTATTGACTAAAAAACAATTAAGAAAGAGAAACAAATGCTACAATGGTTCTGGAAAACTATATCTGAATATTTAACTCCTACTGGATGCAATTTCCATTGCATTTGAGAAAAAGCATAGCGGCTAATGGTGTAGCCCTTATCTAGGACGAACAAACACACTTCATCTATGGAGAAGAAAATCATGTACTCCCTTTGCCTCATACCCACTTCATCTCAACTTGAATTTAGTTATTCTAACAGGAAGACGGAACATTTCTTTCTCATTCCCCAGAGATTGTTTGTAAGGTAGCTACATACTTTCTTTCCTTTGACCCCATCACCATGTCCTCTGCCTTCAAGTATTGATTTTTTTTTCTCAATACATTTTTTTTTTCACCTAGGCAGAGATTACAAAGTCAAGCAAACATTTCGAAGTCACATTCTATCTAACTGTTGCCGTAGGGTAGAGGGGCTGTGAAGAGAAGTAACTGCAGCAGATACAGAGGTGTGGAAAATTTAGTACGTGAAAACTGGATGTTGTAGGAAGAAACCTGAAAGCAGAGTACACCTTGAAAAGTATGGATTTTCTTCCTTACAGAAATGTAAACAGGCAATGGAACAGGATCAGGTGAGGCAAAACCCATAACAACATTGTAAAACCTCTTTTGCATGTTCAATAAAGTATAAGAAGATATTACTTTTATTAGGAAATAGAGTTCTTAGCTTTTTTATTTGAGAAGATCGGCATGCGAATCAGTTGAGTAACCCCAACACAAACTGCAATTCGATGACACTTTTATTACAATAATTTGATTTTAAGAAACAACATATCAGTAGATGTGCTACACTCTCGTGAATAAAATGTTATTTCTATCTGGTGCAAATAAATAAATATTTGACATTTGGATAAAGTCAAAAATGTCTTTCTTGGTCACCATGGTTAAAGTGACTGGTATAAATTTGGTGAGATTCTAAGAGATAATCACACGCACACAAAGCTGACTTAGAAAGGCTTGATGAATAGAGCCACACACAGAAATATCTTGTTTGTGAAATTTGCCTTTTATACGCGTTTTCTAAAACCAATAAATGCGTGACTGAAGCACTACAAAAAATAGATAATTAGTTGTTTGTTACTATTTCTCAGAACTCTCTCTTAAAGTCTCTCAGGAGGAGAGTATATTAGTTAATATCCTCATAAAAAAGTTTGTTGTAATTGTTGAGCCACTGCATACAATAATTGCTTTTTCAGCCCTGAGGTAGGATTTCAAAGCTTGAATTATGAATATTTTATATTATATTATTTTCATATTCGATATGCATACCTTATGCAAATTCACTTTCTTAAAGTCTCCTTCTGACCTTTACTTCATGCGGAAATTAAATTGTAGAACGAATCTGCTTCAGGAAATCATTTTCTGAAAACGTGTCTTCCTCTATATTGTTAAGCATGAAGAGAAGCCTGTAGCATCTCAAGTTATCAATTTTATCACATAGTGAGAAATATCTAACTAATTTATACAGATTAATAGTAAACTACTTTTACTTAGGAAGAAATGAAATGCCAGGATTTAAAGTTTCACAATACTGTAGAAGTTTGTGCTGGAGTGAGCTTGGAAACTCCCAGCTTTAATGCTGTTTTATAAGCCATTCACTGGCCTGCCAGATGTCTTATCAGTGTATGAGATTGGTGAGCCACATATTAAGACATATTTTGTTTTGTTGAAAATCTGAAAACACTACACTTGTTCTTTGAATAATGTACTCTCAGATTAAGAATAAAAAATACCTAAGCAGCTAGATTTACAATAAACTCTACGTTTCCATGGAATTACACATAAACTGTTTTCTGTTTTATCTGCTTTATTTTTTTAAAGTATGAATGATTTCTGATGGAAATAAAACTGTAAGTTGTATGTTTTTTATGATTTCTAAATCCCAGCTGTCTACTAAAATCTAGAAATGTAACCCTACTATGACTCATGGCACCAATGTCTTATAGTGCAATAAACTGCAGGCTAGCCATGCATCATTTCGTTTTAAATTCACATTGATTCTTATTTTCAAGACTCTAAAATTGTATTGCTTGGGCTTTACTTCCTTTATCTAAATTCTTTGATTCCATTTTCACATCAAAGTGATTTCAAATGTAACATCACACAGGGAGCAAAATCATAGACTTTGATGTTTATCCTTGCATACAGATCATGATTGTTTATAAGTTATATTGAAAGAAAGAACACCAATTAGCATAAAATATATTGATCTTTGAACAATATCAATAAACTACTATTTAGTTTAGAAGCATGAAGGCTCGGAGATAAAATAACAAATCTCACAGAATAATATGAATATACCAAAGATTTGATCCCTTAGTCCAAAATAGGAGAAAAATAAAACTTGTCATTTTAGAAATTTGACTTATAACAATAAAATTATGTATAATAATTTATAAAGTAATAAAACCATTATTTTGTTGGTTGAGGTATTGTAACACAAAAATAAAGCTACAATACAAATATATGAAGTCATGAAACATCAATGCACACACACAATTTCTTTCCTGTGTGTGGAGCTTTCCATTCTATGTGTGGGTATGTGGTTTTATACGTGACTAGTGCTATTTGGTTTTACCCGAGGTCTCCAGACTATCTAGTTTCTGATTCTTGGTTACTCACACAGTGCCCTGTATGTGTTACATCTCATGGATTAAATACTAAATCAACTCAGATATTGGTTAGTTACTTCTACGAGATTTGTGCCACGATTGCACTAGCAACGTCTTCTTTATCAGAAGTCATTTGTCCATTGTGTGTGGAATTATGTCTGGGTCTTCAATTCAATTCCATTGATCAACATGTCTCTTTTTGTGTCAATACCACACTGTTTTCATTACTGTTGCTTCATAGTACAACTTGATATCAGGCATAATGATATTTCCAGGAGTTCTTTTATCATCTGGAATTGTTTTAGCTATTTTTTTGTGTGTTTTCATATGAAGCAAAATTATCGTTTCAAGATCTGTGAAGAATTGTATTTGGATTTTGATAGAGATTACTCGAACTCTGTAGATTGCTTTTGGTAGGAGGCTCGTTTTTACTACATTAATCCTGCTGATACATTCACACAGGAGATCTCTCCATCTTCTTATATCTTCTTCAGTTTCTTTCTTCAGTGTATTAATGTTTTGCTTATAAAAGTCTTTACCTTTGTTGGTTAGAGTTATCCCAATGTATTTTATATTATTTGAGAATGTTGTAAAATTTTTGCCTTCCTGAATTTTTTCTCAGAGCATTTGTCATTTGTACAAGATGGAATACTGAATTCTATGAGTTAATTTTTAGGGTCATTAATATATACTACCTGATAATTTGCAAATTAAGATATTTTGACTTCTTCCTTTCCAACCTTCATCCAGCAACTGATAGAAGCAGATTCAGGGATCCACAGCCAGCACCAGGCCAAGTTCTCGGAGTCCAGTCGAAAAGAAGGAGAAATGAGAATATATATGATATATTGATAATATATATGTTATAAATACACACATACAATATATATGATAATATAATATGAGCAAAGGGTTAAGAACATGATTGAGATACCCACAGAAGCAGCTGAAGCTGACCTGAGCTAGTGGGAGCTGATTGACTCCTGTCTGACATCTGGGGAACCTGCATAGGGCAAAACCAGGCCCTCTGATGGTGGGTGACAATTGTGTGGCTGGGGCAGTCTGTGGGGCCGCTGGCAGCAGGACCAGGATTTATCCCTAGTGCTTGAATTGAATTTTTGGAGTCCATTCTTTTTGGAGGGATACTTTGCTGAGGCTAATTATAGTGGGGAGGGCTTTGTTCCTTCCTCAAAGTGATGTGTCAGAGTTTGTTGACTCCCCATGGGAAGCCTTACCATCTCTGAGGCGTGGATGGGTGGTGGGGTGTGGAGAAGGTGGGAGAAGTGGGAGGAGGGGAAAATGTGGGAACTAGAATAGGTATGTAAAATGCAAAAGGATCATTTTAAAAACATTAAAAGACATAACATCTATATTTGTATCTGTCAGATATCTTATCATAGTGAACTAAATATCTAACACAGACATTGCATCATTTTGAAAAAAATTACAAGTTATTATAACTGGTTTTCATGTCAAACTGTCTCAGATTAGAATAACCTCAGTAGGGAGTCTCATCTAAAGAATTATCTTGAATGATGTAGGAAGGCCACCCTTTCTACATCTTAACAGAAAGAGTTGAATGCAACTCTTTCTGTTAAGATGTGTGTGAGTGGGAGGGGGAGGTAAATAAAGTATTTTAGAAGGAAGTTCTCTCTCTTTTTTCTCTTGTGGCCTCTCCTATTGCCAGGGAGTTGTTTTACCTCCATTTTTGCTTCTGCAGCTAATTCCTTCACTGATAGTAAAACTAGAGTTTCCAGCTTTCATCCTGGAAAGGGAACCAGCAATTTTCCAGGAACCTGACAGACTTGAGGCGCAAGATTAGGATGACTGCAGTATCTTGCCTTGTGGGTTGGATAATTACCTGTCCATTGATTGCACGCTAGTGATAACACCTGTTCTGAGACTACTATTATTGAGGCTCTCAGTCTCAAGGACAGAGTACCAGGTTCTCAGGCTCAGGAATGATTTGGCTGTTGTGACTATTTTAAAATTTGCTTGGTAAAATCTGAACAAATAAATAAACAAATACATAAATTAGTATCTTGGGTGTATTTCCAAAATAATGCTAGTAAAATCAAATCATAAATTTTATAATCAGAATAGAAAGATGTGCCATCTTAGTTTAGCATATAGCACAATTATATTCTGTGGAAGAGACATGCTTCTTATAAGAAATATAAATCCACCGAAGAAAAAATAAAAATCACCTTTCCAGAGGCTCTTTAAAATATATAGTACATTGTTTCCATATTTTAAAAGGATAAATTATTAACTTTAATATAAGTGACAAAATAGATAAATAAGATTTTTCTATCTCAGTGTCATTCAAAAATAAGAATATGGAGATATTGGAAGAAATAAATGACATCAATAGACAAAGTGTTTTTTTCAGTTTTTTATTATTAGATGGTAGAATTTATTTACACTTCAACTAATATAATAGCATTTAGTAATCTGAAAGTACACCACATTTAATACATGTACAGGTCTTGTAACACATTGCAATTAAATATTTCTTTGATATAGATATATGTTTATTATATATATGCATCATATATTATTAGGCAAGGATTTTAAGAACGTAATAGGTAAAAAAAACCATAATTGGCAGATGCTGATGTTGTCAAGTTTGTAGATTTCTTTTATCATTGCTTCTCATTTTAAATTTCTACCCCAATTTTCAAATTCCAAATGTGAGACATAAAAACTTCTGTGGAAGATTGTGGTCATCATCATCCAAGCACTGACTGGTGTTATTTCAGTGGCACATTCATTTGCTGGGAAAGAATGTTGTCCTCTTAGTGGATATGGAGAGATATATTAATGAGAGCACACTGCGGTGAACAAGAGTGTACCTCCATCTAATGGGGAATATTCATCAGCTAGAGTGAGTGTGAGTCCAGTCTTTCATATCTACCTGGGTTATGATTAATCTTTTTAATCTGTAGAGAGAAATGTGTTTTATGCATTTTTTTTGTTGCTGGTATCAATGTTGAAGTGATAGATAGCTATTATGGAGTTAGAATTAGTACACAACAACATATGTCCACCCTTCCCCACGATAAGAAATAGATGTATGCTGCAACCCATCACTAAACACAATATCATATGGATATGTGGTTATCTAAGTACATTTTCTATACCTAGAAAAAATGATCCAAACTAAACTTGACATAGCTGACATGTTTACATTTTACTTCAACATGTTACAAAACTCTTCTGGTGTCTTTTTTACTGATGGTTAATGAAGAAATAAAGGCCTTTTTTTATTATGAATAGGATATCAAGATATGTTTTTATAAAATATGGTGGAAGAAAGACTGTGAATCATTCTAATATAAAAGTTATTACATTTAAAAAATACTATTGCCTGGTTATTTGAAAAGTATAATAATTTTTTTACTGCACACAAGCTGTGTTTTAGAAGCAGTTACACACATTTACCACCAAAATAAGGAATATTACTTCTACTTATAACCAAATGGCAACATCTGACTTTACGTCTTGGAACTCATTGTAGGTAAATGATCGTGACCGTCTCCTAAGATTTGATCGTCTCTGAGGTCTTCCTTCTATCAAATGTAAGTAGATTTCAGACTTCAGAAAGCGTTTGTAACTGTCTTGTTCCATGAGCTGGTAGACTCTGCTTTGTGCTGCATCAAAACTTTGGAGAGTTGGCTGTGTGATGCTCTTAGTAATTACTTCTTTGGTGTGAAAGTCAAGGTTGACCTGCATAAATAGGAACAAGGTATAATTACAGGCTATCTAATACAACGTCTTTGAGAACATCTCGTAGTCTTATAGTATTGGAAGGGCTATGGTGTATTTGGATATGGGGTTCATTCTCCTAGGGTCTAGGAATACAAGAGTGCACTTGAGGATTCTTATCTGGCTCTCCTATCTCTTTGTTAATAGTCATGCTTATTCCAACACTGCACAGTTGACTAATGGAATGGTGGCTTCCATATGATCATCACTTTAACCCACCCATTTTCACAGTGAGGAACTAAAGTCACAGAAGTTCAAGAGTTTAAGTTATAGGGAATGAGAGTTTGGGGCTTGGTTGGGATATCAATAAGACCCTTCTGTTCAAGCTGCTACTTTTTTTCATCATGTTATTTTTTTCTACAAGCAAAAATGTGTCAACAGAGGAATGTGTCTTTAACATATAATCTCATATAGTTAATTTTATTATATTCCTGTTGATGTATTTGGAATTAATATTATATTTTCAGGAAGCTATCCTGTTTTCCACTTTGGGTAACCATATAACCTGTTATATATTTACATAATTAAGCAAACACTCATTTTTAGAGCAATATATTCATATAAAGAGTATTGCTTTACAGAGTATGTTATAGCTTCAGTATTAAAGATTTTCCAGAGATTTGTTACTATAAGTATAATAATCAAGGTTTTGTTGTTACCCTGTAGCACTATTAGACAGTGATGGAATCCTTAGGAGGTAGGATCTAGCTCAAAGAAGTTAGGTTCTTAAAATCCTGCATTGAGAAGGTACTGGAATTCTGGTATCTCCCTCAGTTCATTTCTATTTCTTCCTATTGCCTGCTCCCCCTCTCTACTTTTAGGTGCTATAAAGTGAGCAAGTTTCTCTGCCACGCATTTCTGCAATTACATATAGATTTGTCAAAGAGCCCAAATCAACAAAACCACATGTCCTCTGAAATGGGAGCAAAATATTTTCTTTTCTTTTTTCTTTAATTTGAATGATCTTAGGTATTTGTCTAACAAGCAAAAGGTAGCATGATAGTAATAATTTGTAGTTGAATATCGAGAGCATTGGTTCCACTCTGGAAGTAGAAATACTGCTTATTAAATACAGTTAGATACATCAAATTATTTAATATTTAATGACAGCCAATATCTGCTAAACTTATAGTCAACTTATGGACTGTACTCATTTAGTTGTAATCAAAAGAAAGGACAATTGTTTTCACTCAAAACACTGACAAAGTAGAGTTACATCATTTGTCTATTAAATATTTTCTTTTGGGCTGTCCTAAGATGACTAAATAACTTCTTTGAACAGACGAAATTTTACATAGGTAGATAAAATTATTTTTAAATTATATTTATTATTTTGAGGACATGCATGCTATAGAATAGTGTGACTATCAGAGAACACATTAGGGGAGCTGGTTGCCTTTTTACACAATGTGGGGTCTGGGCATTGAATTCGGGTCTTAAGGCTTGTAGATAAGCACCTTTAACCACCTTTAATGCTGCTAAGTATAATCTTGTAAAGTATCACATGATTTTTAAACAGTGTTCAACATACTTGTATTTGTGTGTCTTGTCTTTATCACATTCAGAAATCTTTAGTTTCTAATAAGTTGTTTCTGCTAATGTAGTTAATAAAGATTATAGAAAGAATCAAAACGTTGCAACTTTATTCATTCTTTGTCTAGCTCTGAAGATTGATTTTATAGTTTTAATCCACTATAATATTATGTCAATAAATAGAAACCTGCAATTAACCAGTTTGACTTTAACAAAATCTTGAGCTCTCTGGTAGAATGAGTGGGGTGAAAACAGAACCCATGAAAGTGTCAAGTAGTTACATGTGTTTTCATTTATCACTGTACCTCTTTTGGAGCATCGTTCTGAATGAATTTCTCATATATTTCTTTGGCTTTGAGGCTGATTTGTTGAGGTTCCTTGCATTTCTTGAAATCTTCACAGGCTACCCAAAATTCAATGTTTTCCTCACTGAATTCAGTTTTAAGAAATCTAGTAAAAGAATCCAGTCCATCTGCCAAAACCAAATAATATTTTGTTACTATAACACATTCATGATGGAAAGATGCCCTGCTTGATATTAAATCATAGGCAAGTACCAACAGTAAAAGTTAGTCTCCTTCTAATTCTACACCTGCACCTTTAACCAATATGTGTGGGTGCTTCATATAAAATAACTTCTTGAACAAATGAAGAAGGGTACTGTTTCTATGAAATAAGGCTAAACTACACATAGATCTAAATCCTTAAATCTAGGAGTAAAAGGGATCATCCTACACAGCTCAATTTACATCTCTTCTACTCATGACAAAGAAGGATTGTTCTATAGACTCCTGAAGTTTTTCTCTTGGATTTCATTCTGCCCACTATCAGACCATGTTTTTTGTGCTGGACACCCTCAAGTTCTGTTTTCATTGTCTCTACATTTCCAATTTCTACACAGTCTATCTTCTTTTTCCAAGTCTCTCCACCAAATTCATACTGCCTGCCTGTCCTGAGTATGAACAGGCTTAAATTCTCAGGCCTAACATATTCCATGAGACTTCTCACGTCTTTTGAAGGAAATAATTCATGATGGAAAGAGAATGAAAATAAAGCATAATTTAGTAATATGTATTTGTGAAAATTTTGAGGAATATAAAATCAAATACTATTTTATGAAGTACATATTTTAAAATTAAAAGAATAAGAGACATATGTAAAGTAGCAACTTCACATTTACCATTTAAACATTTAAATACACACTGTTTTTGTCCTTTTGTCTTATATGCCATCAGTGCTTGAGACAGTCAATAAGTTCTAAAAAATTACCTAGACTCAAAATTATGATTGCCTACCTCCTATGTGTCTTTGAATGGACTTTTTTATTTTACACAATCAAGTTTCTGAATATTTAAAATTAAGAAAATGCTATCCACATGACAGCTAACTAGTGAATTAAATGTGCTGACCTTTGCAAAATGCTAAAAAAGTGACTGGTACATGATAACTACTCCATCATGGTGGTGGTGGCGGTGGGAATGACGAGGATGGTAATATTTGTGGATATTATCGATAATTTATGTTTAACCATGTAAAGCTTTTATAAATAAAATGTATCAGCCTACAAATTCTACTGTAAGACATTCTGACTTTAAGCTTGTGTTTTTTCAACTGCTTTGGCTAGCTTTTCTTTTTCTGGTCATGAGAATTTTTTTTAAAATTGAGATTATTGGCTGAAATGGGAGGATCTAATGGAAAGACATTATTGTTGAAGAAAACAACTACACAACATACTGAACAGGGAAAAGATGAGTCAGTGTGTACATAGTACCTTTACTTCTACTAGCTAGTGTTCTTGGTAGCAGGAGTATGCGCCGCATGATACTGTTACAGGATATATGATCACAATGTGAACCCTAAGTTTGTATTAATTAAACAAAACCTTGGGTCAAGAGGTGGAGCCAATGACTAGCTGACAAGAAGTATTCATAGAGAGAAGGAGTCTGGAAAATGGATAGAAAAATGCACAGGAAGTAGTAGAGAGGGATTTTTGAGTGTGGGTTGTAGGCTAAATAGGAAAGTCAGCTGGCTGCTTTTCACCCTCTCAGAGCTAGAAAGTTTTCACCCCTGTATCTGACTTGCAAGTCTTTATTGGTAAAATAAAACAATTAGAGACTTAATTAAAAACTATATTTTGCTGCAGAGGCAGTTCTTTCAGGACTTGCACCTGAGCAGCGGGGCTGTGATTGCAGAGCCACAGTCAGTAGCTGAAATAGCAGGAGATTCAGGCGTAGCTGCTTTGCTAATGATAAAACAGAATACTACCAAAGGAGAAATGCAAACACAAAGCCAGCCACAAAACTCTTTGATCTACAATGATGTTCTGCCTGCAAGATATGCTAGTACAATGATGGCACAAAGCTTGTAAGAGAAATCAATCAATAATTGATTTGACTATGATATGGAAACAATACCCAACACTGCGCCAGTGACCAAGAACCTGAGACTAGAGAGCCCAGATATCTAGAGTAAAAAAAAAATACTGTCTATAAATGAGGAATGTAGCAATAAAATGACTCATAATGACATTCTGCTATACCCCTACATCAGCGCCTTGCTCAGCCATCATCAGAGAAGCATCATCCTGCAGCAGATGAGAACAAATAGAGAGACCCTCAGCCAGACATGCCAAGAGTGAGGGATCTTAGAACACTCACTCCTAAATGGGATGTCTCCCTCAATTTCTCCACTCAGGGATAAGGGAATTTGGTGGAAAAGGATGTGGAAAGGTACAAGAGCCAGAGGGACTGGAAGACACCAAGGAAACAAGGCCCTCTAAATCAACAGGATTGATGCAATATGAACTCACAGAGACCAAGGCAGCATGCATGGGACTATATTGGTCTACATTGGAGAGGGTCCAGAGCTAAAAGACGAATTGGAGACATGCCTCTATCCCTATCACAGAAGCCATCTCCAATTGATAACCACTTGCAGAAGGATATTTAGTTTCTCCAAGAATGCCTTGCAGTGGAACCAAAACACTCTTAAGGGTGAGTTTCATACCCAGCAAAAGACAGACAATAGAAAACGACTACTATGACGTCATTGGAAGTTTCTTGTTTTATAATGTGTCAGGGCCTTTTCTTTTTCTTTTTAAATTTTATCTTTTGCTTTTAATTTTTTCTCCCTTTTTAAATTCTCTCTTTTTTTTTTTTAAATTTCAGGTCCTTTCTGTTTATTTAATGGCTTCTGGTTTTGTGGTTTTATAGGATTCATGTGTGGTAAAATAAGTAAGAATTTTGCATCTAATCCGTTTCTTGTGCTTTTTTTTTGGGATATTTTTGTCTGTTTTCTATTTTTATCTAATTCCTATGTGTTTGTTTTAGTTTTTTTCTTATTTTATTTTATTATTATCCTTTAGAAGTCTGTTTCTAATGAAAGAAAGAAAGGGCATGAATATGGGGTTATGTGTGAAGAGTAGATGGAGATAAAGCATAATCAGGATATATTAGTTGAGAAATAATATATATTTGGTAAAGAGAAAAAATATGTAATCAGTATTTTATGCATTTTTAGGGCAAAAGGAAAAAAATCTATTACAGAATTGTAATTAGTAAGACAATTCAGTCTACATTATCCTGTATGATTCTTTTTATCTTTCTGTCTTCCTTCTGTCCTCAATTATCACCTCATTTTATCTTTTCTTGGTCTCCTTTTTAGGCAGTAGGATATGCTGAATGACATAGAGACAAGATGATCATAAGTTAGACTTCAAAGACAGTTTTTAATTATCTGAAAAGTTACATGTACTATATGTTGATAATTTGTCTTTTAAACATAGGTTTTCATTTGTAATCAGTCAAAAAATTTGAAACTGCTTGCTTGTGTTGGAGTTGTATTGTAGAAAAAGCATTGAGAGAAGGGAAATATACTTCATGTGGACTTTAGATAAACTTCCTTAGAGGAAATGATTTTTGAGTTGGAATGAAAGTATTTTTACAAACTTTCTTTAGATTTTTGTCTCACTTTCTAGTTATAAAATGGTTTAACTATGTTCAAAGCAGCATTGTTTGTCATAGTCAGAACCTGGAAACAACCCAAATGCCCCTCAACCAAAGAATGGATAAGGAAAATGTGGTATATTTACACAACGGAGTACTACATAGCAGAAAAAATAATGACATCTTGAAATTTGCAGGCAAATGGATTGAGCTAGAAAACATCATATTGAATGAGGTAACCCAGACCAGAAAGACAATTATCAGATTCACTCATGCATTACTAGTTTTTAAACATAAAGCAAAGAAAACCAGCTTAAAAAATCACAATTCCAGAGAACCTAGACAACAATAAGGACTCTAAGAGAGACATACATGGATCTAGTCCATATGGGAAGTAGAAAAAGACAAGATCTCCTGAGTAAATAGAGAGAATACGGACCATGGCAGAAATTTGAAAGGGAGGGGAGAAGAGAAGGGAGCAGAGAAAAATGTATAGCTCAATAAAATCAATACAAAAAAGAAAAAAATCTATTTGTTCCTGTTGCCACAGGTAAGTTGTTACATGGGGAGCATTTGTTAGCCATATTCGAACGTTTAGACAGATGTATAATATTGAATCAACTCTTCCTTTAAAATATTTCTTTTCAAATTCAGACTCTTTTTCTCTTCTTTTTTACACTCATGCTCAAACTCACACATACTGTGGTGGTTTGAATAAAAATGAATCGTATAGGCACATAGCAAGTGGCACTACTAGGAGATGTGGTCTTGTTGGAGTAGGTGTCGCTTTGTTAGGGAAGAGTGTCACTAGAGACAGGCTTTGAGGTCTCAGATGCTCAAGGCCTGCTTAGTGTGGCATTCTCTTTCTGTTGCCGGCCTATCCAGATACAGAACTCTCAGTTCCTTCTAAAGGTGCCATGTCTGCCTGCATGCCACCGTGTTTCCTAACCATAAAAATAATGGACTAAACCTCTGAATCTGTAAGCCAGTTCCATTTAAATATTTTCTTTTATAGGAGTTGCTATGGTCATGGTGTCTCTTCACATCAATAGAAACCCAAACAGTCGTGGTTTGAATAAAATGACCCCCATCATTCATAGGGAATGGCACCAAGAAGAGATGTGGCTTTCTTGATGGAAGTGTATCAATAAGGGGTGGTCTTTGAGGTCTCAGAAGCTCATGCCTGTCCATTGTGGCATTGTCACTTCCTGCTGCCTGCAGAACCAGATGTATAACTCTCAGCTACCTCTTCAGCACTGTGTTTGTCTACACACCATTTGCTTCCTAACATTATGATAATGAACTAAACCTCTGAACTGTAAGCCGGTCCCAATTAAGTGTTTTTCTTATAAGAGTTGCAATGGTCATGATGTCTCTTCACAGCAATAGTTGTGGCAGAGTTTCCTTCTGGCCTGGCACCAAAGAGTTGACAAAAAGCACCAATGACTGCTGTGCCAAACTTGGCCTAGTTCTGGAGTTAGCACCCAGTTCTTATCCATCCTTTATGTTACAAATACCTTTGTTGTCCTATGTGAACCTTGTCTGAGAATTTCCCATGGATACAAAGCCTATGCAAAACTTGATTAGAGCGCAACCCGGAAAGCTGTGGTGCCTCCTGAATCAAATATTTGCACTTGGTATTGTATTTAGGTTGTTATGAGCATATGGGATATACTGGCTAAAGTATAAATATTGGAAAACATAAAATTGCCCTGGGCTATGGAAAAGGGTTTCAGTCCAACAGGGGTGGGATCCTTGCAGCCATAAAGGTTAAGTTCATTCTCAAAGTGTCTCTGAGTCTTCAGTCACAAACCCATGTGAACCCTTACACACTTCAACATCACACACACATACACACACACACACACACACACTATGCATATAGTCCTCAAAATACAAATGTAACAAGCTAAACCTTCATGCTGACACTTGTACTTATATTTTCAGGATTGACCTTTGATATTAGATAATTAGGGGCACATGGGAGGGTTTTGAGGAAGTATGGAAAGGGAAAGAGAAATTATGTAATTGTAATCACCTCAAATGAAAAATTATTTGTAAGATATAATTCACTTTAATAAGGTTTTAAAACATCTTATCTCCATCTCCAGTGTCTTATCCATTCTCTTAATCTGTCTCTCATGTTTTAAATTTCTCTGTTCTCTAATAAGCCTCAACTTAAGAATTCAGAACGTTGTGTTCTACTTTCTCTTCAGTGCTGCCTGCTCCTTTTTTCTTAGCTTCATCCTACATGTCAACATTTTTTTTCCCTGAAACTTCTCTTTCTTGCTGTACTTTTAATACGTTTTTTGAACTTGAAGGAGAGAAAAAACTTTAGAAACAATGAAACTTCTCTGAACTAAAAGATTTATTGGGGGGGCGGGAGGTGTTCAGACAGGGTTTCTCTTATCTAACTGTGTGTAATAGCAGGGCTTTGTTCTACTAACACATTGCAGAGTGAAGATAAATAGTAACAGATGAGATAAATTTTATCTCTATCAATATTATATTTAAACAGAACCACTGTATACAAATCAAGAAATGAAGATAAGAGATGTATACAAGGAAGATGTTAAGCCGAGGAAAGTTGAATGAAATACCATTATTGTCAATTAAAATGACTTCAAAATCAAGAATATTTCCATCACACAATAATATATTGTTAAATGTTCAGTCATCACAAATATAAAAATATACACAGCTATATTTTTAATTTGAATAAGTAGACAATGATAATAGACTAAACTTACACATATAAATTGTTCATTAAATCAAAATAACTGACAGTTACAGAGCAACCTACCAAACACATTCCAAGTGTGTAAGGAAGATTAATCTGAACTATAGGATGACTATAATAGTTTTCAAAAGGTTTATATTTAAGGACTGATTAGCTTAGTGATAGAGCTCTGCTTGCCATATACAAACAAGTTTATGGGTTTGATCTCAAGTGGCATAAAAATTCTATTATCCAGAGATATGTAACCTGACATAAACAAAGGAACCCTGAATGTGTGACTTCAGGGTGTGATGTGAGGTGGGAAGAGTAACCAGGTAGATCAAGCTTGTCAAGAGTCCTTAAAGGTGGAAGAGACAGGAGAAAGAATAGATTGTATCTCTATTTTTTGCCTTTAAACCTGGAGGATGGACGGCAAAATCTAAGAAATGTCCTGAATTCTCAAAGGTGAGATTTTCCTTTGTTTTGGGGAAAAGAACAAATATCTTAGTGACCCAGATGAGTGATAAAGAGATTTTTCCCTTTGATCCTCCACCAAGAATGAGTGCCTGATGACACTTTGGTTTTATTGTCATGGCACCTACACTAGACTTCTCGACTACACAACTGTTAGATTTGATTTGGGATTAAGTTGCCACTGGTTTGGAAAGTTGATATAGCAACTATAGGAAATAAACCAGCAACTACATTCTGTGTATATACATTTATTTCTCCAACACATAGAATTCATCTGTATTGTCATGATGCATTATGTGATTAGATTTTATGTTGTAATTAGTCCTTTTAATATGTTAGAATCATAAGGAGTAAGTAGTCAGAAAATGGTCGGGAAAACCGAAATATCACTAAGCATTAGAACAATGAAAGGCTGCCCCCACTCAAGACAAAAATGTTACATTGCCTCTGTACTTCTTGCAGTGGGATTTCTCTGGTCAAGCAAGGTTCTGCTTTTCTGTAACACAAGGACCCGGAAGAACAAATGTTAGTAATTACATGTTAGTGAGGAGAGTATGGAGGAAATGAAAGGCCAGATGAAAATACCTTGAGGAGACAACTTGAAACTCCTAGCAAGTTCTAGAAGGCACATGCAGTCCTTACATGCTGTGAGACTTTTCAGCTCAAAAACAACATCCATTTGCTGACTGAATGCTCAGCATTTGCTGAATGAGTCAGCGAACTGACCACAGAGAAGCAGTCATGAGGGTCAAGTGAGTGATACTTAGTTGCTCCTTTCGCTTTGTTAGCTCAGTCAGTGTATTATTTACAGGCTTATTTTTCATACTGAGCGATGTGCTTTTTCTCGGAATATTCAAGGGAAAAATAAATGGACAAGATTTTCGGATGAATTTTTATGAACAGTATATGATGTCCAAATATGGGAAAATATACAAGTTTCCATAGCAAAACTAATTGATCTCTGGCCTTAATACTTTAAAATCTTAACAGCTATCAGAATGAACTAACAGAACTAGCAATCAGAGGTCCCACTTTTACTGCAGTTGACTAGCAAGTTGGGCCTCCTGGCATGATTTTCCTCAGTGTGTTCTTGCTTGAATACCTCCCTTGGCTGAATCACAGTTCCTGGACTTCTATGTAAAAGTTTGTGTCACTACCACTGTCCACGGGGTTCTTCCTCTAATTAGTAAATACCCAACTGCAACACTCTTTTAGTATTTCATATGACAGAGGAAGCAAGATGATAACTTTAGAAATAAGTGACATAAGCATTGTTTGGCTACGGGTTGCTAACAGAGGGAAACTTCCTCCTTTTCTGTCTGTATGCCTAAAACCATAGATAAGCAGTCTAGTCTCCTGTTCCACTTCTTTGTCCTTGCTTAGTATCCGTATTCTGCTATAATGAACTAGAAAGAAAATAAGAACTGAAAGGAAAGGACACTCTAACTGTGAAGTTAAAGCTGATTTTGAAAGTGAAGCATGTCTCTCCAGTGAAAGAAGAATCACTACGAAAGAAGCTGAGAATCAGAGGGTTAGGAATGAGGTCAAGGCCTTTACCTCAGCTCTAATCAGGGTTACAATATAACCAACCAATCAGTCAACCAACCAATGAAGGAAAAGGCATCCTCTGGGCATAGTTACGAATATTTGGCTCTATGGAAAGAAGCTGGGCTTATTTATTTTTGCCCCATATTTACTTCCTTTTTTCAAATTTTGAAAATATTGTGATGTTTCTTCCAAATATATTTCCATTTTTCTTAAACTTGATTCTTAAAGTAGTTTATCATTTTCATTTGTCTCTAATATGTACTGTCAGAGCATCTGGGATCCTGGTATTTTCTGAATTAATTCTTATTTCTTACTGAAGTTCAATATGGTGATATACTTAACTAAAAAGTTTTGATAAAATCAATTTCTATAGGAGCTTTTCAAATATATGTTAGAAAATAATTGGAGTCAAGACCAAAAATGATTTTGAGAACATTTCCAGATAATTTTAATTATAAAAACTACAGAATAATCATATGGAAATGTATCCTTCGTAGTTATTAAAAATATATCACTGGGGATTATTTTGCTTATGTCACATTCTCCTGTCTATTCTCTTGTGTAATAGAAGGATTTTTGTTTCTTGTCTTCCTCACTTATTCTTTTCTTATTATTTGAATACAAATGGAAGGAAAGCAAGTTACAAATCGAGTGCCCATCATATTGTACCAATAAAATTTTTTTATTCCAGTCATATCTAGTTTAGAAATGAAAACTCAATGTTTGGTTCATTTGGTTTTTGAGTAGTTGCACTAACCTCAGTAAATGGTTAACACATTGTTTTTCAAATTATATTTTTATTCATTTGTCATGTGGAAACAGACTGAACACTTGAAGCACTGATGATATCAGCAAATGAGTAATTGTTTTCACTTCAGAACATAGCCATTACTTTTCATATTAATAGTTTTTGTTTACAGCAGCATATTTGTAAAAATACCTAAAACAAATTGTCACTGATCATATATCTAAAACTTTTATTAAATGGAAAATAATCTTTAGTCCATTTTAATTGAGAATCACCTAGTATGAAGTCTGTGTTAGGAACTCAAATGCAGTAATAGTAATATTATAGTAAATATTAATTATAGCAAAAGTTCTGAGTATTTGCAGAGGAATTGTATCACTATTATATTCCTTTGGTTATTATGATGTTATTTACTTCTCATAAAAATCATACATGATTAAACCCAACGTGTTTATAGATGAAGTGCATGTCAGATACCTAATTTGCTCAGAAAGAAGATCACATGGGAGATTGAACTCAAGTTAATTTTATATAATAAGTGGCCATGAAGACAATGAAAGGCTACTAGTTGATTAATATGGAAATTAGCTGATAGGACAGACATGTGTACCAAGGATAAAGAAAGAATAATTGAAGAGTCATTAGTTCTATTTGGAATAGTAGGAGAATCAGCTTGCATATCTTTTAGCATAAGTGGTCTAGAAAAAGTGTTATTTCACTTATAGTACTTCACTGGATGACAAGGAAGGCAGTTTGCTTAATCTGTTGTTCTCTGTTACAATACACAAAAGCTTTTGGTCCCGTTGACTAGTCTTGGGTTGATATAAATATTAAAATTAAGCAAGAATAATATCAAGGAAAGTTCTTGCTGGGTGTGCTATGAGACCTCATTACATGGTCACTTAAGTGAATGACTTTTGGTGATATAATCGTTCATCAGTGACAATAAAGTAAAGAAAACACACATTTGTTTTAAATTTAAAGAAATTTTGTTTAAAAATTTTAAGCAAGCAAAGTCAGAAAGTTTGAACATCCTGTTCTTCTTACTCTGGATGGCAGTGCTAGGTTAGACCACAAAGAAAAAACTTCGCAGAGGCAGCAACATTCCAAGCAGGCAGAAGCTGTGAGTGTAACTGCCACAAGGACTTGATGGAACCTGGGACCAGAATTCACACTGGAAGATGCTTGCCCCATGTGTCATACAAATATGAAATACTTATAATTTGATGTTTCTAAATTGAACATCTTGCATCTGTTGCAGTGTTGTTCAGATGCCAAGAAACCAAAGGAAACAAATCAAGAAACTCTAAATCTGGAAGCTTAGGTACAGTATAAAATCTAAAGTATCATTTTGAATGATTTCTCCTTTAATATTTGATTTCATAGGTCTGAGATGCCATAGAGTACATGGTTTCCTTTGTAAAAATGATTTAAGCATGTGTCCCAAATTTAATATAGACTTTTAAAATTTCTAACCTTTTTCTAGATTATAAAGCTGTTGACATGGGTTACTTTGGGTAAGAAACTTAACTTTGTGGGACATTAAAACCCCTTATTGTATAGAAAACTGGTATATAAATAGAATTTAAAGAAAAACTTCAAAAACCACAAAATGGAAAATATAAGGAGAAATACTCATTTCCTTTTCCAAAAGTTAAGCATAGGTTTCCTTGTGGCTCATACTCAAATTTGCAACTAATATTTTACACAGTTTAATCAATTTACATCTTTAAATCCAAGGAATAATGACTGTTGTTCTATTCTTACCCTTATATATTACAAGTGATCTTCAGCAAAAATATTTTAGAGCCATAATTAAAGGTATAAAAGCCTCTAATGAACTAATCTTAATGAAAATATTTTGAATATTTGCGATGACTAGGAAAGGACAATCAAAATGAGCAGTGAAGTATTTCCTAATTGATAGAGACTCCTCTCGCAGAAGGTGCTATTCTCTTCCAAATCCCTCTGTGACAGTTTGCAACTTGTCTGTCTATGCGCCAGAGTCACTTAATATTCCAGGTCTGAGTCTCAGAAACACTGAAAAACTGATGATAAGGTTTATGTCAACTAAGGAGTCGCTAATAGTAACCTGTTACTCTCTATATGTCTTTTCTTGCACTTCCCATGTAAAACAGGAACATTATCTTCCACATAATGGAGAGAAAACCAGGATATTGTTGACTCATCCTTTTATTTAAACCTCCTCACTCTAAAGTAGATGCACACAATCAGTATCTTAGCAAGATCATTGAATTTTTTTCCAACTTGGTTTTTACTCAGTATACAGGATTTTATTTGAAAAGTCCTTGTAGGTATTCCATTGGCCTTCAGAGGAGGTTTGCAGCATAAAAGTTCCCCAAAGTTTGGCTTCAAATTGATTTTGTATTATGCCAAAATACTTTCTCTCTTTGAGTGTGAGTGTGTGTGTATACATATATGTGTGTGTCTGTATAATATACACAGCATTTCACTTGTATTATATCACATACAATATTTATATTCATGGTGATAAGTCTCACTTCTATAAAGGTGGTCAATGTAATTTGAAATTAATGATTATGAATGACAGACTACGCTATGATATTATTTTTTGATTCATGAGTACATTTTGTTTTACTAAACAGAATTTGTAAATTACTAAATGCATAAATTTTAATTACAATTTTTTTAGGATTCATTTTCAACTACATGCAAATTTCTGATAAATAAAGATTTAAAATAAAAGTAAGTGAAAATTGTCATAGAAATACTTAAGGAACAAAAGTTGGATTCTGTAGTATTAAAATTACCATGTATCACTGAACTCATTTAATTAAATATTCATTTTAGAAAAGATTTGTTTTTATGGATGATTTTGATGCTCACACATTGTTTTCATATTATCTTCATTTGATTTTTTTCTACCACTAATACCTGATACTCATAATAACATTAATGAAACCATTTTTATTTATTAAGAAAAGTTTTTGCCATATACACATTTCATTGGATTTAACTTTCTATGTATTTCAAATTAATTTAAAAATTAAACTATGAGTAAGAAAATCATCGAAGTTGGGCTGTATAGTTAGCTGAGCATTTTAGAAAACTGGCAGCTCTTGCAGAGGACCCAGGTTTAGTTCAGTTCGGAGTACCTGCATGGAGGCTCAAAATCATCTTTAAATCCAGTCTCAGGGAATGGAAGCCCTGTTCTTATACATGTGGTGTATATTTGTGCACAGCAAAACTATCATATGCATAAATAATAAAATAAATAAATATAAATAAATCTTAAACTGGTAATTACCCAAACACCTTTTATCTTTCTTTCTTTGGAATATAGGGAAACCCAGAGACTCTTCTATTTTACTCTACTGGGTACTGTTTGTCATTTTTTTTAAAAACTCTGTCGATTTTAAGGTACATACTGCAATAAAACACTTTTCTGATTCCCTGAATTAGTCAAACAATGGAAGTCTCAAACCTAGACCACCCAACTCTTGGAATATCTCTTTCATTTTGTATGGCTAGTGAATTTCCAAGGCTCCGCTGGAGCTAGAGTCAACACTACTTATTCTGTAGTTCTATTGATAAAGCTACTACTTCCAGTGAGTCTTTGCTGTTTTTTACAAGAGCTCATTTTATGAAACAATGCAACCAGATTTCTATCGCACCTCGTTTGATATGTAACTTAAATTCCTTGTTTGACTAAATTTAATGTTTCATTACCTTTATACAGATAATGGCATACTGAACTTGAGTAACCCATCCCATGTAATCCCAGGGAATTTGTATATAATTTAAAGGATTAGGGTCCTTTTTGAAATGTCTGTATAAGTGTGCATGTATTTTACAATAGGATCACTTCTCAACTATTCATCTCATTTTATTTTACACCCACAGTGCCAAATTACTAGAAATAGACTGAGTTTAATATTGTAGTCCAGAGTGTTTTAGGCAATTATTGAAATTCCATAATTTAGTGTTACAATTTTCATTGCAATGAAAAATAATTGAACCAATAAAGTAATACTAGTAGCATAATTTGTGAATTTATTTAACTATTTAGTACTTTGGCCATACGATGTGATTTTAATATGCAAGTAGGTGAGGGATGACTGTTTAAATTCACATTGCTTTCTCTTAACTTGTGAGTAGTTTACAGTTTGTTAATATTTCCACCGCTAGGGAAAAATAGTGTCAAATTCAATTTAACCCCTTTGCTTTTCAGTACTCGTAAATGGAAATTACAGAATGTGAGGTAGGACTTATCCATGTCCTAATATTTCTTCACTTTGGATGTCAAGGGCATGATAAGTTAATTGGAGTAATAAATCCAGCTCAAACTCGACTTCCAATTGAAATTCCAACTCCCTTTCTCTTTGTTGTCTAGTTTATAACTTACTGGAAATAGAAAAAGATTATTTTAATGTGATAATTATTACAATTCATTATTGCAGAAGTCATTTGTATTTGTGTAGATGCCACTATTTGTTAGCTTCTTAATCATCATTTGAATCTGTTGCTTGGGAAATAAAAAATTCTTGGTTTACAGCTGTGGGAACTGAAACCCGACATGATTAAAGAGCGTAACTAAGATTATACAGACATTTCTGTTACAGAAACTTCTCACATCTCAGTGGGGCTCCTTTATAACTTTTAAGAGTGAATTTAGCTTTAATATGTAGACACTTGATATTTTTTAGAGTTCATGTTCCTGTGAGGCCCTACAAATGAAACCATATGTCTCTATTTCTAACAAACCATCACTCAGTTTTAAAGAAGAATCCTCTTTTAAACATTATATTTATTAATTGAGACTGATAAGAAGTATGTACAACATGTTAACTGAAAGAAAATTCTAAAAAGTAAATTCTTTATAAGCTGCAATTAAGAAGGAACTTGTATCGATCTGAAATAAAATATTTATAACAAAATAGTTAAGCTGAACTTACAGGCAATGTTTAATGTACACAGTATACTTAGGTATGCATCAACAGGTGAATTCATAAGAATGTGTGGTATGCCTTCATATTCAGAATATTGGACATCTCCACAAACAGGATGTAGTTTTCTAATACGTGGCAATAGGAGTAAATGAAAATACGTCATGCTGAATAACTTGGGTATAAAGACAGAGGCTCCATGTGGGATATAAAGAAGTTCATCTCATAGAAGTAGAAGATAGGGTTATGGTCAGCACACACTAACAGAAATTGAAAGTAGAATATAGAGTATAAAAAGACTAACGGGGGTAAAAGGAAGTAGAAGATACAGACAGCTTAGGGATTGAGTGTAAATTTACTTATGTTGGAAGAGAATTGACTTGTATGTTCTGTACATATAGTGGAGTGATGATGAACAATAACTTATTGTAGTTATCAAAGTATTAGGAGAAATTATTTTAATTGTTTGAATCAGAGTATCAGAGCCCAGACTGACTTCAAACCTATTATGCAAATGAGGCTAGTCATAAATCTGCTCCTCCTGTTCCCAACTTCATAGTACTGGGATTATAGGATGTGACCCAGTGTTTGGCACAGAAGAAATCATATTAAATGTGCCCAATATGCAATGAAAATATTTAGCATTATGCATATGTTAGTAAATGAGGAAACACAAAGGCAATTGCTTCTTCCTAGTGCTGAAAGGAGCATAGTTCCTAGTGTTCCTCTCCAAGTTTCCCTTGTCATGAGAATCATTTTTAGCGCACACACTGAGGATGGAAAGCCTGCAGGGTCTGCCATGCTCAAGGGTAAAGTGCTTTCCTGTCCTGTTCTTGGAATAGTCTTGGGAAGGAGCATAAAAGTGATGGTGTTTCAAAGAACAAACTACTATGCTGTAAGTGGAGAGCACAAAGAGAAGCTGTGACTGAGGATGCCGGTGCGTCTAATTAAGTAAGTAAAAACTTTTAAGTAAAGAAAATAAATGTATTTTTCTACTAAGTAATAAGTGCAAATTTTTGAATTTCAAACTTGAGAAAATTGATGAACTGAATTCAGAAAAGTTTGCAAGCCTCGTACTGGAAGTTATAATCCCGACTGCCTGACCCTGATCCAAATTTACGGTTGAAGAATCAAGCCTGTTCTACTTTGGCCTCTTCTCCTAAATAGCACACAATGCTCAGCATTAACAAACACCTGATTCTTAACCTCTCTATAAGATTCTGCTTTAAAAATACATCTACATATATGCATATAACAAAAATTAGTGAAAAAAGTTAGGTCATGAAATTGAAAAAGAGCAATGAAGACTACATGGGAGTTTATGTAAACAGGCAAGGGAAGGGGGAAATACTGTAATTATAATATCAAAAAATAAAAGAAATAATTTTTAAAAATGGATCTGTTATAGAACTACCTAAAGGGTTTTATAACAGTTTTCTAACAAGCTGTCTTCATGAGAGTTCTCTAAATGTCTATCAAAGAAACCACTTCAAGTTTTTGATTATTAAGAACAAAATAATGTGGTTACTGTATTTAGTATACTTGTAATAAAACTAATTCTCTTTCAAATATAGGAAATTTAAAATAAAAATTTATAATTCAAATGTTATAGTTATTAACTAGAGAATAAAGAAATAATTAAGATTTCACCAATAGTAAGTACTTCTGAATAAGAAAATTAAAAATATTTTTTCCTTTAGATGTCTACTCTGTTTTTTAGTTATCTCCTTTGACTAGAACACAGATTACTGCAAATTCCTTACTGCTATATAAACACCTGATACTGTTTTGCCTTTCATAACTGCAGCCATCTATTTTTAATATTTTATTAAGAAATGAGGGCTAGATAAAAATACCACTAACCTCTATGAGAAAGCAGTTTGTCAAATGATTCAGCCCATTTCTCTGCTTCTTGAGGGGAAACTCTGCAGAAAACAGAAAGTTTGTTGATGGAGTGAGCAGCATGTTTACTTCTGAATCTCTCTGCAGGGACTCTGAAACCCAGCTTTCCACTGATACCTTCCAAGTGCTCTCCTGCTTCTATAAGCCAAGTCAAACTGACAGTAAGATCTTCAACATGAGTCCGTTTTCTTTTGAACTTCCCCATTGAACAATGAAATATTGCATGTTTACTCAGTGTCACGATTGTAGTTTTTAAGTAAAAGTAGTCATGTGTTAAAGTAAAAGTACAAAAAAAAAGAGAAATCAGTTTGAGAAAGAAAGTGAGACAGAGAGAGAGCACATTTTAAAATCAAATTTTAAAAAAAATTAGCAAATAAGGAAGCATAAACAGTATTTTTCAAAGTCCTTTCTTTAAAAAATATGCAATTTCCTTCTATCTGTAACCACAAGGTGATCAGTTTTGTTCATTTGTATCTTTTTTTTTGAAAATGTATGAAGTTTGGTGAAGTTTCAAGGGGATAAGACTAAAGCTGTTTTTGACATGATTTGAGATGCTAATAAAGCAAAACGTGAAATATTTTTTCTCTTTAACTAGACATATTCAAATTTTGAATAAAAGTAAGCTAACATATAAGACAAACTTCATTTTAGCTAAGAAAATGCTTAACCAAACTATAAAATTTCCTTTATTCAGTATTCTTTGCTATCATACATAAGGTAGTTTCTTGAAAACGTCTGAGGAAAGAGATAAATAACCTTTCCTGGTGACAATTTTACAGTATTAAAACAAATTAGTATTTATCAATTTATGGGCTATAAAGTATATCATTTAAAATGGACAGGTCTATTAATTATGAGAGAATACTTTTAAAAGTTCTTGTAAATATTTGGTTTGGGTTATGAAAGTGGTTAAACCCTAGGACTATTCTTTGTTTGGGGAACTAAAATGTTGAACTATATTCACTTTATAATAGATTTTTAATAGCATATTGATTTTTATTTCCTTTTCTCTAATAATTAGTTATAGAACCAGAACACTATGCTCACAATGAAGTGATGGTTCCCACCTTGTTTCTTTGGCCAAGAAGGCAGATCTGCTTGTCTGAGTCTCCCCAGGGAAATCAGGCCTCTGCAGGAGAAGACTTAATCTGTTCCTTTTCTCTTTAGCTCTGTAAAAGCAATAACACATTCAGGGTAATTCTGATGTCATAGAAATCCTATTAACCTATCCAATAAATTTGGAATTGATACACACCCACACCCATTCAGAAATACACCTTCTTTGACTTATCAGGTTTACTTCAACAGTAAAAAGAGGAATTAGCATAGAGTATACCACGTATAATCTTTTTTACTTCAACAGACCATTATTTGAGAGTTTGTTCCATTATTTATTATTTTAACGCTTTGCTGTGACTAAAATTATCAACCTCTTAAAAATGAAGCAAAATTAGACTAAACATTTTTTATTCCCAAAATGTAAAAAAATAAATAAAGTTTCTCCCCTCATTTTCAGCACTACAATCAGTATATATATTTTCAACAAAGTATTTAAAAAGTCAGAGCTAACAAAGTTATTCAACCATGCTTTTTAAAGTACAAAGCTGACTTAAACATCTCTAATTTTACCTGATTTTGGACTCGTTTCTTGCTTCTTCTTTTCCTGACCCATGCATTAGTTTGAAAAAGGTTTTCTCTTTTGATTCACACATATTTAATTGAGAAAAGAAAACTAGTGACATTTCCATATTCTGTTCTGATGAACAAGAGATGTCAGGTTCACTCAATCTGTATCTCTTCCAAGGAAGAATGCTATTTCATAGTTATACATGGTGGATAAAAGCCTTCACACGGGGCTTGCAGAGGAGAAAGACCAGGCAAGACCGTGAGCTGTGTTTCTGCTTTTGCAATGTAGAAATGAGGAACTCAAGATTGGTTCTGTCCTGAGTTGTTGAAGGAAATGATACCACACATTCTCAAAACCACTTTTGGCCCTTAAGATAAGAACCAGTGTTACCACAGTGCAGCTTCCCTTTCAAGCTTGCAGGAAGAAGCTTCAGCGAATGTCAGCGGCGTTGTCATTTCCCATAGGACGGAAAACGTCCTGTGGCAAGGCTTGTTATCAAACTTTCGCAGCTCATTTCTGCTCCCTGAAAACTGTAATTTTATTTAGCTTTAGTAAATTGCCTTTAATACACTTGTTCACATAATGCAGTGTAGTGCTGATTAATTAAATTTGTTTAATACATCGCATCAATGTAAGACAATAGGTCACCATTTGTAAACGAAAGGGAGAATGGAACTCACATCATCAAATACATTAAAAGCATTGTTCCATAAAATAATTTGAAACCAATTAGATTATTTGGATAAGTATGTGAAGTGAATTGAGTAGAGTAACACAGAAAGTTTAACACCACATTCTTGTACTTGCAATATAGAATATCTTTTTTGCAATTTGGCACCTTGACTTTTATTGCTAAAATGTTCTTAATGAAATGTTTCAACTAGTAATGACCATTTGTATGCTAGTTTATTTTAAATCCTTTTTCCAAAAGAAAATTCGCAATCCTAATTGATTTAGTCATTTTTTAAAAACTCTTTCATGAATCTAAAAGTTGGAGAAATATTTATCTAGCCTGGAACCTGTGTTTATAGAAAAAGAAGCCAGGACTCAACAGCCTATAGGTGCCTATATGTTATCAGTGTTTGATCAACAGATTGTGTGTAATATTTATAAGTTTGTGATTAAGTAACAAATGCTTTACTTTATATAAATTACATGTAGTAAATCAAACACACAAATGTCAAAGAAAATTTATTTCTAGTGAATTTTTTTATTTAACAAGACAATATTTAGTAAGAATGCTAGTTTGGAGTTCAAAACACTTATTTGAAAGTAAGGAACATTTTGTGTGTATTTAAAGATAAAACTTCCAAATCTATGACTTTTCTTACAAAAACATTTCTAACGTTCTTCACATTGACTTAAAAATTATCGCTAAAATATTATATGCAATATGATTTTACATCAGCTAGATGCTCAGTAAGTTTGTAGTTCCTACCCTGATCTCTTCTGATGTTCATGAGCATTCATTGCAATTAGATGGGGCTAAGTGTTGAGGAAAATGAATTCAGATTATCATTTCATTATCAGTCCATATTTCATCTACTAGAACCAGAGAGTTAGGGATAAGCTGAATCTCTCTCTCTTTTTCTTTCTCTCTCTTTCTCTCTTGCTCACTCGCTCGCTCTCTGTGAGTGTATAGAAGGAAGGCTCCTTGTTCGTTCCCAGCTGCCAGGCTAGGTTAGACCCAAAGCAATCATAAAGAAACTGTATTAATTAAATCACTGCTTGGACTATTAATTCTAGCTCCTTATTGACTATCTTTTACATATTAATTTATCCCATTTCTATTAGTCTGAGTATTGCCAAGTAGCTGTGGCTTACAGGGTGAAGTTCCCCGCATCTGTCTCTGGCGGCTCCATGGCTTCTCTCTAACTCTGCCTTACTCCTCCCATTCCATAGGCCAAGCCAGTTTCTTTATTCATTAACCAATAAAAGCAACACACACAGAGAAGGACCTCCTACACCATTTCCTCTTTTCTATTTAAACAAAAAGGAAGGTTTTAACTTTAACATAGTAAAATTAAATATAACAAAACAGGTATCAAGCAAGAATTACAGAAACTACAGTTATAACATTTATGTATACTTTACCTTTTATCATAACTTGTAGAGACAGGAGTGGCAGGGCTGTGTTCGCAGCACCCCGGCCGCCTCACTAGCTTATGCCCCGAAATAACAACACACAAACTGCATTCATTTATACACTGCTTGGCCCATTTCTATCTAGCCTCTTCTTGGCTAACTCTCACATATTAATTTAGCCCATTTCTAATCATCTGTGTTGCACCCCAAGGTGCGCTTACCGGGAAGATTCTAGCCAACGTCCATCCTGGGTCGGAGCTGAATCGCATCTGTCTGCCCAGGAGCCGGGAGCATGGCGTCTCTCTGAGGCATCTGCTCCCGAGAGGAGAGCTGTCAAGTCTCTGAGCTCACTTCCTCTTCCTCCCAGCATTCTGTTCTGTTTACTCCAACCACCTATGTTCTAAGCTATGAGCTCAAGCAGTTTGTTTATTACTTAGCCAATGAAATCAACAGATTGATATATGACACTCCCACATCAATGACTAAGGAAAACTATAACTATAAATTTAACTCCAACAAAGACTACAGAAGGATATAATATTACCTAAGTAAACAGGAAGTACATTGTAAACAAATTCCAAAATTCTAGAATTGACAGAGACATCTTACTATCTGGATAGTCTCCCAAAGTTCTTCTGTACTGTTTGGGTACCCATCTTCAGTCTACAGGCCCATAGTATCCATAAAGCAGGAAATTTTAAAGACAATTTCACCTAGATTGGCAGTTTGTCACCCATTTTCTTCTGGGTCCTGCAGAATGTCTGTTTGTCAGACTCTTTCATGAAGCAGGAATCCTGAAGGATTGTTTCACCTTTAGGCAAGTTCAGCAGTATCTTTTCTGTGCATCCTGCAAGTCCAGTTCAGCAGTCCAGGTAGGAGCAGTTTCTTGCCCAAATTGCTAGCAAACTCCTTATGGAGTCTCTTTAATGTCCATCTTCCTCTTGAAGTAATTGGTGCTGCCAGGAGGCAGATGTGTCCCATGGTCATGAAAAGTCTTAAGCTCTTAAAACATTTTAAATGCCAGAATCTCTAATCTTTGAAAGGTTTGAAGAATGCCTACCCATCTGAAATATATCTTTGTACATCTAGAAAATCTTATTAACATGACTACAAGCTTGACTATTATAGGTGATTATATATTAACTTATATTTCTTAATTATATATTACATTATAAATGAGCTGCACAAACACAATACATTAATCAAGAACAGAAATATACATATAAAAAAATTGATCTTAAATTTCTATCAATAAAGCAAAATCCATAACAATGCAAATCTCTATAACATATCTCCCTTTAAATATAAAGAAGCATTTACAAACAATATTTGGAAATATGTGTGTAGTTTTGTCCAAACTCTCTGTGAATTTTCCGTCTTTACATAGCTCATATTTCTATACTCAGTTAAATTTACAACTGTCTATACTTTGTCTCTTTAAAGAATATATATTTTTATAATACATTTACCTTTTTTTATAACTTGCTATACTCATTTTTTTCTTTCTTTTAAGCCTATGTACATTTATCCATCACTGTGAATGCAGCTAAACTTTGTTTTTTAGTGTCTAGAATTCCTTCCCAATCCCTCTTAGGTTTTATGTGGAATTAGTTCGCCACATTGGTGCCAATTTGTATGAGGAAAGCTGCTTGTTATTTTCCGGCTGCCCAAACAGCTTAGACCCAAAATGATCACACAGAAACTGTATTAACTAAATCACTGCATGGCCCATTAGCTCTAGCTTCTTATTAGCAAACTCTTACATATTAATTTAACCTATCTCTATTAGTCTCTATATTGCAATGTGACTGTAACTTACTGGGTAAAGTTCCCAGCATCTGTCTCTGGCATCTCCGTGGTTTCTCTCTAACTCTGCCTTCCTCCTCCCATGCTATAGGACAAGCCAAATTCTTTATTCATTAACCAATAAAAGTAACACATAGACAGAAGGACCTCCCACACAATGAGTTAGTGTGTGTGTGTGTGTGTGTGTGTGTGTGTGTGTGTGTGTGAATGTGAGTATGAGTGCAAGATAAGCTCTCCATTATTTGGTACAACTTTAAAAAGGAAATTGTGCAATTACAGGGGTAAGTGCATTACTTCAAAAGAGGATTTATGTTGACTCTCTGTGGCTAGACAAATGGAGCCAGTGCTCGTGAGAAAAGAAGAGGTGGGTGCTGACTGATGAAGACTCCAGGTAGTCCTCTATCTATTATACACAGTCTTCTAAATTATTGTTAGAAAGGACCAGGAATAGCCAGTTTTTATTTGCCCATGTTTCATTTTCCTGCTTTCTTCATGTTTCCCATCTGGCATCATCTTATGAAAAAGACCTTCTTGAACATTTTCCTTACATGACGTCTAATGATAGCACATTTTCTCAGATCCAGAATTTCCAAAGCTCTTTGTATGTCTGCATTGTGGTGTGGCAAAACTGAGCTATTTAGCATATCTATTACCACACATGCATAATTTTTCTCTTAGGAAGTAACACTACATAAAATTCATTCTTTTATCATTTCTTACATATAAGATTTGTGAAAAATGAATGATATGTCTTTTCCTCATGTTCATTTAGGAAGGCTGTATTTTCTCAGGATAGAGCTACAAAATGACATCTTTTATACTTCTTTAGTACTATTAAAGAGGTTACACATTCATCCTTTATGTTATTTGGATAATGATTTATACTTCAGATATCATTTGATCTTATAGGTGCCTTTCAAAATTTATTTTTATATTTGTTTTAAAAGTTTGGTTGAAAAACCTATACATAAAAGATAATAATAGCATTGCAGACTGAGTAAGTTGTATTTATATATTTAGAAATATATATGGAAGTGTTTGGAGGAAGGAAAGGGAAGAGGTAAATGATGTAAGTGTAGTTTCAAAATTAATAGTAATTAAAAAAGGAAACATGCAAAATGAACCTCCAATATTTGTCATATACAATAGCATGTGAGATCAAAAACTGATAATGTCAATTCAATTATGGGAATTCAACTCAATCCAACTCAATTTTGGGAATGTTTTAGTAAGCAAAATGTGTTCATTTGAGCATCAGTAAACTTAGTAAGTATAATAGATTGAACAGATCAAGCCTTTACATCTCTGAACTCAGTATGATAGCAAAAGAGAATTATCTATTAGGGTGGATTGCATAATAAGTCTATTATCATGAAAAGTGGTTAATACTCAGGGAAATTATTCTGCAGTAGCTCACTCTATCATAGTTGAAAATATAATAGTCAGAAGGAAATGTTCTCATGAAGATGTCCTTAAATGCAAGTAGAAACAGAAAAAAAGTGCTAGAAACTTACTGTTTAATTGATAGTATATTATTTCCTAAAGGTAATAAATTGTCTTAGTTGTTACAATCATTCGAAGATATTTAAGCACTATGGTATTTCTGTAACCTTGCAAATACTACCTAGAGTTTGCTAAATAATCAAATCTAATTCAGACTAATTCTCTGGACCTATTCATCAGCTGTCAGTAGGAGAGTAGGCTAGAGGAAGAGTTTGAACTGCAGAAAGAATGAATAATGTCTAAGATCCAGACTGTGGACAAACTTTAGACCAGTCATTCAGTTCTTTAACAATAATGGGTGGAAAGGGAAGGTAACTGAAATAAACAGAACTCTTAGCTACCCTTGTGGATTTAATGAAAGATATGGTGGTAATACAAATTTGTATTTGGAAAGGCAGGACTAAATACTGCCTAAAAGATTTTACCTGAAAATTAATTGTTTATAGCTTTCTGTAAAATTTGTCTTCTGCTTTGGAAAACTAGTCAATTTAACACAATATTTAACTATCTATTTTGAAAGATAACTGTGTAAAGAGCATTAAGAAGAGGAACTTGAAAGGCAATTATCTACGTAAAAGGTAATTAAGTTTTCCTTTGAATAGTTGCTTTAATACTATTCTTATTCATAACAATATGGCTACTTTTCTACCCCAAACGACACTTCAAATATGGTATACTTGGCGTTCATGATATACAGTATGTCTAAATAACAAATAGAATTATAAATTTTTCTGAATTATAATTCTTATTTTAAAAATCAAAGTATGCTACTCCTTGTATTAATACAAAAACCTCAAGAACTCAAACAGTAACAAGATTATTGATATTAATACAAATGTAAAAAGTTAACATCACATAGTGAGTATGTTAAATTTGATTTATTAAGGAACTTCAAAGACAGATATGTAGTAATCCACACAGCATTATATACATGTATACATACAGTTTTGGGCACCAAGAGAGTGTCCTTTCTCCTATATATTTAAATATCTATAAAGACCAGTAGAATCTATTTAATGATGGGAGGGCTTTGGCTGAAGAAATACTATTATTAGAAATAAGGAATCTTCAGGGTTGATTATATCCTCTTGCAGAGCTAACTCAAAAATGTTTCCAACAGTCTCCTTATGCTGCTGAAGCGGAAGTGGAAATTAGCATTGTCTCATTCAAATGCGTTGCTGCTCATTGTTCCCTAATGCCAACCAAAGCTAAATGAATTTTCATGACATCGTCCCTATACATCTACTCTACTTCACCCTGTCTCTTCTATCCCCTGAGCTCCAACAACATATTATTCTTTGCATTCATATAGTGAGCCATTCTATTTTGTAATGCACAGTCTTTATTCTTTTGCAAAAGGTTTTTGGAGTCTTTGAAAGAGCTAAATGATTACCGAGTGTTCCTGTCTAGCACATCCTTTGAAGCCATTTTGTTTGCACTTTCACAGCTTTTTAGGTGTTGGAGAATCTACAAACTGTCAAATACTTACAATCTTTTTTTTTTACATAAATGGAGATTCATCTAATGATAATTCATTTGTTTCTTAGGGATACTGAAACATTTTTTGTGAAATTTATAGATCTATTTCAGAAATCCTAATGGCTAGCATGTATGTCTACTGAGATTTTCTTTGGAATCTCACATAGCATCTTACTTAATATCCCCTCAATGTTTTATTTAAAATTGTAGCCAAATATTTTATTTACATGTTTAGAAGAGTTATAATTTTACCTATTAAAGTGCTAAGTAACAGTAACTAAAATTGTCATTCTAGATTGCTCATTATCTTGTTCATTTGGAGACAATGATTAATCTTTAAGCTGTTGCTTAGATATTGGCACATTTATTTTCCAAAGATACCCATTGGCTTATCTAGACAATATACTACCTCTTTTAAATTCATTCCCTGTTTTGCTGTCTATCTATCTATCTATCTATCTATCTATCTATCTACCTATCTATCTATCTATCGTTTCATATAGTTTATATATACATATAGTTTCAATACACACATATATAGATATATAGATAGATACGTAGGTAAATACTCTAATAAAAATTCCCTGAGAAAAGCAACTTAAAGAAGAAAGGGTTTGTTAGTTCACAATTTCAGGTCAAAGCCAATCATTTTAGAAATAGGACTGGAGCTTGAAAGCAGCCAGTCACATTTACAGTTGGTGCAGAGAGAATAATATCAGGCAGGGATACTCACAGCTTACTTTCTCCTTTATATATTCCATGTTCTAGGCAAGGAAATGATGTGTTTATTTATGCCTGATCTTCAAAATTAACTAATGTCATGAAGATAATCCCCCATAGACATGCCCACAGGCCAAATTAAACTAACTACTCAGTCATTGAGAATCACTTCCCAGATGGTTTTTTGCCTAGTTGAAAATTAAAACCAACTATTATAATAACATCTTCATCCTTCAGAGGCCAGTGTACTCCAGTGAGTGAGAGCCTAGAAGCAAATACAACAAAGAGTAAATAAATGCAACAAAATTTGTCAATTAGTATGATAGCATTACATATTCCATATAATATTGCCTTATAGATAATATTATAAGTTGTTTTATTTTTGATATTATAATGTATTTAAATATTTTTTCTTTCCTTTCATTCTTCCAAATCATTTATACTCTTCCTTGCTATTTTTAAATTTCATGGCCTCTATTTTAACAAGTCTATATGTGTATTTGTATATACATTTACATTCCTAAACATAACTTGCTCAGTCTGAATAATGTCACTCATATGTATGTTTTCACAGCAGAACGTTTGGTACTGGATAAAAAGTTGGTATGCTTTTCCTTGAAAACTATTTCTCTGTTTTCAGCATTCCTTGGTTGCCTACACGTGTGTCTGTGTGTGTGTGTGTGTGTGTGTGTGTGTGTGTGTGTGTGTGTGTAGGGTTGAAGCCGATTGGGCTTTACTCAATCCACTTTGGAATGTCTGTTGTCCCCTTGTCCCCTTTAGTTCATGTTTAGACAGCCACATTGGTAAGACTTTATGGGTTCATCTTCTGAAATTTCTAGGAGACACACTCTAACAACATACTCCCTCATCTTCTGCTCTTACATTCTTTCTGTCCATTCTTTCACCATCTTTTCTGAGCCTTAAATGTAGGAGTATTCATGTGATGTATCTACTGGGAATGTCTTCACAACTGTGCATTTTGATTGATTGTAATTTTTATTAATGGTCTGTTTCAAAGAGAATAATTCCCTTGAGGAGAAGGACGACTTCACTTACCTGTGTGTATAATGATAAACGTTTAGAATACAGTTAGGAATTATGGTGCTGTAGTAAAGTGGTAGTTGTAGGTTCTCCAACATCCATTATTCACTAGACTTGAACTAGTGGCTAGGATTCCAGTGCCAGACATAGTTTCCCTCTTGCTGAGATGGTCTTTTGTCAAGTTAAAGAGCTATTGGATACTTCCAAGGTATGCATGCCAGTACTACACCCTTAAGGATATCTTGCCATGCTGATCATGCTTAGAGTTCACAGGCATTTTTTGCAAGTTGGGTTGTTTGTTGATTCCATCCTTTTGAAGCTTCCAGGGATCCTTTAGGTATCATTACAGCTAGTCATCACAGAGGAAACTTTCAGGTAAATTACAATTCAGGGTCCTCTCTGTCTTGTGTCTGAAATGAATAGTATCTTCAGATTCATGCTTCTATCTTTGGGAGGCAACAAAGTTCAATAACAATAGTCTTTAAGGCTTTGGAAGTCCTTGGACAGCCAAGTACAACATCTCAAAAGAGTGCTTCACATGCCTGGCATCAGGGTTTTGTCAGGTGGTGTTTGGCATTTGGATGGAGTATTGTCAGCCCAGATGATAAAAATTCATTTCATTATATATGCATACTTATTAATTGTTAGCATTACACAGCCTAGAATTATCTGAGAAAGAGTCTCAAAGAATGATTTGTAGATCAGTTTGCCCTGTAATTCTGCATGTATGGGACTGTCTTGATTGCCTTAACTGGTGTGGAAAGATACCTGAAAGTGGGCAATACCATTCTCTTGTTGAAAGCTCTGGATTATATAAGAATAGAGAAAGATAGTTGAGCACAAGCAAGCATGTTTCATTTATCTCTGTTGCTGACTATGAATGTCTGTGACTAGCTTCTTCAAGGTTTAGCAATGTTTCCCTCCCTTCAGTGACAGACCTTGTCTTGGAATTGTGAATTGAAATGAACCATTTCTACTCTACATCATTTTGTTTTTGGTCAGGATGTTTTATTATAACAACAGAAATAAAGCAATGGCAGTACTATATATTAAAATAAGAGGAAATATTAACAACCACATGAATAAATCGAAAAATAAAGGTTTATTATTAGATTAAAAGTTGTGTAATTGTTACTCAAGTCAGTAATGACTATTTTGTCAGCTACTCTAAGATGCCACTACAATGACAAATATTGCATTTCTCTGTTCCATAGCAATCAACTTCTTTTTATAGTTTTATAACTGATATATATATATATTTTTTTTAAAACTATATATTTTTATAATTTTAAAACTCTCTATATAAAACTTTTGAAACGATATATAGTTTTAATTTTATCTTTTCAACTTAATATGACTTTTAAGTTTGTTTTAATATGATATCAATTTCCTATTTTTGTTTGCATTTAATTGTTGAACTGATCATTCTTTCACAGAGCTGCTCAACATGTTCCATTGCTTCTGATGGGTGTTTACAGAAAATTATTCAGGTATTAAAGAGTTCACTAACTGT
The DNA here is from genome assembly GCF_018167655.1 of Microtus oregoni. Taxonomy (NCBI): domain Eukaryota; kingdom Metazoa; phylum Chordata; class Mammalia; order Rodentia; family Cricetidae; genus Microtus; species Microtus oregoni. The sequence continues at coordinate 73,992,808 of NW_024543062.1, forward strand.
AGTGATAGAATTGAAAACACACAGGCTATAGTTGTTTGATAAATGGTTTCTCTTGAAATCCAATAATTGGCCAAAACAAGTATTTTATTTAAAGCATTTCTAATGCATCCCAAATGCCATTTTCTTTAAATATTGTATAATATACTTTGGTTTTAAACTCTATCGTATCCAAAGGTTACGTTTGTAAAGTACATCAAATTAAGAAATGATGAACTGAAGCTCACAGTTGAAAGAGTCTACAATGAGAAATGTTAATGACTTTCTAATGGTCTATATAGGTAATACATACTTAAACATACCAGTGTCTATGCTTTGTTTGAAACAATGTGCTAATATCCTCATATCTTAGCACTTTGCCATTCATTTTTAACGTTGATGAGAAAGTTTTCAATTTCCTTTTTTTCCTCAATATGTTCAGGCAGCTACAATAAAATATTTGACATTGTCTCATGGTCTCATGTTGGGGTGACATCTGTTGGGGTCCAGTCTCAATGTTCATATGTTCCAGGGTAGGGACATGTGAATTAGAAATGTTAGGCAGAAAAAACAGACATGCAAAAGAAAAAGACAGAGACCTAGAATAGCGTTGGGAGAGTAACCCAGTGAATACTGAATTTGCCTGTGTTTATTTTCCACATGCTTTATAAATTCCAATCTCCTGTTATAACCGTCAAGGAGCAGGAATAGGTCTGTATTCTCTGACCTTTGGTTAAGGTGAAATGGATCTACATCCATAGGCTCTGGAAACATTGGATATTTAGTAAATGCTGAATTTTCATGGCAGAATTCTGGAAGCTTTGAACTCTAAGCTAATGAGGCCTGTGTATTCTGGATCTGGTAAAAAGCTACCTCTAAAAGTCTGTCATTCAATATTCTCATATGAGGAAGCCATGAGAGAGATCATGGTCCTCTTTCATTAGATCATCTTGAGTGCCTGGTGACCTGTCAAAGGCTCTTGAAAATAATACCATCACAATTGAGCATTAAGTTGATCTAAAGGTTTGAGATAACACAAATATTAAGTTGATAGCATCTTTTTCCTTTTTGAGAATTCTAGCTTTTTTTAAATTGCAAAGATAGTAGAGAGTTTTCCAATACTGTTAAGTCAAATACCAACATGATTACCATCCAATGTAGTCAGGGTACATTTGTCTAATTAGGAAACCAACACTGACATATTACCATAACTAAATTAAACACAATTTTGACTTTGCCAATTTTTCAAATAAGTCCATTTCTTCAGGACTATCTAATTTTACATTATGCATAGTAGCATGTCTTTCCTGTAAGTCTTTAGTTTTGACAATGTCTTAATATGTCCTTGTGTTTTCTGATCTCAATTATTTTGATGAAGAGTAATGCAGCACACTATATACTATTTCTCAAATTGTCTTTGTTGGAACTATTCATCATTGACTTGGGGGAAAAGTACTGCAGATAAGAAGTACCCATATCCATGGTCCACCCTACAATGTGACAGATTTTTGATGACATGAACTTGAATCAACCTTCTAATGAGGTAATATATTATATATATATTATATCCATATTTAAATATGTTTCTAAAAGTTATATTTGTTTTATTGGTCTAAAATATTGCAAATTTTGGGAAATTATGATAAGTATTTTGCAAAAATGAATTGTCATTATATCATGCTGTTGTTTCAATGAGCCTTTGTACTTTTTCTGTATTGTTTTATGTCTGATATAGGTTTTAGGGACTTTGTGTATTTGTTTACATTTCATTTTCATCCAATTTTAAAATTAAAGTTTACTGTCCTTGTATGTATTTCGAGATTATTTTAGTTTGTTCCAAGGTAAAGTTTTTACAGTTATTTATATTATATTTTGAAGAAGAATAAATAAGAGAACTTTCTTTTATTTTTTGTATATGTGAATTTTAGAGATTATAGAAATTATAGTTTCTATATACATATATGAATACTTTATGACCTCCATATTCTTGTCCAATAATAATTTAGGAACCCTGTTTTTTTTCTAGCAGTTTTATTTTTTAAGGTTTAAAATTGAGATCTTTGATCCACTCAAATCTATTTTTCTTTAGGGTAATAAATACTGGTCAAACTCTATTTTTTTTTTTGATAATGGCTGTCCAGATTTCCCAGCTGTATTTGTTGAAGATGTTGTCTTTTCTCCCAGGGCAGTTTGTTTGTTTGTTTGTTTATGTATTTATTTATTATTTGTCTCATTGTCAAATGTCAGATAGCTACAGTAGTTCTGAGTACTCATGTTTGGCTTTTCTATTTTATTCTATAGGTCTATATGTCTGTTTTAGTGCTGGTACCATATTTTTTTTTATCGCTCTAGCTGTATCTTAAAGTATGGAATAACAATTCTTACAAAATTCTTCTTTTTTCTTTGAATTGCTTCAGAACTCTGGGGTCTTTACCGATTCCATAAAAATTTTTGGTAGTCTTTTTCTATTTCTGTGAAGAATGTAGTAGATATTATATTTAGTATTGAATTTGAATCTGTATATTACTTTTGGTAGCATGATCATTTTCATGATAATAATTCTACCAACCCACATATTTTTTTTTGTATTTTAGTATCTCTCTCATCTCTACTACAAAGATTTTAAGTTTTCCTTGTAGCCATCTTTCTCCTCCTTGATTAGGTTCTTTCTAAGATATTTTATTGTCTTCGACATACTGTAAATGATAATGTGATCATGATTTCTATTTTAGTTTGTTATTGGTATAGAAAAGCTACTGATCTTTGTAGGATGATTTTGTAGCCTGCTACTTTGCTGAAATTATTAACCTTTTCTTGACATTTTCTGATAGAATTTTGGTGTTTCTTATATATACTAGTATATCATTTGAAAATAGGGATTATTTGACTTCTCTTTTTAATTTCCTTCTCTTATTGTCCTAACTAGTTCTTCTAACTACACTACAAAGGACCAAATGTATGGACATCCCTCTCTTGTTTTTGATTTTAAGGGTAATGCTTCACGTTTTTCTTCATTTAGCATAAGGCTGGCTCTGCATATTTTACATTTAGCCTTTATTGTAGTGAGATATGTTCCCTGCAGTTCAATGTTTTTTTTCTAGAACATTTATTATGAAAGATTTTTGAATTTTGTCAAAGGCATTTCTTGCATCTGTTGAGATGACCACATGATTTTTTGTCTTAAATATTCATTGACTTAGATATTTAACTATCCCTATATATATTTTTGTGATGAATAATCTTCTTGATACATACTCACATTTGATTTGCTAGTATTTTACTGAGAATTTTTACATCTGTGTTCATCCGGGGTATTCATGTGTAGTTTTTGTTTCAAGTATTTCCATGAAAAGAGGAAATAGAAAACTCCTGTGTAAACTAGGGTGGGTGCAGTTGGGAACATGAGGGTTCAGGTTGGGGTGGTATGAGGGGTAATGAAAGATATGTCTTGATGGAGGGAGGTCTTTTGGAGTCAGGCAGAAATCTGGTGCAAAGGAAACACCCATGAATCTACAAAGGTAACTCCAGCTAAGACCCCTAGCAATAGCATACAGGTAGCCTGAACTGGTCATCTCTTGTAATTGGATTGGTGACTATCTGAAGACTCAAAAGAGGCTTCATCCAGTAACTGATGGAAGCAGATGCAGAGATCAATAGCCAAACACTGAACTGAGATCCAATAACCCTGTTTAAGAGAGGGGGGAATTATTGTATACATGGGGGTTGAGGGGATTATGATTATCACAAGGGTACCCACAGAGACAACTAACCTGCATTCACAAGAGCTCATAGATACTGGACAACTAAGGAGCCCACATGAGACCAACCTAATCTCTCTACATATGTATGACAGTTTTTAGCTTGATCTACTTGTGAGACTCCTAGAAGTGGAATTAGGACCTGTCTCTGATGTGTTAATAGGCTTTTGGGAACCTGTTTCCTCATGCTGTATTGCTTTACTAAGCCCAAATATGAGGGGAGATGCCTATGTAAATTAAGTTTACCATGACTTGATGACAACCACAGATGGCCTGCCCATTTCATAACACAAAACAGAGGAGGAATAGATTTGGGGGTGGGAAGAGTGGGGAGTATGAGGAAGGAGGAAAGGGAAACTGCAGTGGGGATGTAAAATAAATGAGTACACTTAATAACAAAACATAATAAAATACATTTTTTTCGGTGAATATTTATTTATTTATTTATTTTTAATTTATTTATTAAAGATTTCTGTCTCTTCCCCGCCACCGCCTCCCATTTCCCTCCACCTCCCCCAATTAAGCTCCCCCCCTCAGGCCGAAAAGCAATCAGGGTTCCCTGTCCTGTGGGAAGTCCAAGGAACCCCCACCTCCATCCAGGTCTAGTAAGTTGAGCATCCAAACTGCCTAGGCTCCCACAAAGCCAGTGCGTGCAGTAGGATCAGAAACCCATTGCCATTGTTCTTGAGTTCTCAGTAGTCATTGTGCGCTATGTTCAGAGAGTCCGGTTTTATCCCAGGCTTTTCCAGTCCCAGGCCAGCTGGTCTTGGTGAGTTCCCAGTAGAACTTCCCCATTGTCTCAGTGTGTGGGTGCACCCCTTGCGGTCCTGAGTTCCTTGCTCGTGCTCTCTCTCCTTCTGCTCCTGATTTGGACCTTGAGATTTCAGTCCCTGTGCTCCAATGTGGGTCTCTGTCTCTGAGTGAGGTAAGCCAGACCCAAAAAGAGGAACATGGGATGTACTCACTCATATTTGGTTTCTAACCATAAACCAAGGACATTGAGCCTATAATTAGTGATCCTAGAGAAGCTAAATAAGGAGAACCCAAAGAAAAACATAGAGGCATCCTCCTGAATATTAACCTTCAGCAAGCGAGGAAAGGAGACAGAAATAAAATACAATTTTTAAAAGTCTGAAACACATCCCACTCATCTTAAAAATAATGACACTAGGCTGGATGGTGGTGGTGCATGCCTTTAATCCCAGCACTTAGGAGGCAGAGGCAGGTAAATCCTTGTGAGTTTGAGGCCAGTCTGGTCTACAGCAGCTAGTTACAGGACAGCTAGGACTGTTAGACAGGGGAACCCTGTCTCAAAAAACTAAACTAATAATAATAATAATGACACTAAACCGTGGTGTCTGATATTGATTAAGAGTGAAGTCACAGTGAAACCATTATCACCAAATCCACATAATTGAATGCAGAGAGAGAGAAGGAGAAAGAGATAGAGAGAATGAGATAGAGAGAGGGGGGAGAGATGAGAAGATAGAGAGGGAGAAGAGAGAGAGAAAGAGAGAGAGAGAGAGAGAGAGAGAGAGAGATAGAGAGAGAGAGAGAGACCCATCCTAATGTGCATACCAAGAACAAAAGTTTCTGGAGGCATGTGCTGGCTAAGTCATATATTTTTAGAATTTTAATGTATTTCTGTACACTGAGTAGACACAAGCATGTGAATGAGAAACTACTGGAGAGTTCAGTGTTAGGGCCCTACAGCTCTGCACCTTGTCTTCTAGGACTAGCACCTGACTTTTATGGTGGAGATCCAGAAAGATCTCCTTTGGATATGGTTGGGAAAGTAAAGAACAATGGTGATGGAGCCTTCAACATAATATATGCATGATTTCTAAGAGAAAGCCAAGTTATGAAACTGTTTGAACTGTAGATGAGGAACCTTCTTTGTCTTCCTCTACCACATATGGTATAGAAAACATAAGTATCAGTGATCCTGTGTACAAAATTGTTGGAAAATGAATGACACAGCCAAATGTAGGAAAAGGAAGTTAAAGGAAAAAAGTTATAACTGCAGAGACTGTTATGATAATAATAGCCCTATGGTACAGACCCAAAGATACTGAGATTTAATCAGGAGTTAAAGATTGTTGCTCCTTCTTTATGCCTTATCCCCATAGCAACTGGATATGGTAATGATAGTAGCTTATTGAAGGGCTGCCAAGTAGAGTATGTCCAAAGCAGTTATGGAAACCCGGAGTTAAAAGACAAAACAAAAGCAGTATACTGGAGGAATTTTAATTGAGAATCTGTGACTTGTCTCATCCTATTAAATATTGGGTTTGACTTTCATCTGTAAAGAAGGAATGAAAAAAGCCCTCCATGAGCAGGGATCATGTGAAATTGTTTGTCATGTTCTGCTCAGAGCAAGAACAAGCTGCCACCCTAACGTTGATGAATGTGGATATCTGCAAATGGAGTACTCACATTTTCATACCATAAGATAATTAGAGTAACTATAGAAAACCCATGAAATCCTATCATAACCGATTATAGCACTAAAATGTGTATTTATTAGTGTTAATATTTTCTCATAAGCCTACAGTTCACATTGTTTTAGATGAGTGGTAAATCAGGACTCCAGCAATGACAAGCCTCATACTGTGATTGCAGGCATTGCTTTGGAAATGTTGCATAATTTGTTATTTCTTATTTTACAAACATTACACACAGAGTACTGCAGTGTTTATTAGGAGCCCTCCTCCCAGCTCCACATGTGAATATTCACACTGCTCTTTTTTTTAAATCTAACGATGGCTGCTGTTTAGTGATGTTTTTCCATTTCCTTTGTGTTCTTGATTGAATGTGCTGATGCTTAGCGTAATTACCTATGATTTGGAGTTTTCTTTTGGTTTGAAACATGATTTTTCTCAGGGAGTTTTAGAAAGAAATGACCTTGAGGGAAAGACAGTGAAAATCCTCTGTGGTCACAGTTTTGTACTGTTAGTTGAATACTTCAACATTCAGATCAATATTCCTTAAGTAATAATAAAAAAAAGTGTCTGTTTTCTCTGTTTCAGCAGTCTATGCACTTTGTGTTTGTCTATATTTCTCTGTGTTACTGTATGTGTACATATCTGTGTGTGTGTAAGAGTGAGTGTGGACATATGTTTTTCTTATGTGGAGGTCAGAGAACAATCTTTAATGTCAGTCTTTGTCTTCCAGTTTGTTTTAGGCAATGTTTCTTTTATTGTTATTATTATTAAGTTAATATTTATTTCTTATACATATAGTACATTTATCTAATTTCATGTCTTCCACTCATCCCTATAGTCTCTCCTAAAGTCTCTCACATCCGTGCCTTTGCTTCTTTAAACACACAAACCCATACACCTACACTCACATATATATGTGTGTGAATAAATGCATAACTACAAAACAATGAGTCCACTTACTGTTGCATATATATATATATATATATATATATATATATATATATACATAATGTTTTTAGAACTGATTGCTTGATATCAGGCAGCCGATTAGCCAGCTCATTTCTTCAAAATATGAATTCTTTATCTTTTAATCACTTATAGCTCAATATCTATGGGAGAGGAATTGTGAGATTTTCCCTATCACTGTTGTCAATAGTGTTGCTATTATTTATATCTTGTTTAGGTGGCCATACTGTTGATGTGTCATATAAAGGAGGTACAATTTAATAGCAGATATTCTGGTCTGCTGAGTCTTGGAATCTTTCCGTCATGTTCTCTGAAACTTAGGTGTAGGGGTTGTGTTAGGGATGTATGTGTTGGTGTGAGACATCCTATGGTCAGTTATTTGCATTTGACCAACCGTAGCTGTTTGTAATCGTCTCTAAATGCTGCAAAAAGAAGCTTCTTTGATAAGGGGTAAGAGTTAAACCTATCCATGGGTATTAGGATAGGTATTTTAACATTATCTGAATTTACACTAATAAAAGAAAGTGAGACTAATCTCATTTCTTGATTATATCTCCATCTCTGTTTTCGCCAGAGATATATTGGAATTATCTCCTTTACTTTGACTCTAGGCATCTGAACTATGGTCCTCATTTTTGCATGACTGTCATTTTGTCATTTCTCTAGCCAGCTACAATTTTTGAGACAAAGACTCTTAAATATCCCAGAACTCATAGTTTCAGCTAGACTGGCTTGCCAGAAGGCCCTGTCATTCACTTATTAGTAATGATGAGGTTACATATGGATGCTGTTATCCATTGCTTTTTTCCTGTGGTTTCTGGGGATCTGAATTCATGTTCTTATGCAGGTTCAGCAATGTTCATCAAGCATTTTAATCATTAGACTATCTCTTCAGCTGTTTCAAGTTTTTAAAAATACAACATTGATGAAAAAGAATAAGAATGTCCTAATTAGTGTTTATGTAATGATTGAGCAGAGAGCTAATAACCAAAATATATCTACATGTACATGCATGTATATGCATGTGTGATTGTGTGTGTGTGTGTGTGTGTGTGTGTGTGTGTGTATGTGTGTGTGTCTGTATGTTTGGGTGTATATGTGATTGAGATATTTAGGGAGACAGAGCCAGAGAAACAGATATTACTCAGAAATGCTTCAACTTAAAATACTACTTTGAAGCATACTGAAAATTGAGACAGACAAATCTCAAATCACAATTTTCTCAATTTTACATTTAGGGAAGAAATAAAAGTAAAAATAACATATAAGAAAAAATATTATTTTGTATTTTAAACATTTTTAGTAACTTTGTATCTAAGTATTCCATATAAAGTTCATAAAAATGATTTGAATACTAAAATTTGACATTTTCATTCTAGCTCAATTTAACAAATTGAGAGAGATAGTATTTCAAGTGACATTAGTTTTCAGCTCACTGGCCTGAGATTTGGAATTTGAGTAAGGATAATTCATCAACCGTTTTCAAGATAAAGATAAAATAGTTTTAAGGATACTATGATCTGAATGATCCCTAAAATTTAGGTATCTAAGCATAATCCCTACTGTATTAGAAGGTAGAGTTTTATAGACAGTGATAAAATACTAAATATTGTGAAGGAGCTAAGTAACCATCATATATACTTTAAGGGTATTTTGATTTCAAGATATGGATCTAAGGTTATGTTGCTTTGGAAAAGAGGTTCTTTGTTTTTACAGAGGATGAGAACCTGTGGATTCATTCCAGGCTAATGTGATTTAATGGACCAAGACCACTAGAAAGGTTTATGGAGATAACCCCCCCGCCGCCATATTACTTTGCCCTACTTCTGACTTAGATGACCCTAGTACATAGGATACACCATGAAAGACCTGATTAACAATACCCCAATTAGTAGGTCCAGATTTCCAAATATTGCTTATAAATATTTCTTTACATTAAGGGGGATATGTTAAGACATTTGCATTGGTATGAATCTTACACTATGGATCAAAATTTAAGGTCAATTTTGTTATATTATATTTCTGCTCTTGTTTAAGGTATTGTGTTTGTGCAGCTCATTTAAAAATATAACGTATAATTAAGAAATATAGCTTAATAGATAATCATCTATAATAGTCAAGCTTGCAATCATGTTAGTTAGGTTTTTTAGATATACAGAGATGTATTTCAGATAGATAGGCCTTCTTAAAACCTTTCAAAGAATACAGAATATTGCATTTAAAATATTCTAAGAACTTAGGAGTTTTCATGACAATGAGACACATCTGGTCCTGGAAGCACCAATCCATTTCAAGAGGAAGATGGGCACTGAATAGGCTACTTATGTAGTTGGTTAGCCATTTGGGCAAGAAATTGCTTTTGTCTAGACTGCTTGATGGTAAGCTGTGTGAACTGGACATACAGGACCCGCAGAGAAAAGACTGCCCAACTTGCTTAAACGTGAGATGATCCTTTGGAGTTCCTACTTCATTAAAGAGTCTTTGATAGAGTTGAAGAATAAATGGCTATAGTTATAGTTTTCCTTCTTGCTTGATACCTCTTTCTATATGTAATTTTACTATATTATAATTAAAACCTTCCTATTTTTTTAAACAGAAAAGGTTACGTGGGATTTTCCTCTGTATGCTGTGATTACCATTTTTGAATAAAGAAAGCGGGCTTGAGCCTATAACAAGGCAGAATTTAGCTAGGCAGGAAAAACTAAACTAGATGTTGGGAGGAAGAAAGTGAAGTCAGAGAGAAGTCATGGAGCTGCTGCCAGAGACAGAGATGTTTAAACCTTGCTAGTAGGCCACAAGCCTTGTGGTAAAATATAAAACAATGGAGATGGCTTAATTCTAAATGTAATTGCTAGCTAGAAATATGTTTAAGTAATTGACCAAGCAGTGATTTAATTCATACAGTTTCTGTGTGGTTATTTTGGGAGACTGGGTGGCCGGGAAAAGAACAAGTGGTCTCCTTACTACAGAGTCACATTTAAGATAGCATGTGAGTGAGATAGTTCATTTGCTTGCCTTTAGATACACTAAGAAAAAAATTCCTTTCACTTGCTGTAGTTTCCAATCAGAACCCTAAAGAGGGCCTTGAGGTTGGACCCCAAAAGGACCAAGATACTTTCTATTGTACACAGTGTTTTTTTAGAGGAAGGCAGGGATGAGACTCATTATGAAATGCTGGATTCCACAATCAAAGTTTTATGTTTGGAAATTATGATAGAGGAGTCTAGCATAATTCATTATTTTCCATTAATTCATTCTGTATTCATGCAAATGCATACTAGATTAGTTTTCAGTGTCTGCTTTAAATGTTACCCTTGTGGCTCAGAGGTTAAGAGCATTGCCTGCTCTTCCAAAGGTCCTGAGTTCAATTCCCAGCAACCACATGGTGGCTCACAACCATCTGTAATGGGGTCTGGTGCCCCCTTCTGGCCTGCAGGCATATACACAGACAGAATATTGTATACATCATAAATAAATAAATGTTTAAAAAAAAATAAAAAAATAAATGTTACCCTTGAATCTGAGCAGAAAATAATGGATAAGCAATTGAGACCACTTACTACTCCTGCAAAGGACCAAGGCTCAACTCCCCCCACCCACATTTCAGCTCATAACATCTGAGAGTCCAACTCCAGGAAATATAACTTTCTTGGACCTTCTTTGGACCCTTGAATGCATGCAGTTTGCATATATCCATGCAGACAAAACATTTTTATATATTAAAAATAATGACAACAATGTAAAACTTCAGATTAATTATCTGACATTTCTAGAAACTGAAATAATAAGATGGTTTATCAATAAGAAATCAAAAAAATCAAACCATCAACTGTGTTGTTTTTGGAGATTCTGAATATATATTTATATATATAGCTATATATAATCTATAGAGTCATAATATATGATATATAAATATACAAATGAATATACATGTGTATATGTGTGCATACATACATATATATATGTATATGTATATATATATATGTATATATATATATATATATTCACATCCCCTTGTTCACATAATGCTCTGTGACTATCAGTGTATGAGTTTTCCTTTCTTTCTTTTTCTTCATATTTTTTTAAAATTTTCTTTTGGCCAATGATGGAGGAAGGTCATTGGCTAATAAAGGAACTGCCTTGGCCCATTTTATTGGTTAGAGGATAGGTGGGAGGAGTAAACAGAACAGAACGCTGGGAGGAAGAGGAAGTGAGCTCAGTCTCGACAGCTCTCCTCTCGGGAGCAGATGCCTGAGAGAGACGCCATGCCCCGCTCCCGGGATGAAGCTCCGACCCAGGATGGACATAGGCTAGAATCTTCCCGGTAAGCGCACCTTGGGGTGCTACACAGAGATGATTAGAAATGGGCTAAATTAATATGTGAGAATTAGCCTAGAAGAGAATGGGCCAAGCAGTGATTAAATGGATACAGTTTGTGTGTTGTTATTTCGGACATAAGCTAGCCGTGCGGGTGGCTGGGGTGCTGGGGATGCAGTCCCACCGCTCCTCCTTATTACTACAGGCCTCTTTTGTTTTGTTTTCTTTTGTTTTGTATTTGTTACCTTCATGCTTATGCTGGGCCCACTTGGCTAACACAAGTTGATATCCTTTTTTCAAAAGTCAACTGCCTAGCTATTCTATCCCATTGGTTGCTCTAATTCTATTTTACTATATAAAGTAAAACAACAAAGCATTATCTAGAGATTGGTACCTGAATATTTTTTGGAAGGTCATCATTTTTCTACCATATGTACACCATAACAGGAAGAACATAGATAACCAGTTGGCGATAAATAAAATTATCTTGACAGTTAAAAGATTGGCTAAATGACAATGTATCCTGTCAGTGCTAAGAATGATTTGTGCCCACATGTATTTACTGTTCTGAAAGATTTCTGCCTTGGTGTCTCTGAGAAATACTCCCACATTAAATTTGAACTACTAATGAAAATGAGATTATGTATTGAGTAGGATATCTTGGGGTTTTCAAAACCATTTATTTCTTTTTTCTTCCCAATGCATGCAAAAATGATTATTTATAATATAATGATGCATTAAAGTTAGTTTCCCAGTCATGGCTAAATGGGTGACAAATACTCAGAACTGGAGGATATGAATAATTTTCACATCAGCAGCAGGCCCTCCACAGAAATGTATCTCTGTGTTTTGAACACAATTTGTCTTGAGAATAAATATGCTTATATGTCATTTTAGCTAGGGTAGTTACATTACCCACTGAGTAGAAATACATTGGGAGAAAAATGTAGTGATTTAAATAATGGTTCTAAGTAAGTGTGTGCATTATTCATCATGGCACATACATATGTTTCAGACTTGAGAATATATTAATGCATGATACAACAGAACATATGTGTTTATGTACATGTCTTTGTACAGCAAGAAATTCAGGTATATAGACCTTTGTAACAATACTGCATTAAAAAAACTCTGTAATAAATCGAATTTTCAACTACATTCTTTAAATCCTAACCTTTAATCTATCTTTCTAATTGTTATCAATGATTATAGAAATAAAATCTACTCATTAAAAATTACTCAATAATTCAGCTGCAATTGACTAAATTTTTAAAGTGTTCATTTTTATAAAATTCTCATTATCTTTTACCAGAGGTATTATTTATTGGATGAAGGTGCTTATGATTCCCATACATGACACCCTGAGTTTCATTGCCAGAGCATGCATGGTAGAAGGAGAGAAGCAACTCTCACCAGTTGTCCTCCGACCTCCATATGATTACCGTGGTATGCACACACCCACACTTCCAGGCACAGTGGCTCAGACACATGCACATGCATACATACACTAAATAAATAAATAATTAAATAAATAAAAGTATATTTTAATAAATAAAAAATTGAAGATGTTGTGTGCAGATTTGTGATAACCTCAGCTTCTTGGGGAAAGGAGAATTTATTGCAAAACATATCTGATGCTATACTGACCACTGAATCCACAAGAGTAGTCTTGCCAAACTCTCTATGCTGGACAAAAAGCTTCAGCTTATGAAGACTTAACTGGAGCCATACAAAGAGCACAATTGAAGGGATTCAGATGTTCACAACACTCTATAGGCAAAATGGCTTGGTTTACTAATTACCATAGCATTTCTTGAGTATGCGTTTTTCTTCACAGTTTCATGATTTGGTAAATCTATTGACTAGAATTTGTGGTAGTAGAAAAAAGTATCCATGGAAAGTATAATTTAAAAAATAATGTTGGCATTCTAAAATTTCCCTTAGAATATAACAATATGAAAAGCAAACCATGCAACCGAATTGAATTAAGTTCAGTTAAAGGTAAATATCACTAAGCAGTGTGACTAAGAAAGTAATTCTCTCTTCATCATCCTGTTCACTAATTGGTCTATATACTTCATCTTACAGATAAGTTTTGTTCTACATTTATAGTTAGTGTCCACGTTTATGTAGAAGATGGATAAAACCTTGTTGTGATTAATTATGTCTTAGATGTGTTCTGAGAGCATTTTGAATGAAATAATTATAATAAGTTTGATTTCTTTAGGTAGATATAAGATTGTTGTAACTCCAACAATTATAATAGTTTATACTTTCATAAGAGTTAAATTTATCTCAAAACTGAGAGAGAAGAAGGATTATATAAAATAAATGTACCAGCAAACTTTCCTTGCTAAGGGCTAAGGACACCGAACATTTACAAATTAAATGGTGCATAAATTTTAGTCTATGCCTCTGATAGCCACAGTCAACAGGAGACAGTGTGATATGCACAGTGTGAAACATGACTAACAGCACCACTGGAGGCTTGTGCCATTGAATTTATCAATTTTACTGCCATTAACTGGATATACATTAGGTAGCTTACATACTGGTTTTATTTACATAGTCAAAAATATATGGAGAGTTTAACATTTATCATATATCTCTCATAAATATAATTATTTATCAAAGTATGTTAATTTCTGAAATCTCACAATCAAATAAGGCATCTTACTTTTTGTGAGTTAATTATACTTTTACACTGATTTTCTGATACGTCAGAATGGAATCTGTATTTAGTTTCATAATTGAAATATTTTATTGCTAGTGTTAGGAAAATGATGCTGTACATTTGAGAGTTTTTGTTTCTTTGAAAACTATTCAGAGACAAAACAGAATTTAGCCCAGATGATGAGATATCAAAGTAAAGTATAAACTATAGTTGGTGTTTTAAATCATCCAGTGCTGCTGTTTAATATTTAATTCAAGAAGTGCGATGACAGATGGTAATGAGGAACACACATCTAGCCTTGCTCAGTATTGGCCTTGTAAGTTGACAGCCGTGTCACTGAGGTCACTAGGCCTCATTTCACCTTAGTTTCCCCATTTTTAAAATGGTGATAATAATAGTAGCCCGCTCTATGAGCTGTCATGAGGATTGAAGAAGGTAATATAGCTATAACCATTAAAACTCTGTCTTGCATCTTCTAAGTGCTTTTTTTTGGGGGGGGGGCAAAAGTATTAACTCATTTATTATTTTACAAGCCTGGTCTACTCTAAGCACTGAAGTCTCCTACAGCCTCAAGGGAAAGAAAGTTATCTGTCTTGCCCTAAAATAACTTATATATTGGAAAAATGGGTACGTGTTAGGGGTCATAATCTGACATCTGTGCTGTATGTTATGAGAAAATCTTGGTTTTGAGGTTGGAAGCAGCTAGTGGGAGTGTACATGAGCTGCTTCTTGAAGATAAGATGCTATCCAAGTAAAGAGCCCGGAGAAGAGTGTTTAAGTGAGAAAATAGCTCATGAGGAGACATAGATATGTAAGAATGTGTCTGTGGACTGGAACTTCTATCTCTTCCATTCCAGGAAGCTACAAACAGGTACACAATCTTCCATTTCTTCAGTCCAAAGCCATTCGGCATGTACCTGATCTTCTAAGATAAGCAGGTAGTGAGTAGGAACTTGGTGATGTGTTCTTTACAGTGATCATAGAAAACACACATGAAAAAGTACTGGAAAAGAACTAATAAGGAGAGTATAGAAAAGGCGCCCTCTTTGTAAGTGAATTTTAATATGGGCAATGGGGCCTCCCTTCTACTGCATACCTTATGAGAAGCCATGTAGAACAAACACCTGAAATGGTCCATGGAAAGCTGGAGACACTAGGTAAGATCATCAGTGTGTACTCATAACACACACACACACACTGGTTTGTAGCTAACTCTAAGGCCATCTCTTATAAGAACTGTGGTGGCAACTATCTGTATCCAGCATGCTCACATTGTGCTAGAATTGGATTTCTCATTGGGATGGAGAGATGCAGACAACCGTTCCCCCAGAGGTGGGTAGATTGAAAACCAGACTTAGCTGCGAGGACAGTAAGGGCCACCTGTAATCACACATTTATATTAGTATTTATGTTCCAAAGATATTCTATTATGCCTGGCTTCAGGATGAGGAAAAAATAATGGCACTGCCTGGGCATTTGAGGTAAATAAAGAGAAGAGGGAGAAGGCAGACCATTTGTGCTTCTCCCAAACCATGTAATGCCTACAATTTAGTTTATATTCTGAAGAGAAACCTTTAAATGGTCTCAAGGGAATGCAAAATATATATATTTGCATTTTGGATCATTTTCTTAGATTGCAAACATATCATTAACTAGAAAATTATATACACTTATACTTAGATATTTGACTGAAACTGACTTAAAAATGGGTCTTGGCCAACACATGGAAATCTAGATTTAGGAAAAAGAATTCTGCATAATTTTGGTAGAACTAGAATTATTTTTAACATGTTTTAAATAGGTTTGAAGAGTAAGCTAATCATAGATTAAAATTTAGTCATTATGGAATTTTTAACAGTATGAATTATGATATCATACACTGGATAAAAATATAAAATCATTCCCTGTATTAATGAGTGAATGTATTTAGGCCCTTCTGTTTTATCTAGTACCTTGAGCAAACAAACTTTCAAATTTATATTATAAACATATGCTATTGATAACATGAGCACCAGTTTAACACAATTTCATAATATTTAACCTATCTTTATGCCTATCAGTCTTCAGTCACTGGAGTCATTCCAGAGAAATTAAAAAAAGATAATACAATTACTGATTTCTATTCCATGTAACAAGTCTTTATCTGTCCAGCCAGCCAGCTCCCAAATAATGATGCAGAGATTTCTTATTAATTATGAAACCTTGACCTATGGCTTAGGCTTGTTCCTAAGTAGCTCTTATAATGTAAATTAACCCATTTATATTAATCTATGTTTTAACATGTGGTGTTACATCTCTTTCATGGTGCAACTCCTTTTTCCTCTGTGTTTCTGCTGGTATCTCTCACACACCTAGATTCCTCTTCTTCTTCCTGTCTCTCCTTGGATATCCCACCTATATGTCCTGCCTAGATAATGGCTGTTCATCTTTTTAATACACTAATCACAGCAATACACCATCACACACTGTAGAACTACCCCCACACCGTTCAGTATCTTAAGGGATTTATAATGATAATTTGTAGACAAATTTTAAATTAAGTGAAATAATAATTGCTCTGAGAACTATTTTCTTATTTATTTATTTTTACAATATTTTTATTATACACACAAATCCCACTTACCCTTCCTTCTGCTTCTCCCCACATCCCACCAAACATCTGTTGTACCAATTTGTTGGCATACAAAAGAGTTCCAAAATAACGTTGAACGGAGTATAACAAAGGATTATTTATTAGGGGATAAAGTCACAGAAGTAGTAGTGATCTACAGTCCTCTGCATGTGCTGGAAACTGAATCTATCAGGCAAGAGGTCCATGCACACTTTTCATCTGCATTTATACTACATGAGACCATGCCCAGAGTGGGCAAGCATCTTAAAGGCTAGTGACTGAAGGAGTTCCCACAGCACCTCCCTCTTTGTCTAAATAAGAGAACTCCAAGTCTAATACAAAACTATATAATAAGAACAAATATCAAGTTTGTCCAGGAAAGAGAAGAAACAAAAACATATATAAAAATTAGAAGTACAGCCAGCATGAACAACATCAAACAAGAACCATATGCTAAATGCTTCATTAGTTATCCTGTCCTAAGGTGTTTAAGTCTTATATTAAAAATGGCGTGGCTAAGTCATGAGAGGAAAGTAACTATGATTATCTAGCCTTTAACCCCATCAAAGACCCAAGAATGGAAATAATATTGCTTGAGTAAACAAGACGTTCAATAAAACAACTTCCAAAAGGTGTAAGAAATGACGGAGACAACTAGCTACCTGAGCAATCACCAGAAATCTCATTTGTAACATTTGGACAAACAACTTTGGCCAAGACCTAAAGTATCTGACAAACCATTTTCAGAAGTAGGAAAATTTAAAAACTGTCTTACACTGTCTTGGTAAGTTTTGACAGTCTTTTTGCCTGTAGCCTGCTTCTCCAGTCTGGATACTGTGCATTTTGTCAGTGGTAGGGGCAGGGGCAATTCTTTGCCCAAAGGCCAGTTTTGCCAAGAAGAAAACAAGCTCCAAGTGGAGTGTCTTCGTTGCCCAACATACTTTTGTGAATAGACTGGTGCTACCAGTAGCAATTGTGTCAAATGTCAATACAATCCTAAATTATTTAAATGCCATATTCTGTAGGTCTTTAAAGTATTGAAGATTATCTATCTAATGGAAGCATATCTCTGTATTCTAGAAAAGCTAATTAACATAACTAAAAGTTTAATTATTTTAAATAACTGTTAATCTGTATTTCTTAATTATACATTACAAATTTGTAAATGAGCTGCACAAACACAATACCTTAAACAAAAGCAGAAATATATATTCACAGTGTAACAAAATTGACCTTCAGTTTGCATAAACAGACCAAGATCCATAGCAATGTAAAGCATTTATTTATATATTATATTCCCCCCTTTCTTTCTGTTGAAGGACTCTGACTGTGATGATCAACCATTTATAATGAACCCCCTTTAAATAAAAACATTTACAATCATTTTTAGGAATTTGGGCATTCTTTTCTCCAAATTGATTTCTGCTGTTTGTTTAGTGAAGTATTTTTAGGGTTCATGGAGACCTTTGAGGAGATCTTGTTCAATCAAACCATACCGGCCTATAAGGAATCCACAGGTTCTCATCCACTGTGGAAACAAAAGTAGAACTTATTTTCCAGAGTAACAAAAATTTATTTATTAGGTGATAAACTCATTGAAATACCGATCTGCTGTCCTCTGCATGTGCTGGGACTGGAACTGAATACTGCAGCCCCGAGGTCCATGCATGCTTTTCGTTTGCATTTACAGTATATATGACCATGCCTAAAGTGGGCAAGCGTATTAAAGGCTACTGGCTGAATGAGTCCCCACAGCAAACCTCCACTCCTGGGAAGGGGTAGTATCTCCCCTGGGAAGTGAACAAAATCTGCGTGTGTGTGTGTGTGTGTGTGTGTGTGTGTGTGTGTGTGTGTCAGCTTCCATCTCTACCATCAAGACCTGCAGTTTAAGTAGCTAATGTGTATAGAATAAGTTCTATGGTTACAAATATACCTTCAGTGCCATATTTAATTTCTAGGATACCCGAACATAGGATTATGTTTTTCTCATAGCCACAACCCAGTCAAAATGGAAATACAGAAGATTGCTTCCTGGTAGTTCGATGAATGGGAACCAATAGCTCCCATACCCATGTAATGCAAGGTGAGACGGGACTTCTTTATAACTACATCGTTTTAAGATTGAACTTAGAAAATATACTATTTTTTATGCACCTGGAATAAACTCCTGCCCTATGTCATTTTTTTTAATTAAAAATTTCCACCTCCTCCCCTCCTCCCATTTTCACCCCTTCCCCCTCCCCCTTCCTCTCCAGTCCAAAGAACAGTCAGGGTTCCCTGCCCCATGGGAAGTCCAAGGTCCTCCCCCCTCCATCCAGGTCTAGGATGATGAGCATCCAAAACAGACTAGGCTCCCACAAAGCCAGTACATGCAGTAGAATCAAAACCCAGTGCCATTATCTTTGTCTTCTCAGTCAGCCGTCATTGACTGGCACATTCAGAGAGTCTGGTTTGATCACATGCTCCATCAGTCCCAATACAGCTGGCCTTGGTGAGCTCCCTTTAGATCAGTCCCACTGTCTCAGTGGGTGGACACACCCCTCACGGTCCTGACTTCCTTGCTCATGTTCTCCCTCCTTCTGCTCCTCATTTGGACCTTGGGATCTCAGTCCAGTGCTTCAACGTGGGTCTCTGTCTCTATCTCCATCCATCGCCAGGTGAAGGTTCTATAGTGTCAAAACAACTTTGAGATACCATCTTACACCTGTCAGAATGGCTAAAATAAAAAACATGAGTGATAGCCTTTGCTGGAGAGGATGTGGTGTAAGGGAAACACTCATCCATTGCTGGTGGGAATGCAAACTTGTGCAACCACTTTGGAAATCAGTGTGGCAGTTTCTTAGGAAATTTGGGATCAACCTACCCCAGGATCCAGCAATACCACTCTTGGGAATATACCCAAGAGATGCCCTACCATACTAAAAAAGCATTTGTTCAACTATGTTCATAGCAGCATTATTTGTAATAGCCAGAACGTGGAAACAGCCAAGATGCCCTTCAATGGGAGAATGGATAAAGAAAGTGTGGAATGTATACGCATTAGAGTACTTCTCAGCCCTATGTCTTTTTTAATTAAGCCAGGGGCCAAGAAAGAAAGAATCCAGATCCTGGGGAATGTTTATGAAATTGTATTTAGTCTCTGTTCAGAAGAGGAGAAAAGATAGAAAAAAGGTGTTCAGGATGCCTCTTACTTAGCAGCATCGGTAAAACAAAACAAAATGAATGAACTAATTGATAGTAGCTGTTTATAAACATAATAATATGCAATACATTCAGAATAACAATAGGCATCAAAGGGGACAAGTAGTTTCTGTTTTACATGTACAAGTTGCCAATCACTCCAAATAGATTTCTGTGTTTAAGCTACAATCAACATGTTAGGAAAAATCGTATGAACATCTTGGTATACTGTTAAGCAAGATATTGCTGGGTCAGCCTACGTGACCTGCATTAAGTCAGCTACTGAATAAGGGGTGGGAGAAGATCCCCAAACTTCTTTCTATGCTGATTCTTTGCATTTGGTTCTTAAAAAGAGGGGATTAGCAAACTTAAGGCAACGTAAATTTCTTATGTTGTAAAGTGTATTTTTTTCTAATGGCAATAATTTTAATTTTTTTTCTTTTCCCCAATCCTCACACCATTTGATTATAATTCATCTATACCATTGAAATTTCTAATATGGTTTTGCATGGCTAGCATGTATAAATACAAGATAAGTGGTTCAGAATTAAAAAAAATATGCATGAACATTTCCTGCAGTACTTTTAAATTGCATAAACTCAAGGTTCTTTATAGACGTATGAGATGGTAGCATATTTACTAAGCTAAGCTCTGCTTTTATTAGAAAAAGAAAATCTTCTCTCCCTTATCTCATCATATAAAAAAAATCTACTTAAAATCCTGCTCCTCCAAAGAATTTGTAAAAAATGCTGAACAGCACTGTGGAGATGCTATTTGTAGTAAATATGTGTCAAATTGTAAATTACTCTATGTTATTAGCCTCAGATAGTGGAGATTTCTGTATTGGTCAAGTTCGATGAACACAAGTTATGATACAAAATAATCTCAAATATCCTGTCCCATACTTTTATTTTAGGAAATTAATGACCTAATCGTTAGAATGTCTTTGAGGTTAATAAATATATATACAGATATATGTATAATATTTACTTAAATTTTCAGTATCTTTAAAACTAATATGTACATTAGCCCTTCTCATGTATACTTGTACACATACACACACATGCACATACCCACATACATTTATATATATATACATTTATATATATATATATATATATATATATATATATATATATATAAAAGCTTGTATTGTAAAAAGAAAAAAAGAACAAACACACAAACAAGAGCTAGCTTTAAAGTCAGCTATGGTGGCACATATTCACAGTCCTTGAATTTAAGAGTGAGTTTGAGGATTAGAACTCCAAAGATGTCCTCATTGACATTATCAGTTCAGGCATATAGCAGGCTATATGAGGAGCTGTCTCAAAAATACATCACAATAAACAAAGCTGAAATCAAAACAAGCCACTACCACCAGACCATGTTAATATTAACCTATTCACTAATAAGGAAGTATTAAGTTAAAAAATAAAAAATAAAAAAGGAAGTATTAAGTTGATATAAGATATAATTCTATCACATAATATAATACTATTATAATGAGGATAGTATTTCATTGTATATGCTTCTTTGTTTGTTTGTGAGATTGAGTTTCTTTCTGTAGCCAGGATGAGTGCCCCAAACTAGGAATAAACTTGTCTCTTCCTAACACATCTGAGATTATAGACATGTAGCAACATGTTCGGTACAGTATTATGACTCATTATCTTTTTACATATATTCTTTTACATCAATATCTATTACTAATTTGTTTGAGTACATATGCATCATTATATGATTTATTCCAAACTAGGTGTTCTTACACATGATTATTGTAATTTTATGTTCATAATGCTTAGCATAAAGCAAAATTAAAAATTCAAGCATGAAAAATTTTAAAACACCATATTCTCTACTCTGATATGCTAAGTTTTAATTTTGGGAAATCCTCCTATGTATTTTCCTATAGCATTAGAAATATATCTTTCTATAAAACATTTGCATTATCAATTGGTTATGAGCTTTGTTCTTGGTACGTATAATAGTTTCTTATAACTTTAACATCTGCATAATAGTCCATTATGCAGTTATATAACACAGAAAGTAATGACCTCAATTTTGAGCCATCTTTGTCTTTTTTGCTTTTATTTTTCTGATCAAGGAACACTTAGTCTTATCTCCTGCTCCAACAGTTGAATTTACCATCGTTTAGATTGTATGAAAGGGATTGCATAGATTTTCAGTTTCACTTTCTTTTTATCCATGTAGATATATTTTCCTCTATGCTCTGCATGGCTTTTTAAACTGAGATTCAGTTCTACTTGTCCTGTCCCCTTTCCCTAGTCTTGTTGCCAGTTCTTAGATTGGTGTGGGCTCACTCAATGATAGGCCCTGCAACTTAAAAGATCACATTAGTACACAAAATGAGAACTTTGATGAGCTCATGATGATTTTTTGATACTTTAATTATAGTATGACTGGTGCAAGCTCTCTTCTGAATTTGTAGATTTGGTGTTTTAGATGTTCTCTTTAGCTAAACAGTCACATATTTCTCTAGATTTGGGGGAAATTCCTGCTATGATATTATTAATTATATACTCAATAAGGCCTTTAAATTACCCAGCTGATAAGTACTCAATAAAGTTTTGATAAGAGAATGATACTTTGACTCATAACTGTAGATACATTTAATTACAGAACAAGAAGCATTTCTGAAAAGAGAGCTTTAAATGGATGGTACAGAGGAAAAAGAAAGCCTTTGAGTTTTCTTATGTTCACAAAGCAGTATTGAAGGAAGTAAAGGATTGAAGAGACTGGATTTGAAACAAAAGCATTGTATTTCCAGGATTAGGAAAATGGGAAGTCTGAAATGATTAGTCCAAATGTCAGAATCATAGCATATGATCCTGTTTTCACAAAGAGCTACTGAAGAGGTACTCAATATGTTTCTAATAAAAAGATCTCCCAATACTAAAAAAGATCTTAGGGGAAAGCTAACTTTAGTACTTTACTTAATTGTAGATGTTCTGACAACATAGTCTTGGTCACACATAATTTTATCAAATTATTTCATATTTATTTTATGGTTCATTAGTTTAGTGGCTTCAGTATGTAGCCATGATTCTAAGAGGAATAGAAGTACAGAACAACTTTTTCATGTCTCCTGGATGTCAATGCAAGGCTGACTCACAATAGCTAAAGAAAATATGCAGGTGAAGAACACCTATATTAGCAAATTAAGGAGAGTTAAGCAGTCAGTTTTACAAGTTTTTAAAGAAAGATTAGTGAAGGCTGCTTCACCTAGTGGGCTTGTTTATGAACAAAAGATGTTAGGGGTTTCAAAAAATGTTTCTGATGAGAGTAGTGATGCATAGACAGAAGACGAAATGGCCAGCAAAGTGATGCCACAGTTGCTAACAGTGACATTTTTTATAGGAAAGGAAGGCCAGGCAAGTGTAGTCTCTGGTATTAGTCAGGAGTAATCGAGGGAAATGTTTATGAAAGATCTGCTACATAGCTTAGCAGGGGTATTATAGGTCAGGATTTACACAAAGAGATAGGAAATTGCAGATTACTTTTGTTTTTGCTGAATTTCAAGAGCAAAATGAGGACATAAATGAAGCTTAGAATTTTTTTTCTGATTTTGTCAAAAGTATGTGCTTTGGTCAAGTAAACCATTTTTCTTTTAATTATGTAAAATATCCTTTACTAGGAGAAAAGTGCTGAAAAAACAGTTATGCTTTGCATAAAGACACTTTTCTATATTTAGAGAGAAAGTGATAAGGAACGGATTTTAAACAGCAAGAGGTTTGAAGATATGCTGCCAGCACAATATCTGGCGACTGGATTTAAGGGGACACTCTATAAACAAAATACATCACTGTGTGCAAGGCATTAACTGAAGGTGAAGAAAGATCAGCCATGAATTTCACTGAGATGTGAGGACCTGAGAGAATCTGCATAGAGAGTTACAGGAAACAATGTTTAGATGTGAACATTAAAATTCAAGGAGAAAAACAAGTGGACATGAACATTTTTGCCAGAAATGAGTACATAGAGTGGAAAACTAATTCTAAACAATTAATATGTATATGTTGAACCTGAAATCGTGATCAGCTGCTTGGATAAGCTTTCAATCTAATAACTCTGATTTCACTTTGCATCAGGTGAAAAGGAGTTTCCACAAAAGAACTTATGATATGATTGACAAATGATACATGGATCAGTAAGAGAAGAGATTACTGACAAAGAGATTTTTCACCTAACTTAATCAGTCTCCTTTCAACTCACTTTTAGCTGGGCTTCGTCTTTGGACCTGTCTTTCACCAGATTGACAGAGTTTTAGGAATCTTCCTTGCTCACGTTAGTGAAAGTTCACTTACTCTTTGTGTCTGGTTCCCTGTAGTAAGTGCTCTGAGAACTGACCTGACTAAGGTAACTCTTCCTACCATTTCCTCTAGTCCACTTTCCTCGCACTATCTTGTTCTGCTGACTAGCTATGAATCTCCACCTCCTGTTACAATGAAGCCCCGTCTCTCTTCCCTGTTGTAACGATCTTGGGTATCTTATGCTTGACATTTTAATAACACATACTTTACACTGTTGACAAGCACAGGAATAATTTTTTAACATTCTCTAAAACTCATTAGCCATAAAGGTGAGTTTTCATTTACATGCACACACACTACCCAGGGAGCTGTAAACTTACGGGTAAAGCTAATGCTCCGCTGTCCTCCTGAAGAAAGTGTGGGGAAGGGAGGATTCTACTGGACAGAGATTGTCTATTATAGAAGGGATGACCTATGAAAAGGACATTTAAGATTGGAGGATAAAGGTCAAAAGCCTGAGAGGGATAACCTAGAAGTAATATTAGACAAATGTCAGCATTCTGTGGAAATAAATGAAGTGAGTATGAAGCCAATGGATGAAGATGCAAAAACAGAAGAACCTCGACATTTCAGGGCTGTCAGGGAGTGATTTCTCTGAAAAACCCCTTGATAATTCAGAAATGAAGATCTGAACTCAGCAGCATTTCATTTACAGGGACTAGAGTAAGATCATAAATACCTTATGA
Source organism: Microtus oregoni (assembly GCF_018167655.1). Lineage (NCBI taxonomy): Eukaryota > Metazoa > Chordata > Mammalia > Rodentia > Cricetidae > Microtus > Microtus oregoni. Next base: position 74,017,751 of record NW_024543062.1, read on the forward strand.
ACAGAGATGTAATCTCCATAGTCTGAGTCTGCATCTGAGTCTGAATTTATCATTCACCGTGTGGTTTGATATTACCTTTTAAAGTTCCTGTAAAACATAGTAAAACACTTAAGACTTTCCTTCAACTAATTTTGTCTTAACTTGACCTTTGAAACTGATAACTTTATAATGCATCATAAATATCTTGTCTTCATTTAGTATCTTCTTTTTGCTTATAAAATGGAATCATTTAACTCAAATATTTCTAATGCACATGTTGTAATTTTGGATAATTTGGTGATATGGATTGAGAGTCATTATACATCTAGAGCACCTGATCTTCAAGAACTTGAAGATTTTAAAATGTGAGAGTGGGTATCATTTGCTTCTCCTGTTATCTTTTTCTTAATGGTCTTAGCTATAAAGACAGAAAAACATTAATATATTGATTGATTATGAATAAATAAAAATAGCCTTAATTAGAAAATAAAGCAATCTTCAAAATAAAGTTTAAATGCTGGATCATGTGTTCAGAGTCCTTTGTTAGTTAGTCCCTTTCCATTCTTCTACCTACCTCTTGGCACCTGGTGACACACTCCATGTTCCAATATACCCATTGTGGCTCTTAGCTGTTATTTGTCATGTTCAGTTTTCCAAGCTTTCCTCTTGTAACTGTCATTTTCTGTATGCCAATTTTATGTGGTCATATAATGTCACTTTAAAATTATGGAAGATTTCTGTTTTAGAGAATTATATTCTTTGGCATTAGAAGTCAAATCTGTAAGTAGAAAAAGGAAAAGTAAAAATTTATTCAATCAGTCATATTAAAACAGAACAGTGTGTGTGTCTGTGTGTACAAGAGAGATAGATGAGAGAAAAAGAGAGCGAGAGAGAGAGAAAAAGAGAGAGAGAGAGAAACTCTAGCAATGTGATACATGTGGTCTGAGGAAATATAGTATAACTGAGTTGCTAGTCTTGAATATTGTAAAAGGAGTTGTATCCGAACCTTGGTGTGGTATGGGGAGGGAGATGGACTGGTTAATCCCATTGGCCTGCCAGATAGATGTCCAGGTGTCACTCTCACTTTTGGTGAAGTAGTAAATCACAAGGTTCTAAGCAGGAACCTTGGAAACTCTAGAGCTTTGGCGTTTCTGGCCTCTAACAAAGCCATTCTTAGAACTGCTACTCTGGGGCCCTTGCCCTACCCAAGTTTCAATCTCCTGTTCTCCTCACTCTCCTTCAGAAGGAAGAGAAACTGGGCCAGGGACAAGAAGCACAAAAACTTTTGACTTCCAGCTAGGCCATTCCCAGAACTGCCTTCCTGGGTTCCCTCACCACACACTTTATTAGTGACATCTTTTACTTTCATCAAAGTGGTGTCATATAAGTGGGTGAAGATATGATGTGACTGGTTTCTTTATTAGAATAAGAGATTGTGATGTAGAGGTGAAGACAGATAAGTATAGATAAAGAAGATGGCCTTAGAGGCCTCAGAAAAAGCTTGCTTCCCTGACATCCAAGCTGTTTACTACCAGAACTATGAGAAAATTACTTCCTGTTTAACCATTACCAGTGTAGAGAAGATTGTTTGGGGAGCCCTTATCATTTGACATTAGTCTTTGCCCCAGACATATACCCTGACAGGATTTCACTTGGGCATCAGGTCAGTGATTTCTTTACCTATGAAGATGCTGTAAACCTCTTCCTTCATTTCTGGGGCACATCATAGCCAACAAGTTGTCCTTTCCTTCTCAATGATTCCGATGGCCTTCAACCCACTCTTTCTAAAGTATTGTACTTGAAGCAACAGAAATTAAAAAGAAAGCAACCAAATCACGCTTGAGTTCTTAACCTAAGTTTACAACATGAAATAGGCACTTCCCCCTTACAGCTTTAGCATGAAGGGTAACTCTCCTCTTAGTATAATGTGAACAATGTGAGATCCAAGAACATTCTAAGATTCTGCTAGAAATGCATCATGTCTTGTCTTTTCTTTTTTCCTTCCCTTCCCTTTCTTTTCCTTTCCCTTCCATTCTCCTCTCCTCTCCTTCTCTCCCCTCCCTTCCATTCCCCACTCTGCCTTTTCTCTCCCCTCCTCTCCCTTCCCTTCCCATCTTCTCCTCTTCTCTACCCTCTCCTCTCTTCCCTTCTTTCCTCCTCTCTTCTCCTCCCCTCTCCTTCTTGTCTATCCTCTCCTCTCCCCTTCCCTTCCCTTTCTTCCCTTCTCTCCCTCCCCTTTCCTTCTTCCTTCTTTCCTTGCCCTTCCTCTATTTAATCCTCTCCTCTCATAATCTATATTAAAATACTGTAGACTCCATCAAACTCCCTCTAGAGATGTAAGCACTAGAAAGAAAACAAAATAATGAGGAAAATTTTACTACAGACCACCAATTTCCTGCAATGACAAGCTTATATAGTTCAATAAATCCTGCATGGAGTTAGAATTGCACTCTTTGTTAGGTGGCTAGGAACATGTCATCAAGTTTGCACGAACACTGGGGATAATCCCCTCCTTCCTATTTCCTCAGTATCGCTAGAAATAAGAAAAGTACAATTATCTTTAAAATTTAAACTGCAGTAAAAAATATTGAAGTGTAAGAATATTCCTGAAGTTCATTAACATAAAGCTACTTCCCCCTAGCTATGGAAATGAAATGTGAGCCTCAGCTCTGACTCAGACTTCATGTATTGGATGTGCTGCAATATAATATGCTCTAACCTTTCAAACATTACATGCTTTTCTTTTCCCTCAGGGGTGGATTCAACTACATCTGGCATCTAGAAAAAGTGCCCCACAAGAAGTTACATAAGAAACTTCAATATATATCAATATATCTTAAAAGTTCATTGTATATAATGATTTGTGAATTAACCCCTTTGGTAATTGTCAATTGTCTTTCATGAAAGCACTTTACTTTATTAAATTCTGTCTTTAGTCCCAAGATAGTAAAATCCATCAACTATACTACTCATCATGTGTCTATTCAAATTCTCTTAATGGAGACCTTAGGTAGTGAAGTATGATGAACACTTTCTAAATTTTTATTTTATTTATTTGAGATAATAGTTTAATTTTATAGTTTCCCATTCTCTTTTGCTTACAAACCCTCCCATATACTCTTTATTATATCTTTGGAAATTCATGACCCTTTTTATTAATTGTTTGTTCATCGATATAAATATATATATATATATATATGCATGAACAATTTCATGTTATATGTATATATTTATTTTACTATATTCCTAAATATATAAATATCTTCTGCTGAATCTATACTGTGTTAATTTAATGTATGTTTTATGGTACAACCATTTGGTATTGGATACTTAATTGCTCTACTTTTAACAGAAGCCAAGCCAATTTTATAATACTTATGAAATCATGGATATTGAAGGAAAACCTACAGTGCCACTTTACTAAACCAGCATAATCTCTAACTGCACTGCAGCTGCTTGTCCTTATACCCACAGATAAATATAGTCCGTATCCCTATCACATATGTTGAAACTGCAGTTTTCAACATATGGAGACCATTATAAAAGTCCATAGTCAATTGGTCATTTTCCATAGTTGTAAAGCCTAGGAATAATGAATACATATACAATACAACCCCACTCCAAACTCAGCATCATTACAGAAGAGGAGGCAGAACGCTTGAGTTAGACGAGCAGGGATTTTTGTTGTAGATTGTATCTTGAAAGCATGTTAAAAGCTATATCAGTAAGTCTCATTAATATCATTGCCTAAACATGGCCTGATCAAGGCATAGCAACACTAGATCTGCTAACACATATGAGAAAATGGCCAGCAAACTACTACCATATACAAGGAACTTCAGGTGGTTAAGAAATGTTGAGACCAGTGATGTGTTTCACTTGCTAAATCTGGCGACATTGATTTCAGACTATACATTACTATAATTTACTCCGTATTATATAAGACAGTGGTTTTCAGTCTATACCCTTCCTTAGGAAATTGCAATTCATAGACAGCTTTGAACTTCATAGGGAGAGAGGAGGATGTTTGTGTCACCTGGATGCATCCACCATCTGTCAGCCTGCCAAATCCAAAGTTGAATGATCAATGACGTAGTCCTGCGAATAGAAAGGGGAATCATCATATATAATTATTGGATTCTTTGATATTGTAGGGACAGATTGGCAATATAGATATAGTTATTATGCGATTTGCTGAAAAAGAGTTAAAATTAGTAAGTAATATTTGATTAAAAAATCTGTTTAGCATTGGAATTATCTGTCAAAATATTGCCATGACAATTGATAAAACTTTTGAGTTTATAATTATTTAACAATTTTGACATTGTGAAAATGCAAAGATACATTCATACATGACTGACATAGTGTATTTATGACATGGTAGGGAAAATGTTGAGTTACATACCCAAGTCCTGACTGACCCATTAACCACTAGCCCACTCCAGAAAAATGCTGTGTCTTTTCTCATGCTATTTCCAAGATTTGGCACACTATGGCTTTCAGAGAGTACAATTTAAATGAGCATTGAGGGCTAGAGTCTAAACACAAGACAAATGTCATGGACTTGGTGATTTGACTTAAGATTTTTTTCTCCTTAAGACGGAAAAGCCATGCGCATATTAGAAACTCTACTTGGAATTTTGAAATTTTAACTTTCCCTTACCCAATTCTATGAACTGTTTCTCTTATAGTTGAACAGTCAAGGTGTGGGGAGAGTCAGTCACATCCACTATAAGGCACTCATTGAATTATAGAGCTAACTTTTTAGACAAACTTAATTTTTAATATGTCTAGTATATATTGAAGATGTGACACCATCTTTAGAAATATACTTTTAACCTTTAATGGTTCTTTATAAAGGAAACAACCCTATCATAGAATAAAATGTCTTAATTTTCCCTTTCTTTTAAATATATTTAGTACAAATATACTTTATGGCCCCTAGAGAAATACTTAAAACACTCTGTAGAAAACAAATGATACTTAAATTTATAAGAAACTGATTTATGCATATTGCCTCAACGTCTACAACATTTGAAGTAAAAACAAATAAGCAAGGCTGTAGAAAATCATAATAATTTTCCTATATAGAAAATTGCTATGTAGAATTACTATGTAGTAGAGGATCCCTGGCTTCTTGGATGTGTACAGCACTTACCAGGGGCTCTTTAAGACCTCTTCACTACTCAGCCTCAGTTTAACTGTTCCTGTCCTACTGAATATTTTTATCATATATTTGCAACTTATGGCACAAAATACCATCTTGACAATTATGTTGTGTCTGTGTTAGATGTGTTGGGTTAACATGGATTTTAGGGAAAAGTTAAGTTTCCTAAGATTATTGAAATAAACCGTAAGTGGCCCTTTGGTACCAGTCTCTGTGTATTCATTTCTTTTCTCTGTCTCTGTTTCTCCCCACTCCTTCAAACTGAGGTACATATTATTTCAAAGAATCTGCTAGGAAAGAACTTAAAGTACTACCAAATCTTGTTAGATGAGATTATATACGTAAACAAAATTTTCAGTTCTTTTAGACTCTGTTGCTCTGCATACCCTCAGAAACTTCACCCTACTCAAGAAATACTGCTCCCATCATCTGGTAGCCATGGTTACAGAAAGTCCCAATATCTAGTCAAGGTTCTATTGTTGTGAAAGATGCCATGACCAAAGCAACTCTTATTTAAAAAAAAAAAAGCATTTAATTGGGCATAGCTTACAGTTTCTAAGGTTTAATCCAATATTTTCATGACATGTAGCATGGAGGCATGCAGGCAGATAAGGAGCTGCAGAAAAGAGACAGGAAACAGAAAGAAAGTGACACAGTGTGTGGCTTGAGCTGTTAATGTGAAAGCCTAGATCCTGTGATCCCTCTCAAATACACCACTCCCCAATGACCAAACTTTCAAAAATACAAGCCTATGGGGGCCAGTCATAGTCACCAGGACACAAACACAGTAAAAACTACTGCCTTTCTGGAGATCTGTGACCCAGAGGCCAGCCACCATGCTGCTCAGTGACATTTTATATACCTGAACCTCCCCCTCCTTTCCCCACTTCCTTCCTTTCCTGATAGATGGTGGCTCAGTCATTGTTGACCTAGGCACAGTCCCTTGCTTTTTACAATAATGCACTTGTAATAAGTCCCTTCTCTCACTACAGTTAATGAAAAGCTTCACAAGGTGATATGTGATTTGAATTTCAACAGATATTTCCAAGAGATCGAAAGAAATATCAGAGAAAAGGCACCAAAGGAATACATGAATAAATCTGAAATGACATTAGGCAAATGATGATTAGCATAGTTATCCTGCAGCCAATAATGTATACAAGAGAGTTGTGGGAGAACAGAAGTATGCTTTAGTTTGCAAAGTTTTCAATTCATTGATCTTAATTTTATAATTGTAAAATACAAAAAGAAAAGAAAATGCCGTGTAAGATTCTTTTTACAAATGTTGGTTGAGTTTTGAAATACTATGCATTTCAACAACATGTATGAATTTAACATATTTTCACACAAGTTGCTGTAACCTTTTCAGTGCTCAGCAGAAGAAAATCTGTATGCACATGTATTACATGACGGAAATATCCTCCATAGAATGTACAAAATTACCATCCCTAAGTATTAATTCTTATTCATTTTACACCCCAGGTGTTTCTGAATATTCTGTTTGATTATATGTTAATTTCTCTATAGATAGAGGCATAACCTGCTTCCCTGTGTGACTTTAAACCTGAGAACACTTTGCAAGAAAAGCAGTTTTTCTGTAGAATTTTCTGAAGGAGTAAAGTTACCCATAATCAAGTTATAATCCTAATAGCTTAATGAATTTTTTTGACTGATCAAAACACAGAGTGCTTGCATAGAGGGCATAATATTAATGATTTCCCCCTTTTCTTATCTCCAGTTTTAATGTTAACCGAAACAATCTCTTTGAGCCCAAGGAGGAACTTGTTCCTTGAGGTTATTGTTAACTGACAGAGAGAGGAATCAGCACATTTCGCAGCGGGCTTCCTTTTCATCATTATAATTTTGAATGTTCAAGAGTAAAACCATTGTTTCCTAAACAAATATATTTTCCATATTCCTTTTATTCTTTTTAAGAGCTGTCAGAAAGAAAATGGATCCCGGATCACGAATTTCACTGTGCCAATTGTCATTAAAAGCCCTGAGTTCTGAGTTTGACTGACCACTGCCAAGTCTCAAAGGTTTAATTTCGAATAACTAGAAAGCAGGGAAGAAGTTTAAGGAGCAAGAGCACCTGTGGTCTTAGTTAAAAAAACTAAGGAGAATCAGGAACTTAACCAGGGATCAGTTACTCCTAGCTGTTTGATCTTGTCCTGTAGGTAGGTAACATGAGTAGTGGTTGTTCTTTTTTCAGTTTTTAAACAGAGTTTAACCAGTTTGTCACAGACTGTGTGTGTTACTTCTATACTACATTTACTCTGGGACAGCGCTCAAGGGTTGGATCAGAAGAAACCTTGGTAGAACAGCTTTCTGCTTGACAGCAATGCCTAGAGGCTGTGAACAGCTTGAGCCAAAACCACTGAAGCACTTGAGCCAACAATAGTCATCATTCTAACACTTGAAGCTATTGTAAAAGGAACTCAAGATAAGGGCATGATTCTGCAGTCTTTTTATTATGCTCATTTCCTGAATGCCAGTTATTTAGGTTGTTTTATGTTTGATTAGTTTGGAATTGCATGCCTTTTGTACATGTTGGTCAATTTATCTGCAGGAAACTGATGTTTCCCCAAGGTCATAGCAAATATATGCTGTTTTGTTTTTAAGTATGCATTGCTGAGAGCAAAATGTGAACATCAGTCAGAGATCACTTCATTAGAGTTTATTCCAGAAGTCTGTATCTCCAAGCTAGTTACACTAATAACAATATGTTATTTTTTTATATAACCACAATAAAATGCTACTTAGTACAACATTATACGAGCCTACTTGGTTTATAGACTCTTCTGTAATATCCCCATAGCACTGTAGGCTTCCAAGCCGAAGTTCTGGTCTATTGCAAATATTAATAGAAAGTAATTACACACAACTATGCCTGATAGACCATTACTTCCAATTCCCCAGGAGTCACTTAATCCAAGTAGAATGGTTCTTTCTTGATTATTTAATTATTGGACATAATTACTAGAAAGTTTGTAAGAGGACGCCTGGTAGTCATTTAAAGTGGTCATAAATTAGAGACTATATCTTTACTATTGAGATGAACACAGAGTAGACGAAAAGATGCTATATCACATACAATTTCTAAAAAAATATTGAGAATACCACATGTGAAGTGGAAGCATAAATTGCTTCCTTTGTACTACCTAGGCTAACCAACAATATGGGATTTCAAGAAGTATCTGTTGAATAGCTATATAATACTGAATTTCATCAACTGCTTAAATTTACATGTTATACAGTTCAGACTTTTTAACATGAAGCACAGGTAGAGTTACAGATGGAGTTTTTTGGTCTTCCTTTTGATTTAAGAATAAAATATAAATTAAGTTGTAGACCCTACAGGATATTTTCCGAAGTATCTTTGATAGAGGTGTTTTGTGTTTAAAGAATTCATAAGAACTAGGCAAGCCACTGATACAGTGAGGGGATGCTAAGTACAGTTTGTACAGTTTTTTCTGAGATGGAAAAAATTCTCAGAAATGTAAATTCATCTCTATCTTCAGTAAGACTGTAGTCAAGTAAGAGAAGAGTGAGGCATACGTGAACATGGAAATTTATGAAACAGCATGATGCACTTTGCTAAGAGCTTTAAAAATTTATAAACATTGTTATTTTAAAAATTTAGAAATAAACACTATACAACACTTTAATTTGATGTATAATGTAAAATCTCAATAAACTTCTATACATCTAGGGTATTGATTCTGAAACTGGAGACCTTCACATTGCAGCTTAATCTTTCATTAAATGCTAACACTTTTAGGAACTGAAACTCCCATCTTAAATACATTGCCATATATTTTCTTATTATTTAAGCAGAAAATCAAGAACTTTCATGACCAGAGGTGGTGAACAGGCTGTCTCCAGCCAAGACTTCAGATTGCACTGCTTTATCTGTTCACATTTATGAAAGAATAAATCAACTGGAGAACATTGAAGAAATTAGACTAAAATAAAAAAAAATATTGAGACAGGGTTTCTCTGTAGCTTTGAAACCTGTCCTGGTTAAAACAATTTTTATCAGGAAATAATTTGAGAAATCTTGACATTATCCGACCTTCTTCTTTAGGAAAGGCCCAGGGATGTTCTGCTTTCCAGACGCTGACACCTTTAACCTAAGGAGCCTAATTTTAATTCCCAAGAACAAAATTAAATTTGCTCCTCCAGTGTTGACCTACAGAAAGTGTCCTTTCACAGAAGCATTTCATCCTATGCTTTGGATATATGAGCTTCCTAAGCACACTGACCTATGACCTCATTGATATATTGCTTTGCTACTGTGACATTTATTGTTTCACTAGTTTTAGTTCTAAGTCAGCGCTATGTTTTTTGTCCTGTGGAGGTACACAATAATATTCTTTAAACTTGCCTTTTGTGTATTTTATTGTTAAAGTTCTAAGTGGCTTTTTTAAGCCAGGAGAGCAAATATTTAATTTGATAATATGACTCGTTTCTTCAAAGTCAGATAACTCGAAGGACATGGTTACTTCACCATTCACTTACTCAGCCTATACTTTGATAGTTACAGAAATCTTTATTGAAATTGAACTGTTTGTAAAAGCCAAATCTATTTGTTCTTCAGCCATTCTATGACCGTCTTTTTCTAAATGTGATAATTTCCTCTTCCTCACTTACCTTGCTTTGTTTCCATTAAAAAGTGTTTCCATTTTCAGATGGAGGAGGAAACACTGAGAGAGATGTGCCGCAGTTCATATAGTTCCTACTTCATGTCCCGAAGCACTCACAAAGCTAACTTCATACACATTACATCAAGTAAGTGCTGAAACAGATTAACACAGGGCAGTTGGGAAATCCTTACATTCAGATTAAAACAACTCTGGTTCAGTAAATAGATGTATAAGCTCTTTTCCCCTAAAATCATATTCTGAACTATTTTTGAAATTTCATTCACTCATACAGTTTCACTTTTTCATAGTTACCAATTACTATCCTCATCAAACTCTTCACAGCCAATCTTCCAAAACAGCTTCACTCCAACCTCATGCCTTGTTTCCACATATGGGCAATACTAACTAACTGAATATATTGGGTTAAAAATGAATAAGTAAACTATATATTTTTAAAAAAGGCTCAGTTGTTCTTGCTAAGGGAATGGTGTTGTTTAAAGGAATATTCCAAATATTCTAATATTCTTCAGTTATTCAACAAATATAGTGGACCAAAATTGTAGTAAGTATCTTAGATGCTTATTGTAGAATTTCAACTCTATTTACTTGAAAATAGAGTGTGTTTTCTGTGAAGAGTTGATCAACAAGCTAGATGTTCCTATTTGAAGGAATTAGCACAAATCAATAGAGTTGAGGAAAAAATGTGCTGCTTTTTTATCCAGAAGAATTTGTCTTCAAAACAAAACAGTGAGAAGTCAGGAAAAAATGCTGGATTACAGAAAATTCTATTAAAGACATTGGTTATAATTGGTGAGTAGTGAACAGTCATTCTGACTGAGTGGAACTGACACTCATATTCTGGGTTTACTGTACCATGTCCCACAAACTGTGAGGCTCCGAATTCCAAATCTTACAGCTCTAGAAGCTTAAAATCTAATTAGAATATTGGTAAGTCTGTTTCATACTAAGAAGTGTGAAAAAAAATCTGTTTTATGCTGCTATCTTGTCCCTGGATGATTTGCAGACAATACTTGGTTTCTCTGGCAGGGGTAAGTTTCATACCAGTTCGAGTTACATCTTAACAAGGCATTCTCCATGTGTGTTTTAAGATATTCTCCAGATATGTTTTATGACATTCTCACTGTGTGTTTTGGTGGCAAATTTCACCATATTTGTAAGGACAAATATTATAACAGATTACCACCTCATTCTAGATCGCTACTGTTTCACTCATGGTAACATTTTCCTAACTAATTATATCTGTAATGGAGGTAGTTCCAAACATTGAGGTACTTGGGCTTAAATTACAGCTAATAATCTGGTAATTCTCTGATGCGTTTCTCTAAATTATTTCACCTATAGTCATATATAATCTACTCCTCTGCTGTACAGAAATAGTGTGAATTATCTGAACTAAACAAGCTCATGCCCATAATGTCAGTTATTCAGAAGATTTCTTTTTACCACTTTTATTCCTTCTCTACATCAGGACACTGATGGATACTTGGAGAGTTATTGGACCAATTTGTCTTCCAGTACAGTGCATAAATACCTTTTCTAGCCCCAGAACTGCATCTAATAGTCTATCAGTGGCACTTTATTTACTAACTTGTCTTGTTTGTAATTTATTTACACAAGAGGTAGATGTTTTGTGGTTTTGTTAATGTCACAATAAACCTTTAACCTCTTCCTCAAGTTCTACTAACTGCAATTGTTTAGTTTGAATTTTCTTAGCCACATTCTCATTCACATTCATTTGTTCCATGAGAGAAATAGGTTCTGGCATTTTGTTCCACAGAAGGTGACTATAGATAGTGATAATGCATTACATATTTTGAAAATCCTAGATGGAAAAGTTTGATGGTATTTATCTTATAAAATGATAAATGGGTATCATTTTATAGCCTTACATGAACATTACCCAATATATACATATACTGAATCATGATATGGTGCCACATAAATGTGCACAAATTATGTCTCAATTAAAAACAGTAAAAGAATAGCAACAGTATGTACTGATTACTTATGGCAAGACCTTTACTTATGACAGACTTTTTGAATCTCTACATTAAGGATAATACATTATCTGTGGGGTATGTAGTCTTTGGTGCAAGGTTATCACAATGCCTCATATATTCTCTTATCTATATATTTTTTCAGAAGCTAATTGTTGATTCTCTATATTGTACAGATTGTCATTCTTTTGGCTGTCTATTTCTGAGAAAGTTTCCAACTTATATATCTAGGAGGAAAGTCAACCATTGGCTTGCTCTGTCCCTTGAGAGGAGAGGCATACATACAATGTCTGTGAACGGTTTCTTGGATGTGTTTTTTGAACTTTGCACCATGCAGAAATGGACTTAAACTAACAGTAAAGAATTGTAGTAGTGTGCAAAATGTCATCAGTGACAAGGATGGCAATGTCAGTGATACCAGATTCAGGTTGTGAGGGTAACAAGCAAACATAACATTCTGGAAATAGTATCTTGGTGTGATTTGGGATCATGTTCTTGCTCCTCTGTTTTTCACTTAAGATGACACAGATTTCTTATGAATTTTATAGACTATCTTACACATATTCAAAACATACAATTCTTCTTTGACTAGTGCTTGCTTTCATTGCTTTTAAATTAAATGATCAATATAATATGCATTATAGAAATTATATGTGGTCAAGACATGTTTAAGCACTGAACAATAGCAATAACAAAAGCCATAAGAGATTTCAAAGAGCTCATCATGCCTAAATATCCCTTCAAGAATATTTCAATGTGTAGCATTCATAGCAAGTAAAACAGTTTGTAAATTAAGTGTGCCATCTGGGGAGAGTAACCATTTCTACTGCACTGATAAAGAGATACCAGCTTTCCTTAAGAGATAAGTGCTTTCTGAAGGGCAAGAAAATAATCTCTACATTTTATCAGAAGAGATACAGAATCTATATTCTTCCTTTCAAAATAAGTCCTGAAGTCCATCTAACATAAACTGTTAATAGATCCATGAATCATTAGAAAACACTTTCATAGGGTGATATTTAGAAATGTAGGCTTGTCTCTGTCATTTAGTAGCAGATTCTTCAGTGTGTCAGAATTGTGTAAATGTCCTAGGCTGGCGTGGCAGTGCCTCCCTGGGACAATGTGTGAATGTGAAGCAGAGCAGTTTTAACCGCCTCCCACACCTGCATGTGTCATCGCTTGCTCTTCCATGCCTGCGATTCTCATCACTGTGCTGTATACTTACTGAACACATGCTGAAATGAAAGTCATCTCGAACATTCTTCATCTCACAGAAAGGTCATAAATTACATCTGGGTTCTCTTGAATAGCCAGAACATCTATATGAACTGTCAGGGGATACAGAGAGATTCAATTATATCAACAGGTGACAATGAATGTGGTCTCTTAATCTCTGAAATGCCTACATTACCTTCAGGCTGCGAAAGAACAAGTACACATTTTTGATCCATAAGCTGTTTGTCTAGCAGTTACAGTAATTTTTTTTCTGCAAACATTACACACAGGCTTTTTGAAGAACTAGTGCGTCCATTAATGGTAATATTTGGTTTCATTTGCAAGAAGAAACTTGTTGAACACAGAAGCTATCCTCAGGCAGTAACTGCACACCTGGGTAGCTCTTGTCTCCCAGAGAACACTCAAGGCTTTTCTCTATATCATTAGTTTCAGACTACCTGCTCCCACTGTGTGAACATTGCAGGAATAACCCAGAAGCTAAGTTTTTAAAGTAATAAAACCACCATTGTTTGAGCAGGAGCTTACTACTCTGTCAGATTCTCCACTTTGTATATTTGCACTCACTCCTTGGACGACTCTTAGCTGGACAAGAAACTTACTTTTAAAATCAATTGGCTAACTCAAATTTAGTCGAACTAAACTTCCATCTATTTATTATTTCTTCCATTTCTTTTCATTTTTACTATTCTGACTATTGCCCTTATCATTCAAAATTTAGAGTGTGAGCAAGAATTAACATGAATTTTTAAAAGATTAAATGATTTCTGTCATCCTCCTATCTTACATGCAGAGTGTGTAGATTCTAGCTTCCAGAACAGCATCACTCCATGTAGAGCAACGTGTGGGCAAGGAACATTTAACATCTCCAGATGGAACTCAAATATATATTCTCTTTACGTCCAATTGACTGATAGGAGATAATGAGTTACAACTAAACAAAGTCATTTTTAACTATTTAGATAAGGCTCCCCTAAAAATGATAGATTTATAGTAAAATATTTGCATTAACCCTTAAAAATCTAGCTCCAATGAGCTAGGACTGCCAAAATAGTTACATTTACCTAAAACATATCTTCTAATTTATTCAGTTGAATTTATAGAATACACATTTTGTGCCATCATATGAGCACATAGTTTATCAATAAAAATACTGTCTTCATATCTCTAGGATCTTAATGGAAATAGGAGTGAAAGCAATATACTGATAAGTTAAATAATGTCTAGAAATCTGAACCCAAATCTCGATGAAGCATCACTAATAATTCTCATAATGGGCTTCAGCCCAACCATGTCATTGATTACAAGTGTAAATACCAAAAGATCTCCACAAAATTAACTGCATGTTAATAGAAAATATCAACAAAATCAGGCAGAGTGTAGAGGAAAGGTTTTTAAACAGGAAAGATTTTTTAAATTCCTATCAAAGTAATGCTGCAAGCATAGGTCCCAATAGAGAAATCATACTATGCTAGTAGCAAAACACTGGTTGAAGGCATAATATCTGCTGGTAGTAGCACATGCCTTTAGTCCCAGCATTTGTGAGGCAAGGCAGAGGTAGATGCTTTGCTCTGATTTTGAAACCAGTATGGGCTACAGAGCAAGTTCCACGATAGCCAGGGCTAAACAGAGAAAGTCTGTCTCAAAAAAATAAAAACAAAAAGCCAACATCAAGCAAACAAAAAAAAACTAAAAAAGAAAGGAAGATAGAAAGGAAGGGGGAGAGAGAAAAAGAGAGGGAGAGAGAGGAAGGGAGAGAAAAAAAGAAAGAGAAAGGAAAGAAAGAGAAAGAAGGAAAGAAAGAAAGAAAAGAAAAAAGAAAAGTAAAGTAAAAAAAGAAAAGAAAAGAAAAAGTCATGATGTTTCTGGGCATATAGATTCTGACGGCCTGGGAAGTGTCAGGGATGTTCTTAAAGTGTACATGAAGATTTGAAAGTCTTGATTTTTATAATTTTGTAGAATTGTCCAGATGGGTCAAGAAAGTAGCAAACCATTTTCATAGGTCACCTTGAGCCACTTATTTTTATTTGACCATTTCATATAATGTATGTTTTCTTTTTGGATTTTCGAGACATAGTTTTTCTGTAGCTTTGGGGTCTGTCATGAAACTATTTCTTTTAGACAAAACTGCCCTTGAACTCATAGAGATCTGCCTCTTTCTACCTCCCAAGTACTGGGATTAAAAACATGGGCCACTACCACCCCTTTTGGCCATATAATGTATTTTGATTTGTACTTTGCATATGGTTTATTACTACTTTTGAGCCCTTACATGCTGTAAAAATCAAAGTAAACTTTAGATTTCTTTTACAAAGTTATTGATCTTACCTAACATTCACCACCTTCGTAACCAATCACCTCCTCAGTGATTTCTCCAAGTACTATCTCAGGAGTGACTATGTTTCAACACATGAATATAGGTGGTAGATACATTTTCAAAACAGCAACAACCTTGACTTTAAGGATATTCTTATAGCCTCATGCTTTAGTAATCAGAACAATATGAGTAAGTGCAGATAAGCTTTCCTTCCATTCATATCTTTTTTAAAAAATAAGAAAACAAAGTATCTCTTTTCATTTTACATAACAATGCTAGTTCCCACTCCTGTCCTCCCATTCCCTCATCAGAGTGGGTAAGGCACTTTGCTTTGTGGAAGGTCCAAGCCCCCCCCCCCACTATATCTAGGCTGAGCAAGGTATCCATCCAAAGAGAATGGGTTCCCCCCCCAAAAAAAAACACTACAAGCAGTAGGGATAAATCCTGGTGCCACTCCCAGTGGCCCCTCAGTCTGCCCCAGCCGTACATCTACCACACATATTCAGAGGGTCTAGTTTGGTTCTAATCTGGTTCCTGACCAGCTGGAGTTGACGAGCTCCCATTAGCCCAGGTAAACTGTTTCAGTGGGTGTCCCCATCATGGTCTTGGCCCCTTTGCTCATATTCTCACTTGCCCCACTCTTCATCTGGACTATGGGAGCTCAACCCAGTGCTCCACTGTGGGTCTCTGCTTCTGTTTCCATCAGTTGGTGAATGAAAGTTGTATGGTAACATTTAAGATAGTCATCAGTCTGACCATAGGGCAAGGCCAGTTCCGGCACCCTCTCCTCTATTGCTTAGGGTCTTATCTGGGGTTATCCTTGTGAATTCCAGGGAATTTCTCTAGTGCCAGTTTTTTTGCTAGCACCATAATGACTCCCTCAATCAAGATATCTCTTCCCTTGCTCTCATTGCTGTTCTTCCATCATCTCAACTATTCTGTTACTTCAAGTTCTCTTCCTCCTTCTCCTTCTCCCCTCTTCCCTGCTTCTGCCCTCTCTTTTCTTCCCACTCCCATGTTCCCAATTTGGCAGGGAATTTTTTTTCTATTTCACTTTTCCAGGACCTATATATGTATTTTTCTTAGGGTTCACCTCGTTACTTAGCTTCTCTGGGGTCATGGACTATAGGCTTGTTATTCTTTGCATTACAGCTAGTATCTAAATATGAATGAGTATATACCATGTTCATCTGTCTGGGTCTGAGTTACCTCACTCAGAATGGTTTTTATAGTTCCATGCATTTGCATGTAAATTCCAAGATGTCATTGTTTTTTTTTTTTTTTGCTTCTGAGTAGTACTCCATTGTGTAAGTGTGCCATTTTCTTTATTCATTCTTTGTTTGATGGGCATCTAGCTTGCTTCCATGTTCTGGCTATTACAAATAATGCTGCTATGAACATAGTTGAACAAATGTCCTTGTAGTATGATTGAGCATCTTTGGGTATATGTCAAAGAGTGATAATGCTAGATCCTATGGTAGGTTAATTCCCAATTTCCTGAAAAACCACCACACTGATTTCCAGAGTGGTTTTAAAAGTTGCATTCATATCTTGCATAAAGAATCAGACTTTCTCCACTGCAAACTTTCAAATAACCTAACATTTTTCTTTTTTTTTTCCCTGAAGGATCATCCAACTTCATTTTGGCAAAGTTTAGTAGTCAGTTTCCTATGGGTCCTGCATGTCCAATCTATACAGCTAATGGTCAAACAATCAAGGCAAAAGCAATTTCTTGCCCAAATGTCTAACTTGCCACAATGAAAGCAAATTCCATAAGTAGTCTCCTTGATAGCCATCATTACCTCCAAAGGAAATACATGCTGCCAGGAGCAAATGTGTCTCCTGAAAAACCTTAGGTTATTAAATATCTTAAATGCCATAAACTGTGGATCTTTGAAGTATTTGAAAAATCATCTATCTGTCTAAAATATACCTATTTAACCTTGAAAGCAGAATGTGACTACAAGTTTGATTATTACAGATTAACTACTAACCTCATTTCTTATTTATACATTGCATTTTTAAATAAGCTGCATAACACAAAACATTTTTCTTATAACATAGCTTTGGTAATTTTATATATCAGATTGATGACTAAATCATGTTATATTTAGGTAGCTAGAAACATAGTGATTTTGTTTTTGTTTACTGTTTCTACTCGAAGGATTCTAGAAGATTCTGTCATTTGGATTGATAGACTGAGTAAAGAGCATCCATTGGGAATCTAAGAGGAATAGAAAGAAGGAAGGCTCTCGCCTATCATTGAGAAATATACATTATATTTTTCTCTTAAATTGGGACACAATTCTCTCTGCAGATTATTGAAAGCTTTGATTCTTGGTTCTTTAGAATTTGGGACTTACACCAGCCATCCTGTGTATAAGTCATCTTTGTAAATTGTGACATACTAGTTGAGGTTGACAACTTAAAAAATAAGTGAAAAAGTTTGCTTTGACTCTAGGCTTCCACACATGATCATGGTCCTATTACTTTGGGTCTATGATAGAACAATAGTTCATCATGGTGGCATGCCCAGCAAAGGAAGTTATTTCCCCTCTTAGGAAGCCAGGGAGCTAAGAGTACAGAAGAGGCTTGGCCTCAGTATCTTCCTCTAGTTCAAATACATAATGACCGAATTGCTTTTTCTAGCCTCCTATGTCTCCTGTAAATATCTCTCCAATAGTGACATGGGCTTGACATCATATTGCTACCAGAGAGTATGCTTTATATCAAAAGCATATGACTTTACCTTCTCTGGTTTTCAGCCTCAAAGAGAATGGCATCAGTACCTTTCCTGATTGCTCAACTTTCTGATGGTACATTAGGGGACTTGTTGCCTTCTTGGAGAATGTTGACCACTACCAAAAACAACCAACAATCCCATATTTTTCCTTAGTGGTTTCTCATTCATAAAAGTTTTCCAAAATTATAAGAAGCAGAAGACAATCTGCTTCTTATAATAAAAACTATTATCTTTTATTGTATTAAAATACTGGCAGGTCAAAGTAAAAGAATTTACAGAGAATATGTCTAGGATGTTTAAAAACTACATTTTTTTTTTGTGAAGGATGAGTTTTCCTGAAGAAAGTTAGAAACACAGATGTTAAACTAGTCTCCCTTTCCAGTGACATTGAACAGAATATAATAAAACACAGAAGAATCTGTGTTGATATAAGCAGTTAATATCTCAGTATTCTGTGTTTGACTCAAATGCAGAGAAATAGCATGGGTAAAATTGTGACTTTGGGTATAAAGCAAAATGAGAGGATCTTCAGTAAACTTTCAATTCAGTGGCTCAATGACAATAGTGACAGTTTTTGCAATTAGTTTAGGCCCTTTGTTTCTTGAGGCAAATGTGAAATCTACACTCATGTATTCATTTTCCAATGTGATTGGTGCACATAATGAAAACTGTAGTTGAGATAATTGGTGCATTGGCTGACAGATTCAGCAAAGAGGCCAAGCCCTGAGCCATCCAGTTATTGCTTAAACTGCCTGGTATAACTGTGCTGGCTGACATCACTGAGAAGTCTGTGCATCCCCAAGGCTTATATAAGACACAAATTGAGAACTCTGGTATCTAGGGATATCAGCCTGACACTTCTTATAAGCATCACATACTTACATATTACAAAAAAAATAAAAGCACATGCTGTACTTGAGCATATTTTATAAATATCAAGAATGGTGTCATGCTCAGAAAGACATGGTGAAAAAATATTTAGTAAACTGAATGATATATATTTTGCCTACTTTTTGAAGTTTAATTTAGTATACCTTAATGTCTTAATTTCAGAGAATTTTGCCATCGTTTTTACATTGATTACAAAAGTCCTTCTTACTCACTCAGTGAAAATAAATTTTGAAGTCATTGTTTTAAAAAAGTCAGTTGTTCATATTGAAAAAGATTATTAAATTAATGATTTATTAGTATGACTTAATTTCACACAAGCTACACAATGATTATGCATATTTTCTACATATTGCAGAAGATATATTCAAAATAATATTCATTCAAGTTTTGTGTCATATATTTCATGTGGAATTACCTATTTTTAGTACTTTTGCAAATCAAGGATTCCTAGTGTGTCCACAGGAAAATTACTTCTTAAGTAACAAGTATCCTATGATAATTACTCCTAAAACTGGAATAATTAGTCAATGGTCATTGGCTTTTTCAGACATTTTCAAACCAATTGACAACAAAGGGAAGACAAACAAACAGGACAGAATAAGATATAATAAGACAAAGCAAAAATCCCTTGTAACAAGACTGGACAAGGCAACCAATAGGAAGATCAGTTTCAAGAACACTCAAAAGTGGCACAAACATTCATTCCCATTATCTATAACAGCCATAACAAAAACACTGAGAACCCAGGGCAAACGCATGTAGGCCCTACTCTTACTGGTTCAGTCTCTATGAGCCCATGTGAACTTTGCTTAGCTGACTCAATGGACCATGTTTTCCTTATGTCCTCCATTCCCTCTAATTTCTCCAACCTTTTCTCACTTTCTTCTGTGGGGTTCCCTGATATCTAAGGGGATGGGCTCTGTGGAGACCTCCCATTTAAATTCTTTCTTTGCAAGTGTCTGAATACGGTTATATGGTTATCTGCATCTACTCCCATTTGCTTCTAGAGGAAGTCTCTCTGATGGCAACTGGACAAGGCACCACCAATGAGTATGGAGGAATATTAAGAATGATTTGATTGATTTTCTTTTCTTTCTTTTTTATTCTCTCTCTGTCTCTCTCTCTCTTCCTTTCTTTGTTCCTTCCTTTTGTTCTTTCTTTATTTTTTTCCAGTTGTGTTTAGTTTCTGGGCTACCCAGTCTTAGATTTTTGGCCAAACTTGTGGTATAGGGTATGGCTTCCTCTCGTGGCATGGGCCTCAAGTAAAACCGAACATTGGTTGACCACTCCCTCAAGTTCTCTGCCACCATTTTCCCAGCACATCTTGCAGGCAGGGCAGACAGTGGAGGGTATCATGACTGGGTTGATGTCCAGGTTTCTTTCTCTATATCCTCTAGAGTACCTTATTATACTAAAGAGAGGCTAACTTTAGGACAGAAATCTGCTAGTGGTGATTTTTATCTTGTCTGGTTACATTCCCATGTTGAATATTGACCCACAGAAATACTTTCTCTTTTGGGCATACATTCTATGAAAAGGAAATTTTGTACTTCTGTTTACAAAATTCTACTTTGTGTAGACCTGGTACAAATTCCAATGTCATTGCTCTACTTTACTAAATGGTGGGTATTATATTTGCCCTACTCTTCTTCCCTTGCTTATGTACCATATATATATATATATATATATATATATATATATATATCATATATCAGCTATAACCATACTTCTTTAGCAATTATCTTTAAGTAAAATTTCTCCTAGTTTTGACTATATAATCTCAATTGTACTGGCTTTATAACCTCTTTAAACAAGAGTTGGGTTTGGGATGGACATTTGATTCCATTACAATTTCTATTTACAATTCCTTAAGTTGATGAACAAGGCCCCTGTGCAGACCTTTCTGTGTCACTGAAATCAATAGTCATATAAAAATGAAGTGGGAAGCATGCTTTTTCCATTATATGTGATGAAAAGTAGATCAAATGTAGAAACATTGGGCAAAATAAATTCTGTATAGGATGGAGAATAAAAATGTTGTTTAAGTAAATAAATATCCTTCCAAACTCCCTACATATTTACCTGAGCTATTACAAAAAAAAGTTCCAGTTAAATGCATTGGGCAACAAGAATAAAAGACAAGAAAAAAAGGATGGGGATGTGTTTGGAGGAAGAAAGGGTTCCGTGTGAGTTTGATAAGTGAGGATCATTGGATATACAATAAAATACATTTTACAATCATGCATGTGTATGCATGTGTTTTCATGTACATGTGTGTATTCTTGTGTGTGTGTGTGTGTGTGTGTGTATGTGTGTGTGTGTGATTGTAACTAAAAGCAAAGGTATAATTGGTAACTAGAGTAAAATCTTTTGTTCTTTCTTGAAATATCTAAATAATTTGAAGAAATTAGATAATCTATTTTAGTGAAATTCTGTGACTCATGATAATATCTGCAAATTCCACTTAAAATATTGATACCTGCAAGTTTACTTTTAAAATAAACTACCATCCAATGTTTCCCATTTGTGATGTCCAGGTAACAGCAAATGAGATTTTTATGAAATTTCCCCTTTTCTTTTTTTCATGATCAGGGCTTATTATCTTTAACAGAAATGGGCAATGGTTCTATAATTTTAATGATATCATTATGATAGCTTCTTAAACTGATTTTTAAGACACTAATTTATTTCTATTTAAAATAGATACATTTGCCTAATAAATAGTTTTATTGTTAGTGCTCTGAAAAAGGTTAGTTTTAGCCTCAATTAGTTTTCTCTCTACAGTACTCAGAGAATATCAGTTTTTTCCTTTTCTTTGAGGTATTTACCAGTGTGAGAATAATTGATCATATTACTTCCAGGCCAAATGTAGTCAATAATTACACATATTTTAAAGCCTCCAAATGTCAGGTTTAAAGAGAAAAAGAAAAGATAAAGGTAATGAATTATTATCATCTTATACTATGAAACCACAGCAAAATTTATTTTTATATTTCAAGATTTTGTACTTTATTTATTGCATAGTTTATATATTGCCTTCAAAAACCGAAAATTTACTAATTTCCTCTAATCCACAAGCATGAGAACACACTGCGCAGATGGATTTTAGATTCTTGTCAGCCAGAAGAGCTTCATTAAGGATCAAATACAAAGGAAGTTGCACATTTCACATGAATCTATTTTTCTGTTTATTTCTTGGCAAGCAGTATAAACCATCTAAAATGTCAGCTTGGGAGAAAATGCTCCTTAGTTAGCATTTGTTTGTCCTAGGCATTCTGTCATGTTTCATAATACAAAAGATGTTAAATCAGAATTATAGAAAATATACGTATGGAAAATATGTTTTTGCCACTCTTAAATTTCTCGAACCTAGCAGGGTGCCTGGCTTTTTGTGGATGTTTATTGGAGGTGAAAGAAATTAGCTAAAGTGATAACAGAAGCCAACTAATAGAGTTCTCATGATCCGAATTAATTATAATGTGCATGGTTTTGAACACTATAGTGTGATGTACTTAAGAGTCTAACGTGGAAATAACTTTCTTTATTAACAATGTGCACAGAAACTAATGCTTATTTAGATAATTTCTGTATTCAGCTTGTTCATATAATTGCATAAGTATCATTAACCATGGAGAGTCATACATATTGTTAAGATTTTCTCAAGGAAATACTTTACATTAAAGCTTATATCTCTAGCTAGATTACTTGGCATATGTTTCTGGCATCCTTATACATACTCTAACTAGCATGGTTGCTTGAATTTGGGAACAGAGCTCTAAAAATAGCTGGCTTTTTTGCTGTTTCTATAGTAACAATGAAAATGGCTTCCGACTCTAACACTAATCCTACTGTGTTTAATGTTCTCTCCTGATTTCCTATACACTATGCTACCATTTGTTTGTAGGGAAAACTGCCATTTTTCTGTCCATTTTATATTTGAAGTCTCGTAGTAATGGGATCATTTGTGTAGTAATGTAGATTTTATATGGCGTACATGAATAAACGTATTAGGAATTTTTGGTGAATGTGAGTTTTGTCTTTAAAAAAAGTCTAAAAGCATGTATTTACATGGTATGACTTGAACTGCACTGTAAGCCTCCCCACATACATCTGCTTCAGCACCTGACAATTTACCAGTGGGAAGTGGTTTGTTTTCAATGAGCTCATCACCACTGGCTAGTTGGGAAACCATAATGACTTTATTAATTTGGTGCATAGTTCTTTGTAACATGCACATCATTCCAGGAAACATTTTCCATCTTGGAAAGAACTTGTCCCAACTACATTTCTTTTTCTTACCTTGTTGCTTAAAGAATTCTCAGCATTGCATATGGAACAGGTAATTAATAAATGTTAGCTAAAGACAATGAAAGAAGCCTGTGAGTGCTAACTTGGTTTCAGTGCCCTTTGTACTTGCTGAGGCTATTTAATTTTAATATATCCCTGAAAACTCAGTGTAATATCATAGCAATGATGGTCGTGTCTGGAGTAGCATGTTTCCTCACCTGTGCCCATGTCCAAATTCTTGGACCTGTAACAATATTAAATTATGAGATTATGTGGCAAGTAAGGATTTAGATATAAGGACTAGGTTAGTATTCAGACGGGTATAGTGGGAGGGTATCTTTTTATCTTTGTTTATGCCTCTGGGACATTGTCATCACATGGTAAAAATGCCAGAGGGAGACAAGAGATTTTTTTTCTGGGAAGATGAGGACACAGAAACAGGGTAGGACTCTTTGTTGGGTGGCAGAGGTTTTAACATGGAAGATGTGAGACATATGGGCCATCACTTTGTACTATTCTAATCCACTAAATTCATGTTAATGTGATTCAAAGATCTGTTAGCGGAGGTCAATAAATAAGAATTTCTAATATTGAGAAAGACTTTAGAAGCAGTGAACACGATTATTGTGCTAATGGAAAACTTTGATTGCTCCAGGGAATAATGTATTATTTTGTGATTAGGATAAATGCCGACTCAGCAAAGCAACCTCTGGTGTGAAATAAAAATGAAAGAAACTGTGTATATATATGTATATATACACAGTTTATATGTTTATATACTTATATATGTGTGTATGTATGTTTATTTCTTTAAATTTATCATTCTCAATTGAAGAAATTCCCTTTATTAGATGTATATTTTCTGAAAGATGCAGCCCATAATGTATAATGCAGTATTTGAATGATAAATAGATTAATGGATCAGAAAGAAGTCAAATTATTAATTTCATTTTTTTAGGTGATACAAGTGTTTTCACTCTATTGGAAAACTTTTACAGTATGAATTGTTTCCAAAAGGTAATTTAGTGAAATTCACCAACTTTTACTAGCAAAATTATATTATTTTATAAACATATATTAATGGTTATCTGGAACTTTTCATAATTTTTGTATTTGATTGTATTGTTTCATATCTTCTTTTAGTCAACACAGGAATAATAAGAAAATAGACTCATATTAAATTATTAAAAATATACATTATGTTTATTTTAAAGGCAAATTAATTTTAATAGTGTTAAATTTTTGAGGTCTCTGAACAATTCCTTACTCTAAAAAATGTGATGCTGATGTATTTATTCAACACCATCTATTGCCTATCTACTGTGTTTGAGTTGTATGGGTAAATATTTCAAAATGATGATATGCAAATCATATATCATGTGCTTCAAAAAGTAAACAAGCATGACATCAGACTATAATCTTTCTCAAACCCGAACCAACTTAAAATTTTCTGTATTACAGAAATGATTTACATAAATTATTTTTTTCTAGAACTTATAATTTTAAACATAATATATGTCTGAATTTCAAGACATTTATCTTCATTTACATCTAAAACACTAATTTCATTTCATATGTGGGAGGGTCTTCTAATGGGTCTCCATGGAAATAGGAAGATGTTACCATCAAAGATGCCACTGTACTGGTCCAGATTATATCTTAGCCTGTAATGATTCAAGATTATTTGCTTTTTATAATACAGATGTGTGGAGATGTTGGAGTCTTTAATTTACCAGCAAGATTTAATTGATATAATGAATGATGTACATAATGAACATGATATAGAGTTTTTTTTTTTTTATGTGCTAAGGCATCAATCCCCACTACAGACTTTTGGAAATAAAAAGCATGCTGAATGTAGTACTTCAGTTACTGATGGTAATAATACTCTTTGGAACATGTTCTAATTGTGATGACTTTCAGATGATCCCATAAAGGGGGTATGTAGAAATTCATCTGCAAATGTGAAATTCCCAAGAGGATTCAGGTATATGCCAGTTTGGGAGATAGGGTTTGCATATAGTAAATGAAATATAAAACCGCAAGAACTTTAGGTCCTGGGCCAAATCCAAGGTACTCCATCACCAAGGCCTGAGTATAAGAATCTGTGTGGAACCTAAATGCCCCTCGACCGAATAACAGATAAGGAAAATGTGGAAATTTACACAATGGAGTACTACATAGCAGAAAAAAAATAATGACATCTTGAAATTTGCAGGCAAATGGATAGAACTAGAAAACATCATATTGAGTGAGGTAACCCAGAACCAGAAAGACAAATATCACATATACTCACTCATAAATGACTTTTAAACATGAAGCAAAGAAAACCAGCCTGCAATTCACAATCCCAATGAACCTCTACAAAAATGAAGAGACTAAGAGAGATTTTACATGGGTCTAATCTCCATAGGAAGTAGAAAAAGACAAGATCTCCTGAGTAAATTGGGAGCATGGGGATCATGGGAGAGGGTTTAAGCAGACGAGAGAGTAAGGGAGGGGAGCAGAGAAAAATGTAGAGCTTAATAAAATCAATTAAAAAAAAGAATATATGTGGAAGCCTGAAAAGACTGAAGCAGAAGAAAACAAGAAAGTGATGGGACAGAAGCAAAAAAAAAAAAAAAAAAAAAAAACACTGAATTCATTACTGACAGAGAAAAACCATGTCACATATGAAATAAATCAATATCTTAATATTTGATGGAGGAGGATCATGTGTCTATGTGTTACTTTCATTAGTTAATAAAGAAACTGCCTTTGCCCTTTGATAGGAAAGAAGCAGAGTCAGGAAGATGCCATGCCTCTCCTCTCTGAGATGGAAGCAGGTTAAGAATCTTCCTGGTAAGCCACCACCTCGTGGTGTTACACAGATTACCAGAAATGGGTTGAAGCAAGATGTGATAATTAGCCAATAAGAGGCTGGAACTAATGGGCCAAGCTGTATTTAAAATAAATACAGTTTCCGTGTAATTATTTTGGGTAGAGCTAGCCGGTGTCCGGGAGCTGGGAGGTGGTAAACGGCCCGCAACTCCCTTTTACTAATATTGATAATTCTGTAGTTAATATCTTTAATCCAAGTCTTAAATATTGAATGAATTGTGTAAGGAATTGAAGTATCCAAATACAGTAACATTTCATATGATTTTATCATATAAGAATTTCTTTTGACTTTTTAAGATAACTGAAATTTACCTAACAGCATCATTTGACAAACTTTGTCTTATATTTTTGTTAATTTACAAACTTTATCTTATCATTATCCAAATTTATCTCATGAGAATTAGCTTATTAAAGCCTGTTAGACAAATATCACTATCTCTTTGTAAATATAAATCAATGTACTTTTCATCTTAATTTTGTCTCACTAAATAAACAACTATTGAGGGAATCTGGTCTTACTTTTTTCATTTTTTTTGGAATAGAATACCTATATATAATCATATTCTGTTCTACAATAACAACCGTTAAATAAATTAGATATTTAATATTTATTTCTGCAGAGATTAAAGTAAATTATGTAGAGCCAGTGGTTTAACTTAATAATAAAGTACCCTTTCCCACACATAAGATCCCAGGTTCAATCACCAACACTTAAAAATTGTTTTGAAAACTATCAGTGTAGTTAATCCATGGTCCATAAAGAAAATGATTTCCCAGGACACAGCTAGTCATGACATTTTTCTGTATTTGCTTCTACCTTATGGTACCATATGCCTCTAAGGTTTACAATCCCACAGGGGGAGAACAGAATCGTTCTTTGAGGAAAAATGCTTCCTAAAAGTCTATTTTTACATTCAACTTTGGTGGTTTGAACAGAATTGGCCCCATAAACTCATATGTTTGAATGTTTGGCCCATAGGAAGTGGCATTATTAAGAGGTGTGGCCTTGTTGGAGTAGGTGCAACAGTAGAGGGAAGTGTGACACTGTGGGGGCTTTGGTATCTTATATGCTCAAGCAATACCCAGTGTGACACGCAATTTCCTGTTCCCTATGGATCAAGATGTAGAACTTACAGCTCCTGTTCTAGCACCATGACTGCCTGCATGTCACCATGCTTCATGGTAATGCTGATAAGAGACTAAATCTCTGAACTGAAGCCAGCCACAGTTAAATGTTTTCCTTTATAAGAGTTGCCAGAGTCATGACGTCCTTCACAGTAATAAAACCCTAGTTAAGCCATCTGTGTAGAACATTTACACGAACTATTAATCAAGGCTACCCACAAAGTCAGCAAAATTGTAGTCTTACTATGTAGTGCACTAATAGATATGTGAATATGAGTGTCTTACTGTTACTGAGGAGATTATTAGGGACTGTTTGCATGGTAAACATTTACACAAATAGATTGCTTTTGATTTTTATTTACTTTGAAAATATTTTATTACTTATTGCATATGTGTAGGGGGGGCACATCCACAGATGTCCAGTAGTTAAAAGGTGTGTTTTGAACTGCCTGATGTAGATGCTAGGAATTGAACTAGGGTGCTCTGGAATCAGAAAGTGTTCTTAGTCACTTAGCCAACTCTCCAGACTTACCAAATTGATTTACTTTAACAGGGAAAAAAATACTGAAAATAACCTATTGAATGTTAGAAGAACACACACAAAAACACAGTAAAAAATGTATTCTAATTGTTACTGCAAAGTCCTAGAACATAGAGAACTCTGAAATAAAGAAATGTACCTAGTGCCATTGTCCTTGGCTTCTCATCAGCCTTCATTGTCGGCCATGTTCAGAGAGTCCGGTTTCATCCCATGCTTATTCAGTCCCAGACCAGCTGGCCTTGGTGAGCTCCCAATAGATCAGTTCCACTGTCACAGTGGGTGGGTGCACCCCTCGTGGTCCTGACTTCCTTGCTCATGTTCTCCCTCCTTCTGCTCCTCATTTGGACCTTAGGAGCTCAGTCCGGTGCCTCAATTTGGGTCTCTGTCTCTATCTCGATCCATTGCCAGATGAAGGTCTAAGGTGATATGCAAGATATTCATCAGTATGGCTATAGGATAGGGTCATTTCAGGTTCCCTCTCCTCAGTTGCCCAAGGTACTATCTGGGGACATCTCCCTGGACACCTGCGAGCCCCTCTAGAGTCAAGTCTCTTGCCAATCCTAAGATGGCTCCCTTAATTAGGATATATATTTCTCTGCTCCCGTATCCACCCTTCCTTTATCCCAACCATCCCATTCCCCAAGCACCCCTCTTCCTCCCCTTCTCACGTTTCTCACCCCATTTCCCCTTAGCCACATCCTAATATATGAACTGGCTTTGTGGGAGCCTAGCCTGTTTGGATGCTCACCTTCCTGGACCTGGATAGAAGTGGGAGGACCTTGGACTTCCTGCAGGGCAGGGAATCTGGACTGCTCTTCAGTCTCGAGAGGGAGGGGGAATGGATTGGGGGGAGGGGGAGAGGAGTGGGAGAGGGGGAGAGGAGTGGGAGAGGGGGAGAGGAGTGGTAGAGGGGGAGAGGAGTGGGAGAGGGGGAGAGGAGTGGGAGAGGGGGAGAGGAGTGGGGGGAGGGGGCGATATGTGGGAGGAGGGGGAGGGAAATGGGAACAGGGGAGGAGGCGGAAAATTTTTTCAACTACAAAAAACAAAATAAGCAACAAAAAAAAAAGAAACACACACACACACACAAAAGAAATGTTCCTGGTCATTACAGATGCTAGCCATTAAAGAACAGACTACAGATGGTAAATTTCCCATTGTCTCAGAATTAAGGCTGTGTACCAATTGGTAAAAGGTCTTCAGAATTATATAATGGGAATTTGAATAAGAGACGCAAGCCTTCTACTGATCCAAGATTGATTACACCTGATAGGAACAGTTTACTTGTAGGCTCACAATACATAGACAATCTATGGAGAGAAATCTCTTGATCTGTTAGAGCTGTAAACATGATACGGTCTATGTAGGATTATAGCTAAGGGTATAACACATATTGAAGATCATAGAAAGGTTTCTTTTATTTTCTGTGTCCATGGATTGTTACTAATTAACCTACCCACCACCTCTCATGCCTTCCATTCTTTGGTCCTGTATAATTAAATTTAAGATATACTATCATTTCTCTTATCATTACCCAATATGGGTAACACTAAGTTATTTGAGGGATTAGCAGTGGTGATTTTTATTAAAAAAAACTTGTCTATGAAGATATTATAAGTAATAGTAGACAATACATAAATATTTGTTATTTTAAAATTGTTTTTAGGATAATGAAAACAAAAAGTAAATTGGAAGGTACGTGGAACAAGAGGGATAGACTCCATATTGCTTCATACAAGTCAAGGAGCTGTTAAAGAAGTAAGTGCAGACATCTGATTAGATCCTGATCACATTTCAGCTCGATTATTCTGGAAGGATCAAAGAACCTGGGTATGATAGAGAAACATTTTGGAAGAAGGAAGGTGGTAACGAAAGCACCTGGTAAGTCAGAGGACATGTGCTTTACATGCGAAGAAAGGCACATGAAGAAAGTCTTTTCACGTGAAAAAAGAATATGAAATGTTAAAAACCAAAACAAAACAAAAGAACTTAGGCAGGTGGCAGTATTTTATTCTTCATCGGGAAGTAGGCAGAGGAATGGGAGAGGGCTATCAAAGTTTACAGCTGGTCACCAGGGACCAACCTCCTCCAGTGGAGTCACACTTCTGAACGTTTTCCCATAGCTTTTCTGAACACCAACTCCAGATGGAGACCAAATATTCACCTACACTCATATTTAAACTACAATGATTAGTGGAGTGGGAGAACACTGAGTTTATCTGAGTCAAAGCAAAGATATATTATAGCTATCCAGAAGAGCTATGATGGCATCTGGAAAGTCTGGTTTTACAGATAAAGGACAAGAAGGGAGTTCTAACAAATTGGTTTTAACAATTACACTGAGCAAGAAGACTAGTGCAGCTTGATAGCTCATCGCTTATATATACTATAAAGACTTGTGATAAGTAGTAAATAGCTTCTGTTAAGGTTACTTTTGTATCCATGGTGTCAGAAACCAATGAGTCTATGTCAGAATGACCTGGGTGACAGTGGTCTCATTTCTCCTATTTTCTCAGGAATAACAATACTGTGACTTTATTTTTGTGATGCTTTAAATTATTTCTTAGAGTCCTGATTTTATAGCAAGCTCAACATTCGTGATTCTTCAAGACTGACCTTATGTATGGTTCCCTTAGCTTATTCTGATATGACTAAAGTAAAATTGTAACCGTAGATACAAAATTTCTCAAATTTGGGGAGTCATCTCGGTTACTAATCAAAGTGTGAAGGGTGCTATAACTGTAAGTATTTGTTGACAGTTTGTCAAAAGTACAAATGTGATTGGTAACCTACAGATTTGAGGTTAACATCTGAAGGTATATGATTCAATACCCTTAATTTGTGAACTATGAACCAATTTATAGCTACCTAAGTAATAGTGGCATTTCAAAGAACAAAGGGTATAGGGTCTTTTTGAATGCTTTTAGTACTTAAAACAGAGGAAAACTATACTAGTTGACTAGTAAACTGTAAACAATAGAAACCCCAGGTGGTTACTCTGTTAAACACTTGAGTTAATAGATATGAGGTTTTCTTATCACCTTTAGGTATTTAGATGTTTATCATTATGGATGTGTGTTGAACTTTTTAAAGTTTTCCATGTTTTGAACCATTTTCTACATCCCAGAGCTATGTAAGAGATCATCAAAGAGACATTATAACTGAACCCTTTCTGCTAAATCTATTTTAAAATTGTGGTCTCTAAGCATGCCTCAACAAGCTTCCAGAAAATGCCATTGCTGCTGAGAAATCCTGGCAACATAAACTGAGAAAAATGCAGGCTAGACATGAATAAAATTCTGAGGAGATGTAGTTTAACATAGTAGAGAAACAGAAAAGACAAGTGTCTGAGAGTAAGTGTAAAAAGCAAGGAAAATATAATATAACAAGAAAGTCGGTTTATAAACAGAAAACAAATTGAGATTATTTTTGTAAGGAGAAAAGATTATTGGGATACTTTTTAATTAGTCAAATTTCCTTGCTTTAGAAGTTACCTAGTTCATTTGGGGATGAGAAATTTTGTAAATAAAATTCAAACATTTGAATAAAAATGATAACTAGTGCCTGGAAATTTGTTTATCCATTTATATAAAGTTATACATTTTATAGGGATAATAAATTAAATGGAGACATGGTTTATTTGGGGTATGGATGAAGGGTACAGTCTCTCATGCTGGAGAAGACATGGAATTGGAAGCCTCTGAGGGACATGGCAGTGAGAGCTTGTGCACATTAGGGCCATTACAGAAATGGAAAACGAGAAATGCTGACACATGATTTGTTCTCTTTTTGTTTTCTATTTTTATTCAGTCCAAACACCCAGGTATAGATTGGTTCAATCTACATTCAGGATGGACATTCGCTCTTCAGTCAAACCCATCCTAAGATGTCCTCCCAGACTCACCCAAAGTTGTGTCTTCCAGGTGATTCCATATCCAGTCAAGTTCAGAAGGATTACTCCTTAAAATGTGTAACCAGAGTAAATGTGTGACTGGCTTTATTCTTTCTCACTCCAGAACACAGCTTATAAGTATACAAAACATTCAAGTATATTTACTATTTATTGTGAATAGAAGGTAATAATTTTTTCTATTTGTGTTTTATGTCATAATAAGAATTTCTCTAATGTTATTACCTTAAAAATATCTGAATATTATTTTACTGCCATTAAATTAAAGCTTATAAAATGTATATTTTGATGCTGTCTTACATGGTGTACATCATCAGTCATTTCCCTCTTTGTACAATGGGAGTTCTAAAGATCTTTGAGACAGGGTCATGTGTAGTTAACACTGATCTTAAAATCATTGTGTAGCTGAGTCTTGCCTTAAACTCCTGAACTACCTGACTCTCTCTCCATAGTGATGGAATTTTAGTTTTGTGAAATATTGCCTAGTACAATTTTATGTTATTATTCAATTTATATTTAATCATTTTAATAGTTAAAATTATTGTGACGAGTTTGAAAATAAAACACCACACAATGAAATTAGCCAGAATAAAGAACAGTACAGGTATAATCAATTATCTACTACACAACAAGAAGACTTACTATTAATTATCCTTTTCTCAATGGTTCCCGCAAAGATTCCAGCAAAGAAAAAGAACAGTATGTGAATTTCACTGCTAGTAGAATTTATTTATAGAATATGCTGCTCAGTATCCAGTTAATGTTTTAAATTTATTCTCCTAATACGTTTTTTTTTGTTTTTTTTTTATGAATATGGGTAGTTTTCCTAAATGTATGTCTGTGCCCCATATACAAACCTGATGGCATTGGAGGCCAAGTGAAGGCAGCAAATTCACTGAAACAGGAGTTACAGATGTTTGTGAGCTGCCTTTTAGGTGCTGCAAATTAAATCCAATTCCTCTGGAGGAGCAAACAGTTCTTCTAACCTTTCAGCCACTTCTAGAGATCCCTTGAATCATTTTAATACAAATAAAGAAATTGAATTAACAGAGATTACATCTTCTTTTCCCACCCTTTGAATATCAAAAGTAAAATTCCCAGAACACTCATACAGTGATTCAAGCTCTGAGACATAACTAGAAAGTCAGTGTTTGTGGAACTCATGTGAAAAGGAAGAGTACTTCCTGTAGTCTTCCTGCCCTGTTAGAGCTACCCAGATGCTGTCTCATCTTTCTGCAGAAAATAAAAAAAAAACAACGTTTTTACATAGAAATCCGCCTCCAACACAAACACCATATATTTACTTTCCTTGATAATCTATTCTAATTCTTACTAACTTGATTTTTATATTATTTGTGATACTTAAAATTTTCTAAGAATAAAATATAGATCCTACTCAACTGAAATCTAAAATTGTCTATCAGAAGAAATCTTTTAATGATCAAAGTGTACTGATCAGCAGAGTAACATTGACAACAAAGATCCTCCATTTCTGATATAAATAAGTGGGCAGATCAATGGCTGAACCTGTGCAACTTTAGCAGTGAGACCATCTCCCCTCACCACCTCTCATTTCTTTATCCTAACCTCCATTTCTTCTTCCCTTCTTTTCTTTGTCCCTTCCTTTCATTTTTCTTTTTATGGTGTGTGTGTGTGTGTGTGTGTGTGTGTGTGTGTGTGTATGTGTGTGTGTGCATTTATGTGTATGAATGAGCACACTCGGATGCCTCCATGAACTTTAGGAAGTGAGAGGACAAATACTGCGATTGATTCTTGCTTCGTCCCTTGTTTAAGACAGGGTCTTTTTCCTTTTGCCACTTGGATTAGGCTAGGTGGACTGAAATTTCAAGGGATTTTGCTGCCTCCACATCCCATCTTACCTAAGGGAATCTAAAATTGCTGCCATGCTCTGTACATATGAGTTCTGGGAATTCAAAATTCAAGATCCCAGGTATTTGTGGCAAGCCCCTTACCCACTGAATCATCCTCTCCAACTCCAGCTCCAGTTTATTCTTCTGAATTATTTTTCTCCTTAGGATTTTAGGGCATTTTATTTAATTATTTTGGTGTGTAAGTGTGTGTGTGTGTGTGTGTGTGTGTGTATGTGTGATTAATATATGATGAGATGGATCCACAGTTAAGAGAACTGACTGCTCTTCTAGTGGTTTAAGGTTCAACTGGCTCCCCATAAACGCTTATAATTCCAGTTCCAGTTCACCTGACAAAAGCTTTTGACCTCTACAGGTACAGGGCATGCATGGAATACACAGACACATATGCAGGCAAAACCCACACAGATAACAATATAAAATAAAATCCATACTTTTTAAACACAGAGTCTTAAAGATGAGATTGACTTGAAACTTAAGTTCTCCTCCCTCTGCTTCCTGAGTACCAAGTTTATAAGCGTACACTACCATGCCTGGTTTCTCCTGAAGTGCTAACAGCATATGGGGACTTCTTTTCCTTGCCAATGGAGATAATGCCATACCATCTTCCTCTAAATCTATAAAGTCTGTGTTGGTGCTGATAAAGTCATCTGTATAATTCTCTTATTAAGTTGGGCATTGAGGTTGCAATTTAGTCTTTGACAGCATGTGACACTGTCTTGTACATAACACGTTGACGCAAATACATTTTGGATTGCGGGGAACAGGGTCTACAGGAGAAGTCTGTAATCCGGAATTAGTCCTCTTAATTACTTCCAGGGATCTCTAGTTTATAATATATTGGGTCAGAAAAATGGAACACGGTGTATTGTTGGAGGATTCATAGCCTGCCTGGATAATATTTTCCAGGATAATTTTGTTCCTATGCTTTACCTGACTCTCTTGTTCACCTCCTGTCCCTGATTTGGGTAAAAATAATCTTCCTCAAACACTGCTTTCTGATAGGACCTAGTTACCTGAAAAAGTCTGTCTTACTTTTATTCTCCTCTAATGATGTAGGTAGATTTTTTTCACCTACCAAATCTGAATTCAGATCCAAACACATTTTTGTAGGCTCAATCCAGCTATCGTAATTTTTTCATCAATTTTTAAAAATAAATTTGTGTAACTATACTAGTCAGTACAATGGAACATGTCCTTGTTGGCTCCAGGAGCTTCAAGTACAGATAATGCATTTATTGATAAGGTATGACATGTGAGCTAAAATCTATGATGCCATGTGGCCCCTTAGGAATCCACTCCAGAATAGTTGTTTATTTAAAGAGTACAGAAACTGCACCTTGGAAACCTTCAGGATGGGTACAACTCATTTTATAATATTTCTTTTCACAACAGACTTAAAACCACAAACCACTTGTGTTTTACATGGAAGAAAATGAAGCAGAGAAAATTTGAAGGGTTTTCTATAAAGATACTTTGATTTAATACAGAATCATAATATTGAAAAATTGTATTTTTTAACCAATTGACTTAAAAGGTTCAATTTTTATGTAAGCTTCCACTTCACTAGAGAAAATGTATTATTCTAGACATATTTCTTAGCTAAATGTGTCTGTTTCTTAACAGAAAATTGCACAAAATAAGCTTTACTTTCACACATATAAAACATTTACTAGAATAGTTTATTATCTATGGACTTGCTAAAAATAGAAAATAGAATATGCTTTAGAAATTACACATAAACATAATGATCTTTGTCTTTGTTAGGGCTACTATTACTATAATGAAACACTACGGCCAAACCAACTTGGGGAGGAAAGGGTTTATTCAGCTTATACTTCCTCATCAAATTTCAAATCAAAGGAAGCATGATCTGATGCAGAGGCCATGGAGCGGTGCTGCTTACTGGCTTGCTCCCCATAACTTGCTCAGCCAGTTTACTTATAAAACCCAGGACTATACATCCAGTTCAATTCTCACCAAATACTAATTAAGAAAATGTCTTACAGGCCGGCCTACAACCCAATTTGTGGAGACATTTTCTTAATTGAACTTCCCTCCTCTCTGATGCATGTCAAGTTAATATAAAACTATGTAGCAAAAGCATTCAGATGTGGCACAATATAGTATGGTCCTTTATTAGAGATACAGTCAAATTTAGGTTCTTCTATTGGAATTAGGCAACTTATCCAGCAAAATGCTTTCTTAGCGAATAAGATATTTCAGGGTTTTCCCTGTTCATAGGGAAATATCAGAGACCAGATCTTAATGTCATGACTGCATCATGAGGGACTCAACTGGTTTTAGTAGTATTTAAAGTTTTTAATTTTGAGTACGATAAAGACTTTGCTTATAATTTCAATTAAACTTTTTATTTGCTCTATATTGAACTTGACCTGATAAACTATGATAGTCCTGAGACAATTTTTTCAGTTTCTAACATTAAAAAGTAAAAATAGAATAATTTTGCTCAAATATTTAATGACTTTCAAAAATATGTGTCTTTAAGACATAAATGTTCTCCAATGTCTGGTTTTAACTCTTTGATACCTCTGGAATTTCCCCTCCATTATCATGAGATAGAGAATGTGGTTTGATTATGTCAGGTTACTCTCTCTCTCCCTCTCCCCCCCCCCCTCCCTCCCTCCCTCCCTCCCCCCCCCTCCTCTGTATGAGTATGTACATCTACCTGTGTCTGTGTTTGGTGTTGAGCTGAGTTTCTGTACTATTTATAAGATATTCCAAGTATTATGGTTTTTGGAGATACAAATTTTAAATGTATGACAATTATAAATTTAATAGTGGTGCCTATATTCTTTGTAACTGTCACAAAATGAATACATTTTTAAATGGCAAATATATTGTAATTTTACTTTTTATTTTACGTTGTTCAGTTTCTGGTTAAGCCATTCCTTGTTTTTAATTGCCTGGCTTCAGTGAACTAAAAAAAAAATTAAAAAAAAATAAAAAAAAACCTGGAAGGTGAAATACATGCCCAAACAAAAAATAAAGTAAAATATTTAGTTAAAATTAGTCAGTCTATGTTAGTATAAATCAATCTGCTAACCAAATCTCTGCATCAGTCTTCCTGCAGGCTCACAGCACACCCATTTTCTTCCTCGGTAAAGTGATTCAAAATCATTTCCATCCCACACGAATGGGTATTAACACTGTCCAGACATTGTTATAGATGTCTACTTTCGATGTCTTTCTGGTAGTAAGAACTGCAAAGAATTATAAAAACTTTGCATATCAGTAAGATAATAAAATGTAGCAAGTTGTTTATTTTATTTGTCAAGTATAAGCTAGAGTCATCTGGGAAAACCTCAATTAAATAAGAGTCTTTATCAGATGGGTCTGTAGGTGCATCTGTGGGGCATTTCTTGATTAAGAATTGATGTGGGAGGACCCTCTTCACGCTGGGCAGGGCCACTCAGGGCAAATGGTGCTGGGTCATATAAAAAGCAAGCCGAGGGAGCATGGGGAGGAATTAAGAAGTAACATCTGTCCAAATCCCTGTTTTATTTCCTGGTTTCAGGTTTTTGTCTTCATTTCCTGTCCTGACTTCCCTTTTTGATTGACTGTGATCTGGAAGTGTAAGGCCAATAAACCCTTTCTTCCCCAAACTGCTTTTGGTACATGTTCTATCACTGGAATCAAAATCAAACTGGGAAATGGAGGTATGGTAATCAACACACCAATATTTGCTAAGGAAGGACAGAAGACTTGGTTATGAAGCAGTAGTTAAGTCCTTTATACATGTTTTGTTAAAATTACTTGATGTGCGTTCATGAAAAGGTCTTGCTGATCTTTTTTTTTTTTGATAAAGTTCCCGTATGTATTATTTTTAAAGGATCCTGCCTCCACTAAAAAGCTACTACCTAGTATGCTATCCTCTATGGCCACATCTAAAGCAGGTGGCGGGGACTGTGTCCTCTTTGGGGAAACATAGCTATGGCAGCGGCTTCATGTCAAAAACCTTATCTAATATCTGTATGTTATTTTAGTTGAGGGTTTTAAGACTCAGCAAACAGTCATAGACTATTTTTAGACTGTACTTGCAGTTTCTTTGGCAATATAATTTCCTCAAAACTTAGGAAGTATTTTATCTGTTTGCTTCCAGATAGTTTTGTGTGCCAGTAAATACAAATTTGCACCTAAAATTATTCCCCAAGCTTGAGGTCTTCTCTGTATCTCTACTTTCTTTCTGATTAATGACATCTACCTTGAAGATGTACAGAATAAATATCTCGAAACAATATTTTTAATTAGGGTTTTTTTTTTCCTTGCTGAACTGAGTCAGTTTAATGCCTATTGTAGACTATTGGTGTGAGGCTTTTCCTCCTGTTTCATCCCTGCCCTCCCTTCTTCCTCACTTTTCGAAACTCGTTAGTTATGGTTTTGAAAGTTATCTTGTCTACGTTTATAGTGCTTTACTTGATAAACTTTTTCTATCTTCACTTTCATCTCTTCCTAAAAGTCAGCCGCTTCTGTTATGAACACTTCTCTTTTGATGATGCGTTTAAAGACTAACACAAATTGACGTTCCACTGGGTTTTCAGGGCATTGCTAAAATTCTAGGTTCTGTATTGTGCCTTACTTTATGTTTCTTCAGGTGAATTTTTACCAGATTCTTTCCTATATAATATAGAACATAAGCATTTTATCTATTACTTTTCTTTTTTTTCCATTTCAGCTCATTCTGTCCTGTTGCTCAACCACTACATCAATACCACATCAACAATCCTGTTATTTTTTTCATAATCTTTGTAGGTGGGAATTTCTGGGTTAGAAAATTCAGGCCTTACTATAATGTATGACTACAAAATTTCAGTAGTTAAAATCAACAGAATTTCATTTCTTGTTTTTGCTTAATGTGTTTGTGATTCCCTGGGTGGCTTGTATGAGTAGAGGCCTTCCATTTCACTGATGTAGGGACATAGGTGCATTCATATACTCTTTCATGTTTTAATGTTATAGGATCACTTGTTTACAATTTGACATTAAAAAGGACAAAAATGCTGTGTAGTACTCCTTGTGTAAATGTACCACATTTTTCTTATCCATTCTTCAGTCGAGGGGCATTTAGGTTGTTTCCAGGTTCTGGCTATGACAAACAAAACTGCTATGAACATAGTTGAGCACATGTCTTTTTGACATGATTGAGCATCCTTTGGATATATACCACAAACTGGGATTACTGGGTCTTGAGGAAGGTTGTTTCCTAATTTTCTGGGAAATTGCAACACTGACATCCAAAGAGGCTCTACCAGCCTGCATTCCCATCAGCAATGCAGAAGTGTTCCTCTTTTCCCACAACCTCTCCAGCATAAGTTGTCATCAGTGCTTTTGATCTTGGCCTTTCTTGCAGGTGTAAGATAGAATCTCAGAGTTGAACATTTCCTTAAGTGTCTTTCAGCCATTTTAGATTCCTCTGTTGAGAGTTCTCTGTTTAGGTCTGTTCTCCATTTTTTATTGAATTATTTATTCTTTTGATGACCAATTTACACAATGAAGTACTACACAGCAGAAAAAATGACATCTTGAATTTTGCAGGAAAATGGATGGAGCTAGAAAACATTATTTTAAGTGAGGTAACCCAGATATAGAAAGACAACTAACACATGTACTCACTCATAAGTGTTTTTTAAACATAAAGCTAAGAAAACCAGCTTACAAATCACAACCCCGAGGAACTTAGGCAACAATGAGGACACTAAGAGAGACTTATATATATCTAATCTCCATGGGAAATAGTAAAAGAGAAGATCTCCTGAGTAAATTGGGAGCATGGGGACCTTGGGGGAGGCTTGAAGGAGGGAGGGGAGAGGCAGGGAGGGAAGCAGAAAAAATGTAGAGCTTAATAAAATAAATAAAAAAATAAATAATATAAAAATTGAAAGGGAGAAAAATGAAAAAAAAAAAACCTGCTGTTACATGAAAGGAACCAGGTTGAACCTGATCTAAGATCTTCATGGTATAAGTTGTAACAGAAAAACAATCACATAAAACACAAAAAGTAGACATTTCAAAGTTCCAAACGTTTGGCTAAAGCAATTGCAGAAAATGTGTGTGATGATCTGCATGACTCGGTTAGGGTCATCTATTTAGCTGCTCAGTCAAACAGGGAGTGGAACTGTCTAGCAAGGGTTAGGAGGCATGGCCTTGTTGGAGTCAATATGACCTTATTGGAGCAGCAGTGTTACTGGTTGTGGACTATTGGGTTTCAAAAGCCTATGCCAGGAACACTGTTTCTCCTTCTGACTGCTGCCCGTGGGTTGAGATATAAAGCTTTTAGCAACTCACCTGGCATCATCTTTGTCTGCCTCTCACCATGAAGATCAAAGATTAGTCCTCTAAAACTGTAAGGAAAGCCCCAATTAATTATTTTTTAATGAGTTGACTTTGTCATGATGTCTCTTTACAGTAATGGAACAGTGGCTAAGACAATGTTACATATTTCATGAAAAGAAAAGCATTAACAGGGACAAGTAGATTGGAAAGGAGGAATTTGAGTGTTCTGCTTGGAGAAGTGTAGAATCTTTAAAATACAGTGAAGTAAAATGCTTACTTACAAGCACAGAAACCTCTGTTTTAGTCGCAGATTTCAAGTATCAACAAGGCAAGTGTAGTGGAGAATATTTGTATACCTAGTAATGAGGAGAGGGAGAAAAGAGAGCCCCTGAACTTTCTGGTGAGAAGGTTTAGTTTACTTGATAAGTTCTTAGTCTGTGAGAACCTGTCTCAAACTTGTTGTCATGCTGTCTTTTGGGAACATTAACTCCCCAATAATGATGTGGAGAAGTATTGTTAATTGCGAAATCTTGGGCTTTAGCTTAATTGTATTCCAGACTAGCTCAAAACTTAAATTAACCTATTTCTATTAATTTACATTCATCCACATGATTCTTACCTCTCTTCCATTCTGTATGTTCAACTCCTTAGGTATATTTCTGGAGATTCTAACTCCCAAGTTCCTCTCTGTTCCTGGAAGTCCCACCTAAACTTTTTTTTCCTAAAAATTGGCCATTCAGCTTTTTATTAAACCATTCAGAGTTGTACATCATCACACAGTGTACAAATATCCTGCAATAAAATATTTAAAAAGGTGTACAGTGCTATAGGGATGAAAACCAAGGTTTTCCTATGATCTCCACATGAAAATTCCCACAACAAAAATCCTTGAAACTGTACACATATATGCACTCATGCATTCATTCACACATGAACATGCATATGCATGCACATACACACAGGTATACAAACACACACACGCGTGCTTGCTAAAATGAGGGTCATCTAGCAGTGAATTTAGAACAGTATAAGAAAGAAATGTTCATTTAAAAGACTGGGAAAATGGTTGTGTTAAGGAGTGAAGTATGCTACTATGCTCCTGAATGTTCCAGTAGATAGAAGAAACCTTGAGAGATGGAAAAAATGATTCAGAATAATATATGCTAAGAAAGGCAAAAAAGATTTTCCTTTCTGCTACCACCATGCCATACAGACTGAGGAAGACCCCCAGAAACTTTGGGGCCACATGACACATAGTCTTGACAGCACTGGTAAGCACTGCATGTACCCTGGAGGCCCTGGGAATGCTGTAGGCATGCATCACCTACTTCAACCAATATCACTCAAGTGACTTTGGGAAACTTGGCATGAGGCATTCCCAATTAAAGAGGAACCAGAGCCCCTGCCCACCTGTCACCATGGATAATATGGACACTAGTCAGTGAGCAGACACAGGTTAGTCCTGCCAAAACCAAGACTGCATCTGTTTGCATCATTGATGGTGTGCACTAAGGCTACTCCAAAGTTCTTGGGAAGGGAAAGTTCCCTAAACAGCCTGTCACAGTGAAGATAAGTTCTTCAGCAGAAGAGCTGAAGTGAAGATTAAGGCGATGTGTGAGGTGCCTGTGTTCTGGGGACTTAAAGCCATCCAAGGAGGTTCATTAAATGTTAGCATTTTCAAAAAGAGAAAGAAAGGGAGAAAAATGATTAAAAAATTATACAATCCCAGAAGGACCTAATTAGTATATTTCTATTTTTATTAAGTATATTCACTTAATTACATGCATATGTAGAACACAATCTGTTGATGATCACTCCACTCTGTTTTACCTCATCTCACCACTGACAACTGTCTCTCCTCTCTTACATTCATAATGTTTTCTTCTGTTCTGTGATCCTCTGAGTTTAACCAGGACTCATGTAACTATTGCTTTTGAAACAATCCCTTAGATCCTTGTATGTCCAACAGTGGATTTACAAGTGGAGACAGTGACAGGCCCTTCTCCAGAATTTATGCATAACCAATAGTTCATGGGGAGAGGTATGTCCCATGAACCCCTATTTTTTTTCATGACTGACTGTTGGGCTTGGTGGTCAGTCTTGTGCA
This sequence comes from Microtus oregoni, assembly GCF_018167655.1. Taxonomy (NCBI): domain Eukaryota; kingdom Metazoa; phylum Chordata; class Mammalia; order Rodentia; family Cricetidae; genus Microtus; species Microtus oregoni. The sequence goes on from NW_024543062.1 coordinate 74,059,775, forward strand.
GACCCTATGTGGGTAAATTCAACTCCTGTGATGTTAGGGTTACCGTCACTGTGTCATAAAAGAAAGATAGTATTTCACAGCACCCCCCCCGCCTCTCTCTCTCTCTCTCTCTCTCTCTCTCTCTCTCTCTCTATATATATATATATATATATATATATATATATATATATTGGGTTTTCAAGACAGGGTTTCTCTGTAGATTTTGAGTCTCTCCTGGAACTAGCTCTTGCAGACCAAGCTGGCCTCAAACTCACAGAGATCTTCCTGCCTCTGCCTCCTAAGTATTGGGATTTAAGATGTGTGCCACCACTGCCTGGCATCTCCCTATCTTTTGTCTTGTACATCCTTTCTAATTTCTCTTATGCAATATTCCCTGAGTTTAATACTTCCTGAATAAAATAATCTATTTTGAACTAAAATCTCAACCATCCTTTTCATCTCAGTCGCTTTAGTTGCCATGAGTCTTTGCATTCACGGCTATTCACTGAAGAGAAGTTCCTATGCTTAATGTGGAGAGTATAATTTGTTTATTGACACCTACAAGCATTTAGAAGGCAGTGTGAGTTTGTGGGTTTGGGACAGAAGGTATAGATTTCTGATGCCTTCTTCATTGAATACTACATACAATCCATGCCTTAGAATGAGAAATGAATAATTCAGATAAACAACAATAGCAAAATCAAAGGAAGACAAAGAGGTCAAGAGACACCCTTTTCAGGAATGTTGACAGTGTTCTTATGACATGACCTGGTGTGTATGAGGTTGAGCTGAGGCTTGAAGGTCATTCCAACGTCAGTATAGGTGCTTCTGGCTTTCGTGTGGTCAGCTCTTCATTGGATGCTGATCACTGTGTGTGAAGAGAACACTTATTATGCTGTTATTATTAAGAAGGCTTACGCACAAGTTTTTTTTTTTTCTTTTGGCCTTGAATAGCTTTGGGATACAGGCAGCTGCAATTCACTCTTCAAATGTACATGCCCAGGAGAAGCAAACACTGAACAACAGAAAACAGAGTCTTTCATTACACCAGTCTTTTGGAGATGAAACTGCAAGTGTACACTGAACACAGCTGACTCCCACATGCTTTAGAAAGTGGTTCTTCTCCAACTAACTTTGCAGAAAGAATGGTTTTTAACTTGTAAGCCTTGATTTCATTTTGGACATTTTCATAAAGTAGAACTCAAGATAACTGCTTAAAAATTGAATAAAACCTCATACAAGATGAAAGCCTGAATAGTTTTTCCTGTAGATCAATGGAAATATAGAATACACTCATATAAATGTAATAAAAACAACATACAATGGGAGAAAACTACTAATTTAGGTGCATTATTCATTAAAAATTTTATAAATGATTAACAAAGAGAATAACTTGTATGGTTAGTTCTATATTGCAAAGCAATAAATGCTTTTCGTACACACTCATATCTGCATCTTTGATTAGGATTTTTAGGCTTCTGTGTTTCAGTGCAGTGTGAGTCAATAGAGTCTAGGAAGCATAAAAAGATCCATAAGAAGTATGTTAAGAGGATATTAACAGGTCTAAAAAGGGACAAATAGCAAAACCCATGTGAGTGGGGAAGTGGGAAAGTAATTGAGGTGGAAAGGTTGACACAGGAGTAAGAGCAGGAACATGAGGACCAGCCAAGGGTCAAATCTATCTACGCATTACTAAAAAGTCACAAAGCTTCAGGAAACTCTAAGTAAAAATACAATTTTAAGAAACCGAATAAAAATATAATTTAAAATGATGTGACCTCCGTATGTATGAATGACATTGCTCCTAAAAGTCACGGGCTTTTAAACCAAAGATCCAGTGTCACACACAGGAATCCTCCTGCTTGAATATTGTGAGTCAGGAAACCTCTGAGGTCTCAGAAAGCAGCATGGGCGGTTGCTATTTGTCTCAGTTACCCAATAGAACTAAATGGTTATATCCTATTCCTGAAGACATCATGTGTCTTTGACATAGAACATAGAGAAATCAAGGTAGGATGTTGCAATGTATCTTCTTACTCGCACGTGCAAGAAGGAGAACCATGCTTTAATTTACAAAGTATAACAGGTAATTCTTTAGTGAAGGAAATAAAATGGCATGCATGTAAAGCCTTAACAATCACCCCACCTTATTTACCTCTACGGTCTATGAATAAATCGTCTTTGATTCTTTTCTTACATAGCTGCGCAGACTTCACCTAGGACAGTGGTTTCTAAAATCAATTTCAAGGAGCTCAAAACTCCACAAGGCAACTATAGGGCTTGACTACTATGTAGAATGGACATCACAACTATAAAATCTATGCCTACCTATGCACAGATATCAAGGCATGTGTTTGGGCTCCAGATATTAGAAAAACAAACAAAACAGGCAACTGAATCACTATTAATAAAAACCAAGGTCATAAATTGGGGTTCAACCTGAAGATATGAAAAGCAAAACAGCCAGTTACTGGCTCTTACCTCGACTTCAGTCTGAAAATGGCGAGCCTGCCTCCTGGAATCTCAGAGGAGACTGTGTGTCTAAGAGCTGTTTCCTCACATTTTATGATCATCTCGAGGACTTGGATTAAAGGCATGCAACACCCGATTTCAATGGCAAATAATATGGCTACTGGGATTAAAGTTGTAATGTCATATGACTACTGAGATTAAAGGTGTGTGTTACCATAATCTGGTTTGTAAGGCTGACCAGTGGGACTGTTTTAGTCTCAGATCTTTAAGCAGCTTTTATTTATTAAAATACAATTGAAATGCCACCAGAATCAACAAACAAACAAACAAAACCCCCAAACTTTCCTGTTAATAATGGAGGCTTTCTCGGATGTTCTGAAAGGCCACCAACAGACATGTGTACATAGTTATGTGCACACAGCTTCGCTCTAGTTGAATGATTGAATACAGGCTAATTCCATGAGGAGTTGCTGCCTTCCAGGGCACTTAAACATATTTAAAGCCAGTTTCTACTTTGTTCTTTCTTTCTTTCCCCTTTGGTGTGGGATGTCCTTCTGTCTGTGTGTTGCTTTTATTGGTTAATGAATAAATCTGTTTTGGCCATTGGCTTAGCAGAATAAGGCAAGGCTGGGATTGCAAACAGACAGAAGAGGAGAGAGTAAGTGGATTCAAGGAGAAGCCATTCAGCCCCATTGGAGAGTGACACTGGATGGAACTTTACTTGGTAACCCTCATAGGATCAAATTCTATTAGTTTGCTCAGGTATTAAGGATATTTAGAAATGACAGCCATCAAAGAAGGCATTACCAAAATTGTAAGCAGAGATTGCATTTTAGTTTCCTGGTCACCCAGAATCAAATAGTCACACAGAAACTATAGTAATTACAACACTGATTGGCCAATAGCTTAGGTGTATTTATACCTAGTTCTTACATATTAAATGGTTAATTTAATATGTAACCATGTCTATTAATCTATCACCAAAAGGCTCTGGTCTACCAGTAAGGTGCTGTGTCTGTCTCCTTCTGCAGTTACATGACATCTCCCTAACTCTGCCTTCTTTCCTCTGAATTCAGTTTAGTTTTTTCATCTAGTTCTTTTCTGCATAAAAGGGGGAACATCACATCCCCTTCCCTTTTCTGTCTAAATAAAAAAGAAGGTTTGAACTTTAACATAATAAAATTACATATAACAAAACAGGTATCAAGCAAGATTACAGTCACAGTATTTAATCTATTTGTATATAAAGTTTTATACCTAATATATCTTTTGTTCATAAGTAAAAAAGGCTATAACTATAACTATCTGTCTTCAATTACATCAAAGACCCCAAAAGGGGGTTTACCTAAGTAAGCAGGAAGTGCATTGTAAGCAACTTCCAAAACTCTAGAATTGACAGAGGCATCTCACTGCCTGAACATTTACCCAAAGTTCTTCTGTAACATTGAATCATCCATCTTCAGCTTACAGACCCATAATATCTGGCAGACTTTTCCAGGAAGCAGGAAATTTGAAAGACTGTTTCACCCATGTTGGCAGTTTGTTACCCACTTTCTTCTGTGTCCTGCAGAATGTCTGGTAGACTCTTTCATCAAGCAGGAACCTTGAATGACCATTCCCTATTTGCAGAGTAGGTTATTTTCTGTGGGTCCTGCATGTCAATTTCACACAGCACACTATCAAGCAGTCCAGGCAAGAGCAGTTTCTTATCAATTGGTTAGGCTTGCCACATTGAAGGCAAATTTCATACCAAGTTTCTTCAATGCCCATCAATATCTCTGAAGTAATTGGTACTGCCAGAAGCAGACATGTCTCACTGTCAAGTAAAGTCTAAGTTCTTAAAACCTTTTAAATGCAATATTCTGTAGGTCTTTCAAGTGTTGAAGATTTTCTATCTAACTGAAATATATCTCTGTATATCTAAAAAACCTAACTAACATGAGTACAGTTTGACTATTATAGATTACTATTAAACGATTTTAATTATATGTTGCATTTTTAAATGAGCTGTACAAATACATGAACAATATATATAAATAAATTGACCTTAAATTTGTATCAATAAACCAAAATCCAGACCAATGCAAAATATTCATCTCTATATAATTTTTCACTTATTTTTTTTTTTAGAAATTGTGACCATTAATCATTTATAATCAATCCTTTCAAAATGAAAACAAATATTTATAAACAACTATTTGGGGAATTTGGGTTCAGTTTTCTCTGAACTGCTTCCTGTTGTTTGTTGAGTGAAATTGTAGTAAAGGGGGGATTTCCATAGGAGACTGGCAGGTAGATTGGCAGACTAAGTGGAGAATGTTCAACCTTCAGTGTGGGTGGGTTCTATATGATTGACTGGGGACCCAGAGATAACAAAAATGACATCATTCTGTCAGAGAGCCTGCTATGGAGATTCTCATACTGTGTAATTTTATAGCAAATTTGATACTAAATCTCCTTTTTTTTAAAAAAAATCACATTTTATGTTTCATCTATTAACTATTCTCTATCCTAATATTTAAAAGTTATAGAGCAAAAATAAACTCCTTTTAATTTATTTGTTAACCTATCTAATAGTGATTTTGTAGATGCTATTTTATAAAATAATACCTCTTAAATTTCTTTCTCCTTCATTTTGGCAACAGTCAGTTTGAAGAAAAGATTTACGTATATGTACTGATGGAAGTAGAGGAGTTCTAATGCAAGATCAAGGAACAAGCTAGTTGTGTTGATTTCACAATTTTATAAGAAACAGCAAAATGATTCCATATTTTCCCAAAAAAGTATTTTTTAATTTTTATTAGGTATTCTTACAATGTAACTTGCCATTTTATAACTATATTTAAATTAACTTCTTGTGTAAGAAGTAGATTATGAATTCATTAATTCACTATTAATACATCATTATTTTAGAGAAAACAAAACTCAAAATAGTCTCTCATTTTTAAAAAAAAATATTTGGCGATGGGTTTCTATAGATTTTTCAAATTAAAATTATTACCTGCATAATTGGTTGTTATGGAATATGATATTAATACTTACCAGAAACTTTGCAGTTTCAAGAGGATGCTTTTGATATTTCAATCATGTCATCTTTATCAGATTCTCTTGGTACTAAGAGCTATTTTAACTGTTCAGTGTGGCCACATATACTGCAGGTGCCTCAAGTCTAGACCAACTAAATAAAGAGCTGTTCTTACCTTCCTTTCCTAATGTATTCCACTTGACCAGTCTCCATATCACCAAAACAAGACTAACAACAACAGTAACAAACCCCCAAAACTGATGGCAAAGGTCCGGAAATTCTATAATTTAAACTTAGTAATAATTCAAGAACATTGAATTGCTTGGGAAAAAAAAAGTTGTCAAAAATAGACTTTCCTCTCGAAAAGGTTATTGCATATTGGCATAATTAAAATTCTGCTTGGATATTTCTCCCTGTTGAGTTTAACTTTATAAGCATCCTAGTTTGAAAATGTCTTGGAAAGGTTTGGTTTGATATTTTATTCTCTGAAACCTCTTTTTCACAGAGTGTTTGGAGTCTCTGCCATGATTTTAGCAATGCTAAGTACTAGATTATAGAAGAGAGTTTGTGAATTCAGGAGAGTTGCTGCCTTGATTTTAAATTAGTGTATGCAGAAATGCTTCACTATTAAATTTATATCAACTTTGCTCTTTAAAGAGTCTTTTGAAAACTAATAACAGTGTATATCTATAGGATTCAATACTATGAATATTCCATGTAATCACACTACAATGATTTGTTCTGGTCAGTTAAAATATACATTACCTCATAAAGTTATCCATTGTGCTAAGAACATTCAAAATTTGTTTTTAGCAATTTGAAACATAAAATAAATTTTGTTTATTTTATTTACTATAATTTTCTTATCTTTCCATCAATGTGATATGGTTTGTAAGCTAATTAATTCATAAAAAAAGATAGTTCATTCTGAAGCATGGTTTCAAAGGTTTTAACCCATAGTCTCCTGGCTCTGTAATCTTTGGGGTTATCACAGCACAAAACATCATGGTAAGGTTTGTGGCATGGGAAATGCTCAGCTAGAATGCAAAGAATTAGGAAGTTGTTGGTATCTCAGTATATTTTTCAAGAGAACATCTCCCTCTATTATACACCCTCTATATTATAACATATCAACATCACTGCAGGCTGAGAACCCAAATTCAATGCAGTGACCTTTGTGAACATGTGATGCTTGCTATGCATTTGATCACCAGAATTGTCTCCTCCTGTTTCACTGAGATTTTAGATATTTTAGCCATTATTTCCCTTTCTTAGCCTACACTCTCTGTCTTCACACCTAGGTTCTGGTAACTGCCATGATTCTCTCTCAATCTGTGTGTTTGAATATTTAGATCAATATGTAAAAGCTAGCCAATAAGAAACTGAAACTAATGGGTCAGGCAGTGTTTAAAAGAATACAGTTTCCGTGTAATTATTTCGGGTAAAGCTAGCTGGGTGGCGGGACACAGCCCGCCGCTCCATAACACAACAGAGTGGCGCCCAACATGCTAATGAACTCCACATAAAACCTGAGAGGGCTTAAAAAGGAGAGAGAGAGAATTAAGACAGCTTTTTGCTGTTTATGGGTTGCGTGCCTCAAATAAATTGTCCTGACTCAGCAGCAGGAAAAAACTGGCTGTTTTAAAATGCCGGCTTTCTGGGCTGTGCCGCCATTGCGATCTCTGTCTGGCTCTGTGGGAGACAGAGCTTTTGAATGGAGCATTTGGAGTAAAGCTCTACGGCTTGCTTGATGGCAATGTGGACTGCTGTGTGCCTGGAACTGTGTGTGGCTCAGGGGCACCAAATGGCTCTGAGGCAGGAGCGGCTTGGCTCAGCTCTGCCATGCTAAACTTTGCTGGTCTCAGGCAGGAACTGCCGTAATTACCATAAAAACAGCACAGTTAAGGTTTCAACTGGGCAAAACACAGGTGGTACCGTATTACCTGTACATGGCGCAACTTCAGTTTTTAAGAACTGCTTAACATTTTAATAAATGCTCCTGGATAGTAAAAATATTACAGATTCACAATAAAACAGATTCAGACATAACAGACCTCAGTGGTTCACAGTGTTGGCTGAATGTACATAGGCTTAAGAGAGAGAAAAATAAGAATATAGAGAATAAAGTAAATGTCTTAAAAAAAGGGTAAAGTCTTTAAAGAGACAGAGTACAGATAGTTAAGAGATTAAAAGAAATAAAGAAAAATAAGCCACGTAAAAATGGAAAATTCACAGAGAGTCTGGATTATGTACATTGTGTTTTCTTTAAAATTTTTGACTGTAAAGGAGCTAAGAACAGACAGACATTTCATTACATGGGCTGCCAAGCTAAACCATAATGGATATAAAGGTATTACGATTTCAAAATTTGGGTCTAAGGATATGATACTTTGGAAAGGGTCTTCTTTTGTTTTCACAGAGGACCAGACCCTGTGGATTTCTTCTATCCCAATTTGGTATGATAGACCACGACCTCCCGAAAAGTTGCTGTGAACATCTTCACAAAATTACTTCACTCAGCTGCCAACTGAGATGAACCTGACACACAGGTTACACCCTAAACGATCTGATTAACAGCGCCCCCATTCAGCAGGAAGCAGTTTGGAGAGAAAAAACTGCGCCCATGTTCCCAAAATATTGTTTATAAATGTTCTTTTACATTTAAAGGGGGAAATGATATAGGTATGAATAATTTGCATTAATATGGATTTTAAGGTCAATTTTGTTATATGTATATGTATTTCTGATCTTGATTAAGGTATTGTGATTGTGTAGTTCATTTAAAAATGTAATGTATAATTAAGAAATATAGGTTAATGGTTAATCATCAATAATAGTCAAGCTTGTAGTCATGTTAGTTAGATTTTCTAGATATATAGAGATACATTTCAGTTAGATAGACATTCTTCATATCTTTCAAAGACTGCAGAATATGGCATTTAATGTTTTAATAACTTAGGACTTTTCATGACAATGAGACACGTCTGCTCCTGGCAGCACCAATCTACTTTGAGAGGAAGATGGGCATCGAAGAGGATCCTTATGGAGTTTGATAGCCATTTGGGCAAGAAACTGTTCTTGCCTGGACTGTTGCATAAAATGGACACAGAGAACCCGCAGAGAGAGGACTGCTGAACTTGCCTAAGGTCTTTTGGGGTTCATGACTCATGAAAGAGTCTGCGAGACATTCTGCAGGACACAGCAGATAGTGACTGAACTGTCTTTGAAATTTCCTGCTTCATGAAAATGTCTGCTGGATACAATGGGCCTGAAGGCTGAAGATGGATGCCCCAACCATACAAAAGAACTTTGGGTGACTGTCCAGACAGTGAGATGTCTCTGTCATTTCTAGAGTTTTCTTATTTCTTGTTTACTTAGGTAGTATTATATCCTTCTGGAGTCTTTGATGGAGTTGAAAAATGAATAGATAGTTATAGTTTTCCTTAGTTATGATAAAAGATAAAATAGATATAAATATTGTAACTGTAATTCTTGCTTGATAACTGTTTTGCTATATGTAATTTTACTATGTTAAAGTTAAAGCCTTTCTTTTTTGTTTAAACAGAAAAAGGGGAAATGATGTGGGAGTGATTTCTTATTAATAAAGAAACTGCCTAGACCCATTTGATAGGCCAACCCTTAGGTAGGCGGAGTAAACAGAACGGAATGCTGGGAGAAAGAAGCTGAGTCAGGGAGTCGCCATGGTTCTCCCACTCCAGACAGACGCAGGTTAAGATCATTCCTGGTAAGCCAGCTCGTGGGCTACACAGATTAATAGAAATGGGTTAGATCAATATGTAAAAGCTAGCCAATAAGAAACTGAAACTAATGGGTCAGGCAGTGTTTAAAAGAATACAGTTTCTGTGTAATTATTTCGGGTAAAGCTAGCTGGGTGGCGGGACACAGCCCGCCGCTCCTACTACAACAACACACAAAGTGAAATGGTTTCAGATTTACTTGTTCTGTGTCTAGATAATTGAACTAACATAGCGTGTACATTTTATATAGGTTATGATAAACTATATATTGTATTCTTTTTAAAGACTAAATAAAATTTTGTTGTATCACTATGTTTTGACAATGATTCATTTATTATCACATTGGGATTGCTCCCAACACTTGACTACCATGACTAATGAAGATCAGATGCAGACAAGTTTCTGATTGACAACAGCATGCTGGTAGCTGAATGTGAAAGAGGCAATATATAATTTAAAATGTAGTAAACTAACTTAACAAAGATATATATTTGATTGATTAAAAAATTCAAATTACACACATATGTATATATGTTTTTGAGTATGTATATTTATGTGTTTCTCTCTGTGTGTATATGTATAAGGATTACTAGCTACTATTGTATAAAATAATGCTTGTTAACTATATATCAAAATTTGTGCCTTTTAGTTATATCTTCTGATATTGCTAATACAGTGTTAGAGAGCAAGGAGCTACCTTAGCACATGATTTTATTTAATCACATAGAAGGCTCATTAGAAACACAAATGACTGTTCCAACCTCAAAATATCTGATTTATTAAGCATAAGGTGGAGTATAAAGTTTCTATTTCTAACAAGTTTATTAATAATGCTGACACTACAAGAATAGCAACTATAATTTAGAATATAGTTGTTTTTTAATGGTGGTCATCATATTAAAGAAAAACTAAAACCATAGTGAAATGCTATTGGCTCTGGCTAGAAAGAGTATAATTAAAAAGACCTATACCATGGAACATTAGCGATGACAAGAAGCAAGAGAACATTGGTGATGGGAGGGCATTGTGACAAATGGCTTCGGCATTAGGCAATTTCTTATATAAATAGTCACCTCTGAGTGAATTATTATTTACTTCTGAGCCAACAGTACTCAATGATTGCTAAATAACTACAATATATTTGTATAATGGAATGATGGATATACAAGGAATGAACATATACACATAGTCTGAAAGCAGATCCCTAGAAATCTGGTGGTGAATGAAAGTAGTTGGATATAATTAATTGCTTACTAACAAGCTTTCTTATGTCATATTTGATATAGGAAAATTAGCCTGTGGTGATAGAAATGAAATGCTGAGAAGACCATTAAGTGTCAACTGAATGGAAAGTGATGCAGGGTTGTAAAAGTGTGCTATATATTGATTGAGTTGGTGATAACTTCCAGAAATGATGTTCAGATTAAAACCTCTGACTTGCACTATGAATCAATTTTGTCTAACTATTAACCATCAGATTTAGTCGGTATAGTTTTGGAGTATGGGTAAGCCTGAGATATTGGAAGACAAATTTGATGACAACTTTTGGGAAGCCAAATTCCAGCTCTCCAAGTTAGTTAAGCAGACTTGCAACCTGATAATGTGAGGCACTCTGCTCCTATGCTCACTGGGGAATCAGGGAATATTTTATGAACATGAAACATAGAAGATAACCTTAGAGACCAGACATGTTTGGTAGCCAAAATGATGCTCCATTTCTCAGGAAGGATCCATTTCAAAATGAGTTTTTATTTTTTTTCTTCTTGATAAAGGGCGTTTTTTTTTTTCTATATACACTCTGAGGCAAACTCCCCTTTTCATCTAATGGAATTAAAATAATCACCCATGAAATCTAAAAAAAGAAACTTTCAAACATTCCTTAAGCCTAATACTGGTAAAATCTTAAAGTTAATGTACATTAAAAGCTCTCATCTCCAGGAAGGAATATATGTTTGAGTATTATGGCCTCCATATCAATCTGATATCAAATATGTCTCCTGTATTCTGTATAGGTTTTGTTTTGTCTGTTTGACTTCTTGAAGTAATAGGGGGCGGCGGGGCTGCGTTCCCAGCACCCCGGCCGCCTGCTCGGCTAGCTTATGCCCCAAAATAATTACACAGACACTGTATTCTTTTAAGCACTGATTGGCCCTTTAGCTCTAGCACTTACAGGCTAATTCTCACATCCCGATCAACCCATCTCTAATAATCTGTGAGAACCGGTCTTACCGGGAAGATTCTAGCCTAGTCCATCCTGGGTCGGAGCTTCATGCCGGGAGCGGGGCATGGCATCTCTCTCAGGCGTCTGCTCCCTAGAGGAGAGCTGTAGCGTCTCTGACATCACTTCCTCTTCCTCCCAGCGTTCTGTTCTGTTTACTCCTCCCACCTATCCTCTAACCAATAAAATGGGCCAGGGCAGTTCCTTTATTAGCCAATGACCTTCCTCCATCAACTTCTGACATTCTTCCTTTGGATATAATTATCTACTTGCATAGAGATACCGTGGTAGACCTGTGAAATTTCTGCCAATTTTCCCAAGGCTAATCATTCAGTTTTCTTACCTGGTAATTTTATCTGAATAAGCCTAATGTCCCTGAATTCTTTGCTGGTGTATAGCTTATTTCAGGCAGGTACACATATGGAAATGAGCTTTTCAGTATAAAAATAACTAAAAACTTTGTAAGCCAATATCTGGAATATTCTCTTACTAAAGTTACATTTTTGTTCTTTAAACATCAAAATTAATGTGGAGCAAAAAGTACCACAGTCATTATGCTGAAAATATGTTTGGGGGCAATGAAGGAAAACTAGCTGTTTTGCTTCTAACTCATAACTTGAGTCCAAACATGCTTTAAAATCACCTCTTAATGCTCATTATGCTAAACTACATTTGAAAAAAATTGGATGTGCCAAGTCTATTCTTTTTTTCATACCTTTTAGGATATTTACATGGTTTCTGCATTTAGGAAGATTTGGTTTTTTTGTTTTGTTTTTATATAACAACACTGGTTCTTAGAGCTTGCCAAATACTCCCCATACCTCTTCATTTTAAAAAAGCTACTTAGCAACCCTGCTTTCTATCATATAGACACCTTGGATATGATAAGCAAATTAATGACAATAGATTTCTTCGGGACACTGTGGCCTAGGAGGAGAAATTCGTATCAAGGTGGAAAGGGGTGTCAGCTGTGTGACCTGAAAGTAGAAGGGGCCTGAGTTTTTACACAAAGATGTTTGCTGAATGTCATGCGTAACTGTGCCGAAGTTTATTCAGTTTTCCTTCTACTCCAGACACTGCAGTCATCAACATCTTAGCATGATTATATAGAACCAGGTGATAAGACTGAGTTAAGACAGAGATACAATCTGCTTGTGTGACTCCACACCTGCCTAGGAATCAAAAAGCCATGAGGAATGGAAGGAAACAAGAAGTTTGTGTGGCCTCACCATGTGTTCTTTTCTTCATTGTCCCTGCCACCTACCACAAATCTGATTTATTCAGGTTTAAGTCTGCACTCGCAGCACTATTTACATTGGGAAAATATAATTTGCATGTCACCATCTGTGAAGAAAGATTATTAAACAATAAAGGATTAAGAGATAAACAGCAAAGCCTCAAAGCAATTCATTGAGTCCAAACTATAAATGCTGCGATTCTGAAAGATTTGTTTAAGGGCTTCCAAACTGTTCTGAGGTGCTGACTCCATTCTAGAAATAGAAAGCAGTATAAAATATGAAAAATGCTTTGTTGTTAGATTACCAAGTATGGCTTAGCATGCTTTTTGATTAATTTGGTTCTTTTTTTAACTTTCTGCCAGGCTGATTTGATTTCTTTCTACACTTTAATAGTGTAATTATTACAAAATTCAATCTTTTATATGGGACAATTTGTGCCCTCAATAATGCTTACAAAGAAGTTGCATCTCCATTTAACATTTATTCTCAAGATAATGATTGTTCTCTAATACTTCCCAAGCAAATACAATATACATTAAGGCCAGTAATTTTGTTTCTTTTTAAATTTCCTTTTCAAAGTTAATTTGTCTGCCTAATGATGAGTCTTTAGTTATAGAAAAGCATGTGTTAAGAAAAAATAGATTCTTTTTATTGAGACATGTATTGGGATATAAGACAGCAGCAATGTAATATCTTAGTATCAACTCTAACACACTAAGGTGAGTCAAGCTTTCCTGGGATATCTCGAGGCTGGGCAGAGTAGGGCATCTATGAGGAACAACAAAGCTATTGTCATGGTTTATTATGAGAGTGGTATTAGTTCTAAACACAATCTAATTCTGATTTTCAGGGTAAGCTCAGTAAAAGTCATTATTTGTAATGGAAATTGATTAAAAATCAACACGAAATGAGTAAGATAAAAGAACAATAGCATAAAGAAGCAGCTTAATAAATGATTACTCTCATATGTAGAATGGAGCTTTCTCAAAAAAATAAGTCAAATTTTAGCCAATGGGAATTAATCACTAATTCCAAATATAAAACTCACCTTGGAGTCTCCCATCTATTATGCTTACATGGCTTCTTACTGATATGGAATGATAATGACATCAATAGATTATAAGCAGGAAGACAATATTAAGAACAGATGTCTCCTACTGGCCAATACTATAACACACTTTTTTCAGTTGAGAAAATGACTCATTAAATGGGTCACAGACATAATAAAGAAAATGTTGAAGAGCCTGAAGCAGTGAAGTGTGACTATGCTAACATGCTGGTCAAAAAAAACCATGTATTAAGTCTGTGTAGACAATAGAGACCTAGGGCTGTAGATGAACTGTCTTACCATAAAGCAGGTTAAAATGGGAAAGATACAACTAACTGGTACAATAAATGATATTTAGACTATTTTAATTTGAGCAATAAGGGGATGTCTGAAGAAAGGATTGGTTAATGTGGAATATTATAGTCTATTACAAGTTTTTTAATTGATTTAATATTTCTTCAACATTTTAGAGACTGACCAATTTAGAGTAATATATTCCTGTTTTGCTAGTAGAAAAAAACAAATGCTTTATATATATTTTTCTTTCTTTTAATTTTAGAGAAGGGTTTCCTAGTGTTTTGAGATTGCTGGGTTCTATCTCTTGTCTGGTATAACTTCCTTTTAAACATACAGATTTTATTTCAAATAAAGACGGCTAATAGGTTGAAGAAGCTCATGCCCACAGAAGGGAAGACTATCAGTTAGCCAGAAATATGCTTAAGCTATTATCCAAACAGTATTGTAAACAATATAGTTTCTGTGTGATTATTTCTGGTCTAAGTGGCCAAGAATGAACGAGCTACCTCCCCTAACATATGTTCTTATTAATGGTTAAAACATAAGCATATGTTCTTATTAATGATTAAAAATGTTACATATTTGTAACAATTTTAGTTATATTTAAGGTGTTACCACATACCTAAGAATCTTAAATGCCTACTATTACTAGAGACACTCATTCATACACTGTGTTTATTTAGTTGCACTGTTTTTATTCAAATACTAAGCAACGGCCACTTATTTAAGCAAAATTTGTTATAGAAATTCTGTTTCTAGATCATCAGAATGCAGAGTTGATCTGTTTGGATTCCTCATAGACTGGAATGCAAAACACTCATTATTTCCCTACGACCCTGCCGTGTTTATTTGAGAATTGTTAGTGTCCTACTCATTTGTTGCCTGTGGTTTTAAAATAATGATTGGGAAATTCACTGACAGGGTTAGTCTGATAATGATCATGTCTGGTCAATGAGTCAAATTGCAAACATTATTCTATGTGTTCACAATAGCCCAACGGTGCTCTGATGGGAATAATCATAAGCCTCATTTACTTCTAGACAAAACACAAGTCAGACATTTGATGTTGAATCATATAACAAAATATACACATTCACTTAGGTTGAAATTACTTAAATTTCATATGTTAGATATCAATATTCTAAACATTCTGTAGCAGGTTAATGGTGACAGTACTGTTTTCAGACAGGTACACTATAAATTTTGCACGTATCTCCTAATATACCTGGTAATCTGTGCTTAATCTTAAATGACAATGAATATCTGGACATTTGTAACTGTTCAATAAATTAAATATTTATTCAGAATTTTTTCATGATATGGTATTATGCAACCTACACATAACTGAATGAAACAATTTTTGGATGCTGGCTTTTGTTTAGCTTATTAAATAAAAAGTATTTTGTCATTATAGTGTTTTGAGATGTCCTAGGACTAATTCAAAATATTATCCGGTCAACAATACAGTAAAGAACTTTGTGACTCTTTTTATTTTTAATGATTTTTTTTATATTTTATGTGCATTGGTGTTTTACCTGCATGTATATCTGTGAGAATGGCAGATACCTTGGAACCAGAGTTATAGACAACTGTGAGCTGCCATGTGTGTACGGGAAATTGAACATGAGTCCGCTGGAATAGTAACCAGTGCTCTTGACCTATGAACCTTTCCACTTCCAACCTTATGATTCTTGATGTGACTATAAACATACTTTTACATATTACATGTGAAAAGGACCTTTCTTATTACGTAGACCTATTAAGATCCCTTTAAACTCTAAATGTGTAAAATATTTCCTAATGAAAAAATGTGGTATATATTTGGAATAAGCTGATATTAACTTCTTACAGCCACATAGACTTTATATAACAAAATGGTAATTTAGACAAATGATGAATCAAATCATTAATGTAATGACTCCTAGAAACTCCAAACACTAAACCTAGCTTTTGAGTCCACTGAAAATTTCCTGGTATATAGATGTTATATGAAAAGAACTCAGTCATCTGTACTTCAGAGAGAGCATCATCACATTCCAGGTTTGTTTATACCCACAAAACAACAGAAGTTCCTACAGTAAAAATTCATAATTGAAAAATATAGAAAAGTAAAATCAAATGCTTAAATTTGCAAGCTGCCTATAATTTCCACTGTTATGATTATGGAGTTAATATTAATCTCTTTATTTTACCATTGAGTAGGGGAGACACAAAGATACGCTTGCTTTTCAAGAGTATTTGGTGAAAGTGAGTTTGTAGCAAAAATGTGGATTCTTTTTGTGTCCTCTAGTCATGGCTGCTCTCTGAATAACTTTACATATAAGCTTTTTGTGTGGGTTGTTTTATATTAATTAACAACCTCACGATAAACAGTCATTTACTCATTTTACTTTTATAAGGAAAAATGTTTGGAACTGTATGAAAAAAAATAAAATAAAAAACAAAAAAACAAAATCTGAAAAACAAAAACCTCTTTACTTTGGCATCCATCTTAGCCCAAAACAGCTGAACTGGGTGTTTGTAGAACTTGGCAAGGGCTGGAGTCTGACAGAGAGTAAACTCATGCCAGCTTCCATTTGAAATTAGATATTCTGCCAAAGTTTGAAGCCACTGAAAATAGGGACTTCACATTAATCTTCCATTTCAATATATATCTCCAATAAAAATTATAATTTTAATAGGTAGTATTGTGCTATTATAGAATTACAGAATATACATCCAAAAAGCTATGCTCTTCAGTATTTGAATTCCAAAGAAAAGGGAAACTTGTAAGTTTAGTCATGTGGAAAGGTATTGGCTAGCTCATTTATATTTTATGTTGTTCTCTTACTCTATTCAGATACAGCTTTCTCTTCTCATGTATGTTGTTTTGACCCCCGTTTCAATGTTTAAATCTAATTTCTGAGTGCTTCTGTGTTCATCTAGATTTTTAAAAATCTTTTAAATTTTTTTTCTTTGTTCACTTTTTAAAAATTTATTAGATTTTTAAAATACCAATCCAAGTTCCCACTCCCTCCTCTCCTCCTATTCTCTCCACACACCCTCCGACCCCACCCCCATCCAGTCCTTAGAGAGGGTAAAGCACATTGCTTTGTGGAAAGTCCAAGGCCCACCTACTATATCTTGGCTGAGCAAGGTATACATCCGAAAAGAATAGGATACCCCAAAGCTAGTACATGCAGTAGGGATAAATCCTAGTACCACTGCTAGTGGCCTCAGTCTGCTCATCTAGTTTTTATGGAAATGATCTTGAAATATCTCTATATTTCACTCTTTTGAGTAAACCTGTACATGTACAACTTCATGTTCTTTTCAGTATGGGTGAAATTTAGAAAGAATGATTCCTAAGAAATGGAAAGTCTAATTTCTGTCTGTCTGTCTGTCTGTCTGTCTGTCTGTCTCTATCTATCTGTCTGTCTGTCTGTCTGTCTGTCTGTCTATATATAAAATATGACATTTATCTAATGTGTTGACAAAGAGCTTTATAAATAGAGTAGGTTGGCTTTTATTTTAAAATCCTAGAAAGTGAGATGATAATAAAGCCATGTTTTTCTGATGCTATTTGACACTTCACAATTAGGGTTTCCAGATAATGTTGCCAAACATTTAGTGACTTGAGCTGGGTGCTTGGCATTTGTCCCCTGTACTCAACTCCGCCCACTAATGCAGATAACAACATGTGTCACCAAACATTATCTCTCTTCTTCAGTGTATTCTATTCCGCTAAATAATTCCGGACACCCTTTTCTTCTCAATTTCTACTGCCTGTCCCCATTTTTTAAGTCATAACACTGCATGGGGATGGAGTGGTCGTTCTGTTTTTCTAACCGAGCCTAGGTTTACCTCTCAGCCCCCGTGATGGACAATTCCCAACCGTCTGCATTAAAGTTCCAGAGAATCTGATAACATCTTTTTGGAATTTTAAGCATTGTACTCATGTGTACAAAGCACCCACTACACAGATATTCACCAATACTTTCTTTAACATTCTAAATGGAACAGCACCGTTATTACTAATATCACCTTGATTACTAAACAGAGGAGGTCTTTCTGGTCTTCCTACCAGTACAAGAGCATGGGGCTCCTAGAATGATCTCTGAGGTAGGGGATATCAGATTTTAGTTCTTCCTTCATTGAAATTGTTTTACAATGCCTCACTGCTCTATCGTAACATCTTACTGTCTAAAGCAAAATCTTATGCTTTTGTATTTGCTTGTACTATAGAGTGAGTTGAACTTTTCATGTTAAATTCCTGAATATCTTACAGATACCTGTGATGTTTCCCTACTCTCAAATTGTAGCCATGCAAAATTCTCCCCTTGAATAGCATTTCTTTTTCTGAATAACATCTGAATGTCTTTTCAGACTGGACAGAAATATTTATGCCAAATATGTCTTATTTTCTGTCTTTTCCTAGCATTGGTAAAACTTATAGCCTAGGTCTCTGTTGTGCCCAACCTAAGGCCACTTATGTATTCCAGAAGCTGTGAATATGATACATTTACTCAAAATATTAGACATTCTTTTTGATAGTTTTGCTAAGTCAGTTTGGGTGTTAACTTTGTACATTATGACAATGTGCTACAATGCTAAAGCATGGATATGCCTGACAGGTACATTTGCAACATGGGATTCAACCTGCTGTAATAGTATGATTGCAGTTTACCTAGTGTGGAAATCTAGATCACAGATTTAGATGATAAGGATACATGATAGGTATTATATGAATTTGTTCAAAAAATATATCCATTTTCTCCTCTTCTATACTGTATATGCCCTTATGATCCCCTGGTTGTGCTTAGCGAGTCTAAATGCCCAAAGTTTATACAAATCTCAGTAAAAAATTTAAAAAGTGAAAAAATGAATTATATTAAAGTCAATGATTATGTCAGAAAAAAAAAATGCTTACTTTTCATTGTGTTGCTATAACAAAATCCCCATAGCTAGGAGTTTTAGATACTAATGAGGTTAATTTTAACTTACACTTCCAGAGGTAAAAAAGCTTCTGAAATATCTGCAAGAACATCTACGTCCTGGCCATGGCTTCTATTATATTATTGCCATAATAGGGAACTGAAAAGGGAAACAGAAGCATGAAGGAAGAGGACAAGAAACCACACTCACATCTCATGGTTACTTTCCCCTTTGCCAGCAGTTCCTTCTGAGGTCTCCATACTGATGAAGTAACTACCTTGGATTAGCTCTGTTTTTTACAGATTTTTCCATCTCTAAAGAGCACCACGGTGAACCAAGGCACAGCACCCACACACCCATGGAGGATGCATTAAATAAACTACATACAAGTCAAAGAAATGTTGTTTCAAGAACTTTGAATACATTATTTTACTTTGCAAGTGTGTATGATAAATAATGTATGGTTAGTAATGTCAGTTTACAAGTGGAACAAATACAAACAGTGGTTTTGTTTGTTTATTGTCTTTTATTTGACTGTTTGTTTGTTTGGTTTGTTTTTTGAGACAAGTTTGCTCTATGTATCTTTGGCTCTCTGGGAGGTCACTCTCTAGACCAGGCTGGCCTCAAAATCAGAGGTCTGCCTAACTCTGCCTACTGAGTGCTGGGATTAAAGGTGTATGCCACCAACACCTGGTATGAACAGTGTTTTTGAAATCCTACAAAACTCTACAGTTTCCTAAGAGAAGAATCCACATCTGATAAAAGGCTGTAAGATAGTAATTCTCTGTCCCCAAGAGCATATAGTTATTTTATCTTAAAATCTCCCGGGGTTGTGTTCCTGAAGCTAAAATTATGTGAGTCAACATAATTTAGATGAGAAAAAAAAACACTAAAAATCTATTATCAGTAAACCTTGGGGAATTGAGGGCGAGGATGAAACGCTGGGAGTGGAATGCTTGACATAATGAAGGCCAGGCATCATCCCATAGGCACTTAAACGATGTCTGTTAGGTTCTTACACTCCAGAGATGAAGTCAAGTAGGGGAATCAGAAGCATAGAGCGTGTCATTCCTGTTGCCTATTATTCTGAAAATTGAAGTCATTTCTGGGATATATAAGACCCTGTTTAAGAGAGAAAGAAGGAAACGAAAGGATGGAGAGAGATAGACTACTTTAAACTTTAATAATAATACAGATAATTTTTACATATATCTTGATTATTTTTTTAAGGCACATGAGACACGATAGTGTTTGAATGAATTATTTATTCCATGGTGCTTTTTCTTCATTAGTCTTTTGTTCCTCAAAAATCTTTGTAGATATAGACTTGATTGTTTAAAGTTCTTTCTCTTCTCTCCTACTCAATATTTTCTTTTAAAGTTAAGCTATTAAAACTCTGAGAGAAAGGAAGCTGTTGAAAGCATGAAGTTGGAATCTGTTGCAGCTTTAACTTTCTATTTTTATCTTTTCTGGGTTTCAGTAGCTCTTCCTTCCTCTCTTGATGGTTTGAAAGATTGCTTTTTAAGCTAGCTATATCACCACAGTGTATAATAAAACATGTTTGCAGCACTTTTATGACAACAGAATCTCTTTCGTGCTTTTCTGGCATTAGCAGCTGAGACCATTACAAGAAAACCCTAGGAGACAAGGTAAAGATGACAAAGGTGATAAACACCTACTTGGGGAATGGGGCAGACACGCAGCCAATTCCCTTCATTTATATCTACTAAGTCAGGCTTAGGGACTAAACTGGCTGGAAGAATAATGTAGTCTCTGCGATGAAGCACAGGCAGGACACTTTTCTCTTCATTATGAAAATTTGTGCATGGTGTTCAGCAAGATTCTTACAGTCTGTTGATGGATGGTTCTAACATTATATTGCCAAGATAATTGTCATAACTCAGAAATGCATTTTTATAGTAATTTTCTGCCATAAACTCAGGTTAGCATTACCACACAGGTCAAATAAAAACTCACAATGCCAAATTAAATTTTATTTCAGGTAGGTCTATATAATGGTTTTCTTTGGGTTCACCTTCCTACTTAGCTTCTGTAGGATCATGGACTATAGGCTCAATGTCCTTTATTTATGGTTAGTATCCACTTAGAGTTAGTACATATCATATTCATTTTTTTGAGGGGGGTCTGGGTTACCTCACTCAGGATAGTGTTTTCTAATTCACCCATTCGTATGCAAAATTCAAGAGGACATTTTTTTTTTTTACACTGAGTAATACTCTAATGTGTAAATGTGCTACACTTTCTTTATCCATTCTTCAGTTGAGGGGCATCTAGGTTGTTTCCAGGTTCTGGCTATTACAAATAATGCTGCTATAAACATAGCTGAACAAATGCATTTGTAGTATAATTTAGTATCTTTTGGGTATATTTCCAAGAGTAGTATTGCTGGATCCTGAGGTAGGTTGATTCCCAGTTTTCTGAGAAACTGCCATACTGATTTTCAAAGTGTTCCAAATCAATGTACAAGTTTGCATTCCTACCAGCAATGGATGAGTGTTCCCCTTATTCTATAGACCCACCTGGGAATGGGGAATGGACAAGATTGACTAACCAAATTGGGAGCATGGGGACTGAGGTACAAGGAAGGAGAAAAGGGGAGGGTTTAGGAGAACATGAGGGAATGGAATAGTTGAGATGGAGGAAGGACAGATATGAGGGCAAGGAAAGAGATATCTTGATTGAGGGAGCCATTATGGGGTTAGCAAGAAATCCGGCCCTTGAAAAATTCCCAGGAATTCACAAAGATGATCTCAGCTAAGACCCTAAACAATAGAGGAGAGGGTGCTGGAACTGGCCTTACCCTGTAGTCAGACTGATGATTATCATAAATATCACCATAGAACCTTTGTCCAACAACAGATGGAAACAGAGACAGAGAACCACATTGGAGGACTGGACTGAGTTTCCAAGTTCCAGTTGAAGAGTGGAAGGATGAGAATATGAACAAGGAGGTCAAGACTATAAGGGGTTCACCCTCTAAGACAGTTTGCCTGAACTAAAAAAAAAAAAATGAGCATGAGATCAAACTAGTTCCTCTTGTGTGGTTGACAGTTGGAGCAGACTGAGGGACCACTGACAATGGCACTGGGATTTGTCTCTACGACATGTGTTGGCTTTTTGGGATCCTATTCTCTCTGGATGTATACCTTACTCAACCTAGATGTAGTACGGAGAGCCTTGGACTTTCCACAGAGCAGGGTGTCTTGTCCTCTCTTAAGATTGGAGCGGGGAGGGGGGAGAGTGTGTGGGAGGGAGTGGGAGGAGGGAATGGGAGTGGAAATTTAGATTGGTATTTTTTTAAATAATAAAATAATAAAAAACATTTTCTGACACAAACATAAAAAATTAAAAAAAATAATTTCAGATAATAATTATGTGTGTATGTGTGCATGCATTGTGTATGCCTTGTGCACTACGTATACTAATCTTTAGTATAAGTATATATTTAATATAATTTTGTAAATTTTAAATTTACTGTGAGGAACTTTAATCCAAGTTTTCTATCAGTATGTTTATGTAGAGTCACTCCTCATTTCTATAGATATGAGCAATGCAGAAGGAAAGAGTAATATAAGCATGATTTGTGATCCATTTACATACTCAAATTTCAACATTTGGATCTCTATATAATAATGTAGTTTCTAGCATATTACCTGTAGGTTTTGTTCATAAATTAAAAATAAATTAACATTTATTTATTTTTCTGTATTTCTTTATGAACTATCTGCTTAAGGTCCCAAACTGATTACACAAAGTGAATCACCTAGTTCCACTATTTATAGAAAATTCAGCATGCCCAAAGAACAAGGCCTAGCAACATGTCATTGTTAAAGAGGTGCTTCTAAACCAGCAATACCAGCAGCCCTACCCAGAAGGCTACTCACACAGTGTGTTAAGTCAACTGAGATCACATCTTAAATACTAAACTCATTGCTTAAGTATGGAATTTTCAATCAACATCCCTAATTACTATGTCATAATTGTTGGATTGAAATCCAGTTAAAACATTTTGACAATTAAGAACTGTTATTATTATAATATTCTTTTATCTTTTATCCAGCCGGCGATATGCACCAAGAATAAAAGTAAACAACAAAGTAATCAAAATGATTCCCAGAGTATTAATTTTGAGTCACTTTTGGAAATATCATCTAACTTACCTTTCTTAAATTGGTAGCATCTCATATATGAACTATGTAGCATTTCTTTCCATTTTTCTGTAACCACTCATTGGGTAGTTCATGAATATAAGCCAAAATATACCTCATTCACAATCAGTTTGTGCCTTATCAGCTGACCTAAATAGAAACTACATTGCTCTGGAATCCTTCTAATAGGCATTGGTTGTAGCATATTTTGTGATGCTATAAAGCAAATGTGAACCACTGAGAAACAGTTCGGACCAACAGAAGTTCATGCATCACATAGGGGCACTGCCCAGGCACCTTGATATAGGGCATTCTGTTCCTTGACCTCCAATCACTTCTGTATCTTCTTCAAGTTTCAAGTCAGCAGGCCAGGTGGCTGCATGGGAAAGGGTAATATCTTTGGTAGCCATCTTGACATTTAATTACAGACAGTGTCAAACAAGTATTAAATCTACTCTGTTCTTCTTGGCTCCAATATTCGTTTCTTCTTGGTAGCTTATCTGTCTTTAAAGGACCTGGCTTCTCTATTTCATTTCCCAAATACTTTTATTGCGGTTGGAGTGAAGATTACCTTTAAAAATCAGTTTACCTGCCCCACTAGATGCATGTTACATGATTTCTATAAGAAATCAGTGTTCTGAGCCAGTCTTGTGCTCAGTTTTTAGTATAACTGAACAATACTCATGCCACAAAATATTTGGGGAAGACAACGGTGAAAGAAATGATCATATTCTTTCTGAGCCAATTTGTTTAATCTTCTTCTTGTTTCTGAATTTTCTTTTCCTCTAAATTCCTAAATGAACAAAAAAAAGTATTTTGATATCCATAGTAACAGTATAATCAATAACAACTTGTTACAGTTTTGTTCAGACTCATGATAAAAAGAAATACCATATTCATTCCTATTTCAATGTTTGTATTGACATGTTAAACATTTCTTTTAATTCTGCCACTAAAACTTCTCTTTACTTTGTTCCTGTTAGTTTGAAGTTAATTGTGTTAGAAGTTTTACAAAACCTTAAAATGTGGACTAAGCTGGCTTAGTGTTTAATGCATTTGCTACACAAATGCAAGGACCAGAGATAATTCTGAGAAGCCTACGTAAAGGTTGGATGGTATGGCTGTCTGCCTCTAATTTCAACTGTGAAATGCAAAGACAGGGGATTCCCAGGACAATTTGGCTAGCAAAACTAAACATAGACTGACTTCTGAGTTTGATTAAGACAGTCTTTCCTTTAATCCAGGGTTTTTGATCCTACTGCACGTACTGGCTTTGTGGGAGCCTAGGCAGTTTGAATGCTCACCTTACGAGACCTGGATAGAGGTGGGCAGTCCTTGGGCTTCCCACAGGTCAGGGAACCATGATTGCTCTTCGAGCAGATGAGGGGGGGGGGGACTTGATCGGGGGAGGGGGAGGGAAATGGGAAGCGGTTGTGGGGACGAGGCAGAAATCCTTAATAAATAAATAAATTTTAAAAAAAAGACAGTCTTTCCTTAAAAAGATGGAAGATATATAGAGAATGATTCTTGACACTATCCTCATGCCTCAGCATGAACAAGTGTTCTTGTAAAACAAGCACACCCAAAACTAATGTAGGCACACACACGCTCACTAGGGTGTTAAATATAGCAGGGACTGATGATGATATAAAATTTAATGATCAATTTCTATTTTCTTACCGTCAGTTTGGCTTTGTTCAGCTATAAATAAGAAATAGGCAATCCTAATAATCAAAAATTATTCTTACAGGTAATGGTTTTACTGGGAAAATCTTCCTTCTGTCATTTATTTATTTTTCTTGCCAATTCTGAATGAGCAGTAAAGAAGAAGCCTGTTACTTACTTTGTAACAGATGCTGCTTGGAAAGAAAGAACATTGTCTGTGACCTAATTCTTGCCCCTGGTTTACAACTAATAGAAAGGTATGGAGAGATCTTCAAACTGCTGAGATTTTTACAGACTTGAAGTTGATATATTGAAAGCTGATTATATAGGCACTGAACCAGTGGGAGACTCATCTCTTCCAAACTCTACACTTATAACATAGATTATTTATTTCTTTTTAATAATTTCTTGTTTTTTTCTATCTTCATCATTTAATGTAGTTGAAATATTAACATATCATTATTTTTCTGATGTTTTAAATATATTGCTTCTATTTATGTCTTTTGTGATCCCCTTTTTTCTGGAAATTTATATCATGACAAGAGTATATAATATTTTCTACTAACCTAGATTTCCAAAGTGTAAGATAAGGAAAGATACATTACAATGGATATAATTATAGTTATGTAAGAGAAACAGACATCTCATTTTTTATCTATAGCTTAGACATGTTTTAAGTTATTAATTTTGTCAAAAATTTAATAACTTAGAGATCTCTAAGTTTGCTCAATTAAGTTTCTGTTATTTCTGTCAGACAAATAACTCAGAATCAAAAAGTATCTTCCCCCAAAGGGTAGATAGTTATTGGACATTCATGTTCCGGTATCTTTGTTCATGCTGTTCTTTCCATCTGGAAGGTTCCATATGTATTCTCTAGATGACTGATCCTGAAAAATGAAACTCTGAATCAACCCCTTGCTTCCACAGATTGTCTCTGCATACATCTCATTGAGATAATAGTGAAAACTCATCTGAAACTCTTTTTTGCATTTATATTTTAGCCTGTTAAAGAGTTTATAGTCTGATGCAAAATATTTTTCATAGCTAATTCAAGATACAGTTAAAAAATCATCATGCCAAAGATTTCTTTGAGTGCTAAAGTAAATTAGTTGGAGGGATAACATTGTGCTATTTCAACTGAAAATTGGCTATCAGAAAGTGCAGAGTAGAGAGACTGAGAAAAGAAAAGACAAATTCAAGATTGCATAATGTTGTAATAGGAGCAGTGGGCTGCTTCCCGCCACTCAGCTAGCTTTATACCCAAAATAATCACACGGAAACTGTATTCTTTTAAACACTGCCTGGCCCATTAGTTCCAGCCTCTTATTGACTAGCTCCTACATATTAATCTAACCCATTTCTAATATTCTGTGTAGCACCATGAGCTGGCTTACCAGAAAAGATGTTAACCTGTGTCTGTCTGGAGCAGGAGAATCATGGCGACTCCTCGACTCAGCTTCTTTCTCCCAGCATTCTATTTTGTTTACTCCGCCTACCTAATTTTATGTCCTATTAAAGGGCCTAGGCAGTCTCTTTATTTAAACAATGAAATTAACACGAAACAGAAGACTCTCCCCCATCAGCATAAAGTGTACTTTATTAGGACTTACCAACCATAGAGTGTCTGAGGTAATAGAAACAAAATTGTAACTACAATCTTAGGAAATCACTATTCTATGTCAACTTCCATATGATTAAAGTTTTTAGATTTCACATATAAATAAGATCATATGATATTTTTCTTCTTGAGTCTGGTATAATTGAATTAACATACAATATTTATATACCCCTATACATTTAACAATTGGCAGTATCATTCTGCATTACTGTCAAACAGTATTTCAGTACATGCATGTATCTGTTTTATCTGCCCATTTATTAGTGATACCACCTATGTTGTGACCAGTGCTGCAATGCATATTCTCTGCAGATACTTGTACACACTGGATTAATTTCCTTTGGATCATATGACGCTTCTATTTGTTTTTCCTTGTTGAAGACTTCCATACTGCTCTTGATAATGGCTATACTAATTTATATTTCTATCAATGAGGCACAGGTTTCAATTTGCTCTCGATTCTTGTAAAGACTCTTTCTCCTTAAGCTTTTTTATAATAACTTACTGAGATAGGTTATTTTATCATTGGGGGATTTATTTAATCATCCTCAATGCTTTTAACACTTTTGCATCTTCCAATTGTCAATCAACGTATGTGTCTTATTTTGGACCATGTCTGTTTGGGCTAGTGTACCTTTTTATTCATGGCACTTGTTTCAAAGTTTTAATTTTCATAATTTTGGATAGTCACCTCTTGTACGACGTACTGCTTCAAGTATTTTTCTCATGTAGGTTGTCTTTTCATGTGGTGGTTGTTTGCTTTGCTAGGATAATCTTTTTTATTTGATGTATCCATTTATTTTCTCTTATTTTGTTTCCTGTTCTTTAGGATTGTTCTCTAAAAATTCTCATCACACATATTAAGACATCTTAATTTTTTTCCATTTTCTTCAAATAGTTTTTATTGTTAACATTTAATACTTTTAACCAGGAATTCTGGAGATGGCTCAGCACTTAAAAGTATTTGCTATTCTTGTAGAGGACTAGAGTTTGGTTCCTAGCAGCCACATAGAGCAGCATGTACTGGTCTATAACTCCAGCTAAAGTGGATCTGATACTGTTTTGACTCCTTTAGGCACCCAAAATTGCATGTTCACAAGCACACATACACCACATACACACACACATACACACATCATAATTTTTTTACTCACAAGATTTAATAATTATTAAACATAATAAAATAATGAGCAGTAAAATTTTAAATTATTAATTGAATTACATTAAATTAGTGTCAAAATTCTATAATCTGGTTGAGGTTGGTTTTTGTTTACTAGTGAGAATTAGGGTTCTTGCTTATTTTTCTTATGTGGGTAAACAATATTCTTATTTTCATGTACTGAAGACCATTAGTTTTCTTATTGATTTTTATTGAGCTCTACACTTTTCTCTGCTCCCCTCCCTTCCTCTCCCCTTCCTTTTTATAAAATTTCTTGAAAATCAGTTTCCATAGATGTGTAGATTTATTTCATACATCTATTTCTTTGATTGATTGATGGGTGTCTGTTTTTGTGCTAACACAATGATTGTTATACAACTAAATTGTTGTAGTTGATTTTGGAGTTATATATTATAATGCCTACAGCTTTTTTTGAGGCTACACTCCACATATCCCCCCCTGACATAGTTTCTTCCTAATTTCAGGCCTGTTTTCAGTGTCAAGAAGAATGTCATTGTTATTTAATGTGAAGAGCCTTGAATCTGCAGGTGACCTTCAGAAATATTGACATTTTGACAGTGTTGCTCCTCTGTGAGCACCTTTGTATTTTTAAAATGTGGGAATGTCTTCAGTCTGAGAGTTTTGATGTAGAGATTTTTTTTACATCATTGGTTAATTTTAGTTCTATTTTACTTAGCAGCATAATTTTCATTTTTATTTCAAGGAGTTATCATTTTGGCACAGAGCTCTGTTACTGATTTTGTATTATGACTTTGTGTCACACAATCTTGATAAATTTCTTTATTAGTCTTTATTACTTTTGGTGGTTGGCATTTTCCATCT
Source organism: Microtus oregoni (assembly GCF_018167655.1). Classification (NCBI taxonomy): domain Eukaryota; kingdom Metazoa; phylum Chordata; class Mammalia; order Rodentia; family Cricetidae; genus Microtus; species Microtus oregoni. Next base: position 74,088,178 of record NW_024543062.1, read on the forward strand.
ATAAAACAATGTCATATAAAACAGTGCTAGCTTGACTTTCTCCTTTCAAAGTAAGATGCATTTAGACATTACACACACACACACACACACACACACACACACACACACTCACACAAAAAATCTTTTGCCTGATTATTCTATCTAAAACTATTAATACTATGTTGAGAAATAGTAAAAATAAGTATAAAAAGGGAAATTTGCACAAATAAGATAAAAAGAACAGTTAATAGCATAAATACTTGGAAATTTTACCGACATGATAGCAGCATGTGGAAAACAAGTTCCATCTAGGAATTAATTATTATCAAACTAAAATAGAGAGGCTACACAGAGAAGAAAGCCACAAATGGAATGAATATTAACTATATATTTCCTCAGTAGCCTCCTTATTATTCACATAGCTTGAAATGTATAAAATCTGTGTTTATAGAGAGGTAAAAATTTAAGATGAGTAATAAATACAGTTGATATGATTAAATGACACATGCACATGAATGCGGATACTCCACAGACACTGCCGTTGGTACTTGCTCAGACTCATTCCTACCTACATTATCAGGAAGTGAATGAGATGAGGTAAGCTTAATTTGCCTAAAATCATTTAGATAGCACCTGACATATCAAATATTCTAACCAAGTCTGCGTTCATAACATAATATCTTTATAATGTCCCAGTGATATTTAAAAACTAATGCTTCTCATGCGCACATTTTATTTAATCAAAAGTCTATGATTACTATCTCAGATTCATTTAGTAAACATTTCTTCAACACCTGTATTCTTATGAATCAGAGGACTATAATCAAAACTTGTGAAAATAAAGTCATGTATTGAATAATTTCTTCAAATTTATAATGTGCAGAAACTATGATATTTTGATAAAATTGTGTTTCTCTAAATTCCATTATTGCTATACTTTACAGATTATATACTTCTCTCAAAAATTGGCATATTATAGGAAAATGAAACACTGTATATAATTTCAAATAAATGCAAACTGCTGTTTAGGCACAAAATTAAGTAAAATTCAAAGTAATTTTGGTGTAGATATTCTTCTCCCCAGAAGATGAGAACAAATAATCACCTGATTGTTTATATTTTTTTGCAATTTTAATGCTGCTCTCTGAGGACTTTCAGAAAAATAGTACAAATTTGGTGGGTGATATAAGTTTGGTTTGCTTTCAAAATATACATGTGAATTCACATAAGCAATAACTTTTCTTGAGCTTCTTAAAATAAGGTTTAGATTTATTGATTTGGCTTTATGTGGATGAATGTTATGTCTGCCTATGTGTATGTATGCCATGTGCACACCATGGGCCTGTGAAGGTCAGAAGAGGGCACTAAATCCTCAGGATCTTAAGGCGAAAATGGTTCAGCTACCTTGTGAGTGTTGAAAACCAAATCCACATCCTCTTAAAGAATACAAAGTACTCTTAACCTCTAAGCTACTTTCCAAGTCCAACTGCTATTTTTATATCATCATAATCTAAATTCCAGTACTTATATCGAGATACGGTTGATGCAATTATGTTTTGTAGCACTAGGTTTGCAGATGGAAACAATTGGTGTCAGAATAAGTCAGATCTGAAAGATGTTCTTGGCAAAGAAAGGGAGATATGTTGTTGCGGTCTTTTGGCTGAAATATATGTTTTGAGTAAAATGTTAACAATTTGGTTTTTTTCTTTAAAATTTTATGATGAAAACCAACATTAATGGTACTTCCAAGTAGAATTTTCAAAATTTAAGACTTATACCTAATATTCTAATCAAATGAATCTATTTAAACTTGCTGAGGATTGAAAAACATGTCACAATGGAAGTAATGACAAAATGTAACAGAACTATAACCATCGCATGTGGATTTAAGGCCTGTTTATATTCAATTTTAACTAATCTTTTGGATTGTTTCAAACGAAAGTAGTGAAAGTATTAAGTCAGAACAATGTTAAAAGTCTGTTAATTTTCCTGTGCAATTAGCAGAACTTTTTGCCGCATTCTCAGAGCTGAGATAATCCCTCCTGTAACTGCTTAAACCCATGTCAAAATGTCAAAAGAAGCAAGAAATTTTTCCTGTAACCAAAATATTATATAAATGTTAAACAGCAGCATTAAGCCTGCTAAGATTATGCTAACAGCTGACTCCTGAGTGATTTAGTCTAAAGGAAAACTTAAATTATCAAAGTTATTCCTACCCCGAATTGATTTTAGTACAAATTTACAATGAAGTGAGCAGGCACCCACCAGTGGTCATCCCTACTGAGCACAACAAAGCCTAGAACAGAAGCAGGACAGGTCTATTTTCGGGTTTTGCTCTGTGCTTAGTGGAATGAGCACCTCCTACATTGTGGATGTTAACCCCTTGTTAGTCATGGGGCTTGCAAACACAGTAACCCATTTTGTAGGTTGCCTGTTCATTTTGTTTCCTTTGCTGTGCTCTTCAGTTTGATATAGCTACACTTGTTTATGTATACCCCCTGTTTTTGTGCTTTAGTAAGGGACATTTGAAGGATGGTATGGAAATCTAGTGCACTGGACATCTCCAAAAATATATGAAGGCAGTCCAAATGAAGTCTCCAAATAATGGGGGAGACAGAGTCCCAACTGACCATCTCTTGTCACCCAATAGTTTCTAGTACTGGAACTGGGTTACATTCAATTGAATTTTTGGCCAAAGGGGTCCCATGGAACTCTCCAATTCAGGCCTTTGTCAATATAATATGCTGCTCTCCACACACTGACATCAAGGCCCCAAGCTGAAGACAACACCCATACAACTCATTGAACATGAAGAGGTTGAGTTGATGCCTACATAGAACCTTAACCACTATATCCTGGTGTTTTTTTGATACAGGAATGTACCAAAAGAGAAAGGTAAACACAAAATCAGCCACAAACTCTTTGATCTATATTGTTGTCCTTCCTAAAAAGTATTTCAGGGCACTGGAGGCACAAAATTTTTGGGAGCAACCAACTAATTTCTAATTTGGTTTGAGTCCCTCTTACAACAAGATGGAGTCCATGCTCATCACTGTTTGAGTGATCAAGATTCAGAAACTAGATAACCCAGAAGCCTAGAGTGAGCCTCATTATTATTGGTCTTGAACCTGATAGAAGAGAAAGTGGGAAGTACTCTACAACATATGGGCACAGGAGATCACTTCCTACGCATATCCCCAGCAGCACTGACATTAAGGACATCATTGATTAAATTGGACCTCCTGAAACTGAGAAGCTTCTGTAAAGCAAAGGGCACTGTCACTAAGACAAAAAGGCAACCCACTGACTGGGAGAAGATCTTCACCAACCCTGCAACAGACAAAGATATATAAAGAACTCAAGAAACTAGACTTTAAAATGCTAATTAACCCAATTAAAAAATGGGGCACTGAACTGAACAGAGAATTCTCCAACAGAAGAAATTCAAATGGCCAAAAGACACTTAAGGTCATGCTCAACCTGCTTGGTGATCAGGGAAATGCAAATTAAAACAACTTTGAGATATCATCTTACACCTGTCAGAATGGCTAAAGTCAAAAACACCAATGATAGCCTTTGCTGGAGAGGTTGTGGAGGAAGGGGCACACTCATCCATTGCTGGTGGGAATGCAAACTTGTGCAACCACTTTGGAAATCAGTGTGGTGATTTCTCAGGAAATTCGGGATCAACCTACCCCAAGATCCAGTAATACCACTCTTGGGAATATACCCAAGAGATGCCCTATCATATGACAAAAGCATTTGTTCAACTATGTTCATAGCAGCATTATTTGTAATGGCCAGAATCTGGAAACAACCTAGATGCCCTTCAATGGAAGAATGGATGAAGAAAGTGTGAAATATATACTCATTAGAGTACTACTCAGCGGTAAAAAACAATGACTTCTCGAATTTTGCATGCAAATGGATGGAAATAGAAAACACTCTCCTGAGTGAGGTATCCAAGACCCAAAAAGATGAACATGGGATGTACTCACTCATAATTGGTTTCTAGTCATAAATAAAGGACATTGAGCATATAATGTGTGATCCTAGAGAAGCTAAATAAGAAGGTGAACCCAAAGCAAAACATATAGTCATCCGACTGGATATGGGAAGTAGACAAGATTCCCGGGCAAAAACTGGAACCTTAGGGGTGAGTTGGCATGGGGCTAAGAGGAATTGGGGTGAGAAACGTGAGAAGGGGAGGATTGGGGGAGCTTGGGGGAATGGGATGGTGGGGATAAAGGAAGGGTGGACATGGGAGCAGACAAATATATATCCTAATTAAGGGAGCCACCTTAGGGTTGGCAAGAGACTTGACTCTAGAGGGGTTCGCAGGTGTCCAGGGAGATGTCCCCAGATAGTACCTTGGGCAACTGAGGAGAGGGAACCTGAAATGACCCTATCCTATAGCCATACTGATGAATATCTTGCATATCACCTTAGAACCTTCATCTGACGATGGATCGAGATAGAGACAGAGACCCAAATTGGAGCACTGGACTGAGCTCTTAAGATCCAAATGAGGAGCAGAAGGAGAGAGAACATGATCAAGGAAGTCAGGTCCACGAGGGGTGCACCCACCACTGTGACAGTGGAACTGATCTATTGGGAGCTCACCAAGGCCATCGTGACTGGAACTGAATAAGGCTTGGATGAAACTGAACTTTCTGAACATGGCGGACAATGAAGGGTGATGAGAAGCCAAGGACAATGGCACTAGGTTTCGATCCTAATACATGAACTGGCTTTGTGGGAGCCTAGCCTGTTTGGATGCTCACCTTCCTGGACCTGGATAGAAGTGGGAGGACCTTGGACTTCCGGCAGGGCAGGGAATCTGGACTGCTCTTCATTCTCGAGAGGGAGAGGGAATGGAATGGGGGGAGAGGAAGAGGTGGAGGGGAGTGGAGGGAGGGGGCAATGTGTGGGAGGAGGGGGAAGGAAATGGGAAATGGGGAGGAGGTGGAAATTTTTTTTCTCAACAACTAAAAACAATAAACAAAAAAATAAAGAAAAAAAAGAAAAAGGTACTTACAAAATGACTCATAGTAAAAAATGAAATTAGTAATAGGATGACTCCTAATGATATTCTGCTATATTCACAGATCAGTGACTTATTCAGGCATCATCAGAGAAGCTTCTTCCTGCAGCAGATGAAAACAAATACCCAGGCATAACATATGCACACTAAAGAAGTAAGGGATACATTGAATGCTAAATCATGTCTGATCTCAATTCTATGAGGAATTTAAGAAAGTACAATTCATGGAAGCAGAGTGTAGGAAGGTGGTAGCCAGAGGCTAGTGGTGAACTTGGGGACATGAGGAGTTTAGTTAAAGGATATAAGTTTCAAGTATGAACAAATTGGAGATGTCAATGAATAGTATGATGGTTAAAATGTATACTCTATTATATGTGAAATAATTGAAGATTAAAAAGAATATTAGTGTTTTCAACACATATTACTAAGGTAATAGTTTATAATAAAGCTAGAGTGACCATTTGAAGATGTATGTCTTTATCATATAATTACATTCTACAATAGATAATATATACCCATTTTGTTCGTTAATTGTATCTCAATAAGGCTGGGAGGAAGAAATAGAATTCTTGCCTGGAGCTGGAAATCACTGCAGATTTGTGAACCACTTTATAAACCATTTGATCTTTCTTTATCTTTGTCTTCTTTATTGTTAAAATTATGAGAACATTGACCTTATCTTGGGTAGCATTTGGGAAGAATCACTAATAATTCACAGAAAAGTTCTCAAAACTGCAGAGTGCTTAAATCACAGGCAGAGATCAGTGTGCCCACGGGTATGCACACACACGTGTGTGTGTGTGTGTGTGTGTGTGTGTGTGTATGTGTGTATCATGATGTGATATGTGATGTATATGATAGAGAATATATATGATGGCTATATATATGTATGCATATATATGTATGATGGTGTTTTTACTTACAATGTGCTGAAGGGATAATAAAAAGAATTATTGAAAAATGTCTGTTTCTTTAGCCTGCTTTTATCTCTAAAAAGCAAAAGCCCAAATGGCTAATGAATGAACTTTTACTAGGTCACCTACGAGCCTGTCTGTGGAGAGGCTTTGTCCATTCATTGACTCAGTATTGTCATTGCAGATTGCATTCCATGCATCCCTTCTGTATGAGTTTCAACAGGTTCTCATTCAGAAAAAAAAAAGTTGTCATTTTAGATCATACAGACAAGGTAACACTGAGCAAAAAAAAATGTTATCGCTTTTTTCTCTCTTTTACAATTTTAAAATAATTTTATAATTATTTAGGAATTTTTCTTTCCTACAGTCTTTTTACATCTTTTTGGCAATTTGTTTGGTCAGTCACTGACAAAACAGGAAGAAATGATGGGATTCATTTCTGTTTTGTTTTAGAATTTATCTGTTAGTCGATAACTAGATCTTTACCTACAGAGGTCAAGAGGTGAAATCAGGAGTTCAGGTCCACTTGAATAATGCTCTCAGTTAAGTAACCAGTAGTATCAATGAAATTGTGTTGATTTTACATCCTCTGTGGTTGGTTAATATCCAAGAAAATGGCATTTAAAACCAAATCACCTTTTACTCCTAAATCTTTTGAGAATACACAAAATAATACAAATATTGGGGATTTTGTTGTCTGTACACGATCTATTTGATTTTATTATTTCAGGCTCCGATACTTTCAAATTTTCCCTTCCACTTTCACCACAGCATGATGGTTTGGGGAAATATTCCAGGATAACTTTTCTATGTTTACACTACTGCCATTTATCCCACGTCATGTTATTATTTTAATTAATTTGATGTGCAAATGAATTTTATTTCTTGGCCTTTTCAATCCATGAACATTAAGAATGGCAGAGGTCTGTAATCTGATTGATCATATATCCATTTATCTCTGATCTAAAGTTTCTTTGTTTTGGGGTCCATACTTGCTTTCACATTTTCTCTTATTATGAGTTTTTATTTTTTAAAACAATCTTTTTAATTTTTGCATACCGATCCTATTTTCCCCCATCTCCTCCTACCCCCATCTTCTCACCTGCAAGAGGAGTGTATAGGGAGTCAACATTTCAATCCTTCATCTTCAGAATTTCACTTCATTGATCCACTTTTATACCTGTACAGGTTTCCATTTCCTTTTGCTTTTCTTTTTTTTTTTTTTGTCCTTTTGCTTTTCTTATATTCACCATTTATCCTGATCCTTAGTTTTCTATTACAATTACCTATTGACACTTTTTTTGTCACTCATATTATTTTATTTGTTGTGCTTCAAGTTGTAAGAGGGAGAAAAACAAAAGAGGATAAAATTAAGGGTAGCCTAATGCGATAGTTCTGTAAAGCATGTAAAATACAAAGTATCAAATTCTTTCAAAAGCATGCTTCACTCTCTCTGGCCCTTCTCTTAAAACAGCATTGCCAAACATTTTTATGTTTTCAGAAAGCACCTGACACATTATCTGTCTTTTCTTCACATATCATTTCTGCTGCGACTGTCTCTTGCATCTGCTCATGTGTGTATGCATAAAATGTGTTCATATATTTGAGAACAATCTGTAGATAGATTAACCACAAAGCAAAGTGACATGGAGGTTAGGGACTTTTGACTAAAGTAATATGTCATTAAGTTAGGCTTTCAAATATTTGTTAAGGCAGTTTATATACTCAATGTTTTTATTTCATTTCTTTAAAAAATTCATGCCCCAATCAATATATCCATTTACATTCACTTGTTCTGTGCAATGATATACTTAGGATCAGAATTTGTTTTGAAATAGGAGAATTATTAATTTATTTTTTTGTCTTGCATGATTTCTCTCAATATATACTTGATCACGAGCTCATCTTCTCATTACTCTTTTAAAAATACATTTTAACGAAATTTAACTTTAGCCATCTTTTCTTCAGCCTTCTTGTTTACACACTGCAACCCATGTGATATGGGAGGTAATATATGCTTTGAATATGTTTTATTGCCATTGGCTAATAAAGAAGCTGCTTTCGGTCAACAACAACAATGTAAGCCAGGGTGAAAGAGATATGGAGAGAGAGTAGGCAGAGCCAGGGAGAAGCCATGTAGCAGTCTCCACAGGAGACAGACACTTCCACTGGAGTCCCCCAAACTTTGCCAGTAGGCCACGACCTCTTGGAAATAAACAGATTAATTTAAGGTATGAGAGTTAGCCAGAAATATGCTGAAGCTATTGGCCAAACAGTATTGCATTTGATACAAATTTCTATGTTATAATTTTGAGAGTCTGACTAGCTGAAAAACAAACAAGTGGCCTTCCCTTTTAACAAATTGGCACAAACATGGCCAAATAAATCCACTTAAAACTTGAGAGAGTTTGGGAAGGAATTCTCAACACTAAAAAACAGAGTTTACAAAGCTTCTTGCTCTGTTTGCTGGCAGAAAGCAGAGATGAAGCTCTTTAAAGATGTTTCCCGACTCAGCTTTAGCAGTAAAAACTATGCAGCCTCTTTAAAAACGTCTTTGAAATTTTCTGCTTCATGGAAAAGTCTATTGGATACGGTTGGCCAATAAGCTAAAAATGGGTGCCCACAATATTACCAAAGAACTTTGGAAGACTGTCAGGCAGCGAGATGTCTCTGTCAATTCTAGAGTTTGGAAGTTGCTTATAATGCACTTCCTGTTTACTTAGGTAATATTATATCCTTCCGGGGTCTTTGATGGAGTTGAAAAATAGATAGTTATAATTATAGTTTTCTTTAGTTATGATAAAAGACAAAGTAGATATAAATATTGTAACTATAGTTGTTAAATGATAACTTTTGTTATATGCAATCTTGGTATGTTAAAGTTAAAACCTTCGTTTTTACTTAAACAGAAAAGGGGAGGATATGTGGGAGGTGATGTATGCTGTGAATATGTTTTATTGCCATTGGTTAACAAAGAAACTGCTTTCACCCGCTGACCTAACAGAGTAAAACCAGGCTGAAAGGGAAATAGATAGAGAGTAGGCAGAGCCAGGGAGAAGCCATGTAGCTAGCCGCAGGAGACAGATGCACTGAAAGCTTCCTGGTAAGCTACAGTAACATGACAACACACAGATTACTAGAAATGGATTAGTTTAAGATATGAGTTAGCCAGAAATATGCTTAAGCTATTGGTCAAACAGTATTGTAATTAATACAGATTTCTGTGTGATTATTTTGGAAGTCCTGGTAGCCAGGAAATGAACAAGTGGCCTCCCCCAACACCCATGGATTTTATACTTCATAAAAGCACAACTGCCACTAAAAATTAAATATGGCTTCCAGAAGAGATCGATAAGAATTACTAAAATGAAGATTTTCTGAAATATAATATTTTCCTAATGTAATAAACTTAGTGACAGGTAAATGGCAAATCAAGTCTACGTTATGATTCTTTCTCAATCCACTCAAGAAAACAAACAAGGCTGGAAGGAGTATAGATAAACACAGAACATTTGGATAATGGTAATGTATTAATTAGACCATTCCATAGTGCCTGTATTAATTCATCCTTAAATAATTAAATTTCAGCTACCATATGAAGCAGCTATCTTATGTCTGAATCTATACACACAAGCCTGACTGCTTGCTATAGAATAGAACGGCCTCTCTTCCTACATACTCATATATAGTCAATCAGTTGTTGATATGTTCGCTTTCTCAGATATGCTTTATCTGGGAAGTAGTTTATAGTATATATTAGGGTCACTGATATAATTCAAAATGACAAGGATGCTTTTTACGGGCAAGCTAAATTCCAAATTACAATGAAATAGATCCCAAACAGACATAGCAAACATTTTTTCTGTAACCCACTATACTGTTATCAATATATAAAAATCTATGTTGTTAATTCAGAAAAGATGGTTAACAAGCTTGCAGAAAAACTTTTTTGTGCATTTTAAGCGTAGAGACTTCAAACTAAAAGTTGACTTGAGGTGGAGGGCTGAAAGAATCTCAATCTGATAAAGTGACAGAAAGATTCCTTCAGCTTCACTTGTTCTTACTCTCTATTCTATGACAGTAGGAGGAGCTTGTTCCTCTGTGAGCATGACATTGGCAGCATATGGGCAGTTCATATATAGGGATAACAGCCTTCTAACGGTCAGTTTCACTGGCCAACTCTAGCTGCTCTGTCATCCTCACTTGGGCAGTCAAGCATCCCCAGATTAATAGATTCCCAGCAAGTCTACCTTTAGTTATTATTACTTTTTTTTTTAGCTGTGTACCAGTAGACAGATCTGAATGGCCTAGAATGCACTATGTAGACCAGAATGTTCTCAAATCTTCAGATACTGGAAAACCTCTGTATCCTGAATACTAGCATTGAAGGCATGGCTATTGCACCCATGGTGTTTGGGGTTTTCAGTTTTATCTGCTTAGATCTTCACTGTTCAAAATGCTGCTCCACATCTATGACCATTCAGTTTCTACAGCAGTTTTCTAATTCACTGATGCTTTTAGATCCTTAGCATTACTTACTGAATTTTCTTTCCTTTCAGTCCTAAAATATCATGAAATGTTGGAGTTTCTTTACTCTCTTTTACACACTGCCCCCTTTTCCCTCCTAATATCATTGCTCTGGTTTTAAAACTACTTGTCAGAGACCAACTTAGAAATGTGATTTACCAGAGTAGGGGCATGGGGATTGGGAAATTAAGTAAAGAATATGACGATGCAAGTGAAAATAATAAAACAGAAAACATAGAATAATAACGTGAGGGGGTTCCAGTGAATACTGAAACCACCCCTGTTTAATTTCCACTTGCTTAAAATACCCATGACATCAAAAGGTAGGGGTAAGATAAAAAACAGCATTAACATCATACGAAGAAATGAACATACCACTTGAAGGTTGTGGGTTGCATTCTTAAGCATTGCCTTGCTAGAACAATACAAGTAACACTCACACCCTAGACCAAAACATTCTGTACACATAAAACTCTTTGGGTGGAATCCATTGTTATCTCCCTATGGGAGTAGGAATGTAGTTGGATCCTTAGGCTTTTTTATGGGTAGAAACAGATCTACTTCTCTATACCTGAAATACAAGGTCTGGATATTAGCCACACCTGTCGACAATAGCTTAAGAGAGAATAACTCTCTGATCTAAATCTAGGTGGGACATTTTGTTTGTTGAAGGTAGAAACAGACAATAACCTTGAAGGACTAGAAATGAGTTCCAACTCTCTGACCTTTGGTCAGGGTGGAATGGGAACAACTTTGAGAAAGCTGAAACTCTCTGACCTTCAGAGAAGGTAGAAATAGACTCGTAGTTTTGGGCCCCCACAACTACTACTGAGTCCTTTTAGTGGTACACTTAAATACAGGGTTATTTTCTGGAGTGTGACTGTTCTCCCAGGGACCATGTTTCTGAAGGGATCTGAACCTCCCTTCTCCAGCAGCCATCAACTCTCAAGAGCTCCTCAACTAAGAATGTAAATCTTTCTGTCGTCCATACTCTGATTTCATCTGGTTTGAAATGTTCTTGTGCACAGCTTTACAGCCACTGTGAGTTCCTTGTGTGCAACAGTCCTGTCACCTCCATGAAACACTATTTCACTATGGACAATCAGTGCAGTCTCTTACAATGTTTCCTAGCCAAGTTCATCATAATGATCCCCGAGCCTTGGTAACATGAGATATGATTTCCCATTTGGAACCGACCATTCCACAGTCTCCTAATATCGCTACACTAACACGTGGTTACTCACCATCTACTGTAAAAAGAAGCTGTTCTGAAGATTAGTTCTGGAGATTCTTCTGGAAAGAAGCACTAATCTGTCAGTATGAATGTTATTTCTCACTAGCCTGTTTAATGCTTTGTCCACTTAACAGTATTAAATTTTCCCCTAGGGCCACTGACCTAGCTAGTCACATGTTTTGGGCCCATTTAATGCTATCCAGCCTGAATCCCACCTCCAGCACTCCTGATCATATTCTCAAAGGATTATACTACATATAAACTTTCTCAGTCATGATCATTACTTCTCAATTCATGATAGATAGAGAAGGAGTATATCTTGGATATCCACCAACTCATAGATAGGTCATACATCTATGATATATACACATAATTGAATATTGTTTGGCTGTAAAGAACAAATGAATTTAAGAAATTCTCAAGTGAACTGGTGAAACTGGAAATTGTCATTCTGGTTGAGGTAACCATATCTAGAAAGACAAATGCCACTTGCCTTCTTGTATAGCTTTGAATAACATAAGTCTAGCCAGCACAATTTAGCTAATATTGGCATCAATCCTTTAAAAAGTACACTACAATTTACTATATAAAAGATTCAGTACTATTTAAGAGAATATATAAGTTATGTATTTGAATTTTAAACAGAGGCTAATCTTTTCCTGAAGGAAACCTGACTTGTACAATTTAGTTAAAGTTAGGACTGTCTTTATTTAATATGAGTTATATATTATCTGTATATTGAAAGAGCTGAATAGAAAATCCCTTATTCCTTCATGAAACCATAATTAAAGCATGTAATAATATTAAGTCCTTAACCAAAATTTGTTGAATTGACAAAAGTGTATTGCAAATTAACAATGTCATAATTTCTGCCTTAGCAGCTTTCTAATTGGAGTTAAGAGCCACTCAACAAAAGAGACACCATTCCTGGTACTAGAAATGGAGCCAACTACCCAGAGTCTATGAAGTTGTGGATCTCAGAAGAGAATCTACAACCACCATTTTAATAAAATAATGTAATCCAAAATTGCACTCTAAATATTTGTGCTTATTTCCACAGATAAGCATAGTCCTCACCTTTCGCGGTAACTTGCCTTTGCAACATCAGAGACCGATACAGAAAGTCACACAATCAAAATGCTGAATTGTAAAGTTCAGTCCCAGTGGAAACATCTACAAAAGAATGCCCATATCTAAAACTCAGGAAACATTGCATAAGAAGGGCTGGAAATATTTTAAGAGCGAGAGGACCAGAGAGCTTTCTCTGAGACTGTGAATCCTAGTAATATCAAAAGCTACATGCATTAAGTCTTACCAACATGACTGCCTAAACATTAACTGAGACATGATAAAGTAGATGGGATAAAGCCCATGAGGCCCCAAACCCACACAAAAAATTACACACAACTAAGGAGCAGTGCGAATGAGAGAAATAATTCGTCTTTACAGATAAAAACACAATATTTGATTCCCTATCACAAATGGTCAGCCCTAAAAACATACATAAATTCATACTGAGAGATTGTTTAGGAATATGCATGTTTATACAAATATGCATGTTACAACAATTAAAGAAAAAGAGAGTAAAATTAGAAAGAAAGAAAGTGATATATTGGAGGATTTGGAGGAAAGAAAGGTAAGGAAACATTGCAATTGTAATCCTAATCATTTTTAAAACTAAAAGGATGACAAAAAACAAGGCTACCATTCTTAATGAGAAAGCAGAATAATAAAAAGAGAATTTATGTTTAAGATATGTTTTCTCATATCCAAATTGTTAAATCATATTTGTATAGAAATAGTTAAACCAGTAGAACCTAGACAGCTGTCATGTGTGCACGTAAAGAAAGATAAATTAAGATATGATGTGCCTTGTAAAGACAAGATTATCTACAGTGTTTGTGTCTGAATGTGAGTTTTATATAAAGATGTAATGTGAGATGAACTCCTACTGGGTAGACATCCCAGTGAACTTCTCAGGGCATCTTTCAAACATGCCCTCTGCAACATAAAACTCCTTGATTTCATTAAGAATTTTTAAGCACAGTTTTATACTTTGTGTTTTTAAAATTTGCTTATGTGCACAGGCTTGCTTTTTTTTTGTTTTTGGAGATATGGATATGTTGCTGTGTGGTAAGTAGTTATTTGTCAATAGAGTTCAGAATTTAGTAATTCACTCTCTTCTTGTTTTTGTTCTAGTTTTGAAGTAATTGTGCAGAAAAGGGCTATGTAGCATATAGTTTTTCTTGTGAAATAAATATAGAATATGGATAGTAAGAATGTTTCTATAAATAGTTAATAAGGCAGTAGAGTATTCATGAAATGATTCTACTACTTTGCATTAGTATTAACTTTGAGCAGTTCAGTTGATAATATGCTAATAAGTAATTCACCTGACATTTTTCATATATAAACTAATGCTATATTGTTGCCTTAGTTTGTATTTCTATAGAAAAATATTACTGAGTATACTGTATTGTTCTCATTGGCCATTCATATGCTTTACTTCTTTAATTATTTATGGAAATCTTTACACCATTGAACTGTGAAAAATTTTAATTATTTATTTTTAAATTTAAAATTTAATAAATTTAAAATTTAATAAATTTAAAATTTTAATTATTAAGGATGGAATTGTTTTGACTGATTTGTTAGAGTGGGCATATTTCACTGCAATTATCTGCCAGTTTAGTGTGGCTTTTGATTTTACTTAGTGTCTTTTAAATAATACAGATATTTCCTTTCTATGAAAAGTCACTGCAAACTTATAATTTTATTTTTCATGCTGTGCATTTTATCCAAAAAAAATTACTATCTAAAAATTAAATTGATACTTATTTATTTCAAGACTATTGTTTCTTCTGGTCAGTATCATTGATACAAGACAATCAGCACTAATTTTGTATTTAGATATTTCCATATACTATTTGATTGTGTAGAGAAAAAAATTGGCCTTTACTAAGAACCTCTATTGCAAGAATTTTATAGTTTCTAATTTGCAATAAAGTCTATGGTTTGAGAAAGAATCTATAAATTTTTGAAATGGAATTTATAAGTGGTTCAAGGCAAAACTTCATGGTTAGTTTTATGTCATAAACTATATGTGCATATGTATAGATTATCCAACAATATTCATTGCAAAGATTATCCTCTACCAGTGAAATGTTTGGCCTTTTTTGTTCCTATTTATGTCTAGATGTATTTTGTTTTATTGATGAATGTCTACTGTTACATGGATACCATTGACTTAGTGTCCTTTTATAGTGAGTTAGGATTGTGTTCAAAGGTTTTCAGATTTATTCTTTTATTTAATATTGTTTGGTCAGTTAATGTTGTTTGCATTTTCACATCCATTTTAGAGTCATATTGTCAATTTTTACTACCCTTTCTAAAACACTTTTGGAATTATGCTGCATGTTTTGATTACTCCAATGGTTAGTGTTAGCAAACATAATCAGTCTTCTAATTCATAAGCATAGTGCTATAGTTTAGCTTAAGAAATGCTTCCAATTCAGACTTTACCAATATGCTTTCATTTTTAGTTTATTTGTCTTTTCTGGAACTCATCTGTACATGGCTCAACTTTAGGCTTTTCTTTTTTTTTTCTGTATGGTTCTCTAAGACTAGAGGATCACAAGTTTTAGTACAGCCTGAGTTGCACAATGTAAACCCTGTTTCAAATCAAAAACAAATAAAATAAATATATTTTAGTATACACATATTCTTCTAAATTTACAGTTATTTGAAACTCATAGATCTGATAGTTTCTTAGATTTTCTTATCATAATTATTTTGGAAAATGGAAATTATTTAGGATTCCATTTTCTTTCTAATATATGTGAATATGTTTATTTACCTTGATTTATTATGAATGCATGGTTACAACCTCTTTTAAGATTTTTCCCCTTTGTTAGTTTTATTAAAATTCAAGTTTCTGTTTCCAAGTAGTTTTAGTTTAGACTGAACATCAGCCAGTTTGGATTTCTTAGTCACTTTTTCACTGACTACAATAAATGACAGCTAGTTAAACTTGTGAAGGAGAGCTCTATACATTTTAACAACCAAAAAAAAAAACAATGTAAATTATGTAGTATGCTGGATATAAGGACAGTTTGATAAGCAAAGTTATTTTATAGTCAGACAGCACAGTAATACTCACCAGAATACAAAATAAAATACAACCTAAACCTCATCTACTCCACATTCAACATTAATCTTTGTAGCTTGCAACAATCTGTGGAGTAATATGTAAAAGTAAAGATATGTTGACAAAGCTGATGATGATTAGCATACCCCTGTCTTAGTATTATATGTTAAGAAGGGTTAGAGATATCTATGGTGGATACAACAGATATTCATTCGTTGTCGGTTTTCATAAGTAAGCATACATCTTTCCTAATTCTTAAGACATTACCCTGCTGATATGAGCGTGTAAAGAATGTGGATTATATATTCAGGTTTATCAAGAGCCTCCCCCCGCCCCACTTTTATTCCAGACTCAGGGCCTTGAAACTTGAATTCACAGATAGATGACGAATTAAAAGAAGGAAACAATTTTTAATTCTTTTTACATACCAACCACAGTTCGCTCTCCTCCCCTTCTCTAGCTCTTCTTCCACTTTGCCCCTACCCATATCTATTCTCCAGAAAGGATAAGATGTCCCTAAAGGCTGATTGTGAATAAATGATACCAATGAAGAACTAACCAATCAGAAGAGGTCTGTTAATGTTCATTTAGCCTTTTTTTTTATAGTTATTTTAGAGTTGAGAGTATTCAGTGCTGCTTCGTTATATTCTTAGTGTCTTACAATGATTCCTGTGCATTTGTCAGGCAAACACAATGATATTTTATTCTTATGCACAGATTATGTATTCAATTTTGTTTTAAATTTTTTTTATTTATTTTTGAGAAATTCTTTATGAATGAACTAAATTGCCATTAAATAATTGTTACAATAAACTTTGTGGATCTCTCTAAAATGTTGTCAATTCTTACAACCTAACTGGGTAAGCAGATTTATCATACTTCTAAATTGCACAGACTAATAGATATTTTAAAAATAACAATTGCTCATTTGGATATGTTTAAAAAGACTTAATGCAGTTGTGCTGTGTGGGATAGCACAAACTCCCAATGTTAAGAAGCAATTTAAATTCCCAGGGGAAACATGTATTGACTCATATTAATAAGAAATTTAAACTAAGTATGAGGACTTAATATATTCATGGAGTAGATTATTTTAAGTCAAGGATATTCTCTCTTGAGCTGTAGCATTTGGTGGAGACATTGTTAAAGAATTTCATGCAGATGAAAAATCAAGAATATTTTCCTTAGATGTTAGAAGAGAGTATCAGATCCTCAGGAACAGGAGATACAGGTGGTTGAGAACCACCATGTGGCTGCTGAGAACAGAATGTTGGTTTTCTGCGAGAGGAAGATGTTCTTCACCACTGAGACAACCTCTCCCCACTGACATTCTGGATATCTTCCTCAAGGGTCGAGCCTAAAGATTCAGCCTGATTCTCCCTTCCATAGAAACCCACCTCCATCCTACCAGTTCTAAATCAGGTACCATGTCAAGAATCCTGCTCTAAGTTTCTCATACACTGCCTGTTCCACAGTAAAACCCAAATATTCTCATTATACCTGCCCTGCCTACCTTTAAACACGCAGGTCCCTTCCAGATCATAGCCAACCTATAAAGTTATGTCTATCTCAACACAGGCTTAGAATAGAAAACACTTTCTGTACACTAGCTCTATCCCTTCTGTTTACCTGACTATTTTCCACTTAAGTCATTTACTGTCTCTAGACCCCATCCAACAGTAACTCCTCTCTTCTGTCCCAATCTGCTTTGACCATATTAGATATAGAACAAGGAAAATAAGTCCACATGCTCAGATCTCTTTACAAAAATACAAAAAAAGGATTAAAATCAAATAGTGTCTCACCTACAAACTTTCCAATCTGCAGATTTTTGCCACTAAGGATTATGTTAAGGATCCCCAAAATAGAGAATTTAGGAGAAGCATCATGAACTTCTTCAAATAATTCAAGAAATTCAAAGAAAACCTTAAAAATTAAAGCAAAAAACAAACAAGTGAACAAACAAAAAACAGCTCAATGAAATTAAGAAAAATAAATGCATTAGTGATGTCCAAGCAAACATAAAATTAAGGCTCATGAAAATGATGAAGATACCACAGGACTTGAGAAACAGCGAAGAAGACTCTAGCTGAAATGAAGAGGGAATGGAAAAACACAATATGCCAACTAGAAAACTCACAGAAAATCTGTATGTATAAAATGAATCAAGCAGAAAACTGAATACCAAGATTCAAAGATATTGTAGACAATGGTATGAAATGTGGGACACCATGAAAGTACCAAACTTAGATGAGGGAGATACTTCAGATCTTCAGTAAGATCATAGAAGAAAGCTTCCCCAGACCAAGAAAAAAATATACCTACCCAGATGCAAAGAGCACACAAACCACCAAATATAAAAGACCAGAAAAGAAAATCCCCATGACATATTTAGTTAAAGCACTAAGTATAGTGAACAAAGAAAGTGTATTGAAAGTCACAAATGAAAAAAAGTTCTATTGTTAGGAAAGTCAATCAGATATCTGGTTCACAGTGGACACACTTAGAATCAGAAGAACCAAGAGCAATGCATTGTAAATTGTAAAAGACCCTCGCATGCCATGTAGCCTAAAATACCCAGCAAAACTACTGGCCACTGCTGAAGGAAAAAGAATCATCCCAGGCCATTAAGAGCCTAAAAAAAAAAATCATAGGTAACAAACCAAGCCTAAAAAACATTACCAGAAACAATATTATAGGCTGAAAAGAGGACTACCTAAGCCAAAAGACTGTGAAGAATACAAAGCCATAGTAATTTTTTATTCTTCTTTATATATGAAATCCCAGCTGCAGTTTCTTCTCCTTTAACTACTCCTAGTCCCTACCCTCTCACCTCTTCTCTCCTCTGTCCACTCCTCCTCCCTTCAGAAAAAAGCAGGCCTCTGAGGGGTATTAACCTAACATTGCATAACTAGTTAGAATAAGACTAGCAAACCCATAGTTATTAAAACTCAAAGTACTCTGAGAACACAAAAACAGCATCAAAAATGAGCAACAAGCCTACACACATTTCAATAACTTTAATGTCAATGGTTTCAGTTTTCCAGTCAAAAGACACTGGCTGACTGTTCTGAAAATGAAACAAGATCCATTTATCTGTGGTCTTCGAGAGACACATCTTAGCATTAAAGATGGGCACCACTTAGAGTAAAAGGATGGACAAATGTCTTCCAGTCAAATAGTCCAGGAAGCTGACATCACTATCCTAACATCTGACAAAGTAGATGTCAAGCTAAAAGTAATTAAAAGAGACAAATTAAAACACGTCATTCTAATTAAGGAAACAGTTTACCAAGAAGACATTAGTATCCTAAACGTATTTACACCAAACTCAGGGACACCTGATGTGGGAGTGATGAGAGAAAAAACTGCGCCCATGTTCCCAAAATATTGTTTATAAATGTTCTTTTACATTTAAAGGGGGATATGATATAGGTATGAATAATTTGCATTGGTATGGATTTTAAGGTCAATTTTGTTATATGTATATGTATTTTTGATCTTGAATAAGGTGTGATTGTGTAGTTCATTTTTAAAATATAATGTATAATTAGAAAATATAGGTTGTTGATGGATAATCATAATAGTCAAGTTTGTAGTCATGTTACTTAAATTTTCTAGATATATAGAGATATATTTCAGATAGGCATTCTTCATATCTCTCAAAGGCTACAGAATATGGCATTTAAAATATTTTAATAACTTAGGACTTTTCATGACAATGAGACACGTCTGCTCCTGGCAGCACCAATCTACTTCGAGAGGAAGATGGGCATCGAAGAGGATCCTTATGGAGCTGGATAGCCATTTGGGCAAGAAACTGCTCTTGCCTGGACTGTTGCATAAAATGGACACAGAGAACCCGCAGAGAGAAGACTGCTAAACTTGCCTAAAGGTGAGACGGTCTTTTGGGGTTCATGACTCATGAAAGAGTCTGCGAGACATTCTGCAGGACACAGCAGATAGTGACTGAACTGTCTTTGAAATTTCCTGCTTCATGGAAATGTCTGCTGGATACTATGGGCCTGAAGGCTAAAGATGGATGCCCCAACCATACAAAAGAACTTTGGGTAACTATCCAGGCAGCAAGAAGTCTCTGTCATTTCTAGAGTTTTCTTATTTCTTGTTTACTTAGGTAATATTATATACTTCTGGAGTCTTTGATGGAGTTGAAGAATGGATAGGTAGTTATAGTTTTCCATTGTTATGATAAAAGATAAAGTAGATATAAATATTGTAACTGTAATTCTTACTTAAAAACTGTTTTGCTATATGTAATTTTACTATGTTAAAGCCTTTCTTTTTTGTCTAAACAGAAAAAGGGGAAATGATGTGGGAGTGATTTCTTATTAATAAAGAAACTGCCTAGACCCATTTGATAGGCCAACCCTTAGGTAGGCGGAGTAAACAGAACGGAATGCTGGGAGAAAGAAGCTGAGTCAGGGAGTCGCCATGGTTCTCCCACTCCAAACAGACGCAGGTTAAGATCTTTCCTGGTAAGCCAGCTCGTGGGCTACACAGATTAATAGAAATGGGTTAGATCAATATGTAAGAGCTAGCCAATAAGAAACTGAAACTAATGGGTCAGGCAGTGTTTAAAAGAATACAGTTTCCGTATAATTATTTCAGGTAAAGCTAGCCATGCGGGCGGCCGCGTGCCAGGGACGCAGCCCTGCTGCTCGTAACACAACAGACACCCAATTTCACACACAGAGAAGAAATGCTACTGGATTTAGAGTCATAGATTAACATCATCCTATGAACAATAGGTGATTATTTAAATATCCCACTTTCTCTAATAGACCATTCTTTGGGCACACACACACATGGGCACATACCACACACTGATAGCAGAGCAAATTAGCAACAAATCTAGAAGTATATGGGAAAAATGAATTTTAATTGAGGAATAGTCTCCATCAGATTAGTTGTTGGCATGTCTGTGTGCCATTCTTTTTTCTTCTTTTGACTGTTGGTTGATTTGTTTAGGGTCCATGCCACTATGGGTAGATTCCCTTTAGGTCTGTCTGTGCTATATAAGAAAGATAGCTGAGCAAGCCATGGGAAGCAATTCATTTAGCAATTCCCACCATGGTCTCTGCCATAGTCGTGACTCCACATTCCTGCTTTCAAAACTTACTCCCTTCCTTTCTTTAGTGATGGATTGTGCCCTTGAATTATAAATATTTTCCTCTTTTTGGTCAATGTTTTAGTACAGCAATAGAGAAGCAAACTGAGACAGGTCTTTTATACTGCTTATTTTCTTGATGATTTTTCTCCATATTTTCGTATTTATCTACTTTGGTAGCTTTCTTGTCTATGGTTTAACAGATTTCCTCTGTTTCTTTTTCATGTTCTGGTTATGTTTATTATCTGTTTTTTTGAATTATCTATTTGGTCCTTAAATTTTTGAATGATATATATATATATATCATTGAATCATATATATATGTCAGTGCACTGCATGTCTTCAGTGTCCTCAGAGGCCAGCCTGAAGAGGCTTTAAATTCCATGGTTGTAAGTCACCCAGGCATATGCAAGGAATGGAACCCAGGACCTCTGTAAGGGTGACAATTGTTTAATCTCTGAGCCAGTGGGCTAGCTCCCCTTGAATTTTTTTAAAGTAGTACATTTAAATCTATTCCTGTATCTCTCATATATATATATATATATATATATATATATGAGACATATATATATGAGACATATATATATATATTATTTTATTATGTTGATAAATTGTTACTCAATCTGTGGAATTTCCCTAGTGAAGTGTAATCTCATGATTTTTTTAAAAAAATGTTTCTGTACTTTGTTTTGAAGTTCTGTTTTTGTATGTCTTCTGATTTATAGATTGACATATAGTTCTTGCTTTTGGTTGGCTTTGTTTTATGTGAGTTGCTTGTTTTTGCATGGATACATGTTTGGGCAGAAAGCTGACAGTAGTAATAAGCTTGATGCTTGACAAAGGTTTCTCTGTTTGCTGCAGCAGACACTGTGTTCATCACTTGTGCCCTATGAGGCTTACAGGTAGGAATGCTAAGGTTAGTTGATAAACTTGATTCTGTCTTCAGTGGCAGATGTTGCTACACAATGCCACATCTCTTCTGCTTTGAGATTTCTGGGAGGGGATTTCAAAGAGAATCAGAACTCTGCAAGAATGTTTTGGAGATGACAGCAGCTTTTCTACATCAATTGCTTCTCAAATATTCCTGTTCTCAGTTGGCCAGTCTGACAATCCCTAGAGTCTTAAGATTTCTTCCCTGCTGATTGCTTGCTAGTTCTGGGTCTTTGTGCCCTACTCATACATAATGTGAAACAATGCTTCATCTACCACATACTGTGCACTTGATATGTAATTATTAAATCTACAGTTGAACTTAACGTTCACATATTTTACTATGTACTATTTTTAAAGATAATAATATAACAATCAATGTGTCACAGAATATTTTCAATGTGCTAGAAATCTGTGCCTTATCTACTTATCCCTTCCTAAACTGCTGATTAATGATCATTTAAATGTTTCTTTGATTTTGATCTTTTTAGAATGGTATTTCATCACATGTAGTTTTTTCAACCTTTCAATTTAATTATATATAATTCAGGTTCCTTGGAGAGCTTTAATTTTTTAAATTTCTTATTTTTTAACTACTTATTTACTGCATAATATTTTATTGTACCAGAGATTGCTTATCTATCCATCTACTGAAGAAAGCCCTGACTGCCCCAAAACTTTACTAATATTTTAATTTATACCTACCTATGTATCTATTTTATGTGTTCATTAATATTCAACTTATGTAGATAAAAATAAAAGAGTACAGAAGCTAGACCAAAATACAGGAACTATTCTCAGTTTAGTGAAATCTTCTAACAGTTATTTTCAAAGTGCCTTTACTTTTGTTTTTAATGACTATTCCAACCAGCAATTGATGCCAGTGCTTGAACCTTTTTCTTTGCTATCATTTGTATTACCAATACACCATAAACATTCTAACACTTATATAAAATGATTTCTCTGCTGTTTTAGATACTCAAATGATTTTATGTTTTGATGACCTATAAATCTTTGGTAAAGTTTCAGATCATTTGGGCATTTTTAAAACATCTTTTATTTTTGTTTTTAATTTTTGTTAAGGTTATTGTCAGTGCTTGACTATGCTCCAAAATTTGGTAGTAAGGCCCTACTATTAAAGATACCACACAATATGAGTAATAAAACTTGGAGAAACCAAGTTTACACTTACTTAGAAGTTTCATCATTACTGGCTAGATTTCATGGTATCAGAGGGTGTCACAGGCAGATCTAGAAGAATAAAGTAAACCTCTGGCTCATCTAGCGATGAATACTGTAAAATACAATGGTAACTGGCCTGATAAGGTGCACTACTTTAAGATTTAAGACTACAAAGAATTCATGGACTATGCATCTAGAAAATCAACACAGGATGTGTCTTCTTTTTTTGTTTGTTTGTTGGTTTTGTTTTTTTTTGTTTTTAATTATTTTAAGAGTATATTCTATAGATTAGTTTGTTTTAGTTGCCATAAAGCAATAAAGTTTATCAAATTTTGATGTCACAGATTAAATGTTGGTAATATATGAAGAACCCATTGCTAAAGCCTAGTTCACTTCAATCTTCTCCTGTGTCATCTTTTAATTGGTCTATAGTCATGTCTTCTTCATTTAAAGTTCAAGTTTATTATAATTTAATTTTTAGAAAAAGAATAATATTGTGTTTAAAACAGTGTAAGCTTTTCTTCACTGCTAAGATGTGGTTAAAATTAGCAAAACAGGAAAAAACTCAGGCTAACCATTCTGGGAGCTTTTAAAGGAATTAATTTTAAACAAAATGAAGCTATGAGTCAATGGCAACTGTAGAATTTGTAAAAGGATACTGGATTTAAAGTATTTGAAAAGCTTATTTGAGTCAATAAGCTTTTATGGGGGAAATATATGAGATCTGGATAATGAAAACAACCAATAAAACCAAGATTCCAGGCCTGAACAACTACATGAATAATTGGGCCATTTGTTAAAATGGAGAGTACTTGGCAAGCAGTGTTGGGGGTGTCGTCATAGACATAAAGATCATTTTTGATAGATCATTGTTAAAATTTCTATTTAAGAATCCAAGTAGAAGTACCAAGTGCCAAATGAGCCATATGAATTTCGAGCTTATGAAATATGTTAGGAAGAAAATATAAACACTGGAAATAATGGCCTGTGGGTGATGTTAAAGGCCCTTGAATAAAGCAAGTACCAAGAATGATGACAGAGAGAAAGAAAAGAGCTTCTGGGTCTTGGGACATGCTAGAATTTATAAGTTAGCTAGCGGTGGTGAATCTCCCAGTGTTTATCAAGGAGGACTGTTGGCAGGAGAGGTGGAGATGTTTCCAGGAGCATTAAGACGTGGTAAATTCTGTTGAGGAGTCAGAAAACTAAATGAGAACTAAGAATTAGACTTGGAGGCCTGTTAGTTAGTCATTTTGATGAAGAAATGTCATGAGAGAAATGGATGAAAACCTGGCTGGAATAGGTTCAAGGTCTCATGCTGGGAAAACATTACAAGCAGCTTCTTCTAAGAGGTCCTTAGTTGAGATCTTGAGAGAGGTCAGGGATGGGAAATGGAAGAATTATTCATAGTTTGGGGGAATAAGTAAGTTCTGTTTTGCTATTGATAATGCTGATTCAAGCTAAAGTGTTTTGCCAATCCAAGCTTATTGCAAAGAAGATCACCTCTTCTATCTTCTTTTTAATAATCTCTCATCTCCTATCTGCAGTGATACTTTTTATTTACATATAATATATTCCTGCTAAAAAACTGTGGACAAATGTTGATTGATAAGTCCCTAATACTTAGGATTCTAAATATTTCAGTCCTGCCCTTAAATGTGATGGGTCCCTGATACTCTCTAAGGAGACATATGCACAGAGGACAGGGCCAACAAAATGTTATTATAGATGACTTACCTGTTTCTGTACCACTCAAAGCAGTTTTGTATTGAGCTCTGGACCAGAAGAAACTATATGGTATATTATTTTCATATTGATTATTTTTTATTCTCATTACTATTCTGCCTCCGTTCTTTTCTAGTTTGATTAGTAAGGGAATATCTAAGAATACTACATTGATGGGTAAGCAGGATACTGACACTTTTGTCTCATGTAAGTACCTAAAGTTTAAAAGCTTCAGAGGCCTTTGTTAAGAGCCAATCAGAGTTCTGAAATGTTCTAACTCAAGAAAAATGTTCCATTTTATGCGCCAACAAACGTACACTACCAGAAATGTGATTGCTCAGTACAGACCAAATCTCTGTGCTTTTTAACCCAGTGTTTATTATGGTATGTGATAGTGGTAAGTAATGAGAAAAGTTTACTGATTTATTATTTTAAATTGAGCATATAATCATCTTTACCTTCTAAAACAATTATTCAAGTTCTAAGCATCCATAATACCTATTATCATTTGAAATGTTAGTAGGTGTTATCCTCATTATGTTTCAATTATTTTTTTAGGTTCTGTCATACAAGTTTATAAATCTAATTACAGAAATAATTTGCCTCAGGTTTGCTGCTTTATGATCATGTATATTTTCAAATTTACCATCAATTATCCTCACTGCAAGTAGGATTACTTACAAAGGTACAATGGGAGACTCTTTGAGTTCAGTGTTTCTGAAAAATTCTTAGGTGTGAAAGTACCAGTGCTAATTGATTAATATCCCTCATTGTTTCTTGCAGATTAGTTACTTAAATATTGTACATTTTCAAAGACTTTAATATATAAATATTTTATTTGAATTATATTTTAATTTTTGAGATTATAACACAATCACACTTATTTCTCCTTTTGTCCCTCCATATATACCTAATTGACCTTTCAAACTTATGGCCCCTCTTTTCATTAATTGTTACTATATATATATATATATATATATATATATATATATATATTTCTAAATGCCTAAATATAACTTGCTTTGTCTGTATAATGTTATGCAGTTGAACACACTGACTGATCAGGCATGGATATTGTACTGATGCTAGAATAATCCCAATATTTTTTACCAAAGGCTGTTATCAGTAGCATATAAGGCACATTCTAAACATGATGTAAAACTTTGTAAGATAATATATGCATTTTGTAACTAGTTGGTAAGTGATTTTGACACTTTTAATTTTTAACTACATTTTATTTGTTACAAAATGTCTTTCTAAACAACTATATATGTGCTTTAAGTGGTTCATTCAAATTTATTTGTACTACACAAAATAAACTAATTCAATTCTTAGCATTTTTCTATTTTTCTAATATTTTAGATATAAACAGTATTTCTGGCATCAAATATAGGTGAATTGTCAAGATGTATAATATCACAATATCATAAAATTTGTTATCTGAAACTAGAATACATTTTAATAAATGTATTAATAAATTAATTAATATGCTTGGGTATGTTAAAATAAAATTGTTTAAAATTTAAACTTTAAATTAACCAGCTTCAAAAGTGTCTTGCAAATCTTTCATATCAATATACTGCTGTCTATAAAGACAGAGTAATATGTAACAACCATATTTACACAGTATTTTAATTTTTGACACTTAATATAACTCTTTTGTATCATTCATCGTTCATTCAATTTGTATAAGACATTGATGTATTTTTGCAGCTTCCATGAATAAAAACATCATAAAGAGACATCTAACTCACTGAACTAACCAAGATAACCTTATATTAAGCAAGAATATGCTCTTTATATATCTTTATTTTTAATTTCTTGGTGTTTATATTATTTCCATCTTTAACCATCCTGCTAAAATTTACTTCATTTTATGAACTTATTAGAATGATTTCATCATTTTATAGCTGGAAATCATGATGCTGTCCTTAGGAAACTTTTCGGATAGTTTTAGAATATGATTTACCTCTTGGAACTTGACTCAACTTCTCTCTGCAGGAGCTACCACTTCTGCTCTTCCCTATTTCCTATTTTCCCCTAGTCATCTCTTGTGTATTTCTACAGATCAGATCATATCCCATCTCCCATGGAAAGCTTTCATGATAAATACAGGTCCCTAACACAGATCTGTATTCTGAAATCTATGATATCTATTTGAGTAACATTTGAGACATTTCTTAAATTTGCTAAGTATACTTCAAAAAGTTTTTAATGTTTCTTTTCTTTAAGTTAAAACTTTGAAAATATTTGCAGGCTTTTCTAGGTGCACGCATGTGTATGTGTGTTTATATTAAACATATGAAAATACAGAATATTTACTTATAAATATTGTGCTGAAGGCATTTTCACTAAGAAGTTATTAATACACAATCTGAAGTTTCAGCATTATCTATTTATCCTCCCCTTGTATGCTTTAAATCCACCAAAGACAAAACGTGAAAGGTACACATTAGTTAGCAGCTTAATTGTTCACAAAGATAATTTATTTATGCTTAGACCATCTAAGAAGGTATAATCATTTTTCAATGGAATTTATAGCTTTGTTCTTCATGTGTCTTTAGAGGAAGTGAGCATTGTGCAAATGTCAGCAAGCATCACTGTGGCTGTATAGAATAGTTTTCTGGTTGTCCTTTGGTGTGTTAGTTCTATGAAATCTTGAAACACATTGTAAAAACATGACCTTGGGATGCACGGGTCATCAGAAAATGACAAATCTGTTCAAAAATAGGAGGAACCATAAACAGGCACTAAGTATTTAAGGGACAAAACTTTACAAAAATGTCTAAAATTTTCATCTTGTAAGTGCTACTTTAATGTTGTATTTTGTTATTTAATATTTGAATTGCAACATATTCAGATAAATATTTTATGCTTTTTCACCTGAGGCTAGGAGAAACAAGTATACATATATATATGCATATATGTATATGTATATATGTATATATGTACATATGTACATATGTGTATATGTGTATGTGTATATATGTATATATATGTGTGTGTGTGTATATGTGTGGATGTGTGTGTGTATTCAAAGCAACCAGACCCACCTTTGCTAAATAAAATGACATAAATTATATGGCATTTTGTGCATTTCAGTGATGCAGTGAACGGACTCTCTGTTTAATCAGACACATCCTGGTGTAAATTGCCTAAGTACCAGCTTTTTTACATCACCTTCTCTGGCAATGAGACCTGGCAATGAGAACTTTTTGTTCTCCTGAAATAGTCTCATACTAGCCTCTTATTTCTGTCCGATCATGGCTACAATTCATCTCCAACATATAGCACAATAATCTCCAAACATTTTAAATCCAATCACTTTGTTCCCTCAAAAGGTGCTTTTCACAGTGTTCTTAAGCCTAGAGAATTTATATAAAAATCATTTCAGTTGCACTCAAAATAAGCTTTATGATTTAACTCTAACCCTCTTCAGACACCTATCCTCATGATGCTCATGATTTTCCCATTATTTTAGGAGAGACCTATGCTAAACCACAGCATCTACTAAATGCACCATGCATATTTATATTCTGGGATCTTTGGCTTTTGTCTTAGCCTGCTGAGTGTCTCCTGACTGCCAGGTACATAGAGAGCTTTGGTTCAGTGTTTAGATCCGGGAGCACATTTGTCAGGTATCTTAATTTGTTTGTTTTATTTTCTTGTTATTTTTTTAGCTCCTCGGTATTCTCAAACTAATGTGATAAGATAGCACACTGCAGCCACATTTTGACCGGTGTACAATATGTAATATAAAGGTCAAATTTACCTATGTATGTACATGTCTATTAACCTGCTCTGAATAAATGATCAACCAATACCTCTCAAGGATGAAATGGAAAGCAAACTAAATTAATTTCAGGGTAAATAAATAATGTAAATAAAATAGAAGACATACAACTTTGAAAGGTAAGAATGAAATTAAATGCTAAGAGTGCTCTGAATCTTAAATTGTGATATTTATACATGTTCCCAAAAAAGAGATTAGAGTTTCAGGTTTGTTTTTTTTTTTAACAATTCTATAAAAGAAAAAAATATCCTGTGTGAAGAGGAAATACACCAGGATTACTTTTGTGCTGTTTATTCTTTCACTTCAAATCTTACAAAGTGGGCCTTGAATTTAAGCAGAAAGAGCCTATTTCCTCCCATGACATTTGTGTCCTTATTGCAGCAGTGCATGCGGCTCTCCAGGCCAGTTGGCATTGTAGCTCACAGCTGGGGAAGACTGCTGATTGCTTTTATCCTCTGGCAGCTGAATGGCAGCTTCTAGCACTATTAGGCTAGCCAGTAAGAATGAAATTTCCTAGCGAGTTCCAGCTTGATTTCTTCATGATGTGTGACTCAACCATGTGTTATCCGCAGCAATAGGATAACATGAACTTCTGGAGGGAAATCAAAGCCGTAGTGATAGACCATAATGTTTAGGAGTCTCTGGACCACACTGGTCAACAAATCTTAAAGAAGCCCTGTTAGCCTGTGGTGCCTAGCAGGGGCTTTGATGCTCTTGCTCTGCTAGCTCCAGTTTTACTTTGCGTATCTATGTGTTTCTGAGTTTTAAGCAGTTTTTACAGTAGAAGTTTTCCATATATTGTATTCAAAGGGTTTCCATTGTTACTATCACTCCTGGTATTTCCTCCTCTAGCTGACCTTCCAGGTCCTAATCCTAATTTAGCACTTCTTGTTCTGGTATTCTGCCTTAAGTGGTTATTCCAATGAGTTCACAAAGCATATCCTTGCATAATTGTTTGTCATACAAAATTGACCATCCATGACATAGTCTGTTAAAAGTATCAACGAATTTCATAATGGCAATCCATGCCCCATAAGCTTTAAATCCTGAAAAGTAAAACAAAAATTTAATTAAATGTGTGTTTCAACATGATTTGCATGTGCTTGAAAGCAACATTTGTCTTACTATTAGTTATACCTGGTTCATGCTGGGCATCTGTATAATGCCATTTTTATCTTTGATTTATCTACTGTTACTTGGATCCATTTTTCCCAGGTAACTTTACTAATTATTCTGCTCCTCCCTTGTTTTCTGACTTTGTTTTCCAATCCTCTATTGTTAAGATTTACTATTTTGCACGGTAGTGAAAAGGTATTCTCTAGCTTTGAGGATAAAAACATGTTAAAAAGAACAATAGGGGAAGGATGAGAAGGGCATGTTCTCTAAGAAAAAAATATCAGAAAATAGAACTTTACTTTCCGAAAAATAGAACACTTGAATTTTATCTTTACTTTAAACTTAAGACACTTTGATGTCAAAAATCCGAGTCCCCCAACCAAATTATTCCATAGATTATATGCCATTTATCTTCAGCTAATACTTTTCTTTCTCTGATTGTTCATGCCTTCTTTAAAATATAAATTCATGATGTTCTGTATGTTTCTAGTGCTGGGTCTCAGTGAACATGTATTAGATCCCTTGGGTAAGACAGAACTAATGCCCTGTGGTCAGAAGGAGCCAAGTCAAGCTGAAGGAGGGGGTTGGAGAAGAAAGAAGAATGGCACTTGGCTTTTGTGTCCATATCTGCCATGATGTTCAATGTAGCTCTTTAGCTAAAAATATGCAGTTATTCAAATTATTTTCTTAAATCTTAACAGTAATAGTTCTTAAGTTTGAGAAGATAAATGAACATTTTTGTTAAAATACTGTTGGTATTTTTGTGGAGCACTGGAATAACACTAGCCCTAAATTATGTATAACAGAATACCAGATCTAGAACAGTTATATGTACTCTTTCATCTGTTAGAGAACATAAAGCATAGTTATAAAGCTACAGATAGTATTGATAATAGTTGACTTAAGCATATAACCCTCAGTGGGCTTTGCTCCTTGTTACTGGATGGAGCATCACTCAGGATGACATCTGTTCCCTGGTGCACGATTAGTGATGAATAATGCAGATGAATGCTTTGTTTCACTGACTATAATCAGAACTATTCATCTGGACATGAATTCCCACACTTCAGCCTGTTCTACACAATATTATGTCAACTTGACACACATTAGAGTCATTTGAGAGGAGGGAACCTCAATAAAGGAAATGTCTGTATAAAATAAGGTTTGCACTAGACCTGTAGGGCATTTTTAAAAATAGGGATTGATGGAGAAGGTCCCAGCCCATAGTGTGTAGTGACATCCCTGGCAGTGTTGGGTTCTCTAAGAAAACAGTCTGAGCAAGCCATGAGGAGCCTCCATTGTTTCTAAGTTAGATCCTGTCACTAAGTTCCTTCCCTGTTTGAGTTCTTGTCCTGACTTTTCAGAGATGCACTACAATGTGGAAGTGAAATTCAAATAAGCCTCTTCCTCACTTACTTTTGGTTATGGTGTTTCATCATAACAACAAAACTTCTCTCTAAGATACAACTTAACACTTGATTTGTTTTTGTAAAATGTAAAGTGTACTTTTTATTCATCCAGAATGATATTATCTTATGCTCCACTCTGAGTTAAAGTGAATTAAACTTTCTTTTTAAAATTGTTTTTATTGAGTTATATAGTTTTCTCTGCTCCCCTCCCTGCCTCCCCCTCCCTTCTATCCTCTCTCATGATTGCCACACTCACTATTTACTCAGAATTTTTTTGTTTGTTTTTTATAATTCCCATGTAGATTAGATGCATGCATATCTCTCTTAGGGTCATTTTTGTTGTCTAGGTTCTTTGAGATTGTGAATTGAAGGCTAGTTTTCCTTTGAGTTATGTCAAAAAGACACTTATTAGTCAGGATATTTTATACTTATCTTTCTGGGTCAGGGTTACCTCACTCAATATGATGTTTATTGAAATCCATTATGAAATCCATTCATTTG
Organism: Microtus oregoni; assembly: GCF_018167655.1. NCBI lineage: Eukaryota > Metazoa > Chordata > Mammalia > Rodentia > Cricetidae > Microtus > Microtus oregoni. Next base: position 74,119,804 of record NW_024543062.1, read on the forward strand.
CCCTCAAATTTCAAGATATCATTATTTTTTTGTTCACCACCGCCTGGCTCTTTTATACAAGTTAACCACATCTTCTTTATCCATTCTTTGGCTGAGGAACATTTTGGTTGTTTCCAGGTTCTGGCTATGACAATAATGCTGCTATGAACACAGTTGAGCACATGTCCTTGTGACATGATTGAGCATCCTTTGGGTATATACCCAAAAGTGGTATTGCTGGGTCTTGAGGAAGGATGTTTGCTAATTTTCTGAGAAATCACCATACTGATATTCAAAGGAACTGTACCAGCCTGCACTCCCACTAATAATGCAGGAGTGTTTTCTTTATCCCACATCCTCTCCAACGTAAGTTATCATCTGTGTTTCTTATCTTGGCCATTCTTACAGATGTAAGATGGAATCTTAGAGCTGCTTTGATTTGCATCTCTGATTGCTAAGGACATTGAGCATTTCTTTAAGTATCTTTCAGCCATTTTAGATTCCTCTGTTGAAAGTTCTCTGTTTAGGTCTGTACTCCATTTTTTAACTGGATTATTTGTTATTTTGATGACCAATTTCTTGAGTTCTTTGTATATTTTGGAGATAACACTCTGATGTGGGCTTGGTGAAGATTTTTTTCCATTCTGTAGGCTGTATCTTTTCTTGTAGCCCATAATGACTTTCTCAATCAAAATATCTCTTTCCTTGTTCTCATCTCTGTCCTTCCTCCATCTCAACTATCCCGTTCTTTCAAGTTCTCTTCCTCCCTTCCCTTCTCCCCTTCATTTCCCCTTCCACCCTTCCTTCTCCTCCACCTCCATGCTTCCAATTTTGTTAGATCTTTTCTCTTTTCTCTTTTCAGGTGAATCTATATATGTATTTCTTAGGGTTCATGTTGTTACATAGCTTCTCTAGAGTCATAGACTATAGGCTCATTATCCTTTGCTGGAATTTAATGGGCATTGCATTGAATCTGTAGATTGCTTTTGGTAAGATTGCCATTTTTACTATGTTGATTCTACCAACCCAAGGGCATGTGAGATCATTCCATTTTCTTGTGTCTAATTCAATTTCTTTCTTCAAAGATTTAACGTTCTTGTCATATAAGTCTTCTGCTTGTTTAACAGAGTTACTCCAAGATATTTTATGTTATTTGTGGCTATTGTGAAGGGTGATGTTTCTCTGATTTCTTTCTCAGCCCAGTTATCATCTGTGTAAAGAAGGGCTACTGATTTTTCGAATTAATCTTATCCTGCTACATTACTGAAGGTGTTAGGGTTGTACAAGTTCCTTGGTAGAATTTTTGGAATCACTTATGTAAACGATCATATCATCAGCAAATAGTGAGAATTTGACTTCTTTTCTGATTTGTATCCCCTTGATCTCCTTTTTTGTCTTATTGTCTAGCTAGAACCTCAAGTACTATGTTGAATAGATATAAAAAAGTGGATAACCTTATCTTGTTCCTGATTTCAATGGGATTACTTTGAGTTTCTCTCCATTTAATTTGAGGTTGGCTGTTCGCTTGTTGTATATTGCCTTTATTATGTTTAGGTATGTTCCTTGGATTCCTGATATCGCCAAGACCTTTATCATGAAGGGATGCTATATTTTGTCAAAGGCTTTTTCAGTATCTAATGACATGATCATGTGATTATTTTTCAGTTTGTTTATATGGTAGATTACATTGACAAATTTTTGTATGTTGAACCATCTCTGCGTCTCTTGAATAAAGCCTACTTGGTCATCGTGGATGATTTTTCTGATGTGTTGCTGGATTCTGTTTGCCCATATTTTATTATATTTGCATCACTGTTCAAGAGTGAGATTGATGTGTAATTCTCTTTCTTAATAATGTCTTTGTGTGGTTTAGGTGACAGGGTAATTGTAGTCTCCTAAAATGAATTTGACAATGTTCCTTCTATTTTTATTGTGTGGAACAATTTGAGTGGTTATGGAATTGGTATTAGTTTATCTTTGAAAATCTTGTACAAAGATTTTCTGTGTTGAAACCATTTGGTCCTGGGCTTTTTTTTCGTTAAGAGACTTTTGATTTTGTTTCTATATCTTTTAAAGTTATAGGTCTATTTAATTTGCTTATCTGATCTTGATTTAATTTTGTAAGTATATTTATATAGAAAATTGTTCATTTCCTTTAAGTTTTTCAATTTTGTTGAGTACAGGTTTTCCAAGTATGATCTGATGATGCTCTAGATTTCCCTCTGTGTCTTTTGTTATGTCTCCCTTTTTATTTCTGATTTTGTTAATTTGGATATTCTCTCTCTACCTTTTGCTTAGTTTGGATAAAGGACTGTCTATTTTGTTGATTTTCTTGAAGAGCCAATTCTTTGTCTCATTGATTCTTTGTATTGTTTTCTTTGTTTATATTTTGTTCATTTCAGCTCACAATTAGATTATTTTCTGCCCTCTAGCCCTCCTAGGTGAGTTTGCTTCTCTTTGTTCTTGAATTTTCAAGTGTTCTATTAACTCACTAGTGTGGAATTTTTTTCAGCTTCTTTATGTATCATGTAATACTATGAACTTTCCTCTTAACACTGGTTTCATTGTTTCATAAATTTGGGTGTATTTATGGTCAATTTTTTTGAATTTTAGGAATTTGTTAATTTCTTCTTTTATTTCTTCCTTGATTTAATTGGTGATTCAGGTGAGTATTGTTTAATTTCCATGTGTTTGTGGGCTTTCTGAAATTAGTTTTGCTGTTAAATTTTAATTTTAAGTCATGGTGATCCTATAGAATACATGGGTTTATTCCAGTTTTTTGTGTTTTATTTTATATCTGATGAGGGTTTTTTTGTTGTTGTTGTTGTTGTTACGTATTATGTAGTCAGCTTTTGAGAAAGTTCCATGAGGTGCTGAGAAGAAGATGTATTTTTTTATGCTTGGATGGAATGTTCTATAGATGTCTGCTAAGCATATTTGAGTCATTAATCTGTTAGTTCTCTTATTTTTTCTGTTAAGTTTCTATCTGGCAAGCCTGTCCAGAAGTGAGAGTGGGGCAAATGATACTTTCATTTTTACCATCATTTTACTAGTTATTTTATTCAATAATTTATGCATATTTATGTTATATCACTCATCTATTGATGTTCTAACATAAATTTCTTTTTGTTAACAAACGTAGAATTTTAAAATGTACCTTATAGCTAGGTGATAATGTAATGTTGAATGCCTTTAATACCAGCACTTGGGAGGCAGAGGTAGGTGGATCTCTGTAAGTTTGAGGCCAGCCTGGTCTACAAGAGCAAGTTTCAGGACTGGCTCCAAAATTTAAAGCATGGCATCTGCCTCACTTCCTCCCAGCATTCTGTTCTGTCTACTCTACCCACCTAATTTTATGACCTATCAGGCCAAGCAGTTTTCTTTATTGATTAACCAATGAAACAACAGATTGAGAAATGACCTTCCCACATCATATTTTCATATATTTTATATCTAATAAACACATTATTTGCAAAATGGAGTTTTGTTTTCAAGTATTTATATTTTGTATAAATTTTTTCAAGTTTTTTTATTCTAACTACTAACTCCCTTATGGCTGGTACCATCATTTTTCTTGTGATTTGATTATGAAGAGTTGCTTGAACTATTCTTAGTGGTTACCAGTATTATGCCCAGATTACTACCCAAAGAGAGACCACCAGAGAGGCCCAGACTGTAATAAGCAAGGTTTAATTAGTATAATACAAACATGTTCGGTATCTCTGTTTCCAACACCCCTTTGCAGCGAGGTAGAGAGAGGAGTCAAGAGTTCCTTTGTGGCGTTAGCTTATTTTAAAGGCACGAATCACAAGCAGCCCTTCTGGGCAGTCGGGGGCAGGTCTGGCGTGGGTGCAAGGTCTTTGCTTCTTTCCAACCTTCTGTGTTAGCAAGTTAGCAAGCAAGGCCACACTGTTTCTGAGTCAGAACATCCTTATTACCAGATAGTCCTGTCCTGAATCTATGCTTTGTATTCTCCCACGTCGGGGTTGAGGGTACTGTCCTTCCTGGGAGCATGAAGCTAGCCTGGGGTTTCTAACTTTAAAACATTTTGCTAGGAAATTTCTCCTTGCCCCTTTGAGAATAAGGAATGAGGGTTTTTCAGCCAGGTAAAATCTTTAATACTTGAGTTAAATAGCATTTTCTTTCCTTATACCAAGTGCTCACAAGGAACCAGGACTTGATATCACTTTGAAATACCTTCAGCTTTGATTGCTAATAAGTCATAGTTATAATTTGATTTCTAAGTTCACTCAACAGTTTGTAAAATTTTGTGGTAAGAAATTATTAGAAGCACCATCTTTCCTGATTTACCTAGAACAAGAATTAGATGATGGCTTCTGTTGTGAAGTTCTTCTGGGAAAGAACTCAGTTTTTGTTGAGTGGATGGCCACTGGGAGTCGGACCATGCTCCAGTGAATCTATGGGCACTAATATTGGAGCTGGTATTTTTTCTTCTATGCATGGGGTCACAACAGGGCAGGGCAACCTGACTGCTCTTCAGACTGGAGAGGGAGGGGGGAGAGTAATGGGGGGAGGGGGAGAGGAGTGGGAGGAGGGGGAGGGAAATGGGAGGCTGGGAGGAGGCAGATTTTTTTTTTATTGAGAAAAGAAGAAAAAAAAACATAAACAAAATTCAAGTTTCCACCTCCTCCCAGCCTCCCATTTCCCTCCCCCTCTTCCCACCCTTCTCCCCGTCCTCCAACCCTTCTCCCCCTCCCCACACTCCTCTCCCCCTCCCTCTCCCCTCTCCAGTCCACAGAGCAGTCCGGGTTCCCTGCCCTGTGGTAAGTCCTAGGTCCTCCCCCCTCCGTCCATATATAGGAAGGTGAACATCCAAACTGGCTAGGCTCCCACAAAGCCAGCACATTAAGTAGGATCAAAACCCCGTGCCATTGTCCTTGGCATCTCATCAGCCCTCATTGTTCGCTATGTCCAGAGAGTCCGGTTTTATCCCATGCTTTTTCGGTCACAGTCCAGCTGGCCTTGGTGAGCTCCCAGTAGATCAGCTCCACTGTCTCAGTGGGTGGGTGCACGCCTCGTGGTCCCGACTTCTTTGCTCATGTTCTCCCTCCTTCTGCTCCTCATTGGGACCTTGGGAGTTCAGTCCAGTGCTCCAGTGTGGGTCTCTGTCTCTATCTCTATCCATCACCAGATGAAGGTTCTATGATGATATGCAAGGTATTCGTCAGTATTGCTCTAGGATAGGGTCATTTCAGGTTCCCTATCCTCAGCTGCCCAAGGAGCTAACTGGGAACCTCATCTTGGGCACTTGGGAGCCCCTCTAGGGTCAAGTCTCTTGCCCACCCTAAAGTGGCTCCCTTAACTAAGAATTGTGGTTCCGTGCTCTCCTATCCACCTTTACTTTATCCCAATTCTCCTGTTTCCCCAAGTCCCCCCTCCTTCGCTTCTACCTTTTCTCTCCCCATCTTCCCTTACCCCCATCCCTCCCCACCCACAAGATCCCAATTTTCTTCCCGGCAATTTGGTCTACTTCCCTTAGCCAAGAGGATAACTATATGTTTTTCCTTGGGTTCACCTTCTTACTTAGCTTCTTTAGGTTGACCTATTGTAGACTCTGTGGCCCTTATTTATGGCTAGAAACCAATTATGAGCGAGTACATCCCAAGTTCATCTTTTTGGGTCTGGGACAACTCACTCAGGATAGTGTTTTCTATTTCCATCCATTTGCATGCAAAATTCGAGAAGTCATTGTTTTTTACCGCAGAGTAGTACTCTAGCGTGTATATATTCCATACTTTCTTCATCCATTCTTCCATTGAAGGGCATCTAGGTTGTTTCCAGGTTCTGGCTATTACAAATAGTACTGCTATGAACATAGTTGAACAAATGTTTTTGTCATATGATAGAGCATCTCTTGGGTATATTCCCAGGAGTGGTATTGCTGGGTCCATGGGTAGACAGATCCCGAATTTCCTGACAAACCGCCACACTGATTTCCAAAGTGGTTGCACAAGATTGCATTCCCACCAGCAATGGATGAGGGTACCCGTTCCTCCACAGCCTCTCCAGCAATTGTTATCCTTGGTGTTTTTGACTTTAGCCATTCTGACAGGTGTAAGATGATATCTCAAAGTTGTTTTGATTTGCATTTCCCTTATTGCTAAGAAAGTTGAGCACGACCTTAAGTGTCTTTTGGCCATTTGAACTTCTTCTGTTGAGAATTCTCTGTTCAGATCAGTGCCCCATTTTTTAATTGGGTTAATTAACATTTTAAAGTCTAGTTTCTTGAGTTCTCTATATATTTTGGAGATCAGACCTTTGTCTGTTGCGGGGTTGGTGAAGATCTTCTCCCAGTCAGTAGGTTGCCTTTTTGTCTTAGTGACAATGTCCTTTGCTTTACAGAAGCTTCTCGGTTTAAGTAGGTCCCATTTATTCAATGTTGCCCTTAATTTCTGTGCTTCTGGGGTTATACATAGGAAGCGATCTCCTGTGCCCATCTGTTGTAGGGTATTTCCCACTTTCTCATCTCTCAGGTTCAGTGTGTTCGGGCTGATATTGAGGTCTTTAATCCATTTGGACTTGAGTTTTGTGCACGGTGATAGATATGGGTCTATTTTCATTCCTCTACAGGATGACATCCAGTTGTGCCACCACCATTTGTTGAAGATGCTTTCTTTCTTCCATGGTATACTTTTAGCTCCTTTATCAAAAATAGGTTCATAGGTTTGTGGGATAAAATCCGGGTCTTCTATACGATTCCATTGGTCGACTTCTCTGTTTTTATGCCAGTACAACACTGTTTTCATTACTGTAGCTCTGTAATAGAGTTTGAAGTCAGGGATGGTAATGCCTCCAGAAGATCCTTTATTGTATAGGATTGTTTTGGCTATCCTGGGTTTTTTGTTCTCCATATAAAGTTGATTATTGTCCTCTCCAGATCTGTGAAGAATTTTGATGGGATCTTGATGGGGATTGCATTGAATCTATAAATTGCCTTTGGTAAAATTGCCATTTTTACTATGTTGATCCTCCCAATCCAAGAGCAAGGGAGGTCCATCCATTTTTTGGTATCCTCTTCAATTTCTTTCTTCAATACCTTAAAGTTCTTGTCAAATAGAACTTTCACTTCCTTGGTTAGATTTACCCCAAGATATTTTATGCTGTTTGTGGCTATTGTGAATGGTGAAGCTTCTCTGATTTCCCTCTCTGCTTCCATATCCTTTGTGTATAAGAAGGCGACTGATTTTTTGGAGTTGATCTTGTATCCTGCCACGTTACTAAAGCTGTTTATCGCTGTAAAAGTTCTTTGGTGGAGTTTTGGGGGTCGCTTAAGTACACTGTCATATCATCTGCGAATAACGAAAGTTTAACTTCTTCCTTTCCAATTCGAATCCCCTTGATCCCATTATGTTGTCTTATTGCTATTGCTAGAACTTCAAGCACTATATTGAAGAGGTATGGCGAGAGTGGACAGCCTTGTCGTGTTCCTGAGTTAAGCGGGATGGCTTTGAGTTTCTCTCCGTTTAATTTGATGTTAGCTGTCGGCTTGCTGTATATAGCTTTTATTATATTTAGGTATGACCCTTGTATCCCTAATCTCTCCAAGACTTTTAACATAAATGGATGTTGAATTTTGTCAAATGCTTTTTCAGCATCTAATGAAATGATCATTTGGTTTTTTTCTTTCAGTTTATTTATATGCTGGATTACATTCATAGATTTTCGTATGTTGAACCAGCCCTGCATCTCAGGAATGAAGCCTACTTGATCAAAATGGATAATTTTTCGGATGTGTTCTTGGATTCGATTTGCCAGTATTTTGTTGAGGATTTTTGCGTCGATATTCATGAGTGAGATTGGCCTGCAGTTCTCTTTCCTGGTTGAGTCTTTGAGTGGTTTTGGTATCAGAGTAATTGTGGCTTCATAAAAGGAATTTGGTAATGACCCTTCTGTTTCTATATTGTGGAATACATTAAGGAGTATAGGTATTAGGTCTTCTTGGAAGTTCTGGTAGAATTCTGCATTGAAACCATCTGGTCCTGGGCTTTTTTTGGTAGGGAGGTTTTTGATAACAGCTTCTAATTCTTCGCGACTGACAGGTCTGTTTAGATTGTTCACCTGGTCCTGGTTTAGCATTGGTAAATGGTATTTATCTAAAAACGTGTCCATTTCTTTTACATTTTCCAGTTTTGTGGCATACAGGCTTTTGTAGTAAGATCTAATGACTCTCTGAATTTCCTCTGTGTCTGTGGTTATGTCCCCCTTTTCATTTCTGATCTTATTAATTTGCGTGTTCTCTCTCTGCCGTTTGATTAATTTGGATAGGGGTTTATCAATCTTGTTGATTTTCTCCAGGAACCAGCTTTTTGTTTCATTGATTCTTTGGATTGTTTTCTGTGTTTCTATTTTGTTGATTTCAGCCCTCAGTTTGATTATTTCCAGTCTTCTACTCCTCCTAGGTGAGTCTGCTTCTTTTTTTTCTAGAGCTTTCAAGTGGGCTGTTAAGTCTCCAATATGTGCTTTCTCAGTTTTCTTTAAATGGGCACTTAGTGCTATGAACTTTCCTATCAGGACTGCTTTCATAGTGTCCCATAAGTTCGAGTATGTTGTTTCTTTATTTTCATTGAATTCAAGGAAGACTTTAATTTCTTTCTTTATTTCTTCCTTAATCTAGGTATGGTTCAGTAGTTGACTGTTCAGTTTCCATGAGTTTGTAGGCTTTCTGGGGGTAACATTGTTGTTGAATTCTAATTTTAATCCATAGTGATCTGATAAGTCACAGGTGGGTACTAATATTTTTTTGTAACTGTGTAAGTTAGCTTTGTTACCGAGTATGTGGTCAATTTTCGAGAAGGTTCCATGAGCTGCAGAGAAGAAGGTATATTCTTTCCTCTTTGGGTGGAATAATCTATAGATGTCTGTTAAGTCCATTTGCTTCATTACCTCCATTATTTCTCTTATTTCTCTGTTAGGTTTCTGTCTGATTGACCTGTCCATTGGTGAGAGAGGAGTGTTGAAGTCTCCTACTATTAGTGTGTGCGGTTAGATGGCTGCCTTGAGTTTTAGTAATGTTTCTTTTACGTACGTGGGTAGTTTTATATTAGGGGCATAGATATTCAGGACTGAGACTTCTTCCTGATGAATTGTTCCTGTTATGAGTATAAAATGTCCCTCTCCATCTCTTCTGATTGATTTAAGTTTGAAGTCAACTTTGTTAGAAATTAGTATGGCCACACCTGCTTGTTTCTTAGGTCCATTTGCTTGATAAGCCTTTTCCCAGCCCTTTACTCTGAGTAGGTGCCTGTCTTTGTGGTTGAGGTGAGTTTCTTGTAGACAGCAGAATGTTGGATCCTGTTTTCTTATCCAATCTCTTAGCCTGTGCCTTTTTATAGGTGAGTTGAGCCCATTGATATTAAGTGATATTAATGACCAGTGGTTGTTAACACCGGTCACTTTTTTAGTAGTAGGGTTTGTGTGTTTCCCTTCTTTGATTTGCGCTGGTGAAGGGTCTCTAGATGTCTGAGTTATTGTGGTCATTGTTGGACTCCTTGGTCAGTCATTTTCCTTCTATTATTTTCTGTAAGGCTGGATTTGTGGCTACGTATTGTTTAAATTTGTTTTTATCCTTGAAAATTTTGTTTTCTCCATTTATAGTGAACGAAAGTTTGGCTGGATATGGTAGTCTGGGCTTGCATCCGTGGTCCCTTAGTTTTTGGAGTACATCTATCCAGGACCTTCTGGCTTTCATGGTTTCCATAGAGAAGTCAGGTGTAAGTCTGATAGGTTTACCTTTATAAGTAACTTGGCCTTTTTCCTTTGCAGCTCTTAATATTCTTTCTTTATTCTGTATATTTTGTGTTTTGATTATTATATGGCGAGGGGATGTTTTCTTTTGATCCAGCCTATTTGGTGTTCTGTATGCTTCTTGAACCTTCATAGGTACATCTGTCTTCAGGTTGGGAAAGTTTTCTTCTATGATTTTATTAAGTATATTTTCTGGACCATTGAGCTGCACTTCTTCTCCTTCTTCTACTCCAATTATTCTTAGGTTTGGTCTTTTTATTGTGTCCCATATTTCCTGAATGTTTTGTGATGAGAGTTTGTTGGACTTGCTGTTTTCTTTGATCAGAGCGTTTATTTTCTCTATGTTATCCTCAGAATCTGAGATTCTTTCTTCTATCTCTTGTATTCTGCTGGTTATGCTTGATTCTGTAGTCTCTCTTCGTTTACTTAGATTTTCGATGTCCAGCCGGCCCTCTGTTTGTGTTTTCTTCTTTGCCTCCATTTCAGTTTTCAAGTCATGAACTGTTTCCTTTATCTGCTTGATTGTTTTTCCTTGGTTTCCTAGGGTATCATTCACTGATTTACTCAATTCCTCGAACTTTCTGTTATACTTCTCATCCATTTCTATAACGACGTTTTTTATATGCTGTTTAAAGGTGTCAATCACTTTCATGAAGTCAGTTTTTTCAATTCTTCTTGATTAAGCTGTTCATGTCCTCCTGTTGTGAGGTCACTGGCTTCTGGTGGTTTCGTGTTGTTTTTCAGATTGTTGGGAGAATTCCTGCATTGGCGTCTGCCCATCTCTTCCTCCCAATACTCTCCTTTGGATCTTCTTTTACAGGATCAGGTCTTCTTGCCCACTGATGTTCCTTCCCAGTGATGTCACTCCCCAGAGATCCTTCTCCACAATGATGTTTCACTTGGTGCCCAGATCGAAACTCCACTGCTTGGTTAGCTCACAAACAAAGGGCCCACCATGCTCGCTGCGGGCAGGCTATGGGAACAAAGGAGCTGCAGGCCACCCCTTTGTCCTCCCGGTTCGGGTTGGGTTCCAGCGCCCTAGCAGGCTGTGCAGGGAGGCACTATGCCGCCAAGGAAGGAAGGAAGGGAGGGAGACAGGGGGTGGGGGGATGTGGATGTAAGCTGTATGGGATAGGAAGAGAGAGGAGGTAAGGGCAGTATAGCCCCTGTAGGATGGCCAGGAAGTGTGGGCGGGCTGAGGTATGTTCCCAGCTGCCGCAGCACTCACTCGCCACAATGATGTTTCACTTGGTGCCCCAGATTTTTTTTTTCAATAAAAAAAAAAAAAAAGAAAAAAGAAAAAGAAAAAAAAGAATGGAGGGCTGGAGCTGAGAAGACAGGAAAATCAATGTGATTAGAGTCTGACACATGAAACTACCAAATAATCAATAAAAGTATTGTGGAAAAAAAGAATTGCAGAGAGGGGTCTTTCTCCATGAAATGATGAGTCCTCTGGGATCTTAGTGCCTTGGTCATCCAGCCAACTCATGTTTTATCTCCTGTACATTACAGGAAATATGAATTTAGTCTTATAGTAATGTATCCCGTTTATTTATTCTGCTTTTTTCTTTACTTAAGTTACAAAGACTTTAAGTACTAGAGTTAAGTATAATTTATTCTATGTTTTAAAGTTTCTTCTAGCATGTCATTTAGTTACTACTGTACACCGAGTTAAAATAAACTTCCTGTTACATCTTCCTACTCAGGAATAATCTCTTTAATGGTCAGTAGGACAAATCTTCTCTTCTTGGTTCAATATATAGTATATATTTTTCAACCGCATTTAGGTTAATCTTTGCTTACTTTGTAATTCACTCATTAGATCAAGACATTTACATAAGAAGGAAATATATTACATTCACAATTTACCTACAGCAATTAGCATTTTTGATATCACAATCTATTTAAAAATATATGCTTGATTTGTGTAATAGATTACATTTGGATACATTCAGATAATTTTATTTTAAATTTTATTAGATGCACCTTTTTCCATTTTCCCCTTTGGTGACAAGTATTCTCTTCTGCTTTGTTCTGTTGCCTTCCCTTTTTACTTTATCATGGGAATGTTTCATTTTGCCTTTATGCATATTACTTACACCAGTATGCAATATTTAACACTTAGACACACAGTGAGAGAGAGCACATGGCTAATTTTCTGGTTTGTTCTCCATGCCTTTGACAGACTGCCTGCCCACTTGCCTTCCTTCCTTCCTTCTTTCTATTTTTCTAATTATTGAAAATAGATTTTTTCAAACATACTATATCCTGATTATTATTTGCCCTTTTTCTACTAATTTCAGTTTTCCCCCACCTTCCCTTCCATCCAGTTCCATCCCCTTTCTTTCTCTCATTAGAAAACAGTCATCTTGCTTCTAAGATATATAACAATATACACTATATTATTAAAAAATAAATATAATATAATCAGTATAATAATATAATATAGTAAAACAACATTAGAAAAGGACAAAACAAACAAGATCACCTGCCCAGGTGTGATACCTACAACAGGTTGGACCCTCCCACATTAATCACTAAATAAGATAATACTTCACAGGCTTGTCCACAGGACAATCTTATAAAGACATTTTCTTTAATATCAGTCTCTTTCTTGGATAGCTCTGGCTACAATAAATGAAAAACTTAACAAACAAAAATTAAAACCCAACTAGGATAATATTCCTTAGCTGCAGTGATAAGGACATGGGTATAAATTTATATATATTCTATTCTTTTATCATTTTGTTTATTATTAGTTCTCTCTATCAAGCCCTGTTTGTCCTGGACCTCTCTATGTAGACTAGGCTAACCTCTAACTCAAAGAGATACACCTGCTTCTGTTCCCAGAATATTAAGATTAGAGGCATGCACCAAACTATCTTTTCTAAAAACAAAACAAAATAGAACTGTAGTAGGAGGGCCACTTCTTTGTTTTCGGCTGCTCAGCCCTGAAATAATCACACAGAAACCATATTATTTGCATTACGGTTTGGCCAATAGCTTACGTGTATTTCTGGCTAACTCATATCTTAAATTAACCCATATCCATTAATCTGTATGTCTCTGTGAGGCTGTGTCTTACCGGTAAAATTCTGGCATCTGTTTCGGGTGGGGCCACATGGCTTCTCTCTGATTCTGCCTCCTTTCTCCCAGTATTCAGTTTAGTTTTCCCAACCTATCTCTGTTCTGCACTGCTCTGCTATAGGCTCAAAGCAGTTTATTTATTAACCAATGGTATTCAAAATATACAGAGGGCAATACCACATCACTTCCTCTTTTCTGTTTAAATAAAAAGGAAAGTTTTAACTATAACAGTAAAATTACATATAACAAAACAGGTATCAAGCAAAGATTAAAGTTACAATACTTATGTATACTCTATCTTTTATCATAAATAAGGAAAACTATATCTATTCTTCAACTCTATCAAAGACTCCAGATGGATATAATATAACCTAAGTAAACACGAAGTGCATTGTAAGCACTTCCAAAATTCTACAATTGACAGAGACATCTCACTGCCTGGATAGTCACCCAAAGTTTTTCTGTAACATTGGGGCATCTATCTTCTGTCTACAGGCCTACAATATCCAACAGACTTTTCCACAAAGCAGGAAATTTCAAAGACAATTCTGTCTGTGTTGGTAGTTTGCCAGTCACTTTTTTCTGTATCCTGCAGAATGTTTGGCAGACTCTTTCATGAAGCAGGAACTCCAAAGGACTGTCTCACCATTTTTAGGCAACTTCAACAGTCATTTTTCTGTGGGTCCTGCATGTACACTTCATACAGCATAACATCAAGCAGTCCATTCCAGAGCAGTTTCTTGCCCAAATGGCTAATCAACTCCATAAAAAACTTCTTCGATGCCCATCATCCTCTTGAAATAATTGATGCTGCCAAGATCAGATGTGTCTCATTGTCATGAAAAGTCCAAAGCTCTTACACATTTTAAATGCCATATTCACAATGTCTCTGAAAGATCTGAAGAATACCTAACTGTAGAAAACCTAACTAACATGGCTACAAGCTTGACTTATATATGATTATCTATTAACCTATATTTCTTAATTATACATAATATTTTAAATGAGCTGCATAAACACAGTACTTTAACCAAGAACAGAAATATACATTTAATAAAATTGACCTTAAAGTTGTATCAATAGACCAAGATTCATAGCAGTGCAAATCTTTATAGCACAGAATAAATAAATATTTTGGAAGTTGATAAAAGATAGTAGAAGGCAGAGAGCATATACTCTCACTTACCCCATACCCATTTTATCCTGTAATAATTATGTTTTCCTGACTGATATAAGAGCACCTCATAGGTTTTGGCTTTTAAACTTTTAATTACATTCCCAACAAGACTAAGAAAACAAAAATTATTCACTGTCACTTATAATTCTAATTATATGGCCTTATTTGTAAAACAGACAAAGGCCTCATGTATGATTACATAGTAATTAGATATAATTACTTCATTTAAAATGCAACTCATTGTTTAATGACCATGTCATGTAGTACCTGAAATATTACCTAGAGGAAAGCTACCTACTCAGCAGGAATATGTGCCTTGGTGAACTAACATGCATAATGGAAGACTTCCATTACTACTGAACTACTTCACACTGGGGTGTGTTTCTTACAGCAGCCTTACTGGGCAATGCCTAAATTAAATATGTGAGATCAACCATTGAAATCTGAAAAGTATCCCTGTCTAGGCTGAAAACCACCTATTTCATGAACTCTCAAATTGCATTATAAAAATAAAGTACACACTAATGTTTAAGTTAAAAAACAATGAATATAGAAATACATAATCAAATAGATTTTGTGATCATTTAATCCTCTAAATTTTACATTTGAAATATCTTATTGAGGTAGTTATGTCTAGATGATTGATTTATCTAAACTCTTTAAAATGTGCCAGAATTAATATTTAACCCAAACAAGTTCATGTCCCCTGGCTGTTAAATAAGATTCAAGAAAAATGTTAGTCTTGAGGCTAATGATTTCACTTCTGATTGATGCTCCTTTTGACAAAAATAAAGTAAAATAACCCCTTGATAAGCTCATATACATTTATGTTTCTCAAGATTAATTATATACTTGGCATGTCAGTTTGAAAGAACGATTCCTTATAAAGGTAATTAAAAAAAGAAAATTGTTAAACAAGGTCTATGTTTTAATTGCTTTTGTGATGTTGTTTATTTCTTAGTTTTGATATGAAGTGCTGAAATGTTAGATAATGAATGTGTATTACTAACACCTAATTCTCTGGTGAATGCAGTTAAAGAGATTTATGCTAATAACTTCCCTTGAAGATTAATTGTTTTAAAACAGAGTGTTCTCAGAAACCACTTTTGTATTCTTATTTTCATTTAGGAGTGGTGCATGTTCATATTAACTATTGCTACCTGCTTACAGATGAAATTTATTCATTTAAACAAAAATGAGGCTGGGACAAGTTTACTTTCTTATAATGTGTGATTTCCCCTACCCCAATTTAGTGCTTTTTAGTTCATAGTTGCATTGAAGACAGCATGCAGCATTTGCAAAGGTGTCTTATCATTGTCACCTGAATGACAAACAAGAATGGTGTTTTTATTTTCAAACTGTTTATTTATTTATTTTCAAAAAAGACATTGCAACAGAGTGCCTTCAGAGACTGGAAATATAGTCCTTACTTTCAGATACCCAATTGCTTCCCCTTACACTGTTCACTTGACTGTATTAAAAGTATCTGGAGCCTGGCGGTGGTGGCGCACACCTTTAATCCCAGCACTCGGGAGGCAGAGGCAGGCGGATCTCTGTGAGTTCGAGACCAGCCTGGTCTACAAGAGCTAGTGCCAGGACAGGCTTCAAAGCCACAGAGAAACCCTGTCTCGAAAAACCAAAAAAAAAAAAAAAAAAAAAAAGTATCTGGGTTACACTTCCATATTAAACATTTATAATATGTATAGAAAATATTAACATGTAAGCAGCTACAGAACTAACACTAAATATTAAAATTTATTTCCATTAGGTAGAAATTGTCAGCATTGCTAGAATTTGGATATTGGATAAACCACTGTCATGATTTGAATAATTGTTTAGTAACTGTTTATTATACTAAAATAATTACTCTTACTTTTAATATGTAAAGTTATTCATTTAATTTATTGGAATATATTCACCAATACATTCATAGTTATTATTATTTGCTTTTATTTATATTTAAATTTTTATAAACAGTAATATTTAGCTCTATACTCTCACATGTTTCATTAAGACATAAAAAATGCCTTAAATGATTATTATTAAAATCCCACTCATTAGAATTTTACAATGAACTCTAAATATTACTATTTATTATATCTAACAAAAATGATTAATTAAGTAGTGTTTTAATAATGGTAGTACTGTTACTTCTAGAATTTATACCTAAAGTTTCTAAAATCTCAATTGTAAGCTAAGCTTCAAAACAACAAAATGAACACATGTGTAATGTATATTTAAAATCATATGTTGTAAATATGTGTATTAAATCATAACTGAGGTAGCTTTATGACTGATTGTTAAAGCAAAGTACTATGCCTCAGACCTGTACTTAGAATTAAAATTAAATTAGAAAGTTGGTTTATTGGCCTTATCCTATAGCCACACTGATGAATATCTTGCATATCACCATAGAACCTTCATCAGGCGATGGATGGAGATAGAGACAGAGACCCACATTGCAGCACTGGACTGAGCTCCCAAGGTGAGGAGCAGGAGGGAAAATATAAGCAAGGAATAAGGACCGCAAGGGGTGCGTCCACCCCCTGAAACGGTGGGACTGATTGAATGGGAGCTTACCAAGGCCAGTTTGACTGGGACTGATGGAGCATGTGATCAAACCAGACTCTCTGAATGTGGCTGACAATGAGGGCTGACTGAGAAGCCAAGGACAATGGCACTGAGTTTTGAAATAAAGGACATTGAGCATATAATTTGTGATCCTAGAGAAGCTAAATAAGAAGGTGAACCCAAAGAAAAACATAGTCATCCGCCTGGATATGGGAAGTAGACAAGATTCCAGGCCAAAACCTGGGAACTTAGGGATGAGGTGGCATGGGACTAAGGGTGAATGGGGTGAGAAACGTGAGAAGGGGAGAATGGGGGGAGCTTGGGGGAATGGGATGATTGGGATAAAGGAAGGGTGGACATGGGAGCAGAGAAATATATATCCTAATTAAGGGAGCCATCTTAGGGTTGGCAAGAGACTTGACTCTAGAGGGGCTCGCAGGTGTCCTGGGAGATGTCCCCAGCTAGTACCTTGAGCAGCTGAGGAGAGGGAACCTGAAATGACTCTATCCTATAGCCATACTGATGAATATCTTGCATATCACTTTAGAACCCTCATCTGGCAATGGATGGAGATAGAGACAGAGACCCAGATTGGAGCACCGGACTGAGCTCTTAAGATCCAAATGAGGAGCAGAAGGAGGGAGAACACGAGCAAGGAAGTCAGGACCATGAGGGGTGCACCCACCCACTGTGACAGTGGAACAGATCTATTGGGAGCTCACTAAGGCCAGCAGGACTGGGCATGAATAAGCATGGGATGAAACCGGATATTCTGTATGTGGCCGACAATGAAGGCTGATGAGAAGCCAAGGACAATGGCACTAGGTTTCGATCCTAATACATGAACTGGCTTTGTGGGAGCCTAGCCTGTTTGGATGCTCACCTTCCTGGTGGTGGATAGAAGTCGGAGGACCATGAACTTCCCGCAGGGCAGGGAATCTGGACTGCTCTTTATTCTCGAGAGGGAGGAGAAATGGAGTGGGGGTGAGGGGGAGAGGGGGAGGGGAGTGGGGGGAGGGGGCAATGTGTGCGAGGAGGGGGAGGGAAATGGGAATTTTTTTTTTGCAACAACTAAAACAAATAAAAAAAAAAGAAAACCAAAACCAAAACAGGAAAACATGAGAGTGGCGTAAGCTATTAGTAGAAGTAGGGAGGAGGTTTATGGGTATGAGAGGAAGATAATTGATAGGAGAAAGTTGAGTGTGATCAGAATGTTTGATATCCTCCTATAAAATAAAAAATAATAAAAATATGAATTATATATTTAATGAGAATGAGCATCTGAAATGCATTTAAAATGCAATATTGATTTTAATCATCATTATATTTACTAATTAAATATTTATTTTAAATTTCAATATAAGAAAACTAGATTTTAAAGTATATTTTTATTCAGTGAATCACTGAGTAACATCTCAAAATTGCCTAGAGAAAGATCAGAAGTATTAAAATTGCAGTTTCCTCATTATTTTATTTTTGATTTTTTGATACAGGGTTTCTCTGTGGCTTTGGAGTCTGTTCTGGAACTTACTTTATCAATCAGACTGACCTTGAAATCACAGTGATCCACCTGTCTCTACTTCCCAAGTGCTGGGATTAAAGACATGATCCACCACTGCCCAGCATTCCTCATTATTTTAACAAAAACTTTTGATGATTCTCAGTATTAGTCCATTCTCAATTATAATAACTACCAAAATTTTAAAAATAAATATGATTTTAGCATTTTTTCATAGAATGTATTTCATTGTTAAATTCTAAAGAAATATTCTATACATGTTTTTTTAGAATGATTATTGCTTATTATCATTAAATATTTATACTTCCAAATCTTAATTATATAAATGACATCTAGAGAAAACAAAACAGTAGCAGGAAGCAAAACACTCCAGTCTATGTACAACTTTTAGCTTTCTTTCCTTCCTTCCTCCTTCCCTTCCCTCCTTTTCTTCTTCCTTCCTTTCTTCCTTCCTTCGTTTCTTTCTTCTTTCCTTCCTTCCTTATTTGTTAATTTTTGTGTCCTAGATACATGTAATTTGTTTAGAAAGCTCTGTTATTTGCATATGCTGTTTGGTTCAGTTTATTTATCTTATATTTAAGGTTATTGTTTCTTGCATTCATAAGTAAGATTGTTTTTAATAACCCCTTTTCTCCCTTTTGTCTTTGTGGGAATGCAGTAAAATTCACAACAAGAATTGGGAAAGAGATTCTCTGAATGTTCTTAAGTAAGATGAGTCTTATTTATCCCCATGCTTATTTCTAATTGCCAGTGCAACATCTGTCCTAGGTGGTGACTTCCTATTTTCTCTATTGTTTTATGCTAATTTGAAACATACATAATTGCCTCACATATGCAAACACTGTCAGGCTAGGTGTACTAGACCACAGATTCAAAAACAGGTTTGGATGAAAATAACCTGAAGAGCTTGTTTAAATCACAAACAGAGGGAGTCTACATGTAGTGTTGTAATCAAAATATGTGGGTTGAGGCTGACAGTTGGATTTTTCCAATTTGCAGGAACTGCACATTGCATTTCAGCTGTACATGAATGTGTAAACCACCTCACTTCAAAGGTTAGCATAAATCACCCAGCTTCATTCAGTATGGACCCAAGCCTTGCTTTATAGATATTGCTACCAATCCTCTTACTCAAATTAGTGTGAAGCCTATTACAGATAAAATTCTATTTTTGAAAGTATATTTTTGTCTGTCCCTATGATGCCAGGACTCTTTCTCTACTTGTGGTTGGTATGCAGAAATGTGAGTCAGACTGACCTATGTGTGTTCAGTTTGAATCGTCCTGAAATTTGCTGTGTTCATGTGCTTGTTTGTTTGATAGTTTATCCTTCTGTATTTTCTACAAAAAAGTAAATGATATCTGCAGGGAGGAGTGTATATAAGAGATTTCTGTGTAATCTATGTCAATTTTGATTTTAATTTTTCTCCTATTACTGCACAAACATCCAATCCAACAGAAAATAGGGCTAATGAAAGTTTTCTAGTCTCCAAGTTCAGTTGGTAGTGTTTGGTCTTTCAGTATTGAATTTTATGCTAGATATGGCTGTGTGTGTGAGTGTGTGTGTGTGAGTGTGTGTGTGTGTGTGTGTGTGTGTGTGTATCCATGGGAGCTCATACACATGCCCATTCTGTGTTTTTGTTCATGTACTAGTCTCATACTATATATCTTCTTTCTACTTCTGTTATACAGGCCTACCCACGTGTGGCATAACAGACATTCACTACCATGTTCAATTTAGTAAAAGATCACTACTAAGTTTTGTAATTCTCAATCTGTATTTATCACATGCAGAGAGTTCTTTAATGTTTGTCCGTTTGCTTTTATCCTTAGTGAATATCAGGTTTTGCCAGATGCATTTCTTCTTCAGCAAATTAGGTGTTCGTGATTATTGTAGATGGCTTTGCTTCTGAAATGCGTTAAAGCAAACTTATATCAGCAGTGCAATAAGTCCCCTTAGAAACAAAGATCTGCTCTATACCGTGTCAGCTCAGTAGATTAATTCCTGTATAGAAACTGTGGTTTCTGAATGAAAGAGTGTCTTTGTTTTGTAGTGTTTAGCTCTTTATTTACTCGGTAATGTTGTTTCTTGTTAGTCTCAAAGTAATTTTGGCCTCATGTAATGAATTCCTAGAAAATTCTATATCTTATTTTTAAAAAGTGTGAAATTTGATGGTAATTTTGAAAGTGCAAAATGAAATTCTTCAATGAAGTTTTTTGGAAAGAAAATTTGTTTTTGATTATTTTTAATTATGACCTTAATTTCACTAACTTTTCAAGGTTATTTAGATTATTTTACTTCCTTGATTGATGACCCTTGTTAGACTTTGAAGGCTTGATTAATTTCTCCCAAGTTGTTAAAGTTATGAACATAAAATTATTTGTTTCTTTTTAAAATATTTAAGTGATTTTTCTTTGGGTTCACCTTCTTATTTAGCTTCTCTAGTATCATGAATTATAGGCTCAAAACACATAGTCATCCTCCTGAATATTAACCTTCATCACGCTATGAAAGGAGACAGTGACAGAGACCCACATTGGAGCACCGGACAGAAACCTCAAGGTCCAAATCAGGAGCAGAAGGAGAGAGAGCACGAGCAAGGAACTCAGGACCGCAAGGGGTGCACCCACACACTGAGACAATGGGGATGTTCTACTGGGAACTCACCAAGGCCAGCTGGCCTGGGTCTGGAAAAGCCTGGGATAAAACCAGACTCTCTGAACATAGTGGGCAATGAGGACTGCTGAGAAGTCAAGAACAATGGCACCGGCTTTGTGGGAGCCTAGGCAATTTGGATGCTGACCTTACTAAATCTGGAAGGAGGTGGGAGGTCCTTGGACTTCCCACAGGGCAGGGAACCCTCACTGCTCTTTTGGCTGATGGGGGTGGGGGACTTGGTTGGGGGAGGGGGAGGGAAATGAGAGGCGGTGGCGGGGAGGAGGCAGAAATCTTTAATAAACTAATAAATTAATGAAAAAAAAAAGTTCCAGTAGGGAAGAATTCTAGAAGCTTAGACTTATTTTTAGAGTTAAAATAGAGTTTTGGCATGTCTTAAATTTTCATCCAAAATAATAATTTCTGTTCTGATTTCTTTTTTTTCTGTTTATTTATTTATTAAAGATTTCTGTCTCTTCCCTGCCACCGCCTCCCATTTCCCTCCCCCTCCTCCAATCAAGTCCCCCTCCCTCATCAGCCCAAAGAGCAATCAGGGTTCCCTGACCTGTGGGAAATCAAAGGACCACCCACCTCCTTCCAGGTCTAGTAAGGTGAGCATCCAAACTGCCTAGGCTCCCACAAAGCCAGTAGGTGCAGTAGGATCAAAAACCCATGGCCATTGTTCTTGAGTTCTCAGTAGTCCTCATTGTCCTCTATTTTCAGCGAGTCCGATTTTATCCTAGGCTTTTTCAGGTCCAGTCCATCTGGCATTGGTGAGTTCCCGATAGAACATCCCCATTGTCTCAGTGTGTGGGTGCACCCCTCGCGGTCCAGAGTTCCTTGCTAATTCTCTCTCTCCTTCTGCTCCTGATTTGGACCTTGAGATTTCTGTCCAGTGCTCCAGTGTGGGTCTCTGTCTCTTGTTCTGATTTCTTTACCCAATAAAATTCTGAATATTCATACCTTTCAAAAAATATTTAAGCGACTGAATATTAATGCAAATTTTACTTATTCAACTCATAGCATTGATCATGTTTTCTGTTTTTTAATTTTGTATTTTACCTTGCTAAAGTTTTAAATTGTGATCATTTATTTAACAGACCATCTTTCAGTCTCATCGATTTTCAATTTTGTTTACTTTATCTCCTATTAATTTCTACTTTTTTTTTTGTTTCAAGGCAGGGTTTCTCTGTAGCTTTCAAGCCTGTCCTAGAACTAGCTCTTATAGACAAGGCTGGTTTTCAACTCAGAGACCCACTGCTTCTGCATCCTAAATGCTGGGATTAAAGGTGTGTGCCACTACTGCCCAGCTTCATTTCTATCTTTAGATAGCTTTGGAGAGTTTCAGCTTCTGGGTGGTCCCTTGGATAGAGATTTAGGTTATTGATGCAAATATTTGTTAAATTTTATATGAGTATCATGTGATTGACTTAAAAGTTGAAAATTATGATTATGACTTACTTAATCAAAGGTTGAAAACTTGTTCTGGGAGATAATAAAACATTCTTTGCTTAGTAAACCGCACTTTTTATTATAATTATATTTGAATTTTGAATCATTGCTGTATAGGAAGAACACTGTGATATGTTACTGAATGGAATGACTATGTTGGCTTAAATCTTTATTTATACAAATGACTAAGGAAGAATTCAGCTGAGGGAATTACATTGCATACAAAGACCTGAAGGATAGATAGACTGATACATGGTTGTGTATTCTGTCTCCATAACTAACTTTATTCATTCTCACCCAATTTTTTTTGAAATTTCAGCTGTATTAGGCTTTAAGAGTACATATATATATATATAGCAAGAAACCTGGCTCTAGGAAAATTCCCAGGAATCCACAAGGATGACCCCAGCTAAGACTCTAAGCAATAGAGTAGGGGGTTCCTGAACTGGCCTTGCCCTGTAGTCAGACTAATTATTATATTAAATATCACCATAGAACTTTTGTCCAACAACAGATGGAAACAGAGGCAGATACACACATCAGAGCCCTGGACTGAGCTCCCATGTTCCCGCTGAAGAGTGGAAGGAGTGACCATGAGGAGTTCACCCACTGAGACAGTTTGCCTGAGCTAATGGGAGCTCACCAAGTCCAACTGGACTGGGAGTGAATGAGCATAGGATCAAACTAGTCCCTTGGAATGTGGTTGATAGTTGGGGCAGACAAGGGGCCACTGACAGGGGCACTGGGATTTGTTTCTACTGCATGTACTGGATTTTTGGGATCCTATTCTCTTTGGATGTATACCTTGCTCAACCTAGATGTAGTAGGGAGGGCCTTGGACTTTCCACAGGGCAGGGTGCCTTGCCCTCTTTTAGGATTGGAGGGATGGGATAGGAGGGTGTATGGAAGGAGTGGGAGTGGAGGGAGTATCAGTAGGTATTTCTTTTTTTTTTTAACTTATTTATTTATTGAAGATTTCTGTCTCTTCCCCGCCACCGCCTCCCATTTCCCTCCCCCTCTCCCAATTAAGTCCCCCCCCCACCTCCTCAGCAAGAAAAACATTCAGGGTTCCCTGTCCTGTGGGAAGTCCAAGGAACCCCCACCTCCATCCAGGTCTAGTAAGTTGAGCATCCAAACTGCCTAGGCTGCACAAAGCCAGTGCGTGCAGTAGGATCAGAAACCCATTGCCATTGTTCTTGAGTTCTCAGTAGTCCTCATTGTCTGCTATGTTCAGAGAGTCTGGTTTTATCCCAGGCTTTTCCAGACCCAGGCCAGCTGGCCTTGGTGAGTTCCCAGTAGAACATCCTCATTGTCTCAGTGTGTGGGTGCACCCCTTGCGGTCCTAAGTTCCTTGCTCGTGCTCTCTCTCTCCTTCTGCTCCTGATTTGGACCTTGAGGTTTATGTCCGGTGCTCAATGTGGGTCTTTGTCTCTGTCTCCTTTCATCGCCTGCTGAAGGTTAATATTCAGGAGGATGCCTATATATTTTTCTTTGGGTTCTCCTTATTTAGCTTCTCTAGGATCCCTAATTATAGGCTCAATGTCCTTGGTTTATGGCTAGAAACCAAATATGAGTGAGTACATCCCATGTTCCTCTTTTTGGGTCTGGCTTACCTCACTCAGGATAGTGTTTTCTATTTCCATCCATTTGCATGCATAATTGAAGAAGTCCTTGTTTCTTACTGCTGAGTAGTACTCTAATATGTATATATTCCATACTTTCTTCATCCATTCTTCCATTGAAGGGTATCTAGGTTGTTTCCAGGTTCTGGCTATCATACACAGTGCTGCTATGAACATCGTAGAGCATATACTTTTGTTGTATGATAAGGCATCTCTTTGGGTATATTCCCAAGAGTGGTATTGCTGGGTCCAGGAGTAAGTTGATCCCGAATTTCCTGAGAAACCGCCACACTGCTTTCCAAATGAAAGCCTTTGTTGGAGAGGTTGTGGAGAAAGGGGTACACTCATCCATTGTTGGTGGGAATGCAAACTTGTGCAACCACTTTGGAAAGCAGTAGGTATTTCTTAAAGTAATTAAAAGATAAAATAATAAAAATAATAAAAAATAAAAATAAAAAATAATAAAATAAAATGATAAAAAAAAGTCTTACTAGATATTTCAGATAGGCTTTAGTAGGCAAACTTCTTTTTTCAGTCTCCAAGTTCTGAGATTACAAGTATTCACAACTAGACTAGGCTTTTATTTTTTGATTTATCTGCAAAATGTGGCATAGGTTCAGTTACTACTTTCAATACAGTAAATCCTTTGTAATAATTACACCATCTCCATCAGTGAATGTATTAATCTTTGGAAGAGAAAATAAAAAAACCAATTTTTTCAGGTATAGGGTCACTGTGGGTATAGAAATTTGTTTCTGTATTCCCAGGAGCCAACACATGTTCAATGATTATTGACTAAATAAATTAATTAACATAATACTATATTGATGATGCTGATAGAAAACTATCAGGAATTATAGGTGAATACATTGCAAAAAACAGTGGATGGGAAAATGACACCTGGGCCTTGTAATTATGTGCAGAAGTCACAGATTCAGAGCCTCTGGAGAACCAATTTAAACTTTGAAGGGAAATATTGGAAAGAGCTGATTATGCATTGGTAGATAACACTGACTAGAAAATTAATCTTTACACCATGGAAATTGGAAATCAGGATAAATCCAAGTTCAGGTTTTTCTAAAGTGCAAGTTTTAAGCATTTGCCAAGCTGATTAATATTTGGCTCATGAAACATTATAAACTTAGGCAAAATTATTTAACTTCAAGTTAGCAGTTATTCTTGTTATTCCTGGGAACTGCTCTGTTAGTTTACCATGAACAACATCTCTATTTTGTTGTAAGTAAGACTTTAACACTTCACTTTCAAAAGAAATGTACTCTATTTATTTTTAATAAATAAACTGACAAGTGTTATCTCTATAAGTAACTGTAATTCTTTTTTAAAGAAAATGCCCACCAATGGCATATATATTTGAATAGTCTGTCCTTAATTGTTGAAACTTTTAGGAATGGTTAGAATGCGTATTCTTAATGGAGGAGGTATGTCTGTAGGGATGGGCTTTGATGTTTCAAAAGACTCACAGCCTTCCTAGTCTCTCTCTTTCTATTGCTATAAGAGATATGACCATATTTTGTTGTTTTGTTGATAATTTTTAATGAAAAATACTTTGGAACATTGGACTAGTAAAACCATTGAACACAGTAAACAGGGAGTAATGGGCCACTATATCTTGGAAGACAGCAGTACTGAGAGCAATGTTAGTTGCAGAGGTTAATCTCATTTGGATGCAGAGAGAAACACAATAAGCTACTAAACTAGGGAAATTCTTGTTATAGTTTGACAAAAAATATGGTTTATTTCTACCCATGTCTTAAAAATTTCCATGAGGCTATACTGGAAACTATTGGACTAATTTCTTTTGTAGAGGAGATTTCAAGACAACGTATTATTAACTCTGTGGCATGGTTGTTAGTAATCGCTCTTATGCATCTTTACAATGGAAAACTAAATTTTGAGTAAAAAGAAATACAAAAATTAGAGTGCATAGAGAAAAAGAGCACCAGGAAATTTAATGTTAAAGTTAAAATTTGTGCTGAAAATTTTGAGAAGTGTAAAGAGAGGTCTAATATCACAAGCAATAAGGGAAGCATGCTCCAACAGGAAGACCCGAACCAGCTAAGCTTCCAACTTGCAAAATGACAAGATTTGATGAATTTTCTGATTTAAAAAAGCAACAGTAAAGAAAAGTCTTTAAAGACATGATTCATCAGGGGCAGGCTCCAAAAGTTCAAAGCTCAAGTCAAATTTGTCACTGTAGTCCATGTTGTACTTGCTTTCGAGTTTTGAAAGGTACATGGATAAACCAGTTTGGGAATCTTCTTCCATGGTTAATTGGAGCTGTTGAAACCAGACATGTGGCAAGTAGTCCCCAAGAAGCCATTGCATGAAGTTGTTAATATGAAACCTGGAATGCAATGGCCAGGAAACCCCATGGTTTGGGAGATCTCAGGGCATAAGACATCGACACATAAGAAAGGTTACAGACAAAGAGAGAACCAGTCTGAGAGAGAAATGTGTTTCAAGAAGCAAAGCTGGAAGGGAATACATGGAGCTATAAATCAGAGTTTGTCCTGAGGGGTTCAGTATTGCTCACTTTTCAGTACACATATAGAAAAACACTGGGAATAACAGAAGTCTGCTGAAACCTAAAAGTCCACTACCGGTGAGACTTTCTCAAACCAGGCCATGCCTCCTAAATCTCCATTTCTTGTGTTCTTTAGCTTTCCTCTAGAAATAATTCTTAATACTTGTGGGAATGTGGAAGTTTTAAAACAGGAAGTTTATCTAAATTACTATGTTAATAAAAAAATTAGAGTTTCCCTCAAGTCTGGTTTCAGAAGATTCTTTATGCAGAGGAAATTCAAAGGCTCATTACTGTTTATTGTACAATAATTGATAAATATTTCTATGTAACTAGCAATATAAATGGATAAATTGGTTTGCTCATCCATCTCCCAAAATTACTCCTTAAAGACAGCATGTGTAGCCAGAGTAGTTTTAAATTATACATTCAAAGTAGCTGAGCTGACAAAAAATTGCAAAGTATTTCTTTTCTTTTTTATAGTTATAAAATCCCGACTGTTTATCTTGTTTCTAACATTTTCACTCTTACATACCCATGCTAACATTTTTTGAGAAAGAAATGCTTCTAAGGACCATTCATTCCAAGTGCAAAAAGAAATGTTAAAAAAAATTGTTTTCTCCTTAAATATTTAGGAACAAAGAATACCTACAAACATCTAACATGGTGCTAATAATATCAAATTCCAGAAAGAGGCCCAAAATATTTACAAATGGTGGTCAAACACAAGTGACAATTCCCACAGCCTCAATTTCCATCCCTAATCCGGATAGCTGAATCCTGTGGCACACCAGGGGCAATTCCCACAGCCTTGAGTTCCATCTCTAATCCGGCCCACTGCCTCAAATTTCCTCTCTACTACAGATAGATGAATCCTGTGCCTTCTTTGAAGTTGCTTACTGGAACCTTTAACATCTGTGGATCTGACATGGATGTCCCCGGAAGATGAACTTTGCAGCCCTACTTTCTGACTACAAAGTGAAAACAGCATCAGTCTTTTCATTCCTTTTCTGTTTGAATTTTGATTCTTGCTTTTTATGCTGTTTAACTGAAGGTTTGGGTCTTGATGACTTCATCCCTAATCATCCCTTTCATCTAAGTGAGCTCAGTGTCCTCTCCTCACAGACCACCACAGGCTCTAGGTTCTGTATACACCACCTCTCTTGTATCCCTTTATTCTCTCAAATACTCTTTATATAGATGTAATTATATATATACTACTTAGAAAATGATTAAAAAACAAATGTTTTATATGGAATTTATAAAGTTCATTAAATATATTTATTTCATTTATTAGACAGAAATCATTTTATCAAATAATATGGGTAATGTAGGACATTAATCACAGTGTATAATTCAAGACTTCAGAAGGTATCTAATTCCATACTTCCATTATAAAATCTGTCTTTGTCTGTATTTTGTTACATCATATTTTTTTTCTTTTTAAAATACTGTATCTGTAATGTTCTGGGTTTATTAATAGAAGCTTAAATAATACATTCTCTCCTTCATCCTTCAAAACCAGCCTTGGTTACATGGAACATTATTCAAAATAAAAAGAAAGAAGGAAACAATGAAGAAAGAAAGGATGGGAGGGAGGAAGGAAGAAACAAACAAAGAAAAACATATTCTCTCCCATGTGGCATCAAGATTCTTTTTGAGACAAGATTCTTTTTGCAACTTTTGGCTTTTTGAGACAGGTTCTCTGTATATCTTTGTCCTGGAATAACTCTGTAGACCAGGCTGTCCTTGAACTCACAGAGACCTACCAGCCTCTGCCTCCCCAGTGCTGGGATTAAAGGTGTATGCTACCACACCTTGAACTCACAGAGATCTGTTGTCTCTGCCTCCCAGGCATTGGGATTCAAGGTGTGTACCACTACACCCTACTACTCTCTTTCTTTCTTTTTTATTTTTAATGACTTTAACTTTTAGCTTGCATATATTTTTAACACACTGTAAACCATTTAGAGGTTTTCTTCAACTTTGAATCTCTCTTTACTATATATCTCTCTGTTTTTGTGACCACTGAAGCTGTGACTTTGGCGGCTGGATACAGCCCATTCCTTAGCTTTCCAGCCTCGTGGTGGAGGTATGACTCTAGCCATTTTTATTGCCAATACTCTATGGCATTTCAAGGTCCTTGCCAACAAGTAAGCTGCAGCATTCTGCTCACAGACCACACTCCGTCGGACTGCCTGCCTGACAGAGTTTGCCCTGGCAGGATGGCCCAGAAAGCTGGCATTTTAAAAACAGCACAGATTTTTTCCTGCTACTGCTGAAAACCGAAAAGCATGCGTTCAGCTTTTTGTCAACACAGTTTAGTTTTTCGTGGCAGGACCTCTTAAAAGAGCTGCAAGGTTTTGCAGGTAAAGCTGAGTCAGGATGCCTCTCTTAGATGAGAGCACTTGCTTGCCTCTAGCAAGGAGAGCAGACCCGAGAAATTGCTGCTACCAAGGAAACATGTTTTACTCTATTCTTTCCCAAGCTGTCTCAGGCTTTCTGTAGATTCAGTTATCCACATCTGGGCACCATTACTTTATTTACCTTTGTAGTTCTCCGTATTTTCATTTATATATAATTAAAATATGCATTATATTATAAGGAGAGTGCCTATTTAAAATCTCTATATTTACCTAGCAAATTATCCTTTCCTTTGTAGTAAACTTTTCCTAATATTCACACTAAATGTCTAGTCCTATGATTATGTTTGAGTTTTCATTTTCACTTTAGAAACCTGAATTTATATTGTATTCAGCTTTTCCTTATTTCCATTCTAGCCTAATAATCTCTTGTTTATCGGTTTATATTTTTCCTTAATATATTTTACTTTATATACATGAACATAGGTTGCCTGTCTGTGCATGTGCCCAGCACAGGCTTTGGAGGCCATAAGACAACCCACAATCCTTTCACCTTTGATGAGACTTGGTCTTCATTTATCTGCACAGGCCAGGATATCTCATCTATGGGCTTCATGGTAATCTGTGTCTTTGCTTTCTTTTTCTCTATATGATCTTTGGAATTAGAGACGCTCATGCTACTATGCCTGGCTTGATATTTGTTCTAGGGGTTGAAGCTCAGGTCCTCACATTGTGGAGCAATGTTTTTCCAGCTGAGCTCTCCTCATCTTTCTCTTCTTTTTGAACAGGAATGTTTCATATATTTGCATGGGTTGTGATTAGTATTTTATAAACATTTAGATAAGTCATAATATTTAATGTATCCTTTAAAATCCTTTCATTTATTTGTAGCATTATTGTTGTAGTAAATATGTTATTCTTAATTTTATATTTTCAATTTTGTACATCTTAATTTTGCATATTCAATTTTATATTATATTATATATAATTTTATTATATACAATATATTATATATAATATCATATATATATATATATTGACAGAGAGAGAAAATATTCAAGGCAATGTTTCAACTTTTCGATTTAATTACATCCTTAGCTTCTTACTGAACAATGCAATAAATTATGATCCTTCCAAGTACACATAAAATCATAGATGCTATCTCAACATCTCAAAATCAAATAAATAAATGTAAAAATAAATTATATTCCTTTAACACTGTTAATATACTTCATTTATATTCTCATACTTTATATTATTTCATTAATTTTTTTTATAATAGATACTTGTTTTGTTTGTGTCAGAGCAAACTTTAACTCATGCTGCAAACCAAGCAAGTCTTATATTTAAAATTGCCTGCCCTGTCTTTCCGAACTGCTTGGATTTTAGAACTCTGACACCAGGCCTGGCTCATGCCATTTATTTCCCAGCATTGCATCTTCTCATCCTGACATCTTTGGGGACATTTTCTTTTTCCGAAGTTCTTTCTTCAGAGCTGTCTTTGATGAGTAAAGAAAACATCCATTTTATTGTAATTCCATTCCAAGATATTTGAAGTAACCGTCATACATGCTGAAAACATGACACTACTATGAAGATGAACTAGTAGGTAGTATTAGGAGATCCTAATACATTAAAATATTTTGTGGAAAATTTACATGAAAGTTTACTTAGTGAGCAATAAAGCATTCATTTTGAAAGCATATAATTACCACTTTCATCCTACCTCAGTTCCTCGAACCATTTAATACTTGAAACTTCAGCCCTGTTGTGTCATCTTTGTTATTTACTTTTTTATACAATTTACAGTCCAACCCCAGGTTCCCCTCTGGTGCGGGAGGTCCCTCTGTCTATGTGTTGACTTTATTGGTTAATGAATAAAGAAAACTGGCTTGGCTTATAGCATGGGAGGAGGAAGGCAGAGTTAAGAGAAGCCATGGAGCCACCGGAGATAGATGTGCTGAAACTTTGCTGGTAGGCCACAACTTTGTGGTGATATACAGATTAATGGAGATTAAATTATATGTAATAGTTAGCCAATAAGAAGGTAGAGCTAATGGGTCAAGCAGTGATTTAAATAATACGGTTTCTGTATGATTATTTTGGGTCTAAGCTTGCCGGGCAGCCATGAACCAAACAAGCGGCCTCCTTCTTATACCCTTCCCTTTCCTTTTCTTACCATCCCCACCTCCCCCACATACCACCACCCATCCACTCCTCAGAGGGGGTAGGACCTCCCTTGTCACTTTAATATAGTAGAGTATCCAATTCTTCAAATATCATTATTTTAGCTGTTTCATTTTAATCGATTGTTTTTTAGTTTCCCGATGATTTTTCCTTTCCTTTTAAAACATACAATGACAAAACTGCTTTCAATTTCTTCAGTATTTCTTCTTTGTTAGACTAACTCATTTCAAGTTCCAGCTCACTAACTTTGTTTTGCTATCTTCAACCTGTTTTTAATTTCACATATTTAGGTTTTGTTTTTAACTTCAGTTATTTTACATTTAAATCCTAGAACTTCTCTCCAATTCTCCTTCTTCACCGCATCCTTTTATTAAATCTGAGGTCATCTCTTCTAGTTCATTTCACTCATATCATCAGTCATGCGTTTCATTCCATTTGGCTGGTATTTTGTAAGGTGTATTTTTTATTGTATTCTGGAATCCAGACTTTCACTTCATCTTTTTATATCTAATAGTTATTATGACTAAATTGAGTGAACAGTATGATGGGAGAGTTTATATTCTGCACATACTATCCAATGAAACTGGACCACTGATCAACATATCATCATTGTCCTTATAAAGTAGATATGAACTTCCATTGTCTTAGGAGAACATTAAACTCTTTGACTCAGTTAAAGATCTGGCACAATGGTTTTATTTACTTCATCAACAATGTCCACAGACAACCTATTCACAAAAATTGATCATGAAAATTAAAGACAATTATGTTGAAATATCTAAGAGATAAATGTATCATAAACTGGTGACCTATACAAGATACATTTAGTTCTTTTAAAATTTTAACTCATGATTCTTTGAGTCATTTTAATCCCACATGTAATTTGGGAATTTATGTTCTCTTTTTTTTTACATTTTTTTTTTCGAGACAGGGTTTCTCTGTGGTTTTGGAGCCTGTCCTGGAACTAGCTCTTGTAGACCAGGCTGGTCTCGAACTCACAGAGATCAACCTGCCTCTGCCTCCCAAGTGCTGGGATTAAAGGCGTGCGCCACCACCGCCCGGCTTGGAATTTATGTTCTCTAGGTATAATTTTAAAAAGGTACAAATCATTTCTTGTTCTTTGTTGCCCACCAGAACTAGATTATGACACTTTTTGCATATAGAGCACAAAAAGGTCAAGCTGGACTTAAGCTGGACCCTCTCCCTGCAGACTG
The DNA here is from genome assembly GCF_018167655.1 of Microtus oregoni. Taxonomy (NCBI): domain Eukaryota; kingdom Metazoa; phylum Chordata; class Mammalia; order Rodentia; family Cricetidae; genus Microtus; species Microtus oregoni. Next base: position 74,151,936 of record NW_024543062.1, read on the forward strand.
CCCTTTTGAGCACCAGCAAGTACTGTGTACATTGTTGGGAGAGAAGAGTCATTGAAGCTATAACCCAGTTCCTGATATTTTTATTGATCAGATATGTAATTAAACTGTGCTCTAAGCATTTATGTTTATATGTATAGATTAGTGCATGTCTAAATCTTAGAGAAAATTCTTTTGGTAGTAGACAGCAATGACAGGAGTTACCTACGAATTGTTTGGCCAAATTGCTGATAATAAAAGACTTCCAACTGTTTATCCATAGGGGGACACCTATAACACTTACCTTAAGGCCCAGTGTTCATAGAGGAACAGGGGTGGAGGAACTGTGAAATCAGAAGATGGGAGGAAGCCTGTAAAATTTATCATTTGAATGTGACATGGATGATAACGAGCACATAATAGGTGTGGCAAATAGTAGAAGATATGCATAGATATGAAAAGGAATAAAAGTAGAAGGGGACTAATCAGGAAGAAGTGGGGGGGGCAATTGGAATGACAGGGATAAGTGAGACAGCAGATGGGTTGGGAAGGAAATGGTAACTATACACTGTATTTGAATAACTGTCAAATTGTGAATATTCTACATTTAAAAATGAAAAGATGGTGATATTTTTATATTTCTAAATATAAATTTTAAATAAAGTATTTTTATGATGGATAAGCTCACAAATTTATTCATAAACCTTCACTTATTTTACAAATTTTATTTCAATATTTTATGAAGCATTTTAAATGTAAATCAAATAGACAAAAATATGAAGCTTGTGCTTTATGTATTTCACATTGTGTATAAACATGAACAAACGAAAAAGAGCAACATTTATGATACTTATCTAATTATCAAGTCAATTTATACTAAAATATCAGTATATTTCAACTTTTAAATACATGATAATGTAGCAATCTTTCAGAAATCCTTTGGTTAATTTTTGTGCTTCGTTTCATTCTTTCGACATGAAAGACCATTCTGTAAGAGAACATATAGAGAGATCAAGTAGGGAATGAGAGGAGAAAGCAAGTTGCAAGAAAGAGCACAGGGAGAAACAGCTAAAAATCAGGATCATTTGCAGGTAACATGGAAACTGAATACATTAGAAACATTCCTAGAATATAAACATATATGAAGGTTATGCAAATGAAATCACCAAATAATAGAGAAGACAGTAGTGCAACTGGACATCACTTGTCACCAAATGAAGCTTCCAGTATTGGATTTGTGTTACATCTGATTGAGCTGTTGGCCAAAGTGGCTGATGGGAATTCTAAAACAACCCGGGCTGTTGCAAAAACTGTAGGTTTCTCTCCACAAACTGACAGCAAGTTCCTGTTGCTGAAGAGAACACTTAACAAAAGACATTAAACATGGAGTTATCGAGCCATTTGCTATATAGATTCTTCACCCCAATGTTATAGTCTTTTGTACTGGAAGGTACATGCCACCAAAAGGGAAGCATAAACACAAACCAGCCACAAGACCTGTACCATCTTTATAAATATGCTAGGGCAGTGCTGGCCCAAAGTTTGTGGCATTTGACTTAACTGGTTTGACAGGAGCCCTGCTTCATTGGATGGAGCTATTACCTGAATCTGCTTTGGTGACCAAGAATCTGAGAGTAGATAACCCAGGAACCTAGGGTAGAATCAAATAATACTGTCCTAAGAAAAGAAATTACTCCTAATAATATTCTGATATACTCATAGATTGGTGCCTAGATCAGCTGTCATAAGAGATGCTTCCTCCTGCAGTACACAATGTGTAGAGAGTGAGTGACCATGGACGACTCAACCATAAATTTAACATCTCCATCAAACACTTCCTTCACAGTTCAGGGAATCATGTGGAACAGGACGCAAAAAGAGTATAAGAACCTGAGGCAAGAGAGGAGATCAAGAAAGCAAGTCCTCCTAAACCTGCATGATCAAAACTCATGTGAACTCACAGAAACTGAAGCACAAGTACAGGACCTACATGCATCTATACTAGGTTCTCTGCATGTATATTATGTCTTCCAGTTTAGTATTTTTTATTTATTATTATTTTTATTGATCTCTACATTTTTCTCTGCTCCCTTCCCTTGCTCTCCCCTCCCCTTCAACCCTCTCCCATGGTCCCCATGCTCCCAATTTATTCAGGAGATCTTGACTTTTTCTACTTCCCATGTAGATTAGATCTATGTAAGTCTCTCTTAGGGTTCTCATTGTTGTCGAGGTTCTCTGGGATTGTAATTTGTGGGCTGCTTTTCTTTGTTTTATGTTTAAAAATCACTTGTGAGTGAGTACATGTGATAATTGTTTTTCTGTGTCTGGGTTACCTCACTCAAAATAATGTTTTCTAGCTCCACCCATTTTCCTGCAAAATTAAAGATGTCATTTTTTTCTGCTGTGTACTACTCCATTGTGTAAATGTACCATTTGAGATTCCATTTTACACCTGTAAGAATGGCGAAGATCAAAAAAAACCCTGATGGCAATTTATGCTGAAGAGGTTGCGGGGTAAAGGGAACCCTCCTGCATTGCTGGTGGGAATGCAAGTTGGCACAGCCCCTTTGGATGTCAGTGTTTCAATTTCTCAGAAAATTAGGAAACAACCTTCCTCAAGATCCAGTAATACCACTTTTGGGTATATATCCAAAGGATGCACGATTGAGCCAACTCTGTTCATAGCAGCATTGTCATAGGCAGAAACTGGAAACAACCAGATTATTATTTTTATGGGTTTCTTGAGTGTGTCAATCAGAGGATCTCTTTGATTCTTATGTCTTTTCTTGGGTTCTTTTTCTTCTCGCATTTGACTTATCCAAATTTGATGGAACAGTTTTTATTTTATCTCATAGTCTTTTAACTTGTGATATTTTTAAAGTAGAATGGATGAATGAAAACTTAGCCACTTAGGTAATTGTAAATAACTGAGCTATCATTTATACTGGCTATGAGAAAATACAGTTTTCACCAATGGAATTGTATTGATAATATCAATGTCTCTAGGGCAGGTCTTATGTTCAGGCATAGTTGACAAATATGTAATGAACAACACAGCATTTTGTTTGTTTCTTTTGTTTGCATGCTTTTATTTGGTTACCGTTTTGTTGTTTTTGTTGTTGTTGTTGTTTTGGGAGTGGTTGCTGTTTTAGGAGTTTTGCTTTTGTATTGGGTTCTTGTATATTTTTTGAAAGTGTTTAAACTTGGGTAGATAGAGAGAGGGAGGTGATCTGGAAGGGAATGGGAGGAGAAGAATGTAGGAAAAACAAATATTTATCTAGGAAAATTGACTTACACTTTTATTTATCTTTGCATTAATACTTCCTCAGAACATATTATTTATTATTCATGATATACTGTAAACATTAATCATTCATGTTCTCAAAGTGGAAATATTATTTTCTATTATTAAATTACTATAATCAGATTTGTAGTTTTTAATTGCTCACTCACCAATGCAGAAGATATTTGAAGAGTTATACTTGTATATTTTCTTTGTAATTTTAATTAATTGCATTGTCTTTTAAATGAAATATTCCTTTGTTATCTCTGATGATTTAAAACCAGTAGGGAACTAGATTTTGTTAACATGACATAATATTTTCATCTGACATCAACATGTTTAACATTAAAGAGCATAAAATGTCATAGTGCCCTAAACAATATGAACATGATATAAAAATACTCCAGTATTTAAAAAGTTATATTCATGAGATAAAAATTTGAATGGGAGCTATAAAAACTATCTAGGTTTGATAACATTTTTGTGTATGTTTTTGCAATATTACCACTTAAAGTGTATTTGAAATGATGTGTATTATATAAGGAAATTTTATTTATAGGCATTTTTATAAAAATGGAAACCATTAGTATGATTTTTATGAAAAAATGAATTTTTTATTTTCTGTTTATTAAACTATTCTTTAGATATTTCTCTGCATTTCTTTTCTTTTTCTTTTGATAATGACAAAACATTCAATATTTCATAGGGGTTTTATGATTACTATTTACTTTGTAATAATTACTATTTACTTTGTGTTAGTTTGTCTCTACCATTACCCTGAAAAATTAGTGATGAGCAGGGAGTAACTGTTTAATGACTGTTCATCAGTTTAATTTCACTAATATCCTTGATCTAGAGTAATCTGGGTTTTCCTATATGTGTTGTCGAAAACATTGGACAGAGTGCCTTAAATATTCTTCCCTTTGACCCAGTTTCCAAATATGTTTCAACACCCTGGATCTTAAACTCAGACTTCCAAAATATTGTCTGATAGTGGAGAAGCTCATTTGTACAATACTGTCATCCCTTCAATTTAATGACATTACACAATCTATTTTTACACTAATGTATTATAGCTACGTCAGAGGAATTAAAGAAAGAATTGATATAACATAAGTTGATTAAAATTAACCCTGTTACTTCATTCCCAAAAGTAGAGCTTATCCACATATAAAAGGCTTGTAATGAGGGCAGACATTTTTTTTTTCAGTAAATCCTAGGATTCATTTGTTATGTAGACTCCATAATGTCCTAGATGATACAAAATAAAATTTTGAAGACATAAGCTTCTGGCAGTCATCATGAAACACTACTCATCTGTCACCTTTGCCCCAAGAATAGCACTATGTTGTTTTTTATATGTCCAATTCTAGATTTACCAGAAGGAGAATTCATTGTTAAAATCTCCTTTCCTGCTCCCCCAACTCCACTCTCATAATCCTTGGTGTTACAGCCCACTCGTTGGTACTAAATATTTTAATTGGTTTTCTATGTATTTTTTCTTGCTGAATACTAAGCAACCCTTTCTGGAGGAAGGTACAAGCCCTCTAGTGCATTGATTGTGGACATGGTTCTTCATTCATTTTAATCGTCTTGTTTCTTCAGGATTATTTTGGTGGCAGCTTGTTTTCTGAGAGATACCTTCTGTTAAATTGCTAAATGTGTTAACATGTATGTCAATCATTACAAGTTGCAGTGAGAGTGTTTTTTCCTGAATCAGTGCCCCCAAACTTCTAGCATACTTGCAATTTTTTTTTATTAAATTGAAGCTAATCTCTTATATTCTTACCATTTATATTGTAATCACTGTGCACTGATAAAACTATGTGAAATTTCGGGAAAGACTTGAATCAATGTACTGGGTGCTCCATGACATTCTTAATAGCTACAGCAAGTCTTGCAAATATTATTCAATCTGGAATTACATTTTCCTTCCTATGAACTAAATCTGCATTCCTCTGGAAAGGAGTATTCTATCTTACTTGATATCAGTGATCAATGTCCTAGCATGTCCTGTTTCAGGTGGAAAGAATCATAATCTTTGAACATGTAATCATGCACATGACAGGATAACATGTGGAAGAGACACAATTACCGACCCAAAGTAAGAGCAGGGATGTTTTTATAAATAGAATGTGTAACATGAGGACCTGCTTGTTGGGCTTTCTGTCCTGCACAGTTTCTACAGCTGGTAAGCCCCAAAGAAATTCTCACAGAGGTCTCCATAACTTATAAACTGATTGGCCCATTAGTTCAGGCTTTTTATTAATTCTTATAACTTATCTTAACCCATTAATCTTATCTATGTTAGCCACATGGCTCAGTACCTTTTTCAGCAAGACATATCACATCCTACTTCTTCAGTGGATGGGCCAGGACTGTAGAAAGCTTCCTCCTTCTCAGAATTCTCCTGTTCTCATTGCCCCACCTCTACTTCCTGTCTGATTTCCCACCTATATTTCCTGTCTGGCTACTGACCGATCAGTGTTTATTTAAAATATAATTGACAGAACACAGAATTGTTCTGCACCAAAAATGGACTTTTAGCCTTAGTATATTATTCAATGTACCATTTATGCTTTATAATTAAACTTTCTTCCTTTCTTTCTTCCTTCCTTATTTTAACTCTTACTTTTTTGTAAATGTATTGATTCTGGCTGGACTCTACAACTCTCCATTTTGATTCATTATGCAAGTCACTATTTTCTAAATATCTAGTGTCTGATTTTACCATTATTCATTATAACAGATACATTTGAGGTAAAAGACAGAGCCATGTTCTTAGATAGCACATTGCTACTTGTTGTACAGACACTCTTTACTGGTTGTGATGAGTTTTAGATAAAAGATATACACAATTATAAACACAGACTTAATAGAGTAGTCCCTGCCAGGAACAAGCCCTGATGGTTGACAGGTCCAGAGAGGATGTAAGGAGTAAGCCAAAAGGCAAATGAGCCAAGCCATAAAGGTTGGGAGAATCTCCTGCAGGCTAACTAACCAGCACTTAGAGCATGTCTTTATTTATACAGAACTCAGTAATCAGGGATACATTCATGTTGTTCCAAAACGTAGGTCGTATTATTTTTGTTTTTTGACATGTGTTTCACTTCCACTTGCTCATCTTTTAGTCATCATTAATATAGACAATGACAGAACAGAGTTTTCATTTTCAATCAATTTCCTCAAGTATTAACATCATTAATAAAAAGAGTTATCATTTTTACTCATTTAACACTTTAACCCAATTTTTAAGAATCTGAAGGCAAATGACAACCTGTTATCAGGCTAGTAGCTTTTGTGGCTACAAGGATATTAGACCAGAACTAAATCTTTAAGCCAGCCTGGGAAGATTGCCATCTCACAAACAGTGTATTATTAACTCTCAATAATAGGAAGAGTGCCCAAGAAATTTAATCAAGCCAAAGCTGCTGAAGCTGTTACTCAAATTCTGGCAAAATACAATATTTAAATTTTATATCTTTGTAATATTTGTTTATATGTCTCATCCTGGCAGTCTGTTGTTCCTTGGTCTTACAAAACCATAGTGATTCTGAATGATCTAGCTTTTTAAGAAAGGGAGGTCCTACATCTCATTCTTTTATCATCATTCCACTCCATACATTGTTATTCAATATAAATCTCCGTGTGGTACTGAGGTAACTTTAGTTAATCTAACTTTGTTGCTGTATAAACCACATAATTGCCTGAGTGTGGAGTGGGAAGAAGCTTGCAATCTGATCTGTGGCAAACTTCTCTAGCTCTCTGAATTTTGTTGACATTTTATTTTGTTTGGAATATCTTGTTCCTGAGTAAGTACAAGGTCAACTGTTTCAAGAATATCTCATAGACTCACAAAGAGACCTCTGGCTTCTTTATGTATGTCACAAGCTCTAAGGCATAAGGAAGACTTCCAAGTAGATAAGGATATCTCCCTAAAAGTGGAAGAGGTAATATGTTCAAGACCTTTCTGGTGGGGTTTAGAAGCAGTACTCCTGGGAGAAGGCAAAAAGTATCAGAGGCAATTTTTTATGATTCCAGTATCCTCAAACTGCACAAATATTAAAAGTACCCTGATGTGGGAGTGATTTCTTATTAATAAAGAAACTGCCTAGACCCATTTGATAGGCCAACCCTTAGGTAGGCGGAGTAAACAGAACGGAATGCTGGGAGAAAGAAGCTGAGTCAGGGAGTCGCCATGGTTCTCCCACTCCAAACAGACGCAGGTTAAGATCTTTCCTGGTAAGCCAGCTCGTGGGCTACACAGATTAATAGAAATGGGTTAGATCAATATGTAAGAGCTAGCCAATAAGAAACTGAAACTAATGGGTCAGGCAGTGTTTAAAAGAATACAGTTTCCGTGTAATTATTTCGGATAAAGCTAGCCGTGCAGGCGGCTGGGTGGCGGGACACAGCCCCACTGCTCTTATTTCAACAGAGTGGCGCCCGACGTGATGGACTAAATCCACTTAAAAACCTGAGAAGGCTTAAAAATAAGGGAGAGAGACTTTAACACAGATTTTTGCTGTTTGTTGGTGGCGTGCTGTAGAGAGATTTCCTGATTCGGCAACAGCAGCAGAAAAAAAAGCTGCGTCATTTTAAAGTGCGGCTTCTTGGGACTGTGCCGCCAGTGCAAACTCTGGCTTTAAAGCATTTCAATGGATTTTATGGGACTGGATGTTTGTGTTCCCGCTTGGGATCGGAAGGAGAGTGCTCTCAGCGCTCCCCGCCTGCACCTGGGCAGATGGCAGAATCAGGCTTAGGCAGGCGGAAGAGCATGGTGGAAGAGACGTGTTTTCAGACTGCGCAGTGCTCTGCGTGTCAGATTTGGTTGTAACTTGGATAAAAAGAGTTTCTGTGCTGCATGCTCAGTCTCAAAATTAAACTGCTGAGTGCGACTCCAATGAGGACTTGCTGTGTGCCTGAAACTGTGCACAGCTCAGGGGCACCAAATGGATCTGAGGCAGGAGCGGCTGCTCCTTGCTGAACTGTGCTGGTTGGCAGGAACTACCGTAATTACCATAATAACAGCACAGTTAAGGTTTAGACTGGGCAGGACACAGGTGGTACCGTATTACCTGTACATGGTGCAACTTAAGTTTTTAAGAAGTGCTTAACATTTTAAGAAATGCTCCTGGATAGTAAAAATATTACAGATTCACAATAAAACAGATTCAGACATAACAGACCTCAGTGGATCACAGTGTTGGATGAATGTACATAGGCTTGAGAGAGAGAAGAATAAGAATATAGAGAATAAAGTAAATGTCTTAAAAAAAAGGGTAAAGTCTTTAAAGAGACAGAGTACAGATAGTTAAGAGATTAAAATAAATAAAGAAAAATAAGCCACGTAAAAATGGAAAATTCACAGGGAGTCTGGATTATGTACATTGTGTTTTCTTTAAAATTTTTGACTGTAAAGGAGCTAAGTACAGACAGACATTTCATTACATGGGCTGCCAAGCTAAACCAGAATGGATATAAAGGTATTACGATTTCAAAATTTGGGTTTAAGAATATGATGCTTTGGAGAGGGTCTTCTTTTGTTTTCACAGAGGACCAGACCCTGTGGATTTCTTCTATTACAATTTGTTATGATAGACCACGCCCTCCTGAAAGGTTGTTGTGAACATCTTCAGAAAATTGCTTCGCTCAACTGCAGACTGAGATGAAACTAGCACACAGGTTATACCATGAAAGACCTAATTAACGACGCCCCCATTCAGCAGGAAGCAGTTTGGAGAGAAAAAACTGCGCCCATGTTCCCAAAATATTGTTTATAAATGTTCTTTTACATTTAAAGGGGGATATGATATAGGTATGAATAATTTGCATTGGTATGGATTTTAAGGTCAATTTTGTTATATGTATATGTATTTTTGATCTTGAATAAGGTGTGATTGTGTAGTTCATTTTTAAAATGTAATGTATAATTAGGAAATATAGGTTGTTGATGGATAATCATCGATAATAGTAAAGCTTGTAGTCATGTTAGTTAGATTTTCTAGATATATAGAGATATATTTCAGATAGGCATTCTTCATATCTCTCAAAGGCTACAGAATATGGCATTTAAAATATTTTAATAACTTAGGACTTTTCATGACAATGAGACACGTCTGCTCCTGGCAGCACCAATCTACTTCGAGAGGAAGATGGGCATCGAAGAGGATCCTTATGGAGTTTGATAGCCATTTGGGCAAGAAACTGCTCTTGCCTGGACTGTTGCATTAAATGGACACAGAGAACCCGCAGAGAGAGGACTGCTGAACTTGCCTAAGGTCTTTTGGGGTTCATGACTCATGAAAGAGTCTGCGAGACATTCTGCAGGACACAGCAGATAGTGACTGAACTGTCTTTGAAATTTCCTGCTTCATGGAAATGTCTGCTGGATACTATGGGCCTGAAGGCTGAAGATGGATTCCCCAACCATACAAAAGAACTTTGGGTGACTATCCAGGCAGCGAGATGTCTCTGTCATTTCTAGAGTTTTCTTATTTCTTGTTTACTTAGGTAGTATTATATCCTTCTGGAGTCTTTGATGGAGTTGAAGAATGAATAGATAGTTATAGTTTTCCTTAGTTATGATAAAAGATAAAATAGATATAAATATTGTAACTGTAATTCTTGCTTGATAACTGTTTTGCTATATGTAATTTTACTATGTTAAAGTTAAAGCCTTTCTTTTTTGTCTAAACAGAAAAAGGGGAAATGATGTGGGAGTGATTTCTTATTAATAAAGAAACTGCCTAGACCCATTTGATAGGCCAACCCTTAGGTAGGCAGAGTAAACAGAACGGAATGCTGGGAGAAAGAAGCTGAGTCAGGGAGTCGCCATGGTTCTCCCACTCCAAACAGACGCAGGTTAAGATCTTTCCTGGTAAGCCAGCTCGTGGGCTACACAGATTAATAGAAATGGGTTAGATCAATATGTAAGAGCTAGCCAATAAGAAACTGAAACTAATGGGTCAGGCAGTGTTTAAAAGAATACAGTTTCCGTGTAATTATTTCAGGTAAAGCTAGCCATGCGGGCGGCCGCGTGCCAGGGACGCAGCCCTGCTGCTCGTAACACAACAGTACCCCAAGTATGCAACAGGTGAAGATGAAAACCACAGGTGGCCATCATGATATTCAACTTTGCTGAATTTTTGTACAATAACTGTGCTGGCTTAATGACTTCTTCTGTTCCCATCATATAAAGTTGTGCCTTGTCCCTTTCACAATGATATTTATATTTGATATACAGTTCTATATCATTTCTAATGAAAGAAAATACCACAAATAGTCTGAATGCATTATCAAATGTTAACAATAAAGCTGTTTTTAAGCTATACTGTAAAGTTTGTTGGAAATATGTAAAATAAGATGATGGCTTTAATTTTTTCTTATTCTTAAAGTAACATTTATCACTTTAATTTATTTATAGATGATATTTTGAGATGTGATATATTTTAATGAATTATATATCATTTGAAAATATATCCATCTAGCATTGAATACAACATATATGAATAAATATAGCTCATATAACTAAAAGAAAATGGAAGGATAATGAAGTTGCAATGTTTTAGAATCAATTAACCTGTAGGAATGTTTCTTTTCTATGAACAAAATGAAGAAATCAGATTATTGAAGAGGGAAAAATCAGAATTCCAAATTTATCTTCCAGGATTTACTTAATTGGAGCGATATTCTCTTGCTAAATTTTGAACTTTAGCTTTGCTTAATTCTTAACACCAGGGCAGTTGGAATATTTCAAAGGTTTCCATTTGTCATAGCTAATTAAAGTACGATGAAGTCAATATTCTTCTGAAAAATAAAGGTAGAATGCCCTGGTTAATCATAATATATGCAATAATATTCGTATCATTAAAATTTTTACTAAAAACCACTTGATTACCAACTACTCTCCACTCTCTATAATTATACCTCCATTTTTTAAAATGACCCTTATTTTCTGTTCATTTTACCACAGCCATATATTTTAAAAGTCAAAACAATAAATTTGAATCATTTTTAACTAATCTTCATTTACTCACAGAGATTTATTGACCCTGGGATTCTGCCTTTAGTTGATGATGAACCGGGACAAGGATCAGTTACCACCTCTTTAGCATCTTTACTTCTGAAGACCAAGGAAATTCAGGCAAGGAGACTGGGGCCGGCTTTCATAAGAGCACCTAGATTTTCTGCTTCAGTTACATTAAGTTCTGTGTGAGAGTTAGACTAAGTTCACATGGACTCCAGCCACATTCTTTTTCCATTCTGGAATGCTGTGTCCAGGAAAGAAGGGAAATAATCTTGCTTGCAATAGTTTGACAATTCTTTGACTTCTCTTACTAAAATTAATCTACTATTTTGCTCTCATAATGAACTGGGATGTTATGAGAATTGAGATCTAGCTGTGGTTAACACATAAATTGATGGTCATGTTCTTCTTTCTACTCTTTACTTCTTTCTATAAGTCCATTAATTGTGAGTACCTTTAATAACAATACAACATAATTATTTGATATTACTTTATAAAACTGTCAAGTTGCTGAGTACATTTATCACACAATAGTCCCTTGATTTGGAAATAGTTAGCATCCTATATTATGTCATTTTATAACTGAATTTTTATTTTTAAATAATTTGTGGAAAATCCTACAATTAACAGGAAAACACTTTCATTTTCACATTTTGTCTACTACCCTTATCTCAACTAAGGTCTCAGACAAGCCTGATTAAGCAAAGATAGAAAGTTTATAGAGACACTTATATTTCTTGGTCTTTTTATAATGCTTATCAGTTCTATCAGATTCAAAGTGTTTTGTTATTTATTTAATTTTATATATACATAAGGCTTTGCCAAGCATTTTGCTACATATTCTCATATAACATTTAGCAATCTTGACCTCAGTTCCTCAGTCTATCAGTCATATATTTGATCTTGCTAAAAAGTTCTATTGTCATTGATAATAGATAAGATTTATTGCCCAAGCACCCTGTGATAACAAATTTCTAGATCATAATTACAGGAATATTTTAAGAATTGTTTCCACAATTTTGTGAATCATATGCGGTGTCACACACAAATAAAGGAAGTAGTTCCTTTTCAGTTGCTGTGCCCCAGCTTTGATATCAGGTCATATTTTACTATTTCCCTATTTTGAATCCTCAAATATTTGAACTAGAAGCTGAACAGTATAACTACCTTTTATTTTGTGTATAATATTAATTGCAATTATCAATCCAAACCACTCAGTTTCTTTGGCAAGAATATCTTCATTTTTATCTGTTATCCATGGCTAGCCTTGCTGTGTTTTGAAGCTCAAAGTGCACATCTGTTAGTTACACACTGCATCACTATGACAAAATATTTGACAGAAACACGTGTTATGTGCCTTTTTCCTAGAGACACTTTAACCAATGTCTGTTTAACCCAGATAGGGCACTTAAACAGAGAAAAGAAAAATTCTACCCATGTCTGGCTTAGTGATGCAGTGCATTTACCAGGTTCCTTATGAGAGTACAGACAAGAGTTTACTTATAGGAGGAGATTAAAGACAGCTGTGTCATTAAAAAAAAAGCTCATACAAACATGGGTAATAGTTACTTTGCTTAAATGTCGTTTTCTCTTGTTTTCTCAAATCTAAAGGTAGACACTATAGAATGTGTTTTTCTTTAAGTGATATGGAAGACTAATACTTATTTATAAAGCTGTAGGGTCAATCTTATTGACTTTTCTTAAATTTTCAAGATAGGCTTTGCTGAAAAGTCTACTTATATTTTCTTCTGAGATTCAAATAGAAAAAGTCTATAATTCATATAGAAAAGTCTATAATAATGGAGCATTTATTTTTATGAAACAATAATGCATTTTAAGATTAGAATAGATCTATCATTATTAAAATTAAAGATCCACTTTTGCCAAATGTCAAAAGTGGTGAAAAATAAATCAATGTTTACCCTGGAATAGCATATTTTTAATTTCATATAATGCATCTAAAATAGCTTTGGGAGGAGGACAAAATCAAAACAACTTGTTCTTTAGAAGCAGAGTGAATAAACTCGGTCTTATATAACTTCACTGTTAAAACTTAGCACGATGTAGAAAAGCATAAAAATCTCTAACATTAGCTAAACAACATCCAAAAATATATGCATGCACTATCTCACTTACATAGTTTAAAATGCAGAACAACAATATATATTATATAAGTTTGTGTAGAACTCTTAAATAACAATTTCCTCAGAGCAGAGATACATAACTGAGGGAGCATTGAAATATTTCTATAATTTTTAAAGCACAAAATAGCAAAAAATTTAAACTAAATTTCATCTTGGACCACTGTATATCCTCCCTTCATGGAATATTGAGTTAATTTCAAGATTAAAGAAAAATATAATTTGCCTGATGCTAGTGGCGCACACCTTTAATCCCAGCCTTTGGTAGGCACAGGCAGCCAGATTTCTATGAGATTGAGGCCACCCTGGTCTACAGAGTGAGTTCTACTACAGGCTCCAAAGATAAAGAAAAAGTCTGTCTCAAAACAAAAGAGAAAAATATAAATCAAAATAATTTCCTAAACATAAATTTGAAAATGATACAAAGGCATAGATGTTTGGGTATTTCTCCAAATATTTTTATCAGCATAGTCAAGAAAATTAGGAATCTAGTTGCAGTACACTTACTGTTTTCTGATACATAGCCTACAATGGAGACTGATTAGTTACATTCACTGCTATGACCACAATGCATAAAAATAACCTCAGGAAGGACATACATTTTAGATCAATGTTTCATAGAGTTTCTGTACATCATGTTGGGAAATTACCATGGAAGCCTCTGTAAAAAGAGGTGGTTAAATATTGGAGAGAATGCTTGAATCATGACATACATGAATTAGAGGCAGTCTAAAAATAGGGCTGCTCAAACTTTCCAGTGTTTGGTCTTAATGACCTACTTTGGTCACCAACCCTTATCTCCTGTTGGTTGAAGGCACTCCCCTAATAAGCTGGTATCTGTACTGCCAGTTGTAGAATACACTTTCAGAGCATGAACCTGTAGCAGCATTTCAAAGTCAAATCATTTCAAACTCTTCTCATATGTTTGCCCTTTAGAGAGATACTAACCACAATCTGACATTTCATTGTAGTGTATTTTTCTTTTCTTCATACGAGATATTTAATGATCCTGGATGAGCAGTTTAATAAAGTGCTCTGGTGGCTTGTCAGCTATTGAGTGTTTCAGACCTATTGTAGGGCTTGTTTATAATATCATCAAAATGCAAAAGAGAAGTGATAACGGGATGCGCAGCCCCAGTTTCCACATCTGCAATGCAACCACTACACATAAGGGTCTGACACTATTGTGAGATAGAAAGTAGAAAGACCATAAGAGTCAGGAGGCCAGGGCCATGCTGCTAGATGGTATCTATGAGACAAGAAAGTGAGGCTGCATCTGTGAAATCTCAGCAATTTGCATGCCTAAGCAAGTCCTTAATAAAGACAACACCAGTGGACACTAAAGTGGATGAAGAAAGTTTACAAATATCTGCTCCTGGATGAAAAGTTGAGAATCAGTTTTATCCAGCAGCAAGATCCTTATAGGTTAGGAAATATCAAATGGTCAACTATAAACACATGTATAAACAAATAACATTAAATGGACCCAATAGGGTGTGTGTGTGTGGGGTGAAAGTTATGGGGGCAGAAGTCATAAATTGGAGAGGGAATGGAGAGGGCACAGGAATAGTTGATAGAAGGATTTGCTTTTCTGTTGTTTTAATTTTTATTCATCTATTTATTTTACATTTCCACAGCAGTCTCTTTCCCCATTTTCCTTTCCCAGTCCACTCTCCCATTCCCCTCCCAAGCTCCTAATCCTTTATTCTTCTGTCTCCATCCAGGAAAGGACCAGGTCTCTCATGAATATCAACAAAACATGATATATCAAAGTTGTAGTAAGCCTAAGCATTTTCAATATATTAAGGCTAAACAAGATAAGCTAGGATGAAGAGTAGGGTACCAAAAGTCAGTAGAAGAGTCAGAGACATCCCCTCTTTCCACTGTTAGGAGTCCCCCAAGAGGACCAAGTGACAAAACTGTAACATATATACAGAATGCTTAGGTCAGTCCCATGAAGGCTACCTGACTGTCCATTTAGTCTCTGCAAGACTCCATGAGCCCAGGTTAGTTGATTCTGGGGGTTTTCCTGTCATGTTCTTGACAACACTGGCTCCTCCACTCCATTCCCATTCTGCTCTGCAGGTTTCCCAACTCTGCCTAATGGTTGGCTGTGGATTTCTGCATCCGACTCCATCAGTTGCTGGAAGACATCTCTCTGATGACAATTGGGCCAGACACCAATATGGTCTCAGGAGAAGACCAGTAAAGGCTACTTATTCACTATTACTTCATTATTCTTGGGTCTGTCACGAAGACTCCTGTGAGATTTCCCTGCACCAGACTTCTATCTGACCTTAGATTTTCAAAATACATACAAAAATACTCAAAAAACTAGATGAGAACAAACCAAATAATCCAATTAAAAAATGGAATACAGAGCTAAATAGAGAATTCTCAAGGGAAGAATCTAAAGTGGTTGAGAAATACTCAAAGAGAATGCAAATCAAAATGACCATGAGATTCCATCTTACACCTGTCAGAATGGCAAGATCAAGAGCATAAGCTATATCTCATGCTGGAGAGGATGTAGAAGAAGAGGAACATTCCTTCATTGTTATTGGGAGTGCAAATTTATGCAGTCACTTTGGAAACCAGTTTGGCAGTTTCTCAGAAAACTGGGAATCAACTTACTGCAAGACCAAGTTATACCACTCCTGGGCATGCACCCAAAATATGCTCAATAATACCTCAAGGACACATACTCAACTACATTGACAGCAGCTATATTTTTATAGCCAGAACCTGGAAACAACCTGTATGTCCCTCAACGAAGGGATGGATTAAAAATAATGTAGTATATTTACACAATGGAGTATTACTCAGCGGTTAAACATAAAGAGAACATGAAATTTCAAGGCAGATGGATAAAACTAGAAAAAATAATCCTCAGTTTGGAAACACAAACTCAGAAAAAGGTTGTTTTTAATATGGTCAAATGCAAAAGAGAAGTGACATAGGTTGAACAGCCCCAGTTGCCAAATCGACAATGTAATGGGAGAGGGGTGGTAAATGTGTAAATGTTTGTACTCTTTTACAAAATTTTCAAAAACATAACTATTTTTTTTAAAACAGATCTCTTCTCAACTTAGGAACCTCCTGAAAAGTACATGAGAGAGAATAGTTTTTATTTGATTACTAAGTAAGTGTTAAACCAGAATGTGATTTGTATCCCAGGCAACTTATTTTATGGACAGAATAAAATTATTTTCAATAACAAAAAGTTATCATCCATTCTGGTCAACAACCAGTTACTAGTCTTTGGATAAGAGACCCAATCAGCAGTATCTATAACACTTGGTCTATTCCAAAGTTTCTTGGTAGTAGGAGTGGGTGTAGAAACTAGCTCAATTTGGGAAATAACCAGGCCAACATAAAGATAAACAATTATATTTTAATTGTTATAAGGGAAAACTCATGCCGCAAGAATGGGAAGCCTGGAATGGTGCTCCAATGTGGTGAACCGACTTCACATAAAATTTGAAAGAACAAAGATTCATCAGAGAAATCCTAATCTCTATCAAAAATTCTAATACTACAATACTGTTTTAGTTGCCTTTTCAATAAGATGTAATATAGAATAGTCATACATTGCAAAACCAATAAATCTTAGTTATGTGATAAAATAGCAATTCATGGGTAAAGGGAAACAGTTATTTCCAGGTCACCTGATTAGCAAATGCACCTGTGGCTCCAGTGTGCACTTTTATAGCACTTAATGTTAGACCTAGGAATCTTTGTACATTTGTCTTTTTTTTTTCCTCTCGCAGTTTTAAGTCCTGATTTATCAGCTTAAAATTGTTTCCAATGATCGGGGGATTGATTTGTGATTTCTGAAACCGAGTACTAAAAGTCAGGTAACTTACAATAAAGCATTAGTGATGGAAAAGACCTCAGTTTTAATCATAAGAAAGATAAGCATATTTACATTCTTTCAGGTTTGTATTGTGTCTGCATATGTGATTTAAGATGAGTATTACATTTAAAGTACCTTTTGAAAGATGAAAAGAATCCATGTTCACAGCAGCTGCACTAGAGAAGATAAGTATAAAAAAAATACATACAGACTCAGAGGAAAAAAAAATCTGAAAGAGCTTCAAAAAGAATACACAGGTTTTTTTTATTGTGAAAAGGAAAAAAAAAAGTTTCAGCCTCCTCCCAGCCTCCCATTTCCCCCCCCTCCTCCCACCCTTCTTCTCCTCCCACCCTTCTTCTCCTCCCCCCACCCCTCTCCCCCTCCCTCTCCAGTCCAAAGAGCAGTCAGGGTTCCCTGCCCTGTGGAAAGTCCAAGGTCCTCCCCACTCCGTACGTGTCTAGGAAGGTGAACATCCAAACTGGCTAGGCTCCCACAAAGCCAGAACGTGAAGTAGGATCAAAACCCCGTGCTATTGTCCTTGGCTTCTTATCAGCCCTCATTGCTCGCAATGTTCAGAGTCGGGTTTTATCCCATGCTTTTTCAGTCACAGTCCACCTGGCCTTGGTGAGCTCCCAATAGATCAGCTCCACTGTCTCAGTGGGTGGGTGCACCCCTCGTGGTCCTGACTTCCTTGCTCATCTTCTCTCTCCTTCTGCTCTTCATTGGGACCTTGGGAGCTCAGTCCAGTGCTCCAGTGTGGGTCTCTGTCTCTATCTCCATCCATCACCAGATGAAGGTTCAATGGTGATATGCAAGATATTCGTCTGTATTGCTATTGGATAGAGTCATTTCAGGTTCCCTATCCTCAGCTGCCCAAGGAACTAACTGGGGACATCGCCTTGGGCTCCAGGGAGCCACTCTAGGTTCAAGTCTCTTGCCAACCCTAAGGTGGCTCTCTTAACAAAGAATTGTGCTTCCGTGCTCCCCTATCCAACCTTCCTTTATCCCAATCATCCTGTTCCCCAAGTTACCCCCATCATCCCCTTCTCACTTTTCTCTCCCCATCTCCCCTTACCCCCAACCCACACCACCCCCTAGATCCCAATTTTCTTCCCTGCAATTTTGTCTATTTCCCATGGCCAAGAGGATAACTAAACGTTTTTCCTTGGGTTCACCTTCTTATTTAGCTTATTTAGGTTCACCAGTTGTAGACTCCAATACCCTTATTTATGCCTAGAAACCAATTATGAGTGACTATATACCATGTTCATCTTTTTGGGTCTGGGTTACCTCACTCAGGATAGTGTTTTCTATTTCCATCCATTTGCATGCAAAATTCGAGAAGTCATTATTTTTTACCGCAGCGTAGTACTCTAATGTGTATATATTCCACACTTTCTTCATCTATTCTTCCACTGAAGGACATCTAGGTTGTTTCCAGGTTCTGGCTATTACAAATAATACTGCTATGAACATAGTTGAACAAATGCTTTGTCATATGATAGGGCATCTCTTAGGTATATTACCAAGAGTGGTATTGCTGGGTCCATGGGAAGACTGACCCCGAATATCCTGACAAACCGCCACACAGATTTCCAAAGTGGTTGCACAAGATTGCATTCCCACCAGCAATGGATGAGGGTACCCCTTCCTTCACAGCCTCTCCAGCAAAGGCTATCATTTGTGTTTTGGTTTATAGTCATTCTGACAGGTATAAGGTGATATCTCAAAGTTGTTTTGATTTGCATTTCCCTGATTGCTAAGGAGGTCGAGCATGACCTTAAGTGTCTTTTGGCCATTTGAACTTCTTCTGTTGAGAATTCACTGTTCAGTTCAGTGCCCCAATTTTTAACTGGTTTAATTAGCATTTTAAAGTCTAGTTTCTTGAGTTCTCTATATATTTTGGAGATCAGACCTTTGTCTGTTGTGGGGTTGGTGAAGATCTTCTCCCAGTCATTAGCTTGCCTTTTTGTCTTAGTGACAGTGTCCTTTGCTTTACAGAAGCTTCTCAGTTTTAGTAGGTCCCATTTATTCAGTGTTGCCCTTAATGTCTGTGCTGCTGGGGTTATACCTAGGAAGCGATCTCCTGTGCCGGTCTGTTGTAGGGTATTTCCCACTTTCTCTTCTCTCAGGTTCAGTGTGTTCGGGCTGATATTGAGGTCTTTAATCCATTTGGACATGAGTTTTTTGCATGGTGATAGATATGGGTCTATTTTCATTTTTCTACAGGTTGACATCCAGTTGTGCCAGCACCATTTGTTGAAGATGCTTTCTTTCTTCCATTGTATACTTGTAGCACTTTTATGGAAAATGAGGTGTTCATAGGTTTGTGGGTTAAAATCCGGGTCTTCTATATGATTCCATTGGTCGACTTCTCTGTTTTTATGCCAGTACCACACTGTTTTCATTACTGTAGCTCTGTAATAGAGTTTGAAGTCAGGGATGGTAATGCCTCCAGCAGATCCTTTATTGTATAGGATTGTTTGGGCTATCCTGGGTTTTTTGTTTTTCCATATAAAGTTGATTATTATCCTCTCAAGAACTGTGAAGCCGGGTGGTGGTGGCGCACACCTTTAATCCCAGCACTCGGGAGGCAGAGGCAGGCAGATCTCTGTGAGTTCGAGGCCAGCCTGGTCTACAAGAGCTAGTTCCAGGACAGGAACCAAAAGCTACGGAGAAACCCTGTCTCGAAAAATCAAAAAAAAAAAAAATCTGTGAAGAATTTTGATGGGACCTTGATGGGGATTGCATTGAATCTATAAATTGCCTTTGGTAGAATTGCCATTTTTACTATGGTGATCTTCCCAATCCAAGAGCAAGGGGGGTCCTTCCATTTTCTGGTATCCTCTTCAATTTCTTTCTTCATTGCCTTAAAGTTCTTGTCAAATAGATCTTTTACTTCCTTGGTTAAAGTTACCCCAAGATTTTTTATGCTGTTTGTGGCTATCGTGAAAGGTGAAGCTTCTCTGATTTCCCTCTCTGCTTCCGTATCCTTTGTGTATAAGAGGATGACTGATTTTTTGGAGTTGATCTTGTATCCTGCCACATTACTAAAGGTGTTTATCAGCTGTAAAAGTTCTTTGGTGGTGTTTTGGGGGTTGCTTATGTACACTATCATATCATCTGCAAATAATGAAAGTTTAACTTCTTCCTTTCCAATTCGATTCCCCTTGATCCCCTTATGTTGTCTTATTGCTATTGCTAGAACTTCAAGCACTATATTGTAGAGGTATGGCGAGAGTGGACATCCTTGTCGTGTTCCTGATTTTAGTGGGATGGCTTTGAGTTTCTCTCCGTTTAATTTGATGTTAGCAGTCAGCTGGCTGTGTTGCGGGAGGTCCTCCCACTCCTCCAGCCTATCACCGCTGAGGTACCAGCCCATTGGGGCGTGGTTTCTCTCCCTTTAAAAAAAGCAGCTACTTCCCTCACCTCTCTCTCTTCACTTCCTGCTCTGCTGGCGACTAGACTCACTTCCTGGTTGCGCAGAGGGCTGACAGTGATCTGTAAGTTTTTTCCCCTTTAAATAAATACCACCCTATTAATCATAATTCCAAACTGGTGTGGCATTGTTTATGACATAGGCCTTCAGTTGGCGCCCAACGTTTGGTTTTAGAACCTCTCCTTTCCCAGCTCAGCTGCCGGCCGCGAGTTCGGCTTGGCGGGAGCCCTCCCTTCCTCAGCCACCGCCAGCGGCCTTGGCCTCCCCAAGTGGATTTAAACTCCACAGGCCCGCGTAGTCTCTGCCACGTGGTTTGCTCTTTTCTGAGTCGCTTTTAAATCTCCCTTGCAAGCACAGCTCTTAAGTGGCACGAACCAGAGCATGCGGTTGCTGAAAGCTGCAACCCCTCAGGGTCACTCTGTCACGTGGAGGCATAAGCGGCTTCCAGGTTGCTCTTCTCTCTACGCCTGGGTTCTGGGTTTCTGGTTCCGTCTCTGGAATTGATTTAATTACATTTACTTTGTTGAGCAACTTAAATTTTCCAGTTTTTAACAAATACTAGGCGGACTCTGAAACAGGACTCTGTTTTTGTCGCGACTTGGCAACAGCGCCACCTGCTGGATAATAGGTAATATGGCAGTTTTCGTTTCCAACGCGAATTTTACTGTTCTGGTTGCCAATACAATGGGTTATATCATGCAAGGTTTATATGACTATGGGGATAACTTAATTTACTGGTTACTAGGCTTCAGTATTCTTTTGAATATTCTATCATTTAGGAAGATCATGGCACTCCTAAGAACCATACAATCTTTACTAGAAACTCATGCAGGTCAGGAGATTCAGGATTCAAAAGAGACAATAATAAATACAATAATAAAAAGACTTGAAATGATTGAAGAAATGATTGGAGCTGGTGAACAGAGTAATAAGGCACAAGGACAGCATACAATTCCAATACCAGCCATTTGAACTGGCTTACCCAAGGTTTTAGCGGCATACCCTATACTTAATTCTGACAAAGCGTCAACTTCTAAAGGCTCAAAGGGAGTCAGAGAAGCTAAATGGACACCAATAGCAATGAATGATCTGAAAGAAATTAAACACGCTGTTGTTAATTTTGGCTTGCACAATGCATATGTAAAGGAAATGATAAGGACTTGAGCTTCTAATGCTAAAGCTACCCCCCATGATTTCCATCAGTTAGTGTCTGCAGTTTTAGATAATGGACCTTCCTTGATGTTTGGAATTTATTTCAGAGAAGAATCCAAACATATGGAACAGCAAGGAAGAGCAAAAGGTATCGAGGTTTCCCAAGATCAAATTCTTGGTGCAGGAGAATATGCTGATCCACAGGTCCAAGCTCTTTATGATGATGAAGTACTGTGTCTATGTCACCAAGCAGCTTTAAATGCTAGGAATAGGATACAAGATCCAGCAAAAAGGGTTGAATCATATACTAGAATTAGGCAGGGACTGAGAGAACCCTTTATTGACTTTTTGCAAAGATTAATTAAGGCTCTGGACATAGGGGTAACAGACCCAGAAGCTAGACGAATACTTATTGAAGCTCTAGCTTTTGAGAATGCAAACATAGAATGCAAAAAGATAATTGGGCCTTTAAAGTCTAGATCAGCACCTATGGATGAATGGATTCAGCATACGATGAATGTTGAGACGTTTAGTTATAACGATGAACCTTGGGTAGGAGAAGCGATTTCCACAGCAATGAGGAGACATCAAACTGCCAGGTGTTTTAATTGTGGTAAATTAGGACATCTGAAAAGGGATTGCAGGCACAGAATTTCTAGGAATATTATCTCCTCTGGGAATGACAAAAATAGGAGACCTAGGCCTTCAGGTATATGTAGGAGATGCGATAAAGGCCGACATTGGTCCAACGAATGTAGGTCAACAACAGACAGACGGGGCAATCCAATATCATCGGGAAACTCCTTGGGGGGCCTCTCGCAGGCCCCCAAGCCAACAGTGGCCCAGTCATTCCCAGTCACAGTGGAGAATGTGCCTCACCAAGAAAATTAAAAGCTCCAATTTCTGCTGTAAAAAGTAATACTGGTCTAAATGATGAAATACGTGTGGAGGATGAGTCAAAAAACCCAGTAGGACAGAGTAAATGTGTATTTTGGCAGACTTCTATTAATGATCAAAGACCAAAGCTAAGAGTCTGTATAAATGGCACTTTTATTGAAGGCTTATTAGACACAGGTGTGGATGTAAGTATCATTACCCCAGAATCTTGGCATCCAAATTGGCCTCTTCAAGAGGTAGATGTTCAGTTCCTAGGAATTGGAACCCTATCTCGTGTAAAACAAAGCACAAGATGGGTTGAATGCATAGGGCCCGAAGGGCAAATATGAAGACTAAGGCCATATATAGCAAATATTGCCATAAATTTATGGGGCCGTGACCTGCTACAGCAATGGAATACCCAGATTAACATTCCTGTATTTCCAGGAACTAATAATTCTGGGAAGGATATGATGAGGAATTATGGAAAAAGGTCACCAGCCATTCAGGCTGTACAAGAACATACAGCAAATACCAAAACTTTAGAGGTACCAACAGCCCTACCTTTAAAATGGCTAACTGCGAAGCCAATATGGATCAAACAGTGGCCTCTAGCTGAAGATAAACTACAGGCATTGGAACAGCTGGTGCAAGAGCAACTAGATGCTCACCATATTGAAGAATCAACCAGCCCTTGGAATTCTCCTGTATTTGTTGTAAAAAAGAAATCTGGTAAATGGAGAATGGTGAAAGATCTAAGAGCTGTCAACAAAGTAATTCAACCTATGGGCCCACTACAATCTGGAATTCCTTGGCCTTCTCTGTTACCAAAAGGATGGCCTCTTATAGTTATTGATTTGAAAGATTGTTTTTTCACTATACCATTACAAGAAAAGGATAGAGAAAAATTTGCCTTCACAGTGCCTACTTATAATTATTCTCAGCCTAATAGGAGATATCAATGGACTGTCCTCCCATAGGGTATGCTCAATAGTCCTACACTGTGCCAATATTTTGTAAGTAAGCCATTGGAAATAATTCGTAAACAATTCCCCAAGTCCATCATTTATCATTACATGGATGACATCTTGTTATCTGATTCAAATAAAGATTCTTTAGAAAGGATGCTTGAAGAAGTAAAGAAAGTCTTGCCTAGGTGGGGATTACAAATTGCCCCTGAAAAGATTCAAAGAGGAAATTCTATTAATTACCTAGTTTACAGAATAGGGTTAGAGAAAATTAAAACGCAAAAGGCACACATTAGGAGAGACTGCTTAAAGACTCTTAATGACTTCCAAAGATTGTTAGGAGACATTTCCAGTCTACGACCAGCTGTTGGGATAACACCTGATCTAATAGTTCATTTAAACAAAACCTTAGATGGTGATAAAGATTTGAATAGTCCAAGAGAACTGACAGCTGAAGCAGAAAAGGAACTGACAATGATTGAGGAAAAATTACAGGAGGCACATGTGGATAGGGTGAACCCAAATCTTAGCTGCATCCTAGTCATATTGCCTTCCAGAATTTCTCCTACAGGGATTCTAATGCAGAGGGAAGATATTATTTTAGAGTGGATATTTATACCTAATAAACCAAGTAAAAAATTAAAAACTTATGTGGAAAAAGTCTCTGAATTAATTATAAAAGGTAAGCTGAGACTTCGTCAACTAGCAGGTATAGACCCAGCAGAAATTATAGTGCCTTTTACTACTGAAGAAATAAAAAAGTTATGGGAAGATAATGAACCGTGGCAAAGAGCTTGTGCTAATTTTTTGGGAGAAATTAATAGCAACTATCCCAAAAGTGGTAGACTTAACTTCATAAAAAGAACTTCTTGGATTCTTCCTAGAATTGTACATGATGCTCCAATAACTGGAGCCCGTACGTTCTATACTGATGCAAATAAATCAGGGAAAGCAGGTTACAAGTCAGATGAATTGAGTAAGGTGTAACAAAGCCCTTATAATTCTGTCCAGAAGGCAGAATTATATGCCATTCTTATGGTGCTAAGGGATTTTACAGAACCTCTTAATATTGTTACAGATTCAAAATATGCAGAAAGAGTTATCTTGCATATTGAAACCGCTGAATTTATACCAGATGACACAGAGTTGACTTCATTGTTTATCCAGGTACAAGACATAATCAGGAACAGGCTTTGTCCGATGTACATAACACACTTTCAGTCCCATACAGGTCTGCCTGGTCCTCTAGCCCAAGGCAATGCTGAGATTGATCAGTTATTGATTGGAAGTGTGTTGCAGGCCTCAGAATTTCATAAAAAGCATCATGTCAATAGTAAAGGCCTAAAGAAAGAATTTTCCATTACTTGGCAACAAGCTAAGGACATTATAAAGAGATGTCCTACTTGTTCTTTCTATAATCAAACACCGTTGCCTGCAGGGAGTAACCCAAAGGGTACTAAGAGAAATGAAATCTGGCAGATGGATGTGTTCCACTTTATGGAATTTGGTAAATTAAAATATGTACACCACACCATAGACACGTATTCAGGTTTTCAATGGGCTACTGCCCTGAGCTCAGAAAAGGCTGATTCAGTAATCACACATTTATTAGAAATTATGGCCATCATGGGTATTCCTGCGCAAATAAAGACAGATAATGGTCCAGCATATGTATCTAAGAAAATGAAATGCTTTTTTGATTATTATAAAATAAAACACATTACAGGTATACCAAATAATCCTACAGGTCAGGCAGTTATAGAAAGATCAAATCGTACTATAAAGGATATGCTGAACAAACAGAAAGGGACCAAAAATACCACCAGAAATAGATTACGTAATGCTTTATTAACCTTGAATTTTCTTAACGCTAATGAGAAAGGAACGACAGCAGCAGAGAGACATTGGATAATGGAAAAGTCTGCTGAACTAAATCAACCGATTTATTTAAAGATGTGCTGACCTCTCAATGGAAGCCAGGAGATGTGCTACGTTGGGGAATGGGTTTTGCTCTTGTTTCCACAGGAGAAGAAAAATTGTGGATACCATCAAAATTAATAAAGTTTCGATTTGAAGAGGAGAAACCTCTTGGAATGTAGAAATGACAACTTATCCACAATGATTATATTCATACAGGTTGTAAGAAAAACATATAGAATGGGAGCAGGGTTCTGTTCTTATCTCCACAGGAAAACACTCATCTTTGAAAAATTCAAGGGACCCTGGATATTTGGATACTGACAGATGGAAAAATACCTGCCCAATAGGAAATATCAAGAAAACTGAATGGGTTGTGTAAGTAATATTAAACCATATTTCTAAATTTATAAAGCTGGTTTTGAAGTTGGACTCTGGCTCAGTCCCTCTCCAATTCCAAGCCTGTTAGTAAGAGAAAAACCCAGAGTTTCTGGAGTTTCTGTCTCATTTCAAGAGCCATGATGTGGGACAGAAAGAAATATGCGTTTAGAAAAGATCTTCGCTTTTCTTCATATCTTTCATACTTTTCATTGAATATATCTATCATGTCTTTCATTGAATATATATATGTATATATATATATGATTAATGTTTAAGTTTTTCACAATGAACAATGAGTTTTTGCTGAAGTGACATTTGAAGTTTCCAGGAAGAAGATGGGGCCCCATAACAACAACTCCACCTGGTTGATATGACGTCATGATACTGATAGTGCTACTACAAGACCTGCTTTTGGTACCAGCTGCACAAGACAGTTCCAACTTGGTTAGCTGAAATGGTGCACATCTTATACAACATTTTGGCCAGACCTGCACAAAATACTCAGAGACTATTGGCAATTTTAAAAGACATTGATCTTGAAATTTAACCATCATTTTACTTTCACAGGATCCCCCAGAAAGAACATCGCCCCCATGACAACTGGAAGTAATTCTAGAGGACGACGTCCCCTCTCCCAGTAAAGTTTGCCCTTGGGTTTAGGGACATCATTTAGTGTTTGATTATAATTAGTATGTGATTGAGGGTTGGGGGAGTAATTTTATACGCTCAGGGATCATTTTGAAAAAAAAAAAGAGGGATGATGGGATAATAGATTTGTAATTGTGAGTTACTGTCTTTAGACAAATATATTGGTATAGATTCTTGTATGTTGATACAAAGTTAAATTATATTGACTATTGTATGCATGCATGTTTCTACCTCTGTTTAAAACATTTCTTATGTATTGACATATATTGTATATATATATATATATATATAGAGTATATATTTACCATATTGCAGTGTACATTTCTACCTGTGATTAAGATACTTACATAATATTTGTGTATTGATAGATATTTACCTACTGCAATGTATATTTGTACATTGTTTATATTTGGAGGTCATTGTCCTCATTTGTTTCACAGTCGTTTATTGTCTTAGTCTTTAAGTTAGATAGATATTGAGAATTATATAGACTAATAGTCATCTAAGTTTGTCATTTATAATTAGACTAATCAGGTTCTTTAGATATATAGAGATTATACTCAGTATAGATAGATAATCTTCAACTTCTTCAAAGAGCTGTAGAAAATGGCCTTTAATCTAACTCAGAGTTTTGCGGTAGTGAGACACAATTGCTCCTGGCAACACCGCTCTATTCCCGAGAGAATGTTGAGCACCAAAGACACTCCACCTGGAGCCTTCTTTTTGGCAGAACTGGCCTTGGGGCAAAGAAATGCCCATACCTCAATGACTGACAAAGATACAGAGTGTGCATCAATGGATAAAACAGGGCTGTCATATCCTGCCAAGACAGGGTAAGATAGTTTTGAAAAGTTGCTTGTCTTTGAAAATGGTGTGTCAGTTATGTTAGACCTTAGCCAAAGTTGGTTGCTTCAACGCTGCTAACGTGATTTTGGGTGATTGCCAAGGTAGCCAGTTGTCTCTGTGATTTGTTGCATGTTTTGGAAGTTGTTTTACTGAACTTCCTCATTACCCAGGTAACATTATTTCCCTTCTCAGATCTTTGATGGGGTTGAAGACTATATAAATGTAGTTACTTTCTCTCATGACTTGGCCAAGTTATTTATTATACAAGACCTAAGCTAGTTAGAATGGGATATTTGTACTTATTTTATATTATTTCATAGTAGGTTTAGAACTCTCTTATTTAAACAAAAGGGGGAGGTGTTGCGGGAGGTCCTTCCACTCCTCCAGCCTATCACCGGTGAGGTACCATCCCATTGGGGCGTGGTTTCTCTCCCTTTATAAAAGTGGCCACTTCCCTCTCCTCTCTCTCTTCACTTACTGCTCCGCTGGCGACTAGACTCACTTCCTGGTTGCGCAGAGGGCTGACAGTGATCTGTAAGTTTTTTCCCCTTTAAATATATACCACCCTATTAATCATAATTCCAAACTGGTGTGGCATTGTTTATGACATACACCTTCATGGCTGTATATAGCTTTTATTATATTTAGGTATGACCCTTTTATCCCTAATCTCTCCAATACTTTTATGATAAAGGGATGTTGAATTCTGTCAAATGCTTTTTCAGCATCTAATGAAATGATCATATGTTATTTTTTCTTTCAGTTTATTTATATGATGGATTACATTGATAGATTTTCATATGTTGAACCAGCCCTGCATCTCTGGGATGAAGCCTACTTTATCATAATGGATAATTTTTCTAATGCGTTCTTGGATACAGTTTGCCACTATTTTGTTGAGGATTTTCGCGTCGATATTCATGAGTGAGATTGGCCTGTAATTCTCTTTCTTGGTTGAGTCTTTGTGTGGTTTTGGTATCAGCATAACTGTAGCTTCATAAAAGGAATTTGGCAATGACTCATCTGTTTCTATATTGTGAAATACATTAAGGAGTAAAGGTATTAGGTCTTCTTGGAAGTTCTGGTAGAATTCCGCATTGAAACCATCTGGTCCTGGGCTTTTTTTGGTAGGGAGGTTTTTGATAACAGCTTCTAATTCTTCACGACTAACAGGTCTATTTAGATTGTTCACCTGGTCCTGGTTTAACTTTGGTATATGGTTTTTATCTAAAAAAGTGTCCATTTCTTTTGCATTTTCCAGTTTTGTGGCATATAGGCTTTTGTAATAATATCTAACGATTCTCTGAATTTCCTCTGTGTCTGTGGGTATATCCCCCTTTTCATTTCTGATCTTATTAATTTGCATATTCTCTCTCTGAAGTAATAAGGGCGGCAGGGCTGCGTTCTCAGCACCCCTGGCCGCCTGCCCGGCTAGCTTATGCCCAAAATAATTACACAGACACTGTATTCTTTTAAGCACTGCTTGGCCCTTCTGCCCTAGCCCTTACTGGCTAATTCTGATATCCCGATCAACCCATCTCTAATAATCGGTGAGCACCGGTCTTACCGGGAAGATTCTAGCCTAGTCCATCCTGGGTCGAGCTTCATCCCGGGAGCGGGGCATGGCGTCTCTCTCAGGCGTCTGCTGCTGAGAGGAGAGCTTTCGAGTCTCTGACCTCACTTCCTCTTCCTCCCAGCGTTCTGTCCTGTTTACTCCTCCCACCTATCCTCTAACCAATAAAATGGGCCAGGGCAGTGCCTTTATTAGCCAATGACCTTCCTCCATCATCTCTCTGCCATTTGATTAGTTTGGATAGGGGTTTATCAATCTTGTTGATTTTCTCCAGGAACCAGCTTTTTGTTTCATTGATCCTTTGTATTGTTTTCTGTGTTTCTATTTTGTTGATTTCAGCCCTCAGTTTGAGTATTTCCAGTCTTCTACTCCTCCTAGGTGAGTCTGCTTCTTTTTTTTTCTAGAGCTTTCAGGTGGGCTGTTAAGTCTCCAATGCGAGCTTTCTCTGTTTTCTTTAAGTGGGCACTTAGTGCGATGAACTTTCCTCTTAGCACTGCTTTCATAGTGTCCCATAAGTTCGAGTATGTTGTTTCTTTATTTTCATTGAATTCAAGGAAGACTTTAATTTCTTTCTTTATTTCTTCCTTGATCCAGGCGTGGTTCAGTAATTGACGGTTCAGTTTCCATGAGTTTGTAGGCTTTCTGGGGGTAGCATTGTTGTTGAATTCTAACTTTAATCCATGGTGATCTGATAAGACACAGGAGGTTACGAATATTTTTTTGTAACTGTGGAAGTTTGCTTTGTTACCAAGTATGTGGTCAATTTTTCGAGAAGGTTCCATGAGCTGCAGAGAAGAAGGTATATTCTTTCCTATTTGGGTGGAATTTTCTATAGATGTCTATTAAGTCCATTTGATTCATTACCTCCATTAATTCTCTTATTTCTCTGTTAGGTTTCTGTTTGATTGACCTGTTGTTGGTGAGAGAGGAGTGTTGAAGTCTCCTACTATTAGTGTGTGCAGTTTGATGGCAGCCTTGAGTTTTAGTAATGTTTCTTTTATGTACGTGGGTGGTTTTATATTAGGGGCATAGATATTCAGGACTGAGACTTCATCCTGATGAATTGTTCCTGTTATGAATATAAAATGTCCCTCTCCATCTCTTCTGATTGATTTAAGTTTGAAGTCAACTTTGTTAGAAATTAGTATGGCCACACCTGCTTGTTTCTTAGGTCCATTTGCTTGATAAACCTTTGCCCATCCCTTTACTTGAGTAGGTGCCTGTCTTTTTGATTAAGGTGTGTTTCTTGTAAACAGCAGAATGTTGGATCCTGTTTTTGTATCCAATCTCTTAGCCTGTGCATTTTTATAGGTGAGTTGAGTCCATTGACATTAAGTGATATTAATGACCAGTGGTTGTTAACTCCGGTGTCTTTTTTGGTAGTAGAGTTTGTGTGTTTCCCTTCTTTGATTTGTGTTGGTGAAGGGTCTCTAGATGTTTGAGTTATTGTGGTCATTTTTGGACCGCTTGGTTTGTGATTTTCCTTCTATTATTTTCTGTAAGGCTGGATTTGTGGCTACGTATTGTTTAAATTTGTTTTTATCCTGGAAAATTTTATTTTCTCCATTTATAGTGAACGAAAGCTTGGCTGGATATAGTAGTCTGGGCTTGCATCCATGGTCCCTTAGTTTCTGCAGTACATCTATCCAGGACCTTCTGACTTTCATTGTTTCCATAGAGAAATCAGGTGTAAGTCTGATAAGTTTACCTTTAAAAGTAACTTGGCCTTTTTCCTTTGCAGCTCTCAATATTCTTTCTTTATTCTGTATGTTTTGTGTTTTGATTATTATATGCTGAGGAGATGTTTTTTTTTTTTTTGGTACAGTCTATTCGGTGTTCTGTATGCTTCTTGAACCTTCGAAGGAATATCTTTCTTTAGGTTGGGAAAGTTCTCTTCTATAATTTTATTGAATATATTTTCTGGACCATTGAGCTGTACTTCTTCTCCTTCTTCTATCCCAATTATTCTTAGGTTTGGTCTTTTATTGTGTCCCAGATTTCCTGAATGTTTTGTGATGAGAATTTGTTGATTTTGCTGTTTTCTTTGATCAGTGTGTTTATTTTCTCTATGGTATCTTCAGTGTCTGAAATTCTTTCTTCTATCTCTTGTAATCTGTTGGTAGTACTTGTCTCTGTAGTTCCTGTTCATTTACCCAGATTTTCCATCTCCATCCTTCCCTTGGTTTGTGTTTTCTTCATTACTTCCATTTCATTCTTCAAGTCTTGAACCACTTCTCTTACCTGTTTGATTGCTTTTTCTTGTTTCTCTTGGTTTTCTTGGGTATCTTTGAGCAATTTATTCATTTCCTCTACCTTTTTGTTTGTGATCTCTAATTGTTTATGGCAGTTTTTCACCTCCTGTTTAAGGTCTTCTATTATTTTCATATAATTCAGTTTTGAGTCGATTTCTTCTAATTCTTCTAGAGTAGGGTGTACACTTCTTCTTATTTCGGGATCCCTGGATTCTGGTGATGTCATGTTGCCTTTCTTGTTGTTGGAGAAATTCTTGCATTGGTGCCTTCCCATCTCTTCCTTCAAATGGAGCCAGGAGAGGCCTGGTGTCTTGGTCCAATCTTTGCTGTGACTGACTCTCTGGTTGTAACTCTTCAGTGTAGAAGCAGGAACCATCCCGTCCAGATGGAACTCCTCAGCACCGAAACATAGACGCCTGGTAGTCCAATGACCCGCGGACAAAAGGGAGAACTTGGGGGGCAGGGCGGGGACGAGTAGAAAACAGGACACCCTGCTGCAAAAGCTGAAGGTGCGCGTGCTCCCTTTAGGGGGTTTTTGAGGCCTGCCCGGTAGGCAGGTACTCACCGCTCTGGGTGGGTAGCCTTAGTGTAGGATCAGAAAACTGTTTCTGAGCCAAGGACCCAGCAGAAAATGCAGGCTTGGGGTGGGGGGGAGTTGTGTGTAAGAAAGACAGCCCTGCAGAAGGAACTGGGGGTTTGTGCTCTCTTCCAGGAAAATCCACCCCTGGATAGCACACACTCACCCATCCATGTGGAACTTCTCAGCACCTAAACATGGACGCCTGGTAGTCCAATGACCCGCGGACAAAAGGGAGAACTTGGGGGGCAGGAAGTTGACAAGTAGAACACAGGACACCCTGCCGCAAAAGCTGAAGGTGCACGTGCTCCCTTTCAGGGGGTCCCTGAGGCCCTCCCGGTAGGCAGGCACTCACAGCTCTGGGTGGGCATCCCCAGTGTAGGAGCAGAAAATTGTTCCCAAGCAAAGGACACAGCAGAAAACACCAGGAATACACAGTTTAACACAGCTTCTTGCTGTTTGTTGGTGGCTTGCCACAGCTGATTTAAGAGAGATTTCCTGATTTAGGTGCAGTAGAAAAAAAGCTGCACAGTTTTAAAAGCCTGTTTTGGGGGCTGTGCTCCTAGTGCAACCTCTGTCTCTTGTCGGAGATAGAACATCCAGATGGGGTTTGTGAGTGAAGTGCTATCATGTGCCTGGAAGGGGGCATTGTGTGCCTGCAGCTCAGAGGCACAAGCAGCTCTGCCATATTGGACTGGGCAGGGCAAGCAGGCAGTACCTGTATTTGACCTGGGATTGTCCCAGCTTAGATTCTTAAGAGCTTAGCATTTTAAAAGCACAAAGCAAAAGTGTTCCTGGACAAAAAAAAAAAAAATACAGATTCACTATAGGACAGATTCAGACATGAGCGACCTCTTAATGGGTCATAGTGTTAGATAAAGTACATAAGCTTGGGAGAGAAGAAAAAAAAGAGTATACAAAGTCATAAAATAAAGTTAATGATTTAAAAAGGTGGGTGGGTAAAGTCTTTAAAGAGACAGAGTACAGATAGTCATAGATTAAAAAATAAAGAAAAATAAGCCACATAAAAATGGAAAATTCACAGACAGTCTGAACAATGTATTTTATTAGATTTTCTTTGGCTTTTTTGACTAAAGGAGCTAAGTACAAACAGACATTTCATTGTATGGGCTAAGCTAAACCAGTATGTATATTAGAAAGGTATTATGACTTCAGAATTTGAGTCTAAGGATATGATGCTTTGGAAAAGAGGTTCTTTCTTCTTTTGTTTTCACAGATGATGAAACCCTGTGGATTGCTTCTAGAACAATATGGTGTGAAAGAGCATGCCCTCCTGAAAGGTTGCTGTAAACACCCTCAAAAAAACTTACTTTGGTCAACTGCCAACTGAGATGAACCTAGCATACAGGACACACCATGACAGACCTGACTAACAGCACCCCATACAGCACAAAGCAGTTTGGAGAGAAATAACCATGTCCATATTTCCAAATATTGTTTATAAATGTTCTTTTAAATTTAAAGGGGGATATGATATAGATATGAATAATTTGCATTGGTATGGATTTTGCTTTATTGATATAAATTTAAGGTCAATCTTGTTATATGTATATTTTTGCTATTGATTAAGGTATTGTGATTGTATAGTTCATTTAAAAAGGTAATGTATAATTAGGAAATATATTTGTAGTAGATAATCATCTATAATAGTCAAGTTTGCAGTCATGTTAGTTAGATTTTCTAGATGTGCATAGATATATTTCAGATAGGTGTTCTTCATATCTTTCAAAGACTACAGAATATGGCATTTAAAATGTTTTTAATAACTTAGGACTTTTCATGATAATGAGACATGTCTGCTCCTGGCGGCACCAATCTACTTCGAGAGGAAGATGGGCATCGAAGAGGCTCCTTATTGAGTTTGCTAGCCATTTGGGCAAGAAACTGCTCTTGCCTGGACTGATGCATAAACTAGACATGAAGAATTCACAGAGAGATGACTGCTGAACTGGCCTAAAGGTGAGTATAAGTATGACAAACATAGATGACTATTGATCTATAATTCTTAATACCTATATAACTTAAAGACTAAGACAATAAACAACTGTGCAATAAATGAGGACAATGACCTCCAAATGTAAACAATGTATAAGTGTCTTGATCAGAGGTAGAAATACTGCAATATTATAAATATATATCAATATATAAAAATGTTTTAAACAGAGGTATAAGCATGCATGCATACAATATTCAATATTACTTAAATTTGTATCAATATACAAGAATCTATAACAATGTAATTGTTTATAAATAATAACTTACAAACCAATCTATTATCTTACCATCCAACCCCCCTTTGTTGTATAAAAGGATCCCTTAACTTATAAAATTTCCCCCAACCCTCAAAAATATACCAATTTTAATCAGCATGCTAAATGATGTCTTTAACACTGTGGAAAAACTTTGCTGGGAGAGAGGAAGTCATCCTCTAGAATTACTTCCAGCTGTTATGGGGGCAACATTCTTTCTATGGGATCCTGTGAAAGTAAAATGATGGTTAAGTTTGAGGATTAATGTCTGGTAAGATTGCAAATAGTGTCTGAATATCTTGTGGAGGTCTGGACAGAACATTGTAAAAGATGTGCACCATTTCAGCTAACCAAGTTGGAACCATCTTTTGAAGCCGGTACCCAAAACAGACATGGGGAAATTGTGTAGGAGGTCTTCTGTTTATGTGTTGCTTTCATTGTTTAATCAATAGAACAACTGCTTGGCCTGATAGGACAGAACTTAGGTAGGTGGAAAAGACAGAACTGGATGGGGGAGGAAGAAGGGCAGAGTGAGAGATGCTATGGATCTCCTGCCTGAGACAGACTCTGGTTAGAATCTTGCTGGTAAGACACAGTCATGTGGCAATACAAAGATTAATAGAAATGGGTTACATTAAGATGTAAGAGTTAGCCAATAAGAAGTTAGAGCTAATGGCCAAACAGTGTTTTAATAAATACTGTTTCTGTATGGTTATTTCAAGTATAAGCTAGCTGGATGGCAGTGACAAACAAAGGGCCTCCACCTCATGTAACAAGTGAGTGTTTACTAATTGACTTTACCTGTAGGAAAAAATGAACTTCTAATGTGATTATGACAGGGAGTGGCTTTACCTGTTATTGTGAAGCTGATACCCAAAATAGAAAAGGGGAAATTGTCTAGGAGGTCTTCTGTTTATGTGTTGCTTTCTTATCCACCATTTTAGACTGCAATGCAACCATAGACCCTGATAGATGGGGTGCTATTTTTTTTATATATTTTAAGGTAATGGTTCTTCCAGTACTTGCAAAATGCTGGTTAAAGACTTATTTGGCCTCAATAATATTTATTGAAATTAATGTGAACATATATTGACACTAATCTTAAATGTAAATAAAAGATATGCATATATTTTAAAGAGACAGAGAATTTATGTAGTTGACCAAATGAAGAAATAAATGTCTTTAATTTCGATGGTCATTTGCTAATAAAATTACTCCATTCTATTTGGATGTGCTGAATTCCACCTTCTGTTTAGACTGAAACCGTGCACCCTTGTCCAGAATATCAGAAATACTTTTGTTTTCTCACTTCATCTAATCAGTTGTTGACTCATGACTTCCCTGCATGATGTGAATGTAATCAGTTTACCAGGATGGTATGCCACTGACCGCCCCACTTTAAGGTTGCTTCTCTAAACCCTTTCAAATCAATAAAATACAGAAAGGTACTTATAAAAATGATAAGTGAAAGCATTCTGATTGAATTTAAGGCTCTCTATGGGGGGGAGCACTCAGCTTTAATACAAGCTACGGCTGGGGACACCATACACACCAGAAGAAAACCTACTACTGTTATTTGCTAAATGGACACAGCATTGATCTTCCTGATAATCTTTCCTTTATGCCCACTGATTGTCGCAGCTCTCAGCCTTCATCAGAAAAGCTTTTTATTGCATCAGAGAGGGTGGAAAACACAGACAATTCACATCTTCATCACAGGTGTTGCAAGTAAGTCCTATAGTGTACTTATAATCGAATAGACTTCTGTATAACCATTACTCCCCAAGTCTTAGGAAGCATCCTTGAAGATGGGGTATAATGTTTGTAAGAGGTTAGGAAATATTGTGGCAGAATAGTGTTCTCTGTATATAGCAGAGCCAGTGCATTCATGAACTTAACAGCAGTTGAAACTTCTGTACAAAGCCTGCACAGCAAGATTAAGCAGTAAATATTCTAGCATGGTTCAACAAGGAGCACAAGACTCCACCCCTCTACATATAGTTATTTACAATGATGAATTTTGCTGTAGGGAGAGTCAGTTTTCTTCAGGGTTGTGACCACTGATAAGTTGCTCACCCTTCATTGAATGGCTCTATCCAAAAGAATATAGAGGGTACTACCATTATTTTCTGTCTGTTTGTTTGTTTGTCTTGAATTTTTAGCTTCTCTTAGACATGATTTCTCTGTGTGGCCCTGGCTGTCCCGAAAATTGCTCTATAAAATTCAAACTCAGATATCAGCCTGCCTCTCCCTCCCAAGTGCTCTGATTAAGGTGTGTGTCAACAAGCCCAACTATAACCACTCTAATTCTACTCAATCGGCTAAGAAGAGAAAAGGAAGATAAAGAGGAGAAGAAAGAAAAGGACAAAGTAAAAGAAATGTTGGAAGTTGGAGAGAGAAAGAGAGAGAGCACAGCTTTTAAAGTTACTTGCTATTGTTGCAGAGGACTAGATGCCAACTCACACAGTCCACATGGCAGCTCACAGCCATCTGTAAATCCGGTTTTATTTGATTGGATACCATCCTCTGGCCTCTGCCAGGCATGCATGTGGTGTGCACACATATATGCAGGCAAATGCACATAGTGATAAAAAAAATCTTTCAATAAAAAGTATACACTAAAGTGTTGGGAGACTAGGGAAAGGTTGAGGTAGGAGGGTAAAATGAATAAAATAAATAACAAATATATTCAAAACATTTTGTGTATACTTATGAAATGTCAAAGAATAGAAAAATACCAACACAGCTCCTTTGCAAAGGAAAACAGCACTTTTTATCTCACTTTAGATCTTTCATGTTTGTTTCAGTTAGTATTCTATATTTCTGATTTTGTTCCATAAAATATAATCCACTTATGCAGCTACTTATTGGACCTCAATTATCAGTTTTGTTTGAATAATAGAAGTATTTTCCAATTTGCTTGTTTTTTTCCTTCTATCCAAATATTATTGGATTCATGTCCATGTGCTTACTGCCCTCTGGCCAGGCATTCACGGGCTGCTTCTACTGTGGTCCAAGGAGGATCAACTTCTGTTCATGCTAGGAGCAGACTTAGTATAGTAAAAGACAATGCTCTATGATCACATGGTCCTTTACTGCCTTAACCCTAGAGCTGTCTATCTCTCCCAGGAGCTGCTTCGTTCTTAGAGAGAACTGCTTACAGAAACAAATAACTGGGTACTAAATTTGCTCAGTGCTGGTGACATATCTCCATTCTTTGTCTTTCAAGAAGTTGTTTGCTGTATGGAGTCATAGATAGTTCTATTTACATTTACTTTGAAAAAAATTAATTCACACTATCATCTCTATTTCAACTCCAATAAAAGGTTCATTTTCATCCTCACCATTTCTGTATTTAAAACTTTTTTTCTGATTGTGATTAATTATATCCTTTTATTCTTTATCAACCCAATTATATGATAAGACTTTCTTCATTTAGCAAAATCACCAATCAATGCTACCACCTGTAACATCTTCTGCTTAAATTCTTTATCATGAAAAAAACGTTATTCAGTCTGGATCGCTGTCAACTATCCATTTGCTTGTCCATACAGTTATCTCATGTAGAAAATTAATCACAAGGCTATTTCTTTCAATGGACCTTTCTCAATCAGCTAGGGCTCCTGAGCCACCTTTTCCAATTTAAGTTCTTATTTTCCCAAGGAAATAAATTTAAAATACTAAAAAAGGTTAGTATTCCCTTACAATATTACCATCAAAATACATTACATGTACACACACACACACACACACACATTAATTTTTGACATCATTTGATGTACTAAAAATCTTTTATATATTGTACTTTTTAGAGTACATATTTTAAGAATAACAGAAAAATGGTCTTCATGTATATGTTGCATACACACATTGTCAGGGGTACCTTAAGCTGTAAAATTAAATTTTGTCACCAAGAAAAAAATTCTTCAAATACTATCAAGCTGGAATTCTTTACTAGGAAGACTTAAAAACTCAATGTTTGGTTATGTTCAGAAGGATGGTCTATGGCACACAAAATGTCAGATGCTAGAGACATCCATTAAAGACTGAGAACTCAGGGTTTATATTGAAGGATATTTGCTGTGAAATCATTCTTCTGTACACTATAATTATTAATTACTCTGACTGGGTAATAAAGAACTGACTGACTTATAGTTGGGTAAGAAGAGATTGGTAAGAGAGCCAGACTAGAAGGATTCTGGAAAGAAGTAGGGCAGAGTCTAGAGTAGCGAGCAGATCCAGAGAGGAACAAGATGGACATGTCATACTGAGAAATGGTACCAAACCATGTGACAAAGCATAAATAAGAAATATTGTTGAATTTAAATGTAATGTAAAAGTTAAAGATTAAAAAGTCTGAGCTATTGGCCAAGCATTTATAATTAATATTAAGCAGGGGAGGAAAGTCTGGACTAGCGAACAGACACAGAGAGGACCAATATGGGCATGCCATACTGAGAGGAGGCACCAAACCATATATAAGGAAGCATAGATAAGAAAATGGATTAATTTAAATGTAAGAGTTAGGTAGTAACAAGTCTGAACTAATAATCCAGCATTTACAATTACCAATAAGTTTCTGTGTGTTTATTTGCTAGCTGCTGGTAGGATAGAAATTTCTGTCAACAGATAGGAAATCTTTGTCTGGAACATGCAAAATTTCTGGCATTCACATAGAAAACAGCATAAAATTAGGTTGTTTGTGCAGACAATTTAGCAACACTAAGTCACCCCTCATTTCTGGGGATGATGCAGACTGTCATGTGTAAGTTCCAAATTTCAGCTAATGGTTGATCTTGCAAATTAGTTTGGAAGTAACCTTCAAACAAGTTTTACATGCTAGCTGGGCGGTGGTGGCGCACGCCTTTAATCCCAGCACTCGGGAGGCAGAGGCAGGAGGATCTCTGTGAGTTCGAGGCCAGCCTGGTCTACAAGAGCTAGTACCAGGACAGGCACCAAAAACTACAGAGAAACCCTGTCTCGAAAATCAAAAAAAAAAAAAAAGTTTTACATGCTAATTTAAATAGCCAAATGATTTACATTTTAGACAATTATCGAAATAATTGCCTTACTATAGTACTTCTACTCCTATTTGTTATCATTAATTGATTGCTTGTGAAATTCTCATTATTTTGAATCCACCTTATAATAGCTGTCTACTTGCTTATTCTGAATGTCAAAGTTTGGACTGAGAAGAAATTCTACTGATAGAGAAGTATGCCTACTTCTGACAATGCCTGTACTTAAGTTGTGCTAAGCATGGTCTTTCCATGTTTTTCCTTCATTTTAGAATATGACCGTTACAACCATGATGTGATTCTTGTATCTAGTAATGAAATTTCTTGCATGTGAGTGGAACCCTGTTATTCCATGCACTGTATTAACAATGGCTAGATTTAAAATTCAATTTTATTTAGTACTTGTGACCTCTGTCTTCAGCTCAGATTATTTATACTGTGTGAATTCCTTCAAATATAATCTGCCACCAAATCACATCTCATAAATAACCCTTTGTTTCTTTAATAATGTGAGACTGCTGCGCTCTGTTATTTGTTAATTTTCTTTTCAGTGCTTTGAAAAAAAAGATGTATTGATCGGGGTTTTCTAAGGAAATAGAATATATTCCATATCTGTAATATATATGTATATAACATATTATAAACTACATAATAATATATGTATATTATGTATTATGGTATTTATTATAATGGCTTATAGGCCATGGTACAGTTATTTTAACAACTGCTGTCTACCAACAGAAGGTCCAAGAATATAACAGTTGTCCCATCCACAAGGCTGAATGCCAGTAAAGAAATGGATTTGCCAGTGAGAATAACAGCAAGCCAGCAAAAAAAAAAAAAAAAATCCTTCTTATGTGTC
Organism: Microtus oregoni; assembly: GCF_018167655.1. Classification (NCBI taxonomy): domain Eukaryota; kingdom Metazoa; phylum Chordata; class Mammalia; order Rodentia; family Cricetidae; genus Microtus; species Microtus oregoni. The sequence goes on from NW_024543062.1 coordinate 74,192,000, forward strand.
TTATACGTAATCTGACATGAAAAGGTGTGGCCCAAAATAAAGGTGTATCTTTCCACTTCAAAAGATTCAGATTAAAAGTGGGTTTTACCATTTCAAATCATTTAATTAAGAAAAAAGTCTTTTCAAGGTGTACCCAGTCACTTGAATTTTAATTAATATATAGTATAGTTGACAGCCAAGAATGGCCATCCTAGGTTCACCCTTTCTCAACATTACACACAACCATATCTCCTTATAACATGCTTAATTTCCAAATGAAAACAATAAACAGGTCACAATTACACCTAACATGATATTACTATCCCTCAAACCACAAATATATAAATTTTAGAATAATTGGCAATGTCCCTTGACAGAGAATTTGTTAATGTCTGAAAACAAATATGATGAACCACTTATATTTTAGTTGGTATTATAGTAAATGATAAAAAATTGAGACAAGAGAACACAAAACTTTACAAACATATTTTTTAACAAAATATGATCAAATTATATTTTGACTCATATCACTTTTAATCTTGCTTTCTGTAACTAGAACCCTGTAATTACCTAGTACTTATACCTAACTTCCTCTTCAAATCATATTTTATTTCCTCTACTATCAGCAAGTATTTCAGCATGTCTTGGTTCTTTTCCTGGAGAAGTGACACATACCTCTGTTTTCTGTAGTTTCTGGGCCCATTATCGTCCTGTCTGGGTTGCAAGGTGGTATTTTCCTATTGGCTTTAATCACTGGACATGGTATCACCATGAAAAGCCTTAAAGGATTTATTGTACTCCAGAACTAACTTTTCTCACCTCTACTGTGGAACAACAATCCAATAAACTCATGGTAATCTGGATTCATCACTCCTTTAACACTATTTTACTGTTTACCCTGTTGGCATATAAGCATCAGCAGCTCAAAGTGCTTGGGGGAAACCTGAGCTAGCAGTTCAGTAGAATGCTTGTTTGTGTCTCCTGGCAGAAACACATCAGATATGACAGCTTCAATTGCAGTCACTTCTTCATTGAGTTTTCTGAGGTGAGCTGTCATTCTTCAGGATCCATCTGTCTTCACTACCAGCCAGACAGAAGAGTTAAATGGAGTTGTGGTGGAATCCTGCTCCGCATCTTTCGATCTTCCAAGTCCTGGATGGTGACACTAATTTCTGCAATTGCTTCAGGACTGTGACACTGCTTTTGATTCACTGTTTTACCTGGCAGAGACACTCTAAAGGCTTCCATTTAGCCTTTCCAACAATAATAGTCCGCATGTCAGGTAACCAATGTGAGAATTCTGCCAACTTATAAGTTTATCAAATCCAAATATACAATCTGTGACTGGAGTAATAAACACAAGAGACTGAGGGGACTCATTGGACTTTCTGTGAGTTGGACTACAGCCAAAACACTGTTAACTACTTGCCATCCATGGGAACCTCCTCTATATGGAGGGCCACGGGGCTTCTTGGGCTCTTCTGGATTCATGTCATTTCAGAACCAGGATCCAATAGACACTGGAAATTCTGTTGTCAACAGTAGAAACCCCATTTAAGACACAAACTCTAACAAACATTGCTTTATCTGTGTTGCCAATTATGATAATTAGTGTTGCATTGTCTTTGGCAATTCAGTGCTACCATTTTGCACCAATTATTTCTAGCCTTATGAAGAAAACACCAATGGACACGATTAAACAAGTGTTTCTATAGTAGGATAAAGCATTCTTTGGTTATATTTCTAAGACCATACCACTGAATTTTGAGCTAGATGAATTCCCAGCATCCTGAAGAACTATATCACTGATTTCCATAGTGTTTATGAAATTTTTACTCCCTCCAAAATTGACAAGTGTTTCTCCTAACTCCACATCCTCTCCTGCATGAGATGTCTATTGTTTTATTGATGTTGGTCATTCTGACTGGTATAAAATGAAATCTCAAATCAATTTTGTTTTGCATTTTACTGATGAACAAAGATGTTAAAGGTCTTTAAGTGTTTCTCAGCCATTTGAGTTTTCTCTATTGAGATTTATCTGTTTAGTGCTGTACTCCATTTTTAAATATTACTTATATTCATAATGTTCCATTTCTCTTGTTATTTATAAATTTTAGATATTTGCTCTCTATTAGATGTGTAGCTGATAAAAATTATTTTTCATTTTGTAGCTTGAATCTTTTCTGTATGATGATTTACTTTGCCATACTGAAGCTTTTTAGTTTTATGAGGTCCCATTTACTAATTTTTGCTTTACTATATGTGCTATTGGTTTTCTGTTCATACAGTCTTTTCCTGTGCCAGTGAGTTCAAGAGTATTTCCCATTTTCTTTTCTATCAAGTTCTGTGTATCTGGTCTTACATTGAGGTCCTTGATCAAATTGAAATTGAGATTTGTACAAGATAATTGTAGAAGGAGAGGCCGCTTGTTCATGGTCACACAGACTCCCGAAATAACCTCAAAGAAACTGTATTAATTAAATCACTTCTTGACCCATTATGTTTAACTTCTTATTGGCTAGCTTTTACATATTAATTTAACCCATTTACATTATTTTATATTTTATCATGAGGCTCATGGCCTACCAGCAAGTTTCTGGCATGTCTGTCTCTGTCAATAGTTCCATATCTTCTCCTTGACTCTGCCTCCTTACTCCCAGCATTCAGTTTAATTTTCCCCACCTAGCTCTTTACTCTATTGCCCTATCACAGGCTAAGACAGTTTCTTTACTAACCAATGGTATTCACAGCATACAGAGGGAAGCCCCACATCAGAATATAAGTATGGATCTCTTAGGATTCTTCTATATACAGTCATCCAGTTTGATCAGAACCATTTGTTAAACTGATTTTTTTAAAAATCAGGGTATAGCCAAAACCTGGAAACAACATATTGCATCTTGACCAAAGAATGGATAAAAGATGCAGTACATTTACATAATGGAGTATTCCACAGTGAAAAAAAATGGCATTTTGAAATTTCTGGGCAAATGAATGAATCTAGAAAACATCATAGTGAATGAGGTAACCCAGACCCAGAAAGGCAAATATAATATGTACTCTCTCATAAGTGCCTTTTAGACATTAAATAAGGAAAAACCAGTCTACAATTAGCAATTCCAGAGAAACTAGACAATAAAGAGGGTCCTAAGAGAGACTTACATAAGTCTAATATACATGGAAGGTAGAAAAAGACAAGATCTTCTGAGTAAATTGGGAGAGGGGTAATCATTGGAGACAGTGGAAGGTGAGAGGGAAGGAAAGAAGGGGAATGAAAAGAATAATATAGAACACTAAAAATAAAGACAAAGTCAGCGTGTATTTCTGACTTCCATAGGTATATGGAATATGTTTTATTATATTTGAAACTGCAGACACTATTCTATTTTAATCAAAAGTCTATTGCATTTTTGTTCCTGCTTTTAATGGAAAGTTTTAGTTTCTCTAAATTTAAGTTTATGTTATCTATGAGTTTACTCTCAATTGTCTTATTATGTCATGGTATATCGCTTTGTATCTGTAATATCGTCAGGACTTTCATCATGAAGTAGTATTGGATTTTGTTAAATGCCTTTTCTGCATCAAATGAAAATATTGTTATCTATCTTTTGCCCTTCAGCCTGTTTATATTATAGATTACACTTATCAATTTTTATATGTCAAACTCTCTCTTCATCTCTGTGATGAGTCTTATTAGCCTATTTAATGTGCTCTTAGACTTGATTTGTGAGTATCTTATTGAAAATCCCTGCATCTATACTCATAAGGGAAACCGATCTGTAAAATTCTCTTTTTTAATTTTATTTTCATTTGGTTTAGTTACCAGAATAACTGTTGCCTCATAAATATAACTGAGCAACATTCTTTCTTTTTCTGTTTTGTGAAACTGTTTGAAGAGTATTGGTGTTAACTCTTCTTTGAAAATCTGGTAGACTTCTGCAATAAACCATCTGGCTCTGGGCATTTTTACTTTGGTAGACTTTTAATTATAGCTTCTATTTTTTACTGAGAGTTATATGTATTTTTAAATTGATTATCTCATCTTGATTTAAATTCTAGATGGTATGTGTCAAAAAATTTTGCTCCCCCTTTTTAGAAGAGTTTTCAACATGGTGTTGTATAGGTTTTTAAAATATGTCTATATGATTCTCTGGTGTCTAGTTATGTACCCTTTTTCTTAGCTACTTTTGTGAATTTGGATATTCTTTCTGCTCATTTTAACTAATTTGGATTGGTTGGATTAATCTAACTGATTTTCTCAATGAACCAACTCTTTGCTTCATTGGTTTGGTGTTTGCCCATCTGTTTTTCAATCTTGCTTTGGTTTAGTATTTTCTCACTGGCTTGCTTTCCATACATTTTGGAACAGAATATATAATTGGTGTTATTATATGTTAGGAGTACATTAGTTGCTTTTTTATTTTGATTTTACACTTAAGAGATTGCCATGAATATCATAAGAGACCAGACTTTTCAAGAAATTGAGAGGGTTATAGACTATGGGGACTTTTGAAGTTGAAATAAAAGCATTTTGCAATAGAATATAACCATTGTCCTATGGGGGCCAGGGAACCGAATGTGAGGGTTTTAATTGAATTGGACACAAAGACACATGTGTTTGAATGCTTGGGCCGTTAGGAGATGTGGCCTTGTTATAGGAAGTTTGTTAGTTTGAGTGCAACTTCGAGGTATCATATACTTAAGCAAGACCCAGTGTGAATCACAGTCTCTGTTGCCTACTGAGCAAGATGTAAGACTCTCAGCTACCTCTCCAGTACTATGTCTGCCTGAATGACTCCATATTTCCTATCATGATGATAAGGAACCACATTCTGAACTGTAAGTCACCCTCAGTTAAATGTCTTCCTTTATCAGAGTTGCCACAATCATGGTGTGTCTTCGGAGCTATAGAAACCCTAAGACAGGAGTTGACAGAATAATGGAGATGGGTTAGAAGGACAAAAACTTCTCAGGAAGGAGGAAAGTAGAGTATGCTAGGAGGATCTTAGTCCCCTGGGGATGGGGTCAGGGAGAGAGGAAAAACCACGACAAGTTGTCTGCTACAGTTCTGTGGATTATACTGAATAATTATATTTGAAGGAGAAGAGAAAGAATATAGATCTGAAAATTACCCACCTGCTTTCCTGGCATATGTGGTTCCCATGGAAATATGGCTAGTTGTTTCACAGGTAGTGCCTGCCAGAGTTGGGGGCAAACACAAGGGTATAGATTGGTGATAAGCGATTTAGGAGAAGATCTGAGTGATCAGATAACATATAAAAATCTTAGATCTGTTATGTTCTTATTCACCATCTCCTCTTTAAATCTGCCAACTTCTTACGAATTGAAAAGATTTTGGCTAGCAATGTTCACCAAGAAACGTCTGTAAAGTATTGTATAATATGCATAAAAAACTAGCTAATGGCAACTCTCAAACTTCATTGTCAATGTTATTATTTAAAATAATTTATAGGTAAGAGCCAGTATGTATTCTACTCTCATTATTTTGGTTTACTATATGCTGTTTTTTCATTCATTCATTTCACAAAATTACTACAGAGTAACTCATTTCTACACTCTTGCAGCAACGCTGTAACAAGACTTTTTTTTTTCTTGAATTCTATACAGGAGTGTCTTGAACCATATGACTTGTTGGTTGATAACTGTTGGATCCAAAATTTGAATCCTCTTTGCGTTCTCCATCATTCATGATTATCCCATTACTTTGAACTGCTTCCTCTAAATCCTGGACTTTTCATTTTGAATCCTCTCAACTATTCTTATGGCTAAATTTGTAATGTGATTTCCGGAGTCATTCTGAAAACCACTGGTGTGTGCAGTATGCCTGTTAACTCAGCTTTCGTTTACGCATTTCCCACGGACCACTAGCTTCTAAGATAACTCATTAAAAACAATTTGATACCTTTTTTAAAAAATGACATATTGGTGGGCAGTCAACAAATCATTTTCTTTATATTATGCATTTTTGAAAAAAAGGGTGACCTGAAAGTAAAACATAGAGAAATAATCAACATTGAAACTGGCACACTTAGTTCAGAGATATTGAGCTCAAAATCATGGCTTCAGTGACTTCATCCTAAGGTTCTGCCTTGCTTCAGGACACTTCTCATATGGAAACAGACAATGATATGGAATGCTTTTGGGTTTTTAATATATGTGGAACATAATGTTACTTTTGGCTTATGTCTTTAGTGAGATTGTTTATAAAAGTCTAGTTCAGTATTTTCTCCAATTTTATATCTGTGATTTAATTTTTTCCAGACCTTTTGTGACTATGTCTTATTTTCATTTATCAAAAGTAATAAGCTGAAATTTAAAAATTAAAGACTCTATGTAAGGCTTAGAATTTGTTTTGTAGACACAATGCCACAATTGTTATTTAGGAAAGATATTGTTGAGTGGTTGTGATGGTTTGAATGGGAATGTCCTTCAGCCTTGGCTCAATATTGGAACATTCATTCCCCAGCTGATGGTGCTGTTTGGCAAACTTATGGGATTTTAAGGTAGTAGCTTTGCTGAAGCATATCACCAGGCTTGAACACTGGGAGTGTGTATCACTCCCCACTTCAAGTTTGCTGTCTGTCTCCTGTGTATCTGTGTATAACTGGAGATGTGATCTCAACTTTCTGTTCTGATCACACCTACTGCATCATTAGAGACTCTCTTTGGGTTTAAAACCCACAAGAAATTCTTCTCTGTGTCACATTTGACTGTAGTCGTTTTGCCACATAAACAATGAATAACTAACAGAAAATTAACAAATTCCACATTCTGAGTTAACAAAATGTTAATTCATTCAACAAACATCATATAACAATTAACGCAAGCCAACTGTTATATTCTTTATGTAAAAATTGTTTGCTAATAACAATTAGTGTGGTAAGTACTGCTAGATAGTCTTCCATGTAGGCAAATCCCTTATTGCATATTAGGCATGTAAGGGGGAACAGTGTAGAGGAAAATATCTCTCAATACCTACCTGGAAGAGATGATGGACATAGGTTCTGGTGTAAGGCCATTGATCCTTCTCATTCTGCTAATTATTGTGGTCTGGAGATAAGCGTTCTTTACATTGACATATGTCAGATTCAGTATTGTAAAGGAAAAGAAAAAAAAAAGAGAAAAGACCCAAAAACTAAACAGACTTACTCTAAAAATAATATCTTAATAAATTTGGGATTTATTTAGTGTTTAATTTTCATTAAGGAGAAACAACATCATAAACAAAACAGACTGTTTGCAGCAGGCTTAATCCTACAGTTGTTAATAATATCCCCGTGAAATGCCTCTATCAAAACCTGAAAAGCTTATATTAAAATATGGAAATTAAATGTTTTCTTGTTTATTTTGTAGCAAACATTTAAAAATTCAATTTAACCAGAAATATTTATGGGTTAATAACTCAGTTTTAAAGACTATAGGAAAAGGCATCCAAAGCTGTGGTAACAAACAAACCAAATGGAAATATTAAAACTGTGTCTGTAAGGAGAGAAATGGGAGTTGCAATTTGAAAATATCTAGTATTGTTAATTACATTTTTCTAGTTTGTGCAGCCACGAAACACATTCTTACAAATAAGAGTCACAAGAGGAGCCCTGAATCAAGCCTTGATTGACTTTAAACATAAGAGTCAAGCATAGTCTCATTTTATCTGTAAATACAATTTGAGAAACACAGCAGAGGTAACAAATCCATTTCAATAACACTGCTTCATGTTGTACAATGCCGTGCACTCTAACAAAGTTTCTGGAGAGGCATGGTTATTTCTTAAAGCTGTTAGTCAATGTATGTTTTCAGACAAAATCACAACACATAGAACATCGCCAACAATAAGGGAAAAGCTGTTCTCAAAAGACCATTTCTTAACACTGATTATTGTTAATTTTCTTCCTCGTTTGTTACACATATTTGTGTATGTATTGTCTGGAGATTTGACAAAGATAGGTGTTGTTAATTATTTGCACTGAATTTTAGAACAGTCTTAGATGCACATATATGTAAAATATATAATATATATTATATATTACATCAAACTTAAGGTTAACTTATTACTTTTTATCTTTTTATGACTACTTTCCAGAACAGAGCTTTGCTAATTTAGGCATTCATACCTTAAGGAAGCTGATTAGATAATTAGGTAAAGTCATAAATGTCTGGGAAATAATTATGGTCTAAAGCCAGTTTTTTTCCAAAGAGCATCAGGGTTTCCAAATGACATCTGTATGCTGCACTACAAAGTAAAAAAGGCTAATAAAATGTGACTATACATTTAACATGTCTTAAAGTGACCCTTTGAGAGTGCTCTAATAATTAGACTGTGAGAGTGAGTGTCATGAATGGAGCATTAGTTTTTTCATTATTGGAAGCATAGAGGTCACAGATATTTTTAGTCATTTTAGTTAAAGGATCTTCATTATCAAATTGGTGTATGAGAATTTTAAAATTAACATTAGAAGATAAGCTTATCTTTTATGGAATATTTACTATGTAATACCATGAAAAAGAACAGTTTAATTAGATTTATCTCTATTATTTTGATGTCAGGTCTAAAGAATTATATATGAAATAGATAACAGAAAGTTATATTCTCTTTAAAAATGTGCATTGTGAGTCATATTATAACTGTGTACATTAAATTACAAACTATGTCCTTTAGCTTGTTACATCTCGAGCTTAAAATAGTTGTTTGTAGATGGAAACTTTGGGTTTTCTGTCTTGTGATAGTTTCCACCAAGAGAGTCATAGCAGTTCATATGCAGGAAGATTTAAAGATATTTAGTAGCAGAATGTCTTTCAGTACATTTCCTCAAACAACTCTTTGTGTATTCAAGTTGAGGTCGCACATCTCATGGTGTTGCTCACTAAGAGATTGTTCTTTTCAGGTGCCCTCTCCTATGTTTGTAGTTGTCTGTCATTTAAGGGGAATTTTGATGCCCCTATTTTGCACATAAACAAAAGTGCAACGTTCAGAGCTCATCTTGAAGGTCAATAAAAATAATAGAATTCATCTCTACTTGCTAAGTAGACTACTCTTTGTGACATTATTAAAATCATAATGACTCAAAGTTTACTTTCAAAATAGTCTTGTTTATGTTTTAAAATCAAACATTTAACCATTTTTATAGGATTTAGTAACAGTATAATTCGTGAACAGTGTATGTACAAGGCAATTGTAAATAGTATAGCATTGACTAGTGTTATCTTTTGTCCAATCTTCATATAATGATTTTGTTTTCAAGAGTCTAATAATCACAGAAGGAAAGCTTTTCACAGAATCATTGATATTTTCTTAATATATGCCTCATTTAAGTTACATTCTTTTGTGAGATAGTATTGAAATATTATTTTAAGGCAACAGGATTGCAGTTTACCTAAATGTCATCCCATCTAAATGGACTACAGGAAAGCAGAACTCTAAAAAAAAAAAAAAAAAAAACCTATATATGCGCTTGATATAAAATTAAATGTATTTATGGGGTAATATGGAATATTTTAATAGCTATGTGTAATATCCACTGTTCAAATTGGGGCAAATGTGAATGTCTGCAAACATTTTTGATGTATTTGTAGTGGGAAAAAAAAGAAAACAAACAAAAGGAAACTTTCCTCTTTTTTTAAAACTCAAATTCTATTATCAGTTTTTCTTTTTATTGAAAATGAATATTCATACAATAAATCAAACTATAATTTACTCTTCCATAACTTCTCCAAGATTCTCCACACCTTGCCACCCATTAAATGCACAGGATTTCTCTCTCTCTCTCTCTCTCTCTCTCTCTCTCTCTCTCTCTAGAAAACAAACAGGTATTTAAAAATCAATTAAATAAAATAATATTAAAAAGGCAAAGAGAACTAGAACAAAGCAAAGACAGCCAGAGAGAGAGAGAGAGAGAGAGAGAGAGAGAGAGAGAGAGACAGAGAGAGAGAGAGAGAGAGAGAGAGAGAGAGAGATACTGTGCCACAGCCAAAGGGGAGGGATGACACCAAGGAAACAAAGCCTTCTAGATGCCACTGAACTGACAAAGACTATGGCAGCATGCTCAGGACTTGCACAGGTAAGCCAGATGATATCCAAAAGCTGAGCAAGAAATTAAGGTGGACCCCATGTCTTCATTTATAACCCAGAATAAATCTCCATTTGATAACTTCTTGCATTATTATTTTTATAGCCATCTTAATGTGTAACAGAAACTGGAACCAGTTCTATTTGTTGCCACTTGAATCTTGTTGCTTGTAATTGCTTTTTGTCCTTTCTGTCTGCCTCTGGTAATTACTATGCTTTCAATTTTAAAAGCTAAACTAATTTAGATTCCACACATAGGTGAACTCATATGGTCTCTGTGTTTTTGTTCCTGGCTTATTTCACTTAACACAAAAACCTCCAGGAGTATCACTGAAACAAGTAAGTAATTTCCTTTTAAAGTGCTTTTGAATCAAATCTACGGAAAAGTTTATTAGATAAATCTTAACTATGATATCACAGCCACAAATTTTAGTAAAGCACCATGAAACACTATATTTTAGTCCAGTACATGAGAAATATCTAATTTGAGAAATAGCGAATATATTTGTCTTATTTAGTAATTTTTGCTTAAGCTGTTTAATAACAATCAGGATTTAAAAAGATGAATAAAGTATACTTTTAAATAAATTTTATGATGTTATCTTACAACTTATGTTTAAAATTTTCACAGAATACAATGTTCATCCTCTTGGGACACTGAAAATGCAAACTTAAATAGATTCTACCAGTAGTTTAAGGTTTATTAAGAATGGTAGACTAGAAAATAATATTTCATAGTTTTTATTAACTTTAATTTTTGATACTGTAATGGAGAGGATGAAACATAATCCCCTAAGGAAAAAAGGCTACAAGTAAATAAATCATACTGATTGTTTCTTGGATTTATACTTAAATTACAGCAAAAAGAAGGAAAATGAAAAAATAGTTATGATAAAAAATCACAATTTAGCTCTCGATCTCTGTCTGTTCATCTTTTTACATGACCTTTAAGAAATTTATTTAAAAATGCATGTATGGGAAAGCATTTCTAAATAAGATATATAAAATTTAACTATTAACATTAACTATAAAAATAGTGATTTAATTGTATACCACATTCTGAAAGTCACATGTAACATGCAATCTGTAATAAAATATAGAATTTCTCAGAGATATATGATCTTAGCTTATGTTTCCTCAGATAAATGTCCATACAGAATATATAGAATCAAATAAATTTAAATGCTATTTACAGTGTAAGAGGCATTATTTAAAAAGTCAGAGACTGAGCAAAATAGTTTTATTCACAGAACAGATGCAATATCTGCCCTTGAGGGCAATTGGATCTATTTATAGAAAGGCTAAAACTAAACAAGTAAGTTTTCTGGATGCAGATTCATCTTGCCAGATTGACCTAGAATATTATGTAAAATTTCTTGTAAAATCACTTGTGAAATGTGAACACACATGCATTTCATATGGAAATAAAGTCTTCGAGGATATCAGCAAAATCTTTGATTTTATTAAAGACAGAAAGGTTAGGACATTAAATAAAACATCAGAAGCACAACCAATATTTAACACTTTCTGACGTCAAAGCTTCTTGTTTACTGGAATATTATTCATCTTAGTTATTTCAGACAGGAGAAATAATAAAAAAATGAATATTCATCTTGGACCATATTTCTAATTTAATTACCCACTCTAAATTTGTATTGAAGTCAAAGTTGAAAATGAAACGCTTCCTTCCTCCAGGTTAAAGTTTTGGACAGCGATTAAAAATGTTAAATTGGAAAATATTATATCTGGAATTACTATAATTAGAATCCATTTCATAAATTATATAGGAATAATACAATGTAAATTATATAGGAATAATACAATGTGTTATTAAGAATAGATGGAAACAACTCTCAAATTGATTGAAATTTTAAGACATACTAATAACCACAGGGCAAACAAATGTTACAGAAGTTCAAAGAACTGAGGTAAATAAGTTTTGATAAATAGAAAGAATATAAAGGCATTCTAGTTGGAGAAGAAGTATAATGCATCATGCATTTCAGATATTTTCTTTGCTCTAGTAACAGTAATGAATACCGTGTACTTAAAATTGTTTCTTAATTATAAATAAATATAATTACTTTATCCTGTTTTGTGAATACTTTAATGAAAATTCAGAAAGGACAGGTATTGTAGACTTAATGGGTGCTAGGTGGATAAACCATAATATAAACTGGGGATTCCGTATCCTGAATTAGTCTCTTTAAAAGATTTATTGCTTTGAATATTTGTGTGTGTGTGTGTGTGAGAGAGAGAGAGAGAGAGAGAGAGAGAGAGAGAGACAGAGAGAGAGAGAGAGACAGCGAGAGAGAGAAAGAGAGACAGAGACAGAGAGACAGACACAGAGAGAGAGAGAGTGTGTGTGTGTGTGTGTGTGTGTGTATGTGTGTGTATGAACTGTAGGTGCCTATGGAGGCCAAAGAAGGCACCAGATCCCCTAGAGTTAAGAGTCATAGGCTGTTGAGAGTTGCAAGATTAGGTATTGGAAAATGAACTCTGATCTTCTGTAAGATTAGTAGTTTTTTTAAATTTCTAAATATTTTTTTTTTAAAACTGAGCCACCACACTTCAGGCCTTATAGTCTGACCTTAATCACTATGATAGACTGTTTTAAAACAACAGAAAATCAGAGCAGTATCCTAAGTAGTAGCAACACATATAACCATGAATTAGTAAGCTTGTAAATGAATGCATATTAGTTTCATTCTCTGTTGCAAGTGGTTCATAGTCAGAATGCTGCCCACTGCATTCCTGGAACTAGTCCAAACAGAAGCTAGGTTTCTAGCTTCAGATATAGTTGCTCTGTGGATGTGAATAACATATTTTTAATTATAGCATTTGCTCAATCTGCTTCATAAGTAAGTAAAAAAGAATCTGAAGACTTGTGAAAAAGACAAGGAAGATGAAAATTAGATGACATTTTATCTGTCTATTTTGTGCATTTAGTGTCTTAAGTTTTGACTAGAAATGTAGAACTTCTACAAATTTTTGATTTATTGGCTTTAGTGTGGTGGTAAATAGAAACTGGAATGAGCATGGGGGAAAAACATTAACAGATGTCCACCATTAGGATAAGAATCCATTCAGCAGTTATCTAGTGAGTGACTTTAACTGTCTGGTTCCTCTTCTCAGCGTACTCATAGTATTATGGTGAATGGATATATAATATTGTGGGCAAGTTCTATTTACAAACAGGGAAGTCCTGTTGTCAGTAGATTCATCACTGTGTTCTTTAGGGCAAGGTATGATGATTACACGCTTGCTGAAACAAGCTAAAGTCTCTACCCAACTGACTGTTGACAAGACCAGTCTTATATTCTCCCAGAGCAGGTGGTTGCAACTGTTGTAAGTTCATGATTACAGTGTCTCTGTCACATACAGCACATAGTCTTTTGCTGGCCTACCTGTTTTCTGGCTCTTAAATTATTCCTGCCACTTCTGCAGTAGTCTGCCTTAGAGGAGGTCATATGTATATATGTCTTTTTAAGGCTGATTATTCAATTATCCTATTGCCTTAGCACTGTGAGTAGTCAAAAGTCTTCCTATTCACTTGCTTCTTGTATAGCACATCTTCTATAATTAAGGATGAGGGTAGCACTTGATAAGGTTATAAACACAGATGAGAAGCAGGCTGTTTGACATCATGTCAACTTAACAAAACAGCAATAGTAAGACCTATCTTAGGGCCTAGGAGTCTCTTAGGTATTGAATTTAGATTTTCAAAAATTAAATTTAAATTAATAGTTAAATTTAAAAATTAATCATTGGAAGGGCATGGTGACATATGCCTTTAATCACAGCACTCAGGAGGCAGAGACAGCAGTATTTAGGTTAGTTTGAGGCCAATCTGGTCTATGTAGTAAACTCTAATTTCCTTAAAAAACTCTATTGTTTATGAAATTTCTCAAATTATGCTAACTTACTATGACATTTGGGAAATAATTAAAGAAGTTTCTACATTCAAATGAATGAAGAAGTTTCTACATTTAAATAAAAGAAGTTCCTACATTTAAGTGAATGAAGAAGTTCTTACACTTAAATGAATATACAAACACAGACACACACACAAAGACACAAATATATATGCATGCAACAGCATTTCATGGTTGAAAAAGACCATAAATTTGAACGAAAGAAAGGAGTTCTATAAGGAAGGGTCTGGAGAGAAAAATGGAAAACAGAAAGTAATATAAATATGATCTCAAAAAATAAGAGAAGTAATAAAATTTTAGAGCAAAAATCTTTAAAAAGATAACTCATAAATTTCAATATACGGAATAACATACATATTAAAATTGTTTCATTGCAATTTTCTTTTGTTTTCTTTTAAAGAAAATCATGAAAGAAGATTTATTCACTGTAACAATACTGGGGAATGAGGCCAAGAAATTCACTGACTCATCAATCTACCAAAAATCCATTTTGGGGGGCACTGATGTGAGGTTTAGTAAGTAAATGGCTAAGCAGTACCAGTCAAATTAGGATCAAGTCTGCCATTGTCTTTTTTCTATTCTGTACTTCACTGAGCTCGACAATTTGTCTGTAGAAGGAAGTTTCTGTCCCACCTAGTACCATCAGTCATTCAGTCTCAAATAAAAACAGAAAGACTTATATTAATTATTTGGCCTATTATTCAGGTTCATTAGTAACTAGCTCTTACAACTTAAATTACCCCATAATTCTTATCTATGTTTAGCAATGTTGCTTTGTGCCTTTTTCTCAGTAAGGCATTCTCATCTTTCTTCCTCTGTGTTTGGTTTGCAACTGTGTCGATAACTTACTTCTTTCCAAAATTCTCCTAGTCTGGTTACCGTGCTTGGCTATTGGCCAATCAGCATTTAATTAAACACAAACCTTTAACAGCATACAAAAACATTACCCCACAGCAATTTTCAAATCTCTTTTTTATCTTCCAGGAAATTTTATTTAATATTTTATTTTTATTTTTGAAAATTTCATGCATGAGTTCTGAATCTACATCATTCCCATCTCTCCCTTCAGCTTCTCCAGTGCTTCCCAAATTATGTTTTTTTCCTTTATTATTATTGTTACATGTACACAAACACACACATACACACTCACCTTTATGTGCACCATCTACTGGTCAATTTATCATTGGTTTTATGTATATTTGTCCTGTCTCACGACAGCTATGGTAGCTATGTGGAAGTGGATCATCACTACAGTTATTTATCCCTAGAAGAACTGATTCTCCATCAGCAGTTATTGACTACCTTTGGCTCTTCATTAGAGGGTAGGAACATGTGGACTTTCTCTGTCTATTGCTGCCTGTCAACTAGTATTGTTATTTTTCTGGTCTTTAAGCAGTTACATTTTTTTAAGATTTCATTAGCCGGGCGGTGGTGGCGCACGCCTTTAATCCCAGCACTTGGGAGGCAGAGGCAGGCGGATCTCTGTGAGTTCGAGACCAGCCTGGTCTACAAGAGCTAGTTCCAGGACAGGCTCCAAAACCACAGAGAAACCCTGACTCGAAAAAACCAAAAAAAAAAAAAAAAAAAAAAAAAAGATTTCATGAGTGCATTTTCCTTTTTATGTCTATGATACACTACCAGTAGGTTCCATGGTCTGCTGCCTTCTACAGTCTTTTTACCCAAGGCCTCCAAAATTTTTTTGAACCTAAGGTATAGGGGTTGTTTTGAGATATAGCAGTTGTGCATGGATACACTACAGTTATTCTGTACATTTGGCAGCTATGGACAACTACATTTATATGGTGATATCAAGAGCATTAACAATAGGGTAAGCTGTTTTCAAAAAATTATCTTATTTCCTCACTGAATGTTCAACTAGGAGCTACACTCTTGGGAAAAAATTCAAGTTATTTCACATTCTTTTAGCATATTTAATTTACAAAAAATTGAATGTAAGAATTTTGCCCATAAATCTTTCTGTTTCTCTGCCACTGTCTCTGTTTTTTCATCTATATTTCCCTTTGTCTCTTTATATCCTTTTCATATATATGTTTATATGTGACTAAGGAAATTATATATATATATATATATATATATATATATATATTACTTTGAATCATCCACATTCTTTTTTGCTGTTTAACACATTTCAGTGCCTTGAGAGTCAAAGATCTTCCTATTTTTCCCTTTGGACAACAGCCGAGTTTATGATTTTGTTTACAAACAGAAAGCAGTAAATAATTTTAAAAATGAAATACTTTAAAAGAAATGAAGTCATTATCAACCTGCTGAATAAGGAGGCAATTCATATTATCTGAGACCACAAAGGTCTTTAGAAACAATGAATAACAAGACTAATTGCCACTGAAGTCATTAGAAAATGCATTAGTATGTTTACTCAGGCTTACTTAAAAACAAAATACAGTAGCAGGGAGATTTATGTGGAATGAGGGACTCCCATTTATATACAATATGCCTCTTGGTTCCAGATTCATTATGTCTCCTTTCTTCTTCAAAGGTAAGCCTCATAGTCACTGTTTCTAAATTCTAAGCTCTAGAGTAAATTTTTATACCATTGTACCTTTGTTAAGAAAAGACATAGAAAGAACAATGTAGATTGATGCCAAATTTCAATTAGTAACTGAGAAGTTTTATAGATGTTTTCCTGCTCTAGGGACCTGAGTAAAATAACAAGAATGCTACTGCTGTTTATTACTAGCATTGACACAATCCATCAAACATTTTTATATTTTTGAAATTATGCTAAATATTCTACATAGACTAATTCAGTTAATTCTTTGATGAAGAGTGATAAGGGTTGCAATTGTCATTTTGGTTTATCTAATTTGCCAAGTTTTCTTGGTGACCAACTACATGTCTGAGACTCAAATACAGCTCTCCTCATAGTGTCATTCACAGTAAAAATGATATCTCTCAAGTCATTTAGATCTCTCCTTCATTATCTCTCCACAATGAAATGTGTCTCTTAACATCCATTATGAACACAGCCCTCTGAGTTACAATTTAATATGGAGTTGCATATACTTTTAGTATTTATAACATTGACTCACCTGCTATTATTTTGCTTATTTGCTAAGGTGACAATAATCCAGCTCTTTCTGATAACAATACTTGACTACCACATTCAGTTTTGCAGTTGTCCAGGATAGAAGGCATAATGTATAGTACTTACTCTGTAAAGCCAATATTGTGTAGGTGAATCAATAATTGGGTTTATGAATACTGCAAACATTAGTTATTAGTAGTTAATTCCTTATATGTTCAATATAGACCAACTCCCATGCCCATATACCCAATTCCCCTTGTATATAGTCACCTAATATTTTTTAGGCCTCAGTAAAACCTGTAAAAAAATAAATTAATTCCTACCATCCAGGTTTTTAAATTTCTTTTATTTTACTGCAATAATTTTAGCATTATTCCCTATTTTTTCAGTATTTCAATGTTATTTCTGTATCCTCTATACCCTTCTTTTAGCAGTCTGTATCACACATAAAAAGCAATAGCTGAGAGCGTATGGGTTCCTGATGGAAACAACTCCACTTAAGCTATGTGATGTGGATCAAGTACATAATCCCTTTGGTCCAAGGGAACTTGACTATGACAGGTGAAAAAGCATGATGGTTCTGCTAATTAGGAACACTGAGTAGTGTTGGTTTGCTTACTGAAAATTAATTTAAATAACAAAACCAATATATTCTTTGTATACACATATGCTTTTCCATGTTTTAGAGTCCTGTTTTTAGTTCTATAAATGTATCCACATATTGTTCCACTGTTAACTTTGTTGTGTTCCAATTTTAAGTACAAAATTTACTCAGTTTTTTGTACTTTATACTGTAGTTTTAGTAGAGATTTTAACACTTTGGAAGTTATTTTACTTACTACCAAATAAGTAATTGGATGGTTCTTAGTTGAGTCTTACAATGACATGTATATTCTTCTGCCAGGCATCATTATGCATAGTTTAACACAGCTCATTCTGTGTTTTTATTCCTCCAATCACCTAATTTCATTGATCTTGGAAAGTATGCCTTGGTGGCACCTGTCAATATTTCAAATTCAATAGGAATTTGTGGCATTTATGAACATAATCCAGAATGGACTTCAATTAAATGTGAGGGGCTATTGCTATAAAAGTAAGACTTCTTGGAATTATCTTTCATTCCCATTGAATAGTGTGATGCTCTACCAAAGGTAGAAATGGGACACCATGGATGAAATCAATCTTCATTCACACATATTCACTCTAAGATTCAAATTCAACATATGCAATTTTGAGTATCAATTCTCTAGAAGAAAAAAGAAAATGTGGGATTTAATTTTTACCCTGGGAATTTTGCTCCTCTGACACTTATTTTATTCAGTATCTGGGTGTTTCTGTATTAATCTGTGTTTGAAATCATAAAAATGTTCTACTGTACAATTGTGATTAAATATTATCAATTGACTTGGAAATCATTGGATTTTTTGAGTAATCATTATAAACTGTAGTATTCTGCATTGGGTGAAGTATTATAGGTAGGTTGATAGATATATAAGATAGATAAAATTTTCAGGGCTCATGAACTTATATAAAAAAACTAACCATTAGTATAATATTGCACCTTTTGAAAAGTACTATATGATGTCATTTTCAGTGGTTTATTGTTCCCAAAGAACATCCTTTGTCACAAAGAGGTATTTATAATTTATTTCAATCATTTTCAGCTTTGTGACTTCATTGTATTTTATAATCAAAAAGCAAAACACTAGTTTTAAGAAAAAATCATTATTTCCTTAACATTAGGCCCATACTGTACATATCAAATCAATTTTGTGGATGAAAAGGTTGTATTATGATATTTCAAGGTTACTTTCTCATTTATCCTTCCATTCCTTCTTTTAAAGTAAAATCAATATTAGTCATTGTCAGTCAATCATAACCTCCACTCTGACACATTTACAACTATTCTTTATATTTTCAACAACTTTTTCATAATCTCAAACATTGTATACACTCAATCAGTCACAAACGAAATTGTTGACTCATTCTAAATTAAGTATTAAGTATGAAATTATAATTGTGTAAAAAGTTGACATAATCTATGATATGTAAATGAAATAGAAAGCTGAGTGTTACAGAAATATTTAAATACAAGAACATGATGGCAAACAGAAATTAAATAAGGAAAATGAATGAAGTTGTAAGATATAATGGACTATGGCAATTATTAAGGAGAAAAAAAGCTTTAGAATTTTGCATCTGTAGTAGGAATTCTTTTTAAATACTTATTTTCACCTGGGATCCTTGATATCTCATGCTGTGGGATATTCTTGTTTACTCCAGTACTTTCTCTTTATTATAGAAATGATAAGGAAAATATTTTCATCTGTGTATAATAATCTCTCCATGTTATAAGCTGCACTCAAAGTTGAAATAGAGCACTAAATATAGTGTTTAAATATTTTCTCAGAATTCAAATTGAGTATATTGAATTTGAGAATTGTGTGCCCATATAATTCAAGAGCCAAAAAAGATGACACATGACATTTTCTCAATTAAACCTTCCTTCACGTTGATGACAATAAGTCTTCAAATGCCCACTGTAACATGCATGCTTGTGATATTAGGACAGAATTATTCAAAAGGCTAGAGACAAAGTTTTCAAGATGCACTCACTGTTCCTGCAATGTCTGTTTAAATTCAATAGTTTACATTCCTGCATGTTCTGAACTTTGTGTGAATCAAGTCTGCTTTATAGCAACAGAATTAATTTAAATATAGAATGTCTCTTAAACCCATAAACCATTTCATTAATGACTTCTAAATAACAGTTAGATTAACGGGCCAACACTTAATTACTGTCTCCATTTTAATAAGACAAGCAATTCTAACACAAACTGACAAGGCATTTATTTAGGAATCTACTTATTTAAACAGTCACTGAAAGTTTCAAATATTTTCTTTTAAGTCTAATAATGTGTGTTATAGATGAATAGCAAGCAAAGATCTGAAAAATAATTTTAAATAACCCAGTTTCTCTTATTGTCCAAGGGATAAAATTAAAATTGTTGTTTTAAGATGTTTAAATAATGATAAGAAAAATTACAGATTCTTCCTCCTGAAAGAAATTCAACCTGACCTTGGGGCCAAAAAAACTGAAACCTAATTCAGAAATTGATCAAAACCAAACCTAGCAGTAAATACCTTTTACCTTCTTGCAAATGGGTTTTTGGTGTGTTGTTGCATGTGGTATTTAGAATGGCTCTCACAGGCGCACATATTGGAATGTTTAGTCACCTGAAAGTGAAACTATTTGCAAAAGATTAGGTGGTAAGGCCTAGTTGAGCAAGACTGGTCCTGCTAGACATGTGCCACTAGGGGTTGACTTTGAGGTTTCAAAATTTCATGCCATATAGTCAGAGATTGCTCTTTTGCTTCCTGACTTTTCAGACTTGAATAATCACAAAGAAGCTGTGTTAATTACAACACTGTTTGGTCAATGACTCTAGCATATTCCTACCTAGCTCTTGCCACGTAAAGTAACCCATTTCTATTTTTTTTTTTTTTTTTTTGGTGTTTTGAGACAGGGTTTCTCTGTAGCTTTGGTGCCGATCCCGGAACTAGCTCTTGTAGACCAGGCTGGCCTCGAACTCACAGAGATCCGCCTGCCTCTGCCTCCCGAGTGCTGGGATTAAAGGCGTGCGCCACTACTGCCCGGCCCATTTCTATTATTTTATATTTTACCACAAGGCTTGTGGTTCATTACCTCTTTCTTCTTGGGCAGCTACATGACTTATGTCTTCTTCAGCAACTACATGGTGTCTCCTTGACTCTGCCTACTCTCTCTCTATACATATATCTCTGTTCAGATTTCCTGACTGGCTTTGCTTTGCTTAACCAGTGGCCAAAAGAGCCTTATTCATAAACCAATAAAACAATGCATATACGAAAGGACATCCCACATCAATGCCAGGCCCATCCAGACTCTCTCTCTCTCTCTCTCTCTCTCTCTCTCTCTCTCTCTCTCTCTCTCCTTCTCTGCCTATGGATCAAGAAGTAGCTTTTCACCACTTCTCCAGGACCTTTACTGCCTTCATTCTTGCAATGCTCCCTGCCAGACGATGATGGATTAAACTTTAGAAATGGTAAGCAAGGCCCAACTAAATGCTTACAATTACTTACATTTATAAACGTTGTCTTTGTTGTGGTGTCTCTTCAAAGAATGATGCTGGTATCAGAAGTGGAGTGCTGCTTTGCAGGCCTGACTGTGTTGTTGTTTGGACACATGTCAAAGACTTGGGTACTTGAACTAGAAAAGCAGTTAGGTGGTTTAAGTTAGGCTTAGTGTAATATACTAGTAGGAGCAAAGAAAACAGTACTGAGGGCAAATTTGTACTATATGGGCCCAGTTTAGTAATTTCAGAAGAAACACTTAGTAAATGGCCTGGAGACCATTCTTGTGATATTTTGGCAAGGAATCTTGTTGTGGGATTCCTCTCTGTATGCTGTGAATGTTTTATTACCATTGGATAATAATGAAGCTCCCTTGGTCTGTGGCAGTGCAAAATATAGGTAGCCAGGGAAAACTAAGCTGAATGTTAGGAGAAATAAGGTAGAGTCAGATAGATAGATGCCATATAGCTGCCAAAGGAGAAAGACACCAGAACCTTACCAATAAGCCACAGCCTCATGCCTGTAACATGGACATGTGGGCACCATTCTGTAACATGAGGGCCTTTAGGTTAGGGCTTATGTTCTGCCCAGTTTTCACAGTAATTAGGTCCCAAAGAATCACACAGAGGTCTCCATAAGTTATAAACTGATTGGCCCATTAGCTCAGGCTTCTTATTAGCTCCTGTGGCTTAGGTCACATCCTGATTCTTCAGTGATCTTGGCAGAACTCTGAGGAATGGGCTTCCTTCGTCCCAGAATACTCCTGTTTTCATTGCCCTACCTCTACTTTCTTTCTGGTTGACCTGTCTATACTTCCTGCCTGGCCAATCAGCATTTATTTAAAACATGAATGACAGAATACAGACAATTTTCCCACACAACACGCCAATAAACAGACTAATAGAAATGGATTAATGTAAGGTATAAGAGCTAGCTAGGACTATGCCTGAGCTGTCGGCCAAACAGTGTTGTAATAAATATAGTTTCTGTGTGATTATTCAGGTCTGGGCATCCAGGAAAAGAAAATACAGTCTCAGTATACAGAATATGGCTGAATTTTGCCTTTGTCCTAAAAAAATCTGCCTGAAGCTAGTTTGAGAAGTTTTGAATTAATGACATTGGTGGAGAAGAAAAGGATTTCAAGACAGCCTACTACTGATTGTGCCCTGTAGTTAATAATGGTTACTTTGATGCAGATATACAATGAATAGGAACAAGTGGGGCAAAGAGAAGTAAAAAAAAAAATTACAGTGTGTAGAGAAAAGGAGCATTAGAAAATATAATGTTGGATTCAAGTCCAGTGCACAGGAAATGAAAGCATTAAAGAAAAGCTTGATCCTAAATGGAAAAAGAAATGGTGACATCAGGGGAAGACCCACTCAGCTAACCTTCCAACTTGGAAAAAGGAATTAAAGAAAAGCTTAAGCAGTGAAAGAAACCATCAAAAACAGGAAGCTGGTCTTTCTCTAGGGAAACTTTCTAGAGTCAAGACTACATTATGCAATTCTTTTCTTTCTAGCTGGGCACAATGACATGTGCCTATAACATCAATGCTTATGAAGCTGAAGTAGGACAATTGCCTCTTCAATGAAGGTTTGAGCACATTCCTAACATTCAACTAAAGTTTAACTTCTGGCCTTTTTTCCTGCAACTTGGTGAAAGTCTGAAACATAGTTTTCTCCAATACTGAGGGAACTTAAGAGGTGAATGAACAGCCACATGATGGGACACCCCACTCTCTAGGACCTCCATAGTAGGACAAAAGTCTGGGATCCTCCTCCAACTCCCTAGGCATTTTTAGCCAGTCATCAGAAGGCTTTCCTGCAGGTAGGTGCTTCCATTACCCAAGCCCATCCAGCAGACCCTCCAAGCTACTAGCCCCATGCCACACCTCAAATCACCTATTCTCCTGCAACCTCTGTGGAACTCTGAAACACAGCTTGCTACAATACTGAGGGGACTAAGAGCTTGCTACAATACTAATGAGACCAAGAGAGGGCCAAGAGAGTTAGCAGGAGAGAAACCAAAAGAGCAGGTTTAGAAAGACCTCAGAGGATTCTTGAGACACAGATATTGACTGTACACAGCAGACCAAGAAAATTCCCAAACTCTTAGACAGCCACTGAAAGAACTGGGCAAAGATGCAAAGGCAATGACAGCTTCATTTGAAGGAATATATGGGTAGGAGCCAATGAAAAGAATTCACCCAACAACCTAAAAAGCAACATGATAGCACCAGAATTCAGTGGTCATACAACAGGAAGACTTGATCATCTTAACCCAGAAGAAGCAGAAGAAAATGACTTTAACCATAACTTTATGAAAATGATGGAGACCTTTAAAGAAGAAATGAAAAACCCCCTTAAAAATGTGGGAAAAGACAAACAAAAAAACTGGAAAAAATTAATAAATCCCTCAATGAAAACCAAGAAAATAAAAACGTCAAAAAGGTGAAACAATCAGGTCAAGACTTGAAGATCGAGATAGAGGCAATAAAGAAAACACAAATCAAGAAAATTCTGGATATGGAAAATCTGGATACATGAATAGAAACTACAGAGACAAGTATTACCAACAGAATACAAGCAATAAAAGAAAGAATCTCAGGTGCTGAAGATATTGTAGAGGAAATAAATAAACTCATTATCAAAGAAAACCTTAAATGCAACAAATTCTTAACACAAAACATCCAAAAAATCTGGGACACCATGAAAAGACCAAACCTGAGAATAATAAGGGTAGTAAAAAGAGAAGAACTCCAGCTCAAAGTCACAGAAAATATATTTAACAAAATCATAGAATAAAACTTTCCCAACCTAAAGAAGGATATCCCTATGAACATACAAGAAGCTTACAGAACACCAAATAAACTGGATCGAAGAATAAGACCCATTAACATATAATAATCAAAATACAAAGCATACAACATAAAGAAAGAATATTAAGGCTTCAAAGGAAAAAGATCAAGTTACATATAAAGGTAGACCTATCAGAATTACACCTGACTATTCAATGGTAACCATGAAAGCCAAAAGGTTCTGGGCTGATGTACTGAAGACACTAAGAGACCATTAATGAAAGACCAGACTTTCAATCGATCGATGGAGAAAACAAGATATTCATGACAAAACCAGAATTAAACAATATATTTTATATGGCATTTTATACTTCTCCAAAGAGTTCTAGTGTTGGAAAAGTGGAAAGAATGACCCATGGTGAACAATATCTTGGAGAACTGTGATAGAGGTTCCAGGAAAAAAGCAGAGGGTCTTTTACCTCAGCTACATTTTGTTCCCTGGATCAATCTTGGATGTGATTTCATGCCTTCCACGGCAAACATTTACTTTTAATTCATCGGATATATTTATTCTTCTATTCTTGTTTAATGTCAGAACATAGCTTTGAACTCTATCTGGTCATATCCCTGAATCTGGATATGGCCTTGTATCTTACTTTCTTGCTTTTCCAGAAATAATCTAAAGCACATACCAGGCAATTGTTTTAAATTTGTTCAGTTGAGAAAGTTGTGGGAGATGACGACAATGTCAATATTTAGTATTTGCTTACAGGTGTTTGCTTTCACGATTTCTGATCATATTTTCCTGAATGCAAACAACCGTCCTTGAATCATTGCTCTGTTACATTAATGCATAAAATACACTGAAACTAAGTAAAATTGTCTGCAGCATTAGACTGTAGTCCTCCACATTTTTTTAGGTCCTCAGATTCCAGGGTCAGCAGACATTATCTGCATAGGTCGGCCAAAAAGTCGATACCCCAAGAGTGAGGGTTTATTTAAAATGGGTTCTGTGAGCCAATTCCTGAGAATTAGCACTATCAAAGGACACATACATTCTGTTGGTCTTCAACAGCAGTAGTGGAGCTCTTGGTATTGAATTGCATATCTCAGTAATTCCAGTGATGATTTCTGAGGGTAGCAGACCCAACACAGAGGTTATTTATAGAACAGATGTGTAACCTCTAACTTAATTTTCTGATTCCCTTAAGGATTTTGTGAGCTGCCTCATATTTGATGTTATTCTATTCTTCTACTCTTCAGAGTATATTTGCTTGCTTGGCATAAAAAAATCTTAGGTGAAATCATTATGACAAGTATTTTATGACAAATCAAATATTCATATGGGGTAGGATATGATTAATAATAAGTCAGGTAGTCTCCTCCTTTACTGTATGTTGTATCTTGTATGTTTTTCTGTGCAAACCTGATAAATAGATGTGAGCAACATTTTGCACATCTGGAAGTTCAGATGTTCAATGTGTTGGGATGATCCTACTTTAATATAGCCCTGTCAAGGGACAGTAATTCTTTCCTTTGTTATGTATCATTGTACCTGGAGTTGAGCAAATGCCCACTCCCTCTTTTTTTGTGTTAATAAATGATTGTTTTAAATGATACAAAATGGAAAGTGTCTTGTCATGACATCGTGTCCCTAACTATCCTTGTTGCAGGTAGCTCTGTGGGTACTTGAGCAATTCCCCTTGAACCTAAGTTACAAACTCATTTATCGATATTGACTCCATTATGAATATATCTTTTCCAATGATTTCAGTATTATCATGATGACATTCCCAATACATGGAGTACATTAATAGTAGAAAGATACCTATATGCCACCAGGTAATAATGAGGAAATTATAAAGTATTTTAAAAGAATAAAAAAACTAAGTGAATTTGTTCTACCTATTATTATCACCATTTGACAGCATTTCTATGTATTGTCATTGTGTAAAATATTTTAACATAGAGTACTCTAATGATTTTACTTGCTATTATTGTTTTAATATAATCTATGTTTATATTGTTTTAATATAATCTATATTTAGCTTAGGTTCAACTCTGTTTCATGAATTTTCTTTATTAAACATTTTGTTGTACATGGAGTCTCATTAAAACTGAGTTGGCCATTTCACTTTACATTTTTCTACATCTAATCATTTAAAGAAAAAGTTTATAATAATTTGATGCTCTTAGATACTTTTTTGTGATTCCCTTGCTACTGTAGCCCACCGTTAGAAAATAATGGTTTTGTGGAAAACTTGAATGAAACCAAATTTTAAGGAATTGCTTATATATGCATACTTGACAATTATGTATATCTTATGATTATCACTCATAGCAGTGTTGCTACATGTAAGAGTGTGGTTTAAAACAGTGCTGACTAAGTGTGCAATATTTCATGTGCTCTATTTACATTCTTTCAACTTTCTTTATCACAATTTCCTATAATTCATATTAACTAAACACCCTATGCAAAACAGATGCTGGACATTTTATGTTTCCCTGTATAATTGTATTTTGAAGAGGTTACACGCCAATAACACTGCTTAACTCTAATGGCTAATGTTTCTAATACAATATCCCATGACTTTCTGATCACATCAATAGTTATACTCATTGAACAGTACCATGATTCTTATACAGCATTTAAATTTTTATTTTTTTATCAAATAAAATAGATATTATTTTAATTACTCCCTTATATGCACCATCAACTGTTAAATCTCTACCTTTTTTCATTCTCTTGTTAAAGATATATGCACTTAACATGAACTTTCCACGTACCCTCATTCCCATGTTTGCTCAAGAAGTCTTGTGTTATGTTGAGAACTCTCTTTAATGATGACTACTCTGCACTCAGTGGGTTTTCATACCATTAAAATATATAATACTCAGTCTTCTACAACTTCAAATTCCCCTTCTAGTGACATTCAAAAGCCCCTTTCAAATCTTCAGATCTAAATACCTTCCTTAGTTCTCTGAAAAAAATTGTAGTTACATTTCATGTCTGCCCCATGATTGTGTTTCTACCGTTCTGTATCTGCTCTTATGTATTGGCCCCCATTTGGTTAGTGCTTTTGCCTGTGCACTAAATCATTTTCCTTCCACTTATTTGTGGTTGATCCTATACCATTCTTATCTCAATTATATTTCATATCATATTTGATCTCTTGGTTGAATTATGACCTTCATCATCTTTTTCATTATTGAAAGGATGCATTAGTGTGCGAGTTTGCCTGTGGGGTTGAATTTGATAGTGGCTGCTCATCATATTTAAATTAAATGAAGTGGTGTTTTGAATGAGAACTGTTTCTCATAGGTCCATGTATATAAACACTTGTTCCACAATTGTTTGCACCATTTCCAGAAATTATGGAATCTCTTGAAGGTGCCATCAGGATGGAGAAAATATGTTACTAGGAGCAGGTTTTGACTGTTTATATCCCTGCCCACTTCATTTTACTTTTTCTGCTTTCTCTGTGTGATTGAAATGTTATATCTTAGCAATCTGATTTGGCCGTGTGCTGCTTTGCTTCCATTCCTCCATAACTTTCCCCTTAGACCCATAAGTCACATCAAGACTATTCTTCTATAGGTCACTTTTGGCCATGGCGTTGAATCACAACAATGAAAAGTAACTGATACACATGGCATTTTTATGTAACTACCATTCATTCTTTTATACACTTTTAAGACATTTATAGATTAATAATGCATAACCACATAACACATAGATGTTAAACAAATACTTGTTAAAGTATGTTGTTTGGGGATTAATGACCTGGAAATGTCTCTGTTTAGGATAAACATTGTCGTTTATAATACTTATACAAGATTACTTTTTATTTAAATATGGTTAAATCACAGATGGAGAATTCATAAATGCAAATGGTTCATTAGATAATTTTCAGCTTCTACATAAAAAAACATCACATCCTTCAGTCAACCTAAGAACAAATGACTGTTTTGCTCTCTATGTTATTATTTTCATATTTCCTTTTATTCATTCAATAAATAGTGACATCTACTTCTTATCAGATAGTTATAGCAAATAGACTCCAATGATATTTGTGTTAAGTTCATCAGAAGAAAGTTTCTAGTTTTCATCTTTCTTGATCCTCCATTAGAAATTAGCCTTTCCTGTTCAAGCAATTTCTTTACGCAGTTCATGGAAAGTTTTCTGTTTCATGCTTTATATTATTCTGAGAAAGTATTTTGTAAATGCTGTTCTTTCTTTCAATACGAAACTTTTACACCAAATGAAGAATTAGACCTTTTTCTTCTGTAATATTATCATGTTATCTTTCTATAACATCACTCAATCTCATCATTGAGTATGAAGTCAACCTACCAAGAGTTCAGAGATGGGTATCTCCAGTAGGAAAATATACTATCATTTCCATTCTTAGCAGGTCATTTTTTTATTTCTGCATGATTATTGAATAGAATAGGAAGCAAATAAGCCCATAACTAAAATCCTGACATTTTATATTAAACTCTAATGCTATTAAAACAGTTTCCATTTCAATAAATAATAATCTTACACCATGGAGTTTTAAAGCTACACTCAGTGAGTTTATGCTTTTTTCAAAGCCCACACTTAATCAAATGGAAATCTCCATGAGATATAACTTAGAATCACTTCCATTACTATTTCTTATGTTTGTGTGTGTGTGTTGTGTATACACATGTGTGTTCAGGACCTTATGCACATCTGTATACATATGGGGAAGAGAGAAAGTGTTTTAATAGCTTTATGGAGGCTTGATTTTTCACTGAATGAGAAGTTTACCATTTCAATTATACTGGTTACATAGAAGGTATCAGGATCTTCCCATTTCTGCATCCTGTTATCCATGCTTAGGTTACAGGCATATATAGTCATGTTAAATTTATAAATGAATTCTGGTGATTTAATTTTAGGTCCTCATGTTTATAGAGAGATAGTATTTTATCCACTGAGCCATCTTCCCATCTTAACACTCATTTTTTTCAAATTCTCTTTTCAAAATGTTTGTTCTGTTTTTATTATTCTTCCTACCCATATTCCAGTATGATGTTAATATAGGAGCTAAAGGACATTGTTTGGATACCTTAGTGACTTTACATTGCACTATGGAAACTTGCCCATTTCACTGAATTACAAAATGCCCCTAACTGAGGGGTTTTGTTCTTATTTCTTCCTCTGCCTTTATTACTTCTCCCATAAACATATGTGAGACTCCAGAATGCTATTATTGCATTTCAGGAACAGTATTGTGATTTCTTTGTTTCACTTGCCAAATTACCCAATCCTCCCACCAAGGTTGTTCCTTTCTTATTTGTTATACTTCTGTGTGGTATGTATGTGCATGTTCTGATTCATTATTTACTAACTTGTTTGCTCTCAAAAGGTCCATAGGACAAGGGTGTTATAAATACACACCAACAAAGAGTGTGGGTATATGCATTTGTGCATGTAGAAGAATTTTCAGTGGAAATTCCAGTGGTGTAAAAAGTGACATTGGATACTGAACATTCAGATTACATATATTTTTATAGATTTTTTAATACCACTTTAAATTTAAGTCAATTCAAGTTTTGAAAATTCATACAGTTATTTATTGTTCATTGATATGCATGCTCAGTTCCCTCTTTAATTTTCAGTTATTTTTCTGGTACTTTGTTATCTTTATCTATATTTCTATTTAACTACTCAGCACTGTTGTCCTTAGAATGGGATGCCTAGACTAATGACACCAGCACCCCTGGGGTCACGAGACAAGTGATAATGCTGTACAAACACAGTCTATTTCCCTACCACAAGCCTACTTTAGAAATCTAAGGCAAGGATAAGTAGTCTTCAACATACCTTCCTTGTAATATCTACCCTGCTAAAGTGAAAGAATCATCATTGCAGTAAAAGTATAAAGACAAGACCTCTGCTAACCACGGCTATACTGATCTTCTTCTCTGCTAACTCTGAGAGGAAGATAAAGGAAATGTTGTCTACAATCATATGATAAATGACTTCTGTTTTCTGAAGATCCTTTTGCACTATGCTGACTATTCTGTAAGAAATTGTTATGGTACATTGCTCCCCTGATATCACATTCAACAGACTAGAATTCCACATCATAAGCAATCCTGGGATGCTAAAGGCATTTTTCAGCTACTGAATTGTATGTCACATAACTTGTTTGCTTAATGAGAAACAGGTGGCTCATTTTTGATTGCTACCATTTATTCTTTTGACACAAACTAGTTTTCCTTACTTTTTCATGGCTCTTTAATTCTCTTATTATAATATTACTACATCTGAAGGCACAACTAGAGATTGCAGGAATGGTTTTACCTTGTTCTACATCTGTAATAAAATGGTTCTAATGCCACTGAGAGTTTCATGAGGATAAATAAAAATGGTAAAGCTAGACAAGGAATATATGATAGGTGTCGAGTTAACCTGGAGCCAAAGATGTTTCTTTAACATGATTGTTTTAATCTGAACAGTAGAAAAAAAAATAATTGAAACTAAATCTTTATTCTTTTTATAACAAATTGGTGTGAAAAGTACTGTACTGTATATTTTGATAAGTACACTGAGAGAATTAAATTAGTAGACCATACCTCTATATAGACAAATTAAAGATTTAAAATAACTACTTTGTAACATATATATGACATATATATGTGATATATATATATATATATATATATATATATTGTTAGTGGCTATATACATATAGTCTATATAAGTATTTCAGGAAAAAAGTTTTCCTGAAAAATCCATTTAAGTCTTTACATGATGACATGCACAAAGTTAATAATCAGCATATAATAACAAAAATCTCATATTGTTTGTATAATAGATTCACAATCATTTTATATTTTCTAATGTTAGGAAAGATTAATTTAATTTCTGGAAAATTCCTCATTAAAATCAACAGAGTTCACACCCAATTTTATGTAAAGGAAATTTTATGTAAAGAAAATTATATTTCCCATATAAAATGATAAAGACATAATAATGCCCGCCTATAAGTATTCTTAGTGTGTTTGTGTGAGTGAATATGCATGCAGTATAAGCATGATGCACATGCATACATTTGCATATCATTCTATATATTTTAACTTGTTTTTCTGGAAATTCAAAGTTGAGTTTAAGTTTGTTTTCTGGTAACAAAAGAAAATATCTGAAAAATGTGACAAGTGTAACAAAATTACAAAGGAATTGATTTATTCATTGAAATCAAATCTATCATCAGTCTTAAAAGGAATTTACTCACCAAAAGTTACCCTTGATAACTTGATAACTCTGCCATTATGCAGATTTTGTACAGAATTGAATGTATAACATTTAGATGGCTCCCCATTCTTTATCTCTCTAATATTTCAGAATTCAGAATTACTTTCATTTTGGATTTCAAATACATCACATGGTATGGCAAATCAGTTTGGTACTAAACATTAAGCGACATCAACAGCTTGTAGAAGATCAAATCTGATGAGAGAATCATTCAATATTGTCAGATTCATGGAAAGTAATGGAGGGTAATTCCATAGCAGGAATTTGAACAGAGCCATATGTTAACCACGAAAGCCAAGTTAGTTGTAAAAAAAAAATCATCAAAACTAAGCACAAATAAATTAGTAAAATAATATAGAGTTTATTAGTGTAAATAGTTCTTCAAAATATCATAAATTGTCAAAAGTGATCTTCTTAGTAAATACCTATTCTTAGCCTATAATAATTAAGCTTTAATGACAAATCAAGACCAGATATTTATCCATGATTCTGAGAGTATTAGTAAGACATTCCAAAAAATGACAATGGAGAAAGAAAACCAAAACAAAAGAGGTTATTTTTCTTACATTGAAAATGATTCCCCATTTATTGATAATATAGTTATATGTCTGGGGTGAACTATCCCCTGCCACTGAATGACCGTTAATATCCAGATGCTCTGATATGATTGAACAACTCCCCATACAACATCGGTTGTACATTTTTATTATTAACCAGTTATTACCAATATTTCAGTTTTACAATGAGCTTACTTGCAGAGAATATGGTTAGAATATGCAATTCTCTATTCTCTGGGTATTATATGCACAGGAAAATAAAATAAAGTGACATCATCCCATAAAGAATAAAGTCTACCATTCCAACACCAGGGAAATCATCTATAACTGTTTTCTACAACTTCCACATACCACAGGTCAAATCTTAATAATGGGTCTCTATACACATGGTCCATGATCTAAGAGCATTTGACTTTAAAAAAAATGTATTTTAGCATTAATATTTTAGTGCAACAGAAGTATCATGTGGCCTACACAGTATAACATTTTAAAACTATAAACTCACAATATGAGAATTTTTCCAGCACCTGAATTAGAAATTTGGTATTTAAAATGATCCCAGTGAATTGATGAGAAGCTTAGTGGGGAAAGTCACGTGCTCCTAAAACTGATGATCCAAGTTCTATTCTCAGAATTCATTTTGAACAGAGGGAGTCAACTGCTCAACTTAGTACATGTGTGTTAACACACACACATAAAATAAATATAAACTTTTTAAAAAGCAAGAACACATATATGGGGGTGAGGTCCTTCTGTCTATGTGTTTCTTTTATTGGTTAATGACTAAAGAACTGGCTTGGCTTATAGCATGGGAGGGGGAAGGCAGAGTTAAAATGCCATGGAGCTGCGACCAGAGATAGATGTACTGAAGTTTTGCCAGTAGGCCATGACCTCGTGGTGATATACAGATTAATAAAAATGGGTTAAATTAATATGTAAGAGTTATCCAATAAGAAGCTAAAGCTAATGGGCCAAGCAGTGGTTTAATTAATATACATTCTATGAGATTATTTCTGTTTTAAGCAGGACAAGAGGCCAGGAACCAACAAGTGGCTCTCTCCTTCTACACATATACATACAAACAAAATAAACAAATCTAAACTTTTTTAAAAGTAGCAGTTAAAAATGATCATTTAGTTAAAATATGATCAGAAAGCTAGATAAATTTGTGTACATATGTTTTCATATATAATATTTTAAATAATTTGCATGTTTCAGTTATGTATATATACACTGTATATATAAATATTTATATAATATATATTTATACTTATGTGAATGTATTGATTGTACTAATTGAACTTTTTTGTTTTTAACCGCAAAAGATCAGTCTGTGATTAAAACATAAGTC
Source organism: Microtus oregoni (assembly GCF_018167655.1). Taxonomy (NCBI): domain Eukaryota; kingdom Metazoa; phylum Chordata; class Mammalia; order Rodentia; family Cricetidae; genus Microtus; species Microtus oregoni. Next base: position 74,225,171 of record NW_024543062.1, read on the forward strand.
GGAGATGAGTTGATATAGGTGAGTGGAACAAAATATGATTAAATGTGAATTTTTTGAAATAAATAAAGAGGTAAATTAAATGATTAAATTTAATGGGAGTGCACATGAAGCTATAGGGCTATGAATTGGTGTTTATGGAAATTGCCATGAAGCCTTCAAAGAAGTCATCCATAATAAAATAATTTATCAATATCTTAAGTTTTGAAACTTTGCTTTTATTCTCTTTTCCCACTTACCAATTTTACATTTATACAAAAATTTTGCATTTATATTCAGCCTCTCAATATGAAAATAATATTGATTTTAATTGATCATCAGCTCACTAATTCACATCTATTGACTATGTGAGATGTACCTTAGTAGACCTAATAAGATCTCTCAGCAATGTTTTGTAGTCCAAAAGTAGTTCCTATGTATTACAGGAAGCAAAAATCAAATGAAGCAAGTTTATGTGCAGTAGGATGTAGAGAATGTCATAACTAACTCTTGTTTGTTTGTTTTGTTCTTTTCATTTTGTTTTAGAGACAGTGCTTCTCTATGTAACAGGCATAGTTTTCTTGGAACTTATTTTGTAGACCAGACTGACCTTAAACTCACAGACATCTAAATATTGTTGCCTCCTAAGTGATAGAAATAAAGGCATGTGTCATCATGCCTGGCATTAATTGAATCTTAAGGTAGTTCAATTCTCAGCTCTCTAAGGACCTGGGAACAATTATTACCACTGTGGCCTTGCTAGTTTGCACTCACACCTTCAATGAGTAAGTATCTTCCTTTTTCACATCTTCAACAGCCTGGGCTCTCTTTCTTGTTTTAAAATACATATTGGACATTCTGATTGGTAGTTTTGATCTTAATTTCTCTGATAACTAAGAATGTTGAATTTTTCCTTAAGTGTTCCTTTGCCATGTGTTTCATCTTTTGAAAAATTCTCTACTTCGTCCTATACCCTATTGTCAGTTGGTTTATTTATTTTTTGATCACCATTTCCACTAGTTCTTTATATATTCTAGATATTAGTCTTTTAGGCTTTCTGACTCAGCATCAGCAGCAGAAACAGCATGGCTTCTTTAAGAGATCTCTTTCTGGTTCATGCTGGCTGCCCAAAAAGGTCTGGCTCTTAGGGGAATCCCTGCATTTAAATAGGGATTATAAGCAGCATGCTACTAGTTGCTTAATGGAAAAATCAACCCATGGCATTCCTGGAGCTGGGGCACTGAGCATGGCTCCAGAGGCAGTGAACATACCTCTATCATGTTGGACTGGGTGGAGTCTACAGACAGGCAGGTGTGCGGAGTTGGTCCTAGCAATGCCCACTTAGCATTTTTTTTAAAAGGTGCTTCTGCTTAGAAAATGATTACAGAGGCTCAATAAAGACAGAGTCAGATATATATATATATATATATATATATATATATATATATATACCTCTGAATGGGTCACAATGTGTTTTAAAATGTACATAGGCTTGGGAGAGAGAGGAAAAAGAAGATAGAAAAGAGTATAGGCAATCATAGATTAAAAGAGTGAAGATAATAAAATAAATATAAAAATTAAAACAGTAAAAAAATAAGCCATGTAAAGATGCAAAATACATAGAGTCTGAATGTGTATATTATTGTGTTTTCTTGACTTCTTTTGACTCCCGAGAGATATTTGATTCTGAGGACTCCAAAGCTAAACCAACATATATATTTAAAAGATATCTGGATTTCCAAATTTGAGTATAAAGATACCTTGCTTTGGAAAAAAGATTATGCTTTTGTTCCCACAGAAGATGGATTTCTTCCAAATGGAAAAAGACCACCATGAAAGGTCTTTGTAAACCCTACAAATATTGTGCCCAACAATCAACAAGAAGCAGTTTGGAGAAAATGTCATCCAAATTCCCAAAGTGATTGTTTATAAATGTTTGTTTTCATTAACAAACATTTCATGGGGTATATTATATAGAGATGAATACTTTGCATAGATATGGATCTTGGTTTACTGATACAAATTTAAGGTCAATTTTGTTATATGTATATTTGTACTCTTGTTTAAAGTATGATTATACAGCTCATTTATAAATGTATTGAATAATTAAAATTATTGATTAATAGTCATTTATAATAGTCAAACTTGTAGTCATGATAGTTAAGTTTTCTAGATATTCAGAGATATATTTTAGTTAGATAATCTTCAACATTTCAAAGACCTATGGAATATAGTGTTTAAAATGTTTGAAGAAATTAGACTTTCCTTGACAGTGAGACATGTCGCTTCTGGCAGCACCAATTACTTCAGAGAGGTTGACGGGCATTGAAGATACTCGTTATGAACTTTGATTTCAATGTGACAAGGTTAGCCATTTTGGCAAGAAACTGCTCTTGTTTGGACTGCTTGATGGTATACTGTATAAATTGGACATCCAGAACCCACAGAAAAGTGACTTCTGAACTTTCCAAAAGAAAGAATGGCCCTGCAAGTTTCCTGCTTTAGAGAGAAAACTGTCAGACATTTTTGAAGGACAAAGAAGAAAGTGATGGACAAACTGCCAATATAGGGTAAATAGCCTTTCAAATTTCCTGCTTCATGGAAAAGTCCACCAGAATCTATGGTTCTATAGGCTGAAGATGGATGCCCCAGTGTTACAGAAGAAATTTGGGTTTATTCTTCAGGCAGCAGGATGCCTCTGTCAATTATAAGGTTTTGAATGTTGTTTACAATGTACTTTCAGTTTACTTAGGTCTTTGATGGAGTTGAAGACAAATGGTTATAGTTTTCCTTAATTAAAATAAAAGATAACATAGATATAAACTGTAGACTAACAAAAATATTGCAGCTATAATTCTTGCTTGATACCTGTTTTGTTATAGGTATTTTTACTGTTTTAAAATTAAAGTCCTTTTTTATTTAGACAGAAAAGAGGAAATGATCTGAGATGTTCCTCTGTATGCTGTGAATGTTAACTTTCTTTGGCCTATGGCAGGGCACAATAGAACTATCAGGAAAACTATACTGAATGCTGGGAGAAAGAGGGCAGAGTCAGGAGATGCCATGTAGCTGTCAAAGGAGAAAGACACTGAAACTTATTGGTAGGTCACAGCCTTGTGGAGAGTCACAGATTAATAAAAATAGGTTAATTTAAGATGTAAGTGCTACCTAGAAATATGCTTGAGCTATGGCCAAACAGTGTTCTTATTAATATAATTTTGCGTGATTTTTTGGGCTTGGTGGCTGAGAAACTAATCTGCAGTCTCTGATTAAATATACCTATAATATAATGTTCATTTAATAGCAATATTTTATTTTCATCTGGTTTAATCTTCATTTCACTTTTATAATTCTAATTATGTGTATGTATATGCATGTGTGTGTACACATGTTCTTGCTTTGCATAACACAGTACATGTGTCTGGAAATTAGAGGACAGCTTTGAGGAATTATTTTTCTCTATCTGAGAGTTCACTGTATCAAACTCAGTTTTGCAAGGCCTGTATAACAATTCCCCTTTCTTGCTGAGTTATTATGGATGTCCTTTCTTTATCTGACATTAGAAATAGTTTCTATTTTTCTTGTCTTGAACCCTTTTATTTGTCTGTCGTGATAACATTGTTTGCTTTAGGGGTAGCAATCAGAATTAAGTTATGTATTTAAGTCAAGAAAAACATACTATTTCTTTGTTTATTAATAAAAATGCCAAAGGGGAATCCAAAATCAGCTTAAGGATGCTTGGTTATTTTTACGCCAGTGTAAAAATAAACCTGATTTAATTCTGCAACATATGTTGACATATATATTTATATTACCCTTCTATTGCATATAACACTCAGTTTTTTAATGTTCTTCCAATATTTCATAACTTTATAACTTGATGTGGGAAGGTCATATCTGTTGCTTTCATTGGTTAATTAATAAAGAAACTGCTTGGCCTGATAGGTCAGAACATAGGTGGGGGGAGTAGACAAAATAGAATGCTGGGAAGAAGGGAAGTGAGGCAGATGCCATGCCTCTCCTCTCCAGGGCAGATGCAAAGATGCTCCAACCCAAGATGGACATAGGCTAGAATCTTCTCCAGTAAGACACCACTTCGTGGTGCCACGCAGATTACTAAATATGGGTTAAGGCAAGATGTGAGAGTTAGCCAGTAAGAGGCTAGAGCTAATGGGCCAAACAGTGTTTAAAAGAATACAGTTTGTATGTTGTTATTTTGGGGCATAAGCTAGCCAGGATCCTGGGAGCTGGGCAGGAACGCAGCCCACAGCTCCCTTCTACAATAACTAGTTTTTATTGCTTATTAGATTAAAATAAATAAAACTGAATGAAACCAACAAAGGAAAGTAATTCAGTTTCTTTAGAAAGCCATGATACCATATGCCAGGGGATATAGACCATCAGGGTCTGGCCTTTCCTCTGTTGTTTAATGTCCAACAAGTCTGTTTTTAGGACAGTTGTAATAAATAAAAAGTAATTGGCTGAAAACAACAGAAATTAACAGGTTGAAGGGACCATGACTGTCATTTCAGCCTTGAGGAATTGAAACCGTTCTGGCCTGCAGTGAGTTCAAACTCAACCTAGTCAAAACTGAAAGACCTATGTTTTATAGAAGAAAATATAGAAAGGAGGGAGGGAGGGATGAAAAGAGAAAGGGAAGGAGGATTTACATTATTACATTATTACAAAGGAAAGTATAATGGGAAGAGGAAGAAAGAAAGAAAGGAAAGAACCCTGGCAGCAGGGCAGGCATATATTATTTTTGTTGGGTCATGTGGATGCTAGAGGAAAAGGTCCTGATAGGCTTTGAGCCCTGGAAATTTGTAAAGGGTTCATGCTGTCCTTTTGTAATTACTGATGTGGGAGTGTCATATATCAATCTGTTGATTTCATTGGTTAAGCAATAAAGAAACTGCTTGTCCTCATAGGTTAAAACATAGGTGGGAGGAGTAAACAGAACAGAATGCTGGGAGGAAGAGGAAATGAGCTCAGACTCGACAGCTCTGCTCTCTGGAGCAGAGACACCATGCTCCGCTCTCCCAGGTAGACATGATACCTCTGCTCTCTGAGGCACACGTGATGAAGTTCTGACCCAGGATAGACGTAGGCTAGAATCTTCCCGGTAAGCGCACCTAAAGGTGCTACACAGATGATTAGAAATGGGCTAAATTAATATGTGAGATTAGCCTAGAAGAGGCTAGATAGAAATGGGCCAAGCAGTGTTTAAAAGAATACAGTGTCCGTGTAATTATTTCGGGGCATAAGCTAGCAGGCGGCCGGGGTGCTGGGGACGCAGCCCCCCCCCCCAGCTCCTATTACTACAAATTACAAGTAGTCTGTTCTAAAGCCTTGGCTTTCTCTGATTAGAGCCATTGAAGTTCAGTGTCCACAGTGTGCTTCATCTTTCCCTGTGTCTCTGTCCTTGGGATGTTACACTCTTGAGAATGTCAGTAACATAGGAACACTTTTAAAGAAGAGCTACCCTATGAATCTGGTATCAGTGATAACTCAGCATAACTCCCACCTTATTAAAGCCATTGTCCAAAGCATTGTCGGATGGTCATGTGCCTTGCTTTCAATCAATAATCAAGTTGTGGAATTAGGCTAGGTACCTGTCAGTAGATGAGGAATATGTGATATAAATAAATCATAACATATTATGCAGTCATAAAGAAAGAAATTTTCTTTTCAAGAAAATGGACAAAACTTGCAATGATGTGTCAAATGAAATAAGCCATGTATAGATAGTCAGTTTATAGAGTATTTTCCTCATAGGTATAACCAGAAATCATAGAGAATGGGTGATAGGATGAGGATAGTCCGAATAGAGGAGGAAGAACAAGAGGAGGAGGAAAGTAAAGAACGACAATGAGAAGTATACATGATGTCAGTGTTAAACCCATGAATAAGATTACAATAATGAAGCCTATTCTTCTATACAACTATCACATAGTATACAAATAAATAGGACTAACTGCTGCTGTTGCATGACCAATTGCATTATGACATCTATCTGAGTCTATAAACTTTACCCTTTCTCTCTTTATACTTTAACTTAAAACAGCCACCAAGAATAATGTAAGAACAGATTTACATTAAGAGTTATAAAATATTACTTTTCCATCTTTACATGAAATGCATTTTGGAATTAATTCTGTTTGCTATACGGGATCCTCTTTGAGTTCATGAGTAGCCTATATTCCTGTGTCTATGTGCTCTTTTTTTTTTTTTTTTTGGTTTTTTCGAGACAGGGTTTCTCTGTAGCTTTGGAGCCTGTCCTGGAACTCCCTTTGTAGACCAGGCTGGCCTCGAACTCACAGAGATCCACCTGCCTCTGCCTCCTGAGTGCTGGGATTACAGGCGTGTGCCACCACCACCCGGCTTGTCTATGTGCTCTTAATTATGGCTGGAGTTTTATACAATGAGTCACCTCCAAACACGTTTTCTCTAGTATTCTATGTTGTGTGGTTTAGTCGGTTTGGCTTGGTATCCCCTTTTGGTCACTGTTTTAAATAATATGAACGCTTGATACTTATCATTTAAAATTATTATTCTCTGATAGAATTCACCCACCTCCACTTCTCTCTCCCATCTTTGCCCAACCCCAGATCCACTTGTCTTCAGCTGCCTTGCAGAAAAGAGCAGGTTTTCCAGGGATAGAAACCAGACATAGCATAAAATACAAGACTAGGCACAAACCCTCATACCAAGGCCGAGGGAAGGCAACCTAGTAGAAGGAAAAGGGACCGAAAAGTAGGCGAAAGAGCCAAGGACACCCACAGTGTGTGTTTCTCTTCAGTCTCTAGAGTGAAATGGTAATTTCTTATAAACAATAAGCATTTGCTTTTGCACTGGTAATTATATTTGCCTTATGTCTTATAATATTAGTATTTGAAAAGGAATTATTATACATATATAACTGTAGTCTAAAAATGTTCATCATAAATATATTTTAAATATTTTTAGTAAACTTTTTATCAATGAATCACTGATATAAAATATGGCATTGACTGAGCTAGGTAATTGTTTTATTCCATTGTCACTCAACATAGGCACACAGTGAGTTGATAAATGTAAAACTAATAATTAATGCAATTATTCAGAGAATCCAACATACTATGCACTTATAGAGAAATAAAACTATGAGAAAACTGGAGATGACACTTTCTCAACCTTATTATTTTCTTTTAGGGAAAGTATGTTTATGTTCAAAGCTGTAAATCTCTACCATAAGACATCCTCTGTGCTGTTGGAGTTACATAGCTTGAATGGCAAAAGGCACGTTAATCCCAATTATTTTACTTGAGAAATATAAATTAGAATGAAATCTAAACCATAGAAAAATTGATGTATGCCCCAAAATTTATAATCAAATTTCAACATGTAAAATATGTAAAAATCCAAATAATTTCACTAGTGTTGGAAAGCTTGTTTAAAATATTTTTAAAAAATAATTAATCATTTATTCTTCATTACAGTTATGACATTTGCTGCCAAGAAAATTTAGAATATTTTAATTTAGAGTCCTAATAATAATTTACCACTTACTTTTCCTGTACCACCAATGTGTTCTTTTTCTTGCTTTCTATATGTGCCATCAAGTCACTGTGAAGCATATCTTAGTAATTCTAAGGTTGCTTACCCCAAATTCCCTATAATCGAAGCTGTTTAGGCTTCACAAGGAAATGAATCAGTATTTAGGATGTTTCTATATCATGACAGCAAGATTGGTTCAAAAATGAAAAATTCAGACAATCAACCAGCTGTTTCATATACAAAATGCCAAACAGCTGGGTCTCCTGACTTGTTTTTCTCACTAACTTGATTGAAACAGCAGGGTTGATTGTGTTGTGCAAATATAGCCTCTGAGCAGGAAAATTAGGGAGTAAAAAATCTTGACTTTATTGTTGACTTTTAAAACCCCAGATTCAGTCTCGAAAGCTATAGAGTCAGCTACTTGAACAGACTGCTTTCCATTGTGTTCACAGTTGACTCAGTAAGTTGTTTACAAAAGAACTCTGGAACTGCAAGAAGATGATTTTAATCACCAGAGTTATTACCATTTTTTTTTTTTGTTCCTTGGTGACCTTCAAAGCATGCTTTTCCCAAGTCTAGACAAATGTACTAAGGTTTGCTTAGATCTTTATTAAAATCCCTTTCCACATACACTGGTGTGTATGCCTCAAGAGATGGCCTTTTACTAGATAAATATTTGCACAGTGAAGTGAATGGCATAGTGCACTCTTTCATTCCCCCAGATGAATGAGTAATATAAGCAGAGGCCATAGAGGCACAAAGTTTTTGTTATTCATATATTTGATTGCATGCTTTTGCCACTTGCTGCTATAGGTTACTTACACATCTTACCCATACCACTTGAGAGATATTGGAAAGTATTAAAATGATAATTGGTACATTCATAACAAAAGTCAACAGGCTGTCAACTATCAACAGGAAGGCTCTAATGGGATAATGGGGCAAACAAACTGCATACAGATGGAGAATAAGAAGGAAGTATGAAGAAAATGAGAAGTATAAAGAGAAAGGTCTCTCACAAGAAATCAAGAGTACCCTTCAGTGGAAATAGCAGAACAATGCCCATGTTAAAATGAGTGTGTTACATTAACAGTAAAGACTCAAACAAAGGACTTAGAGTCTAAAAGACTCTAAAGCAAAAAAATTTACCAATCATGTGTTTGTGTATGGTGTCTGTAAATATATTTCTTTATTCAATTTAAACTACAAGAAGAACAAGATTAATATCATATACCAATTAAATATGTGACCTTCAGTATGGATAGGTTTAATTACCAAATTATATAATCAAATTTTGCTAATCAAGATGAAAACTAAAAATAAACTTCCTACCAGTAGGAAGGAATGAAAGAAGGAAGGAAGAAAAAGTAATATAACACAAGGAAAAAGGGAGAAAAGGAACTTAATTACAGGTACTTTTTTCTGTGCTTTCCATACTTTAAATTTCTTCAAGCTTTCCTGCTGTGAAGGCAGTCATTATTCTCAGGGGAGCTAATTATACTAAGAAGCTTGCCTTCCTGGTGGGCTCTAATAAGCACAGTTCATCCTAGAACTTTACCAGTGTGTGTCAAAGACCCACGACTGTGTGGGACTGATGCTAGGGGCAAGCAATAGAAAGCTGTGTAATGTAGCTGCAGTAAACACACACTCCATTACCAGGACACTAGTAAAATAGTACAGAGGCCTCAGGAACAGGAAGTCTGGTTTCATTAATGCTGAACCATAGGGGTCAAAGAACTAATGAAAGGGCTAAAGGGATAATGATCCTACCTATGATAAACACTATTTACCATGTAGTCTTGAGCAGACTTCTGGGTTAGGAGTCACATGTAGGGGACCGCGTTAGCCATCTGCTCACTGTACTAGTGGCCATTTTTTTTCCTGCTTGCTTAGTTACGAAGAACAGTGACTTAAATGACAATGGATAAGGCACACAATGCTATACTAGGAGGAATTTAGAAAGAAAGGGAAAAAAAAGAAACATAATAGGGGCAGCATATAAAAGTAGTTTCCTGTAAGTCTTCAATTATAGCTTTATTAATCAATGCTTATGCCATTTTATCTCTTGAATTTTTAATGCTCACCTGAATCAATATCTCAAAGATGTTATCCATGAGTATGGATTAGGTTCTTGTTGTATCTATATTTAAAATAACAAGTAATGACATTTAAATGAATAATATTGTTAAAGATTTTGAAGTCTTTGGATGAAACCAAATGCACATGGACACACAAACAGTAACTTGCTGTTTTATTGTAGATTCTTAAGATCTTGGCTTATATTATGAACTTATGCTGTGATTGCTTTGCTCTTTGGGCCAAAACAGTATCAGTAAGTGTAGGAGGAGACTGCTCTTACATTTCTCAGCTGCCCTGACCCAAATAATAACACAGAAACTATATTAATTACAACACTGTTTGGCTAGTAGCTTAGGCATATTTCTAGATAACTCTTATATCTTAAATTAACCCATTTCTATTAACCTGTGAATCACCATGAGACTGTGGCCTACTGGCAAGATTCTGGTTGGCAGCTGGAGTCTGGTATCTTTCTCCTTTCGAAGCTACATGATGTCTCTCTGACTCACCCTGTTATTCTTAAAATGTTTGGAAAGCACAACACTGTCTACTTTCTCTCCATATCTCTGGATTTCCCGTCTGGCTTTACTCTACTATACCACTGGCTGAAACAGCTTCTTTAATAACCAATGGTAATAAAACATATTCATAGCATACAGAAGGCAGTCCCACAGCAAGTAAGTAGGAGACAGTGTTTATTGTACTGTTCTCACACTGAAGAAAACTTCCAAACATAATTTAAAAAGAGAGACTAAATCTATGCTAGAGTAGAAACTCATGGCTTCTCTCCTTTGTTGCTTTGTGACTATTTTTTTAATGGAAACTGGCTAATTTTAATGGACAAATATAAAATATGCTAAAAGAACAAACAAAACACCCTTTTCAGTTCTTTTTCAGTAAGTAATAAAGAAGACGACTCAGTCAAACTTTATAACTAGCACACTAAGGGCAGAGATACACAGCTCCCTTTGGATAACAGCCTTGCTATGCTTCGTTGTGAGCACATAGAAGATTGCTACCTTCTCTATACAGACGCATCTATGCTCCGTGGGAAGATTCTTTGAAATTTTCCACTGGCAATTCCAAGAGCAGGCTTCATAATGACCTTATGGAAACAGCCTGGTTTTCAACACATCCCTGTTGCTTCAATTGAGCGAAGTTGGCCAGCTGTAACAAATAGCACAGCAGTCCTTCTTTTCTCGTGTCCAATTCAAATCCATTCATCCCACTTGGGAGAAAAACTGTGATTTAGTCTCAGAATTTATAGCATGAAAGCAGATGTACTGCTCAAAGTCCATGGAACTGACAACAAAAATATCCCCACGATGTTTAGAGACAAAAGCTAGCTCTTTGTGGAATGAAATCAATTCTTTATAGACTGTCATTTAAAAAAAAACAATGTGTTACAAGAGCAAAAGGAACAACACAAACAAACGGGGAAAAAAGCAAATCTACAAAGGAATGTGGTAAAATAAGCACAGTCATGTAAAAATCAGATACACAATATATTTTTGTTCCCTGCTGCAGTTCTCTTTTAAAAAATAACATATGACTCATGAAAATTATGAAACCTCATGTGTGTTTACAGAGGCACCAGAATAAATATGTGGCATTGAAGTTGCAGAGAGTCTCCAATTTCAATTAAATATATACTTTAAACTTTATAGTAGCTATATTAATTAGCTAGAAATTAGAAAATTTGAGTTTTCTCTTTTTTTCTGGGTAAGGAAAATTATTCAACACTCTGTTGTTGGTCTAGAGCTCACAGTAAGTCAGTCATGAGGGTAAACATTGAACATTCTGCCATGTATAATATTGCGAGAGCAATTTTTAGAGCCAAGTTTTCAAAAAATTATATGACATTGTGAGTACTTAACCAACAAAACAAAACAACAAATAAATAAAAACCAAATCTGTGACTGGAAAAATGGTTCACTTGAAAAAATTCTGGATGCTATTTCAGAGGACCTAGGTTGGATTATCAGCACTATCAGGGCTGTTTATAATCATCTATGACTACAGTCCTGTCTTCTGATATAGTACAAAGATATTCATGAAGTCAGACAAACTATAAAATTAATGTCTTAAAAATATTAGACAATTCTGCCTAACTCCTGAAAAATTTTTAAAATGAGGAAGGCTAAGTGACAATATTTGCTTACTTAGTACAGTCTGAAGAGTGTAGTGGCCAAGGCATGACAGTATTCCCATTTGTTGTCTCAAACATTTTTGGCATAAGTTTTCTGTTTTAGATAGGTTTTCAGGAGTATCAGTTATCTCCATTTACTTTTCTAAAGATTATAGTAAAGGAGTTTGTTATTTATGGAGATTCATCTTGCAAGAATCTTACAAAATAGTTCAAAATATGCAAAAGATCTCAGCACACAGAAGTGGTAGTCAATGACTTTTATTGTCCTGGTAGGAATGCTATCACTGTGAAAGGATTGACCTTAATGATTTTGTGTGTGTTCAGAAGTTGTCTTTTAGTATAGAGACAGTGTAACATCTAACGTGAATTCGTGTTTTGTTTTAATATAAAATACATATCATATGGTTCCTTCATATAACGGAAACACAAAGAAAATAATTAAAGGTCAAATGTCAGATATGACCAAAAAGATTGTCAGCTTCTCTTGTTCTTATAAGACTTTCAAATTACTGATTATCTGTTCTTCCTGTGAAGTCACATATAAATCTGTGTCACTCAGAAATCAGTTCTGAAATATTTTCCTAAGATACTGTTCAGTGCCCTTTGTCTTGCTCCTTACAACTGGTACTTGTTTGCAGACATCTGTGTGCCACACAGCTGAAAGTTGATGGGTTTTATACAAGGAGGGGGTGGGGGGAATCGCTCTGGTTCCTCACAATAGTTCTGTTCTTTCAAATCCTGGATAAAACCTCTTCACCTGCTTAAGGGCTTCACAGGATGCCTACAAAAGGAGAGTCTCTCTTCTAATCTGATTTAATTTCACAAGTGAAAGCAAAGGAAGATGCTGCTGTGGGGCAGGAGAGAAACAGAAAGAATCAATCTGGAAGCAAGTAATTATTGTTCACACCCTTATTCCCAGCGTTTGGGGGCCTACAGCAGGAGGACAGCCTGGACTAGAGAGTGAGATACCTTGCCTCAGAAACAAAAATAAAAGCTAAGGAAGAAAGCAAACATACAAATTTGTATAACATCTCATAGTCCGGATCCTGAATAACAGACAAATTTAAAATTCACACATAGTTAAAATAAGCAAAAGGTATTGAAACAAACAAATGGACCATGACCTAGCTTTAGGTTCTTACAAGTCCGTCTTTATTCCTTGCCCTATGGAGTAGCTAATGCTTTCAACTCATGCTGTTACAGTGCTTCCAAATCTTATTTCCTTATGTGACAAAGGATACTTAGAGCTAATCTTAGGTGGCCAATGACCCCAGGTCTACCTGTATAACATGTGAATGGGAGTAATAATGCTTTACAGAATAATTAGTTGATCCCATTATAACGTTTTCTTCTTTCTTTAGTTCTCTCATTTTTTTTTATTTCTTTTTGTTGTGTGTGTACATATGGGCTAATACGCTTGCTACCAAACATGTGTTGAGATCACATCCCAGGACAACTTATAGAAGTCAGTTCTTTCCATCTACCTTATACTTCCACGCGATAAAACACAGGTTTCCTGCCTGCCACCAGGTGTACCTAATGTACCATCTTTCCTAGTCTTTGGTGTGAGATCTTAGTAAACTACAAATACTTCTTCCTTCTGGTGTTCTTAGCATGTTATGAGCAAGTTAAATTATACAGAAATTCAATAATAAGAATATAATATTTTGTTCTGAATTATTTCTATCTATACTCAAACACTTCTCTTTAGATCTTGAGTTTATCACCTGATATATATTTGTCAAGGCTTTAAAAGTTTTCTGTAAGGAAAATTTATATTCTGGCAAAACTCAACACACATCTCAGTCTCTTCAGTAATTTTTGAGCTGCAGTTGAGCTGGTCCTCAAAAAGCACTGTCCGTTGGTATCTGACAGACATCTTTTCTCCTTAGGTCCCCTCACAGAAGTCATTCTAAGTCCTACACTGTTAAAACTCTGTAGAGACTCCATCTGACAGTCATTTTGTAAGGACTGAATCTATACAGGAAAACGTACTCAGCCCTGAACCTTGCACACTAAAGTGAAAGGAAAAGAACCTCACAACTCCACCATATTAAAAAGAGTAGATTGGACCCTTAAACTATAATGCATTTTTGTAATGCGGTTTTGTAAAATCAGTCAAATTAGTTGTTCTTCTCTTCTCTTCTCTTCTCTTCTCTTCTCTCCTCTCCTCCCCTCCCCTCCCCTCCCCTCCCCTCCCCTCCCCTCCCCTCCCCTCCTCTCTTCTCTTCTCTTCTCTTCTCTTCTTTTCTCTACCTCCCTTCCAGTATTTTTCTTTAAAACATTTAACATTAAATCCTTGAAGGAGATAGTTTCTCTTTAAATTGTTCAACTCCTCTCCTTAAACTTAACTCTTATGCAAATCTCTGTGAATATTATTAGCTATCTGGCAGAGAAGACACCACATTTCATTTTGGGATTGGTTCGGTTTGGTCTTGAAGTTTATTCAATTTTTTTTCTATTTCAGAGACTAATAGAAGCTAAATCAGGGCATCATTCTCATTGCTCCCAGCAGTAAAAACTGCCCTCTCAATAATTATGATGAAGACTTCTAAGATGGGAGATCATAAACAACTGTTAGGTAACCTGACAGACTTCTGTCAGAGGCATCAGTTTTTGGTTAAATTATAGATGGACTGTGTGCTTTTGTGTGTGTGTGTGTGTGTGTGTGTGTGTGTGTGTGTGTGTGTGTGTGTGAGTGTGGGCGGTGGGAGCTGGGTGGGTGTCTAGTGTATGAACATGGGTCTGTGAATGCAAGTAATTTATGAGCATTCAAAGGAAACAATAGCTGTTTCCCTCTGTTTATCAAAGCATGGTTCCCTCATACAAGGTATCTATTTTTACCTGGAGTTTGCAGGTTTTGTTCTCAGCTGGTAGGCAACATGGAGTCTGCAAATTTTTGTCTAAGCAGGTAGGCAGCAATCCCTGCTGATTCTTCTCTTTCCAGTCCCTGCAGTGCTGTGATTCTAGCCGTGGCTCTCATTTCAGATGGGCATTGGGACCTGATCTTTGTCTCTGTGCCCATTTAGAAACTGCTATTAAATGCTGGGTTGTCTCTTCAGCCTCAAGATTGACTCATAAATTTAGTAGATTAATAAAATACAAAGTTTAAGGATAGTGTATTATCTCTGGAGAAAGTTACTTTCTCTCCTTACATTTCTATATCGGCATTTTTTATTGGCAAATTATGGACTGAATATTTCAACATTTCTGCATCATGGAAGATGGTAGATCTGAATGTTGTACTGTTAGACATGCTCCAGTTGGAATTTCTTGCCCTTTTGAACCCTTTGATCTCTAAATGAGAGACATAGACTGGCTTTCCACCTTGGCTTGCATCTCTGATAACTATGCCTAGGAAATAGCTGCCCTCCAGCCCCGCCTATTTCTCTTTCCTGACTAGCTATTGGCCTTTCAGCTCCTTATTACCCAAACAAATATCTTCAACAGGCAAAGTATCACAGCTTTACAGAGTTAAACAAGTGCAACATAAAGGAATACAACACATCTTTTCATAAGTAAACAAACATTCCACAGCATAAACAAATTTTTACACAACTTAAATTATATTCCAAAACTTTTAGATTTTTTCCCAGTAACTAATACCAAAATTCATCTGTGCTATTTTTCTACTTTACTAACATTCTTTCAAGAAAAGTATATTGATCAAGATCAAGGAATATGTGCACATTCTCCAAAGAGGTTTCCAAATATACAGCTCAATGAGCAAAGCTCTCCAATAAAAAATCGGATAACATATCCTTTGTCAGAATGTGCATAAATGCAAAAAGTTAAGTTTTTATACCATAAATATATGTAGTTTATATGCAAACTGTCAATAAAACTGGTGAAAAAATCTTGGACTTTCAAAATATGCTCTTTCATGACTCCTTAGGGAAAGAAGATGAGTTGATAATATACGAGAAAGCAGATGTTAGAATAATTTACTTTGGTTTCCCATAAAAGAAAATGTTCTTAATGTAACTAGGATAATGAAGACTTTAGACTGAGGTTATTATCCTATAGAAAATGAAGGGATCAGTGATACAAGTCTTAAACCATAAGCAGAGGAGAGTTTGTAACTTTAAGATGGTAGACTGAAGAATAGAATACAGCTCTCTACTCTGCTGGCTAGTAAAACATGTCTTCCAGGATGAGAAGCTCACTGTGATGCCAGTAGCCATGATCACTGTCTGTATGATGAAGTTCGACAAACATGGTGAATGTCCAAGCAGACTGCAAGAGATGAGGCTCCACCATGATTAATCAAGCTGAGAAAAGGGAAAACTTAGGGAAAAAATTAAGCAAGACAAATTGGGAGAGTAAGAATTACAAAAGTCAATAAATGATTGAATAAAGGACACAAAAAAGAGGGAAGTTGTTTTTAAGGATGAATGAAAAGTGTTGAACAGAATTTTTAGAATCAATAAAGGCACTGAGGAAGACATGCATCCATACTGCCCAGGAATTATAAATGACAAAAGAATTGCAAGTAAATATTGTTTGAGGTCCAGCATGTACAGATGTGTATCTTTCTTAGATTGTGGAGACCAGAAGCAGTACATCAAAAACAGTAAGCATTAAACCCTGTGTTTAAAGTGATTTTCATACAGTTTACATATGAAATGAATATAGCTCAATTGAAGACATTTCTGTACGTATATATACTTCATAATGAATTTAAGCAGTCTGTATTACCTATGATGCTTATAGTAATCATATCTCTTCTTTTTATTTTAACAAAACTACTTCTATAAACTATAAAATCAGAATAATATTTCTAAGTAGATTATGCTGTTACAATAAACAGCCTCCTAGGCTTTTGTTGTATATAGATTTTGTTTTCCAACTTGGAGACCTAATTTTCCAACTTTTAACTAAAAAGGAAGTATTGTAAAGTACTTTGACAATTTTTCACAATCTATCTTATGATAAACTAGCAGGATATATTGTCTAAATTTATTCTACTTCAAGTAAGAGGAAATATTTTTCTACAAAATGAAGCAAATGACACTTGAGGCTGGAGTTTAGTGGATTATTCTACATTGCATCACTATTAAACAGACAGTATTAATTTTCTTTTGATGAATTTCCCAAAGATGGTAATAAATCTGATTTCCTTTGTAGTTTTCTAAAAGTCTACAGACAAATTATAATTTACTTCTAAAATTAAGTTGACTCACAAGTTTTTATACAAACTAAACAACCTTAACATTTGCCAATCAGTATCACAAACATCTCACTTTTAGGAAAAACCTATAATGAACATCTTTTGCTTTTCAGTGTATTTCTAATATCATCAACTTATTGAGCTGTTTGGAAAAACATATTATTAATTATTTTGTAGGTGATTTAATATTTGAAACATATCTAAAATGCCTGCTAGAAGGATCATTTCAACTTTGTCACAAAGATGGAAAATGTCATTTTTTGGGGGGTTTAAAACAGGCATAACTTATACTAAAATTTAAAAAGTCAGAAAACTAATCATGAATAATTAACAAAAGCATCACAGCTTCACATATATAAATGAAATGTCTGTAATTATTCCCACAGTTGAAAGTTGGTTTGAAACACAACTTTCCAAACAAGTCCAAAATTTATTTTTATATCTATCTGTTTTTTATTTGTTAAAATATATAACTTATTAGATTTAATTTAACTCTCTACTGTATTTTAGATATGTAAATTCCATCTGTGCCAATCTTTATTGATTACAGAATGTAAAATATTGATAATTGCTTATGTTTCTGACCAGTGTCTTGTATCACGGCTTTGAATCAGATGAATATCCCTTTTTAAATCACATACTCCATTATTAACTTTATCATATTGATTCATAGTGATTAAAATAAAGTCTACATATTGCAATCATTTGATTAAATTAACTAAATATCTACCTGTTTACTAAGACATAAAATGTTTTAAAAATGATTATTATTCTACTATAAGCAAGAGGAGATACTCTCTCTCTCTCTCTCTTGTGTGTGTATGTGTGTATTTATACACACATGTACCTCACCCTTGTTGAAGTTAGAGGAATTTCTGGACTCAGTTTTTTCCTTCTATTTTGTGAATCCTGGGTATCAAATTTGAATGGAAAGTCCTGATTGCCAGACATAGTTGACGAATGTCTTTACCTTATTAGCCATCTACCTGGCACAACCATGCTTTATTCCACGAGTGAATACTACTTAATTAATTTTTGTCAACTATAAAAAACTGTGGTGTTTTTGTGTGACCTACAGATTAGAAATTTACTGTTGGTGATCATATGCTTACTTAAATAAAAATAAATTTAAAATGATAGCTGATTTTTATAACAATAAAAATAATTATATATATATATATATATATATATATATATATATATATATATAGAGAGAGAGAGAGAGAGAGAGAGAGAGAGAGAGTGTGTGTTTCCTATGTGGTTCTGATGGTATATATCAAATCCACACAGGAAGTTGTTTCAAAGGCTGATTTGATGTATAAAAAAAGAAGGGGAGGAGCGATGGTTCAGTTGCAGACTGCTTCGTGCCCAAGAATCTGGATCCACACTTGTATTTTAAAAAGTCAAGTATCCTGGTGCATTCCTGTAATCTTAGCACATGGGCAATAGTGTCACGAAGATCCCTGGGCGCCTGTTGGCCAGTGAATCCAGATAAATCACTGAGTTCCAGGTTTAGTGCGAAACCATGTCTCTTGGGAGCTGTGTAGCTTAGTTTTGGATCAGAATATGAGTGCTTTTCCTAATGGTCTCCATGAGGCAAAACCCATTGGAGACAGCCTCCCTTGGCAAGAACCAGCAGACTTTGGGGCAGTGCAGAATACTGCTGGGACTATATGGTCTGCACACTCTCTTCTCTCTCCTAATATTTATTATCCTCTTTTTGGATTTTAGCATCACTTTATGAGTTGCAATGGGACAGATGTGATCATTCCCAGAGATCCTTTTTTTTTTTTTCTAAGATATTTTCCCCTGGAATTCTTTGTGAGCTGATACTTCTTGGTTTTCTTGTTTGGAGATGAGAGCTGTCACTCCAGACCCTGAAAGCTGTTCAAGTCAATGCTGACAGTAACAGAGGCAATTCACCCCTATTTCTATAAATATGCATTGTCAAGCTTTGAATGAATGATATTACTGCTCTAGAGAATGTGTGACTTTTGTTTATCACCTTTTAGTTTTGTGAGGAAAAGATGTACCTGGCTTGATATTTGGCCAACCTAGCAAAGAGATAAGCATATTTTGTATTTTAATAGATGTTTTGATGCAAAAGTTGAGAAAAAAAGCATATTTGACACAATAGTTTTGGCCAGAAGTTAATGTTGAAGGGAAGGAAAAGCATGTTTGTTTGTACGGAAAAACACTTGTTTTTGAAGCATAAATAAAAACCACTCAAGCCCTTCAGGCCACTTATATGAATCTCATCTGATGGTCAGATGTTAATTCATTTCTTCATGCCGATGCCCTTCCCTGTCTCAGTACTTGAACTCAGCCTGTGGCAGGACTGTGAAACATGTCTTTAAAAAATAAAGTAGAGAATGATTGATAAAGACATTAGATGACCATTCTGGCCTCCACACACTGGGGCACACACATAAATATATGAATTTATATATGAATAAAAAGAAAGAATAATAACGTTGAGAAAAAGAAAAACACTAAAAGAAAGAATGAATATCAAAAGTGAGGAATTCTATAAGCACAGTAAGGTTTAACTAAATAAAAAAAATGATCAAGGTCAACAATTCCTACAGATTAGATAAAAGTATAAAAATTAATAGAAATTAAATGAAGCAGCATCTTTGGAATTTGTAGGACAATGTTAACTAGTATAAATTCATGCATTTGAGATTTACAGGTGAGAAAGTGAGTGGTGTAGAATATAGCTAATTTTTTTTTTTACAAAACTAATGGACCAATATTTTATCCAAACAGTTTAGAAAGCTTGAAGTAGGATAAGTACAAAGAAAAATGTGCCCAGATATGTTTAACAGGCCAATAATACATTACAAGTGAAAAAAATAAAAATATTCAGAGGAAACGAACATATCACATTTTATAGAAAAGATGGAGAGGGAAAAATGCATATTTTCACAGAAATGATTGAGGTCACAAGACAAATATACAGATGAGGGGGGGGGAGAGAGAGGATCACAATCTTGAAAACCTTTAATGAGGACAAGAAAGCATCTGGCCATCTGAAAAATCACACCCAGATTAATAAGTGTCCAACCATAGTGGCAAGAGCCCCCCACCCACTTTGATCACTATGTCCACTACTCCACAAATAAAACAGCATCCAGGAGATACCAAGGGCCTTCAGAAATGCAGAACAGAAATAATAGTTTTCCCAAAGTAAATTGGATCACAAACTGACATAAATAATTCCAGGAAGTATCTTAAGCAAATGGTTGTGCCAGCTGGAGGCTTCATCCCTTCACCTATTCCCTGACTGGTTGTGGAATTTGGTGGCTTGCCAACACATGACACTGAGTTTCATGTGCATCCATCCCAGCTACTTTCTCTTGAAAACATTTCATCTTTAGAGGAGGTGTCCTGCTCTAGGGTTTAGACATATGTGATGTTTGTCGCATGTGACATCCTTAAACCTAGGCTCTATTTCTTAGATTTATAGAAATGGGGGAGGTTACAGACAACAAAATTCAATCTCTATTTTGTAGTTTTCTGGCTAAGGTCTATCATCAAGGAAATACCTTATGCTTAGTTCCAGTGAGGCGGCACAGTGTGTCTAACTGCCAAATCTCACAACCTAGTTTCCTTCCTCCTGGCATACACATATACAGAAATAAATGTAATACAAAAGGAAATATCATTAACAAAGCCAAGTTTGCCTTAGCTGATAATACAGTAAATGAAACAGTAAAATTAACAAAGCTTCATCAGAATATAAGATTAGCATAATTTTTGAGCCAAATACAATAACTGCAATATTTTTGAAAAATCAAGAAAGCTATATTCTTGAAAAGAAACCAGAGGATTATGATACTTTGTTGACAATCCTTAAACATATTTCTTAACTTATTTTATAATTAAAATATATTTTATTTTCTATTCCCAGTGCTGATTTCACAAATTTTTAAGTAGAATTCATTGTTTTTTTGCTACTAATAGAGAGGCTGGAAGAATGGGAGTTAGAGCCGGCAAGTGAAAGGAAGACAGGGTAAGTTCCCCAAGCAGACCTTGCTCATTCAAAGGCATAGCACAGTCAAGGAATCCATGTCATTTTTTTTTCTGAAGAAATATGCTCATCAGACTTTAAGATTTAGAGGTCAAGAAAATAACCTGACAATTTCAAAGCTTGAATTTAAAGTAGTATCTATGTAATAGCAATTTGAGCAGGTGTTACAACTGACACATAGTATCGGCATATTCCTAAGGCTGGACCATTTTAACCCTATGTTCTGCAGTTCTTTCCCAGTACACATTTGTGTATTTTGAAAAGTATTCTTCTTAAAATAACTCTTTCTTGTAATCACAAATTTATAACCTATCCTATTTTAATAATATTGTTAGGTTTACTATGGCAAACTACGTAGTAGTGATGTGAAATAACACTAATAATATCTATAAATCAATACACTGAGATGTAAAGAATATCATTTTTTACTTAAAGTAACCCATAATCTAAAAGTAACTAATATGAATTAAACTGTGAACTATTTGAAACACCAGGAAAATGCCAGAATTACATGTTACACAACATTGTCCTTTATAATTTGAGGTAACGTCTGTTCTTATTACTTGGATTAGGTACATTTTAACATAAAGGTGGTTAATTTAAGAGCGACTAGGTACAGATAGAATGTATTTTCCCAGTGTTAGTATGTTTGATGCTTTACCTGTAAAGTGGTGATAATAAATACACCTTGCTTACCTCCATGGATTTTTTTATGATCAAATTTTATATTAAATGTGAGAATACAAAGAAGCATACATTTAAAAAAAAAACCTTACCACCACTACCATCAACAATAACAAAATAAAAACAAAACAACAACAACAACAACAAAAAAACAATGGAGAGTTTGACTGTTAGTTGAGAGAATTCGCTGTTCTCCCAGAGGATGAGATTGGAGTTCCCAGCACCTATGTAGTGATTCACGAATCCTTTTTCTTGGGGCCTGAAGGCCCTATCTGTGCTTGGAAAAATAAAAGCAAACAACAACAGGTTTTATAAGTTTTTGTCCTTAATAATACCTAAAAGATAAGCCATTCTAACAGATGTTACTAGTGTTTGTTTATTCTATGACATGATAATATGTGCAGTGGGAACAGGGAGTTATAATTTGGTTTATGGAAGCAAATCCTTGGAGAAAAGGCTTTCTTGGGGTTTACAGTTGATGCCTCAATCTTTTTTTTTTTTTTTTTTTTTTTTGGTTTTTCGAGACAGGGTTTCTCTGTAGCTTTGGTGCCCGTCCCGGAACTAGCTCTTGTAGATCAGGCTGGCCTCGCACTCCCAGAGATCCGCCTGCCTCTGTCTCCCGAGTGCTGGGATTAAAGGCGTGCGCCACCACCGCCCGGCTTGACGCCTCAATCTTAATAGGTAGTTTCTGCTCATCTTTGTAAGTCCCAGATTTGATCTTACTACTGTTTGGTCTCTCAATTAGGCTATTCCAGCTGTCTTAGTGAATGATGTGGGATACTTGATGATATTTGTGATCTAGTTGCTGCATCTATTCGTGGGATACTTACTATTAAAGCTTCAGCTTCTGCTTGCTATACACCTAATAAACTTACTTGTTCAAAAGCAAAAGTCTGTTATGGTAGAGTGTATGGAAGAAAATGATATGTGTTTTATACAAGTGATTTGTATATGGACATAGGGGAATAAAAAGGTACTGATAATCCCTTTTGTCTTGAAAAATAAAAGTTTTACATTTTCAAGTGATTTCTTAACATCCTTTAAAAATTTGCTTTTACCGCCGGGCGGTGGTGGCACACTCGGGAGGCAGAGGCAGGCGGATCTCTGTGATTTCAAGGCCAGCCTGGTCTACAAGAGTTAGTTCCAGGACCGGAACCAAAAAAGCTACAGAGAAACCTGTCTCGAAAATAAAAAAAAAAAATGCTTTTACTTTTAATATGCAGGGAGCCAGAAAACTGATATAAACCACCTGATATTCAGCTGATGAGCTTAAGTGTATCATATCTGTAGTGATCAACAAGTCATCAAAAGTTCTCAGGACGGTTTCATTAACTTCTGTGGCCCTTTTCATGGTAATTGTGTTGGACAGATTCCGTTAAGCACCCTGAAATCCTAATAATCATAAAGACTTGCCAAGTTACAGTCCTTACTTTGGGCCAGCCACAATTTATCTGACTGATTCCTACATAGTAAGTTTGTGAATATTATTTCTTTGGAAATATTATCATATACATCCATAAATAAATATATGTATATATATATACATACTTATACATATGTATACATATTAATGTATGCGAGTACATATGCACATATGTGTTTGTTTGTGTGTATATGAATGTGTGTTTGTGACAATCCCTATGAAGTTCTGAGGGCAATATGAGGGAGTCTTTTCTGTCTTTTTAATGTGGGATTCCCCTCTGTATGCTGTGAGTACCATTGGTTAATAAAGAAGCTGTTTTGGGCCTATTGCAAGCAGATAGAGGAGGAGAGAGTAGGCAAAATCAGAGAGAAGCCAAGTAGTCACCAAAAGAGAAAGATACCCACAGGAGTCTGCTGGAACCTTGCTGGTAGGCCATGACCTTTTAGTGATGCACAGATTAATAGAGATGGGTCAATTCAAGATTTAAGAGCCAGCTAGAAATATGTATAAGCTGATAGGTCATGCAGTGTTTTAATTAATACAGTTTTTGTGTGATTTTTTGGTTCTGGGTGCCTCAGATACGAAAGAATGGCCTCTCCCAACACCTTTCTTCTATGTGGATCCTAGTTTTGATGTCAAGTGTTTTTCCTACTGAGCCATCTCACTAGCCTTGAAAAACACATAAGATCAATTTACAAAAGTAATTTATAAGCATCTTCTTTTCCTTCTATACTCATTGTTGGTGTGGAAAGCCCTTATGTATATGTGTTGCTTTTATTGGTTGATGAATAAAGAAACTTCATTGGCCTGTGATAGGGCAGAGTAGAGCTAGGCTTGGAAAATTAAGCTGAATGCTGGGAGAAAGAAGGCAGAGTCAAGAGACGCCAAGTAGCTTCCAGACAAGAAAGACACAAGCTGCCATCTAGAACTTTGCCAGTAGGCCACAAGCCTTGTGGTAAAATATAAAATAATAGATTTTATTATTTAATATGTAAGAATTTGATAGGAATATGATATAGTGATTGGCCAATTAATACAGTTTCTGAGTTATATCTGGACGCTAGGCTGCCAGGAACAAACCAGCAGCCTCCTCCTACACACTGTGGTCTAAAACAACTGAAAATAGGAATGCAACTTAAGTTTGTTAAGGAGGTTATGACTTACATTATGTTTTTAAATTATTACAGTTTACAAGTAATTAATATGCAAATACTAAATTTTCATTATGTCTATCCATCCATCTTCCTCTCTATCTCTTCCTTATCAACACACTCACACACATACACATACACACACAAAAAGAGAGAGAAAGAGACAGACAGACTGACACACACACAGATATACAGACTTTGGATTGGAGAACCTACTAAGGTTTACTATTCTTGTGAAAACTGATTAGCCTTCTCTTAGCAGTCATTAAGTGTCTGGATTTCTTCATCTAAGTTGTTTCCTTGTAAGATTTTCCATTAATGCCAATCAATTGTCATTGTGATAGTCTTATTTAAGTGAACATATTGTTGAGATTTCATGGGTGTAGCCTTCTTTTCATATGTAGATGACAATATCTTACAGAAGAAATTTTGGACCTCAAACTCTTATACTATTTTTTTTCACCCATTTTCTGCAGTATTTTCTTCTTAAGAGTTGTGATGTAGATAAAGTCATTGGGACTGAATACTTTGATTAGTTGTTCATTCTACTTTGGTTAGTTATTTGTTTATGTATGGTTTCTATCTGCTGCAAAAGAAGTCACATTGCTGAGGGGTGTGAGCAGAAGTATTAAAATGCAATTATGAATTTTATTGATTTAGCAAAGTAGAGGTAGTCATTTTTTCCAGGTCCATGAAATCATTTCCTACATGTAATTGGTTAAGTTTACAGTACCAGACATGAGTTCTATCCCTTTGAACCATCTGTAAATCCAATTAGATGGCTCTCGGTTAACTCTGCAATGTAAGTGCCACTATTGTACTCTGGGGGATGTCTTGCTGTGCTGTTCATTGCTGAGGTTCATAGCTAGTGCAGCTTGAAGTACTATTGATTGCTTTTCTCCCTTGGCAGGTTGTATAACATCTTCAGATACTACAAGAGCTAATCCTTAGGGAGCAGGCTTCCAGGTCAATTACAGCTCTAGTCCTACAAGTCCTGTATCCTGAAGTGCATTGTGTCTTTTGCAATAAGTTCTTACCTTCCATTCTGGGAGGCCACATAGGGAGCTTAAATATTCTTAATAACGTTTTTCACTTTTCTGACATTTGTAGCTACATCTCTTGGCAAAATTCCATTTTAATACAGAAATCCCCAAACTGAAAGAATTTCTTAAAATATTTTGATAGTTACTATTTCTGTTTCATATATGCTGAAATATATTGTGTACAATGCTATATGTGATAAAATTTAGTTTTAATTAAATATTAAAATTCCAAATCCTTAAAACTAGTGAAAATTTAAATGAAATATCAAAGACTAAGGAATTACACAACGAACCTGCCCCAATGTACAAGAGCCTTTAAAAATTAAAATAAAGAGCTGAGGAGAAGGATGAGAAGATAAAAGTTTTCCCAAAAAGCCTGATGACCTGATTTTGTTCCACAGTGAGAGGACAGAGGTGACACCCTCAATTGTCCTCTGACTTCCATGTATGTGCTATGTCATGTGTGTGACTGTGTACCATACACATACACATATTTGCTAAATAAATAATCAAAAAATATAATTAAAAGACAAATGCAAGGATACAAAATTTTAATCATGCATGTTACAGTATGAGTGATTTATTTATGTGAATATGTTCAGTCTTACTATTGAAGTATGACTAATGAATTTAATGCATGTTTATTGTTAAATTGTAAAGTGGAAGTAATTAAGAATTTGAAGAAATGATTTTTAGAAAGTAAGAAATTGTCTGCTCTCTTGAGGGGAATGCATATTCATCCAAACATTCTATGAGCTATTGAAATGAAATTCGCAGCAAAACAAATAGTTAATTTTGACTCAAATAAGTAAATTCCAAAGACCAAGTATATGCATTATTATTACAATGTAATGTGTACATTGACTTCATTCATCATACTCACAGTTACAGTCACATTATTAAATCCCTGATAAAGAGTCTTTACTTATGGAATGTTGATTAAATCAGTTCATGGAAGACTACCAAATACCTATGAAGATTATTATGAAACATTATATTTACTAAATTAGAATACAACAATGAAATATTTTATATACATATATTGAACAGGCTTGATAATATAATATTTAAATGTAAACAGTCTGTGAGAAATATTTTACTGCATTACATATTCAGGAAGGATGATTACTACATTGTACATTCAGGTGTGTCTGAAATTTCATTTGTATTATTACTTCTCACTTTTATGCTCAAGAAAAGATACTCCTTTCAATTATAAACCATTGAAGGAATAAATCCTTGGATTTTCACAGCAGGTGTTCTGATAGTTTCAGGTCCTACTACAAAATCAAACGCTGAAGAACAAAACAAATCACATGGTAATTACCAGAAAAAAGGACATAAGAAAGACAAAGCTTCTTGTCATAATTCTACATTTGAAATGATAGAATCCAGTTAGAAGAAACAAGTTAAAACTTAATGAAAAGAAAATAAATTGAAAGAATATTGTGACTCTCTGGGTCTCAACCTTTGTATATTCACAGAAGAATAATAAATCTACAAGAACTTGAATACCAGGCAAAGAACTTTCTAGATTTGCTAAAGCAAAGAAAAATACCAGTTGAGGCTTGGCATGGTTTGCTACTAGAAGATATTACATGATAAACTAAAAGGAAAGATAATTCTTGTTTGACTAGAACCTGAGTCACATATGCTGTTATCAGATACCTTAAAAAAAAAAAAAAGTCTTATACTCTGATAAATCTCTTGTGACTCGAAAACTGATTACTAGACACTGTTCCCTTTCAACTTGCTCTGGATAGGTAGCTATCTTCCTTCTGACACTTGAGCATGCAGATTATATTATTCTCCTTGTCTGTATTTAAGTGATAACTTCCAATTATCCAGAATACTGAGCATTGCTATCAAAACACAGTCTTGTCTAAGTATCTGTGGGACTTTAACCTAGCCCAAAGGAATTCTCCTTTGACTCTTTTGTCGTTCCTATCATCTTGATATTTTATAGTGTTTATTGACTTCTTTAGTTTGCTTAATATATTATTTATGATTTAAGTTTTCTTTACAGAAGTGATTAAAATTTAGAAAGCATGTTTTGGTTGGTTTTTTTTGGACGTGTGTGTGTGTGTGTGTTAATTGGTATGTACCTAGCATGAAAAAGAAAGCCTCAGAAGGCAAAATTCTCAGTTTAAATACATCGAATGATTACAAATCTAGATATAGGGAAGCTCACTGGACATTCTTTTGGGCAAAGATTCAACATCATTTGAGATAAAAAATCCATTGTAAATATTTATCCCGTATTTTTAAACCTAGTAAGAGAGAACATGATTGCAAAAGAATTATGAGTTCTTTTCAGACACCAACTCTGTACATTCTAGTTTCACTATGATGTATAAATGTAATTTTTAGGTAAATCTTTCCTCATTTTTGAATATATATGCATATGTATGTATCATGTATAATATAAAGCTATGTGAGTGTCTATAATGTTAATTGATCATTGTTAAAATAAAGTATGCAGAACTTTCTGAGGCATCACGAGATAAATGGTAGATAATAACAAAGGCTCAAAGTTTCAATCTCTTCTCTTAAGTTCTGTTACATACTATACCTCAAGAAGGAGCAGCAGATGCTCCCAGATGCATCACACTTGAGGAAAAGAGACGGCTATTGAAACAAAAACAGAACAAAATTCTTCATGCTACAAATTACCATAATGTCCTTAAATATAGCAATCTGTTTGTGTGAAACAATGTATATAATTATCATGCAACTTTTACATACAAACATGATAGACATAGTTAAGATAACCATATTTATAAAATAATTTAGACATTAATTTTTTTATCCTATAACAAAGGTATCATTTTTTGGGGGTTAAATCTTGGCCAAACTATTTTAAAGTTTAAGTATTTTTAATTTAGTGTCATATTTTCAGAGACTTAAAATTATCTGAGTAATACCAACAAAGGACCTAATTTATTTGTCATAAGAGGGCCCTACAAATATTTGAATTTTTACATCTTGATGAGGATAGATTTTAAGAATCATAGAAATATATGAGATGAAGTCTTTTAAGGCTGCTCATCATCAAGCAGGAGACCAATTAGGCAGCAATCCAGTCTAGACACTTGGTATTCTCCAAAATGCCCATAGGGAATATTCTACTTTGGGTATTATGTGAATATCACTGCAATTTTTAGGCTGCAAGTAATTACAGATGGATGAATTTTTAATATTGAAGATCAAATAAAGAGAGAACATTTTACCTATGACATTAGACAGCACAAACACACAGAGAAATCCCTTCATAGAAAACTATTATTACATAAGATTTGTGATCTTTTTCTCAAAGCTTTGCCTGTAGACCTGAAGTTCAATTTAACCACAATTATTATAAGTAAAATTAAGTTTAAAGAAACACTTCATTACAAATTCGTTCTATTAATTAGTGAATCCCTATTTGTCTAAAGAAGTGTCTATTTCCAAAAAGAGTAAAGAGATAGATCGAAACTAAAATTGAACTAGAGAAAGTAGAAAGAAAATTATTAATTTTCCTGTATCAGGTCAGATCTTAAATAACTAAACTACATTAGGATATCCCAAAATTTAGAATGATCAACAGTGATTTTATCTAATTTTCATAATTTAAGAACACACTAAGTTCTATAATAATAATCCTTGATCTAAACTAAAAAATAAATTGAATATTTTATAAATCTATAAAAAATATCTGTAGTTACGAGTCTTATCATTTTGATAATATCACCTTTAGATTGCTAAATTAGTACAAAAAACACCCTTATTATAGCCAAATTTTATTAATATGATATATTTTATCCTACAATGATACTAGGTTAACTATCATTAAATTGTAGCAATATAATATTACTAACTGAAGCCAAACACTTAGAATCATATGCTTTTACTATATCAAAGCATAAAATATTATTGCTATAAGACTCTAAAGCTTTTTATTATATGTTTTCATTATTATATTAGCATTAATCTCAAAATCTACATGTAGAAAACACTTATATTACAGAATGTAATAAATATAAATTATAATTAGAAATTTTGGAGAAAGAGCCTTTGTTATTTAAGACCAGTTTAACACAAACTCTTGGCATTTAGTAATTCTGAGTATCTATAAACCTCTATGCTGTGTGCATACATTCATTTCATGCATGTTATATTTAGAGAGAATGTGGTTCTCATGATTGGGCTTGTCTGGGGTCAGTCTACATTATTGTCATGGTCTCTTCTTCTGCTTCTCTATGTTAGATGTGCAGGTATATGGCAGTGTGCCTAGAAGCCTATTTTTTTATATGTGATCATATCTTGTATTTTGCTAATCGAATAATTAATTGGATAATATGAGTTTTGTAGCTTCTGAAAGTTGTTGGAATATGGTATTTTCAGTTTTAGTTCAACCTAGGATGAAAATTGGACTGTGTTTTTAGGATACACTCTGCTATTGCATTTTTAGGGCAAATTGTTAAATAAATATGGCTATACAATTGTTTATGAAAATGAAAGATATTTAGATATTTCTTAGCTAGTACATCGGAATCATGTGAGGTATGAATAAGATTTACAGAAAAAAACTGAAATGTAAAAGTGTTTATGATACATACAAGTAAATTTGTAACTGATTCCTTGTTATCACATTATGTTTGAAAGTTTTTGCTAATACAATTGGACATGACTGTTATATATTAATTTATATCTTGTGTATTATAAAAATTTATATAATTATGTTATTTTCTCTATTTGCCATCATGTTTTAGTTCAGTTATAACTTTAAGACCAAGATAGATATCTCAGGTCATAGAACCAAATAAATTGTGCATTTTAAAGGTATTTAAATTTTGAAATCATGACAAATATGAATCTTCAATAAAATTCTATCTTGAGTTTATGTTCATGATTTTGTTTTTAAGACCCAAAGGAACAGGATATAAATGAAGTTAACTAGTTTTAGATGTACTGGCTATGAATACATATAATGACTTTACACAATTTTCTTAAAGAAATAGTGTTACATCCTCCATGCAATAAAATTTATTAATGAACTAACGTGCTGCCTTTATAAATGGTACATGGCTTGGCAATCTGTTTACCTATGAATGTTTCACATAAGACTAATGTGACTGAGTTTCTTTTTTTTTTAATATTTTTTTAATTTTTTTAATTTTTTTTTTTCGAGACATGGTTTCTCTGTGGTTTTGGAGCCTGTCCTGGAACTAGCTCTTGTAGACCAGGCTGGTCTCGAACTTACAGAGATCCGCCTGCCTCTGCCTCCCGTGAGTTTCTTTAGTGAAACTTTTTCAAACTGTATAAAAAGTATATTAAAATAAAACAGAAAAATGAGAAAACCCTGAAAACTACTAGCTCAACACAGTTTTGTAAGCGTAGAGAGCAATACAACTGGGCAAATTAGGAAAAATTGGAATGTATAGGGAAGAAAAAGGGAGGTACACCCAGAAGAAGGAGAGAATGGGTAAAATTATTGTGAGAATGTATGAAAAAGCCATAAGGAATCATATTGTTAAGTACATAAAGGTCTTATAAAGCATGGAATTCAGTATATAAATATGAATATATGAGTTAAATGAAAATTTCTCTTCTGGGAAAACAACATTCTCTTCAAGGACCAAAAAAGTCCTAATAAACCACCTGTAACTAGGCATGAAAAATGACTCTTTTAAAATGTTGTTATGGGCTTTCCAAGAAACTGAGAAAACACATAGGTTATTGCTCTTGTCTTTGGTTGTCTTCGAGAAGTAGAAGGAAAGAACTGTATGCTGAAGATACCAGACACTTCAGATACAGGCCCAGAGGTTCCTGATATGGAACTGACCTGAATATCTCATCAGTGAGACCTAGTAGTTTTGGAACCAGAAGGCACAATGACACCTTCCAAGCCAGGGAAGCAACCAACAGTCCTACCTGTCTTTAATGCTTCTGAAACACAATGTCCAGTGTACTAGGACAACCCTAAGGATGTAGTAGTGTTATGAACATCTTGGTAGTAACCAACAGCTTTCTGATTAGAATTTAGACTCGCTCAACAAGAGGAAAACTACATCTGGTACTGGAAAAGTAGCCAACCATGCTAAGATAGAGAAGTCATGAATCTTAGAAGAAAACTTACAACTTCCACCTACAAACCAGCATAAGTTTTCACTATATCCCAAATATCCATCCTTATACCCACAGACAGTAATAGTCTTCATGCCTCATCATGGAAATTTCTCTTTGCAATAGGTACAGTCCATTACAAAATTTCATGACGAATCAAATACAGAATTGTGGTGTTCTGTGTCGATGGATACATCTACAAAACTCTCCCATGCCTAAGGCTTAGGAAACATTGCAGAAGAGGGTACAAAAAGATCATAATAACCAGAGGAGTAGGGAGTTTTGTGAAAGACTGTTTCTTCTAGTAATGTTAAAAACTATACACATAAAATCTCACCACCATAATTCCCTAAACATGAGTTGAACAAAAAAAGAAAACAACAATAGATATGCCGGATTGAGTAGGGGAAAGTCTATGGGACCTCAAGCCTACAAAAGAACTACAGGCAACTAGGGAATCCAGAGAGTGAAGAAATACTCTTCAGAATTGGAACATCATATTTATACATATGCATATATATGCATATATCCAGGTGGTAACAATTAATGGCAAAAAAGGACATGTATCTGAAAGAGAACAATAGTTATATAGAGAACATTGGAAAGAGGGAAGGAAAGTGAGAAATGATGTAACTATAATCTCAAAAATAAAAAAATTAAAATGAATAAAATGAAATGTTTATATAAAATAACTATCAAGAAAATACAGGGCTTGGAGAAGAAGCTAGTAAGGATGCTATTATTTATGTAGTCAGTGCCAAAAATTGAATAATGTAACTCACTAACTATCACAACTGTCAACTTTTTCTCTCATTTTCTTTGTCCAGTTTCTCTATGTGACAGGTGCATAGGTCTTTGAACGTGTGCTATTACCATTTGTATCTGTCACATTATGAGAGAGGAATAAATTAATTTTGCACTGTATTTTAGTATATAACATAATAAGCAGTCCATTAATTTGATCATTTTAAATGAGTACAGATAGTATACTCACTAATTACTGTCATTTATCAATTAATTATGTGTGAGTACAGATAGTATATACCACTAAAATAGCAATCATTCAATATCACTTTAAGGAAGTGTGAGATAAACATTTTAACATTTTTGTTGAGATCCCCTCTATAGTTAGTCTTCTTTAAGTTGCCAGCGTGTTTTGCCTTATGTTCACTCAAAAGTTTTTGTAAATATATCTGCATTTTGTTAAATCTTTCACTGTGGGAGAGTCCTTTTTCTCTTTCAGCCTGTCAGCCACCAGATCAAAAGGGCAAGAGGCAGGGGCAGTTACAAAAAGCATTCTATTTGGCACATGAACATGAATGGAGACAGCACTCCCAGAGGTAAATTTTGGTTGGTGAATCAGTTCAATTTTATCCGAGAGTATAAAGACTATATAGGATTGGGGAGCCTGAGGACAAACCTAAACTGCATTTAAGTAGCACGGTCCTATTATAAGGCTCCTAGCAAAAGTCTTAGTATCATGTGTGCAGCAATGGAGTTTTCTGGCAAAGATTTATGCCCAGGGTTCAAGCTAAAGATAAGTAAGACATCTGATTTAGAGACTGTTTTCAGATAACATCAGTCCTCCATCCCAAGGAACACTCTCCAGATCAGGACAGGTAGAGGCTGGAAGTTCTGCTGGATAAAGGGAGCTCCATATTGGGGAGTCATGGGGAGTCTGATACCTCTGAACACAGCCAACATGTTCTCATTTCTTTTCTTTATAAAATGTTATAATTATATAAGGTTGATATAATGTTTTTTAGACAAGATTTCTCTTTTTAACAGTCTGGACTATCCTGGAAGTCTCCTTGTAGTCTGGTTGACCTCAAACTACAGAGGTACAACTGTCTCTCCATCCTCCCCAGAGTACTGGGGTTAAACTCATGCACCACCACAACCCACACCCATCTAGGACTGAATTGTAAGTTTAGGATTTGTAGTATGACTATGGTGATGTGGGAGTGTCATATATCAATCTGTTGATTTCATTGGTTAAGCAATAAAGAAAACTGCTTGGCCCTCAAAGGTTAAAACATAGGTGGGAGGAGTAAACAGAACAGAATGCTGGGAGAAAGAAACTGAGTCAGGGAGTCGCCATGATTCTCCCACTCCAGGCAGATGCAGGTTAAGATCATGCCTGGTAAGCCAGCTCGTGGGCTACACAGATTATAAGAAATGGGCTAGTCCAGGTGCTAGAGTTAGCCGAGAAAAGGCTAGATATAATGGGCCAAGCGGTGTTTAAAAGAATACAGTTTCCGTGTAATTATTTTGGGGCATAAGCTAGAGCTGGCCATGTGGGCGGCCTGGTGCTGGGGACGTGCCCGCCGCTCCTATTTCAACACTATGGAATGTATCTGTAGCTATCTCATATTTTGAACACGTGGTTACTAGATGATTATACTGCTCTGGAAGATTTTGGAGTCTTAAGGAACTAGAGCTTGGCTGATGGAAATGGCTATCTAGAAAGAGGCTTTTAGGTTTTAAAGTCTAACCCCACTTTCTGCACTGAATGACCCCACTTCTTGACTGCAGATACAATGTGATGAGCAGCTCTCCTACCGATGCTTCCATGCTTTTTTCCCCCAACTTGTTGCAATACTATTCCCATAATGGTAGAATTATTTCTACAACCTGTGAAGAAGAGTACATCTTTCCTATTGTAAATTTGTTTTCTCTTCTCTCCTTTATTTTTTCTTTTCTTCCTTCCTTTTCTCTTTCTTTCTTTCTTTCTTTCTCTATCTCTTTAGTGATGTGTTTGGTCAAATCACTGAGAAAAGTAACTAATACATAAAATTGCTATAATATGTGTGGTCATTTCTGGGAAAATATATGACTTTATGATTTTTATGCTATTGAAATTGTTTTGTGAGAGAATAAGAAATAGTTTTCATCTATTTGTTAAAAAATTAAAATGTTATAAGCAGAGCTAAATAGGCCACTTTCCTTGGAGTATGAAACAACAAAATGTCAGAAGAAATCTGGACAGTGAAGGCTTAGTTCATGATTCTCAGAGGTGTATAGGGCCTGGCAGGGAAGTGCAACAGATGCCATTCAAGTTTTACTTTGGCAAACAATCTAGGTACTTTTTGCATGTATCCTGAAAACTTGACTTAAGCTAAGTGCAAAAGTAATGTCTAATTTGTTTGATGGAGGGAATTTCAAGACACTATTCAGGCTGCATTATGGTTATCATTAATATCCATCACTCTAAGTCATAACTATACTGTGGGAGAACAAGTGGAGACATAAAAGGAAACAACAAAAACAACAACAAAAAACACAGAACCATGATGTCTAAAGAGGAAGGGTATGAGAGCAAGCTAAGCTTTGCAACTGAAAGAGTGTACATGCCTAGAACTTGCAACTTTAAAGGGATGCTTCACTTCACAAAGATAGTAGGGAAAATACTATGAAATCAGGACCCCCACCTGGAAAAGGTTCCAACTTATATAAATGCAAGTAGATTTCAAAGAAGAAAGCCTGAACTATGGTTCAAAAATATCTATTTGTGACAACTTTAAGTAAGTCTATTTATGACACTCTTCAACAAAATTCTCATATTTCAATATTGCTGTACATCTACTGTTATGATCTTTGATATCAATAATTTAACTTTTTTCAGCCTCCAAAGCCATACCCTTCAATAACGATCTTTACTGAACTGATTAATGTTTGAATATCTGACTGCTTTTCTTCAGATTTCACTGTTCTTTCTCTAACAGTTATTATGATGCTAATAGAATTAATTACTTTAAGGTGATCTGTAATATTCAGGTGAAAGAAAAACAATATAATGCTATAAAATGTAACTCACTGAAGCTTTTCATGGTTTTTAACATTAATACATAGAGTATTTTTAAATTGCTGGGTAACTATGTTTTAAGGTTGAAACATCTCCCTCAGAGATAAGAGAAATGTTTAGAAAACATAAAAAATAGAACTTAAACACCTAGAAAAGGAACATAAGTATGAAGGTTCAGGAAACCTCTGAAATTTACAAGTTTCAAATTACTCTTCTTCCCAACATTATATAAACAGTAATGGTTTCTAATAGAGTTGAGTGCAAACTAAACAGTAACCCATGGGTGTCACCACGTACACAATGTAAGTCTCGGTGTGTGTGTGTGTGTGTGTGTGTGTGTGTGTGTGTGTGTGTTGTGTAGTGGCCTTTAATCAACCATGTCCCCATAAGAAACTCTTTACATATACTTCTATAAGTAATACCCCAAAATTTGTTAGTTCACTAAGATAGACTTGAATGGAATTGCTTCTATGATTTGGCATTAGTGTTCTATTTCATGTGTGTAGAATTTGTTTATGTCTTTCCAGGAAAAGCCATTCAATGCAAATTGAGATAGACACATTCTTACATATTTAGTGAACAAAATATTATTTGACTCCAACTTTTTACATGTATTAGAAATATGTGACTCACTTGTGGTTTCTATAAATAGACACAACTTTTATTGATAACTGTGGCTTAAAGATGCAAAGCATAAGAAGTTTGTAAGGCATTTGCTTTATACTTTTAATTCTACTGTCTGACAAAAATTAGGCAAATGGACACCAACTCCAGAAACATATAGAAATTTTGATTCCATCTTTATGCAACAATTTAAGTTGAAATGTTTATAGTTGATTTATTGTTTAAGGCAAGAAATTATTATGCAAATGAGACTGACTTGAGAACTATGGTAATACTCTGCCTTCGTCTCAAATGCTCACAGTGATAACAATCAATCTCAGCAAAATGTTTATAATTATCAAAACTTACCTTAGCATTATTTCAGAGATTATTTTTAATTTTCTAGTTCATGTGCAATTTCTTTATTAGGCACCAGAAATTCAATTTATGTAGAATTATAATCACTTGAATGCATGACTTTATATATGTGTATTGTTAAAAAAATTCATAGTTTTTATGCATATGTATATTTACAGATACATTATAAATTGTCAGAATGAATTGCCTTATGTAAAGCAGTGGTTGAGGATCAAGAAGAAGTAGATGGAGAAAAAATGAGAGATTGGAAGACAGAGGGGAAAAGAATGGGCACATTAAAATCAACCTTAAATGTGTAAAAATAACCAGTGAATCTGTTTTAAGTCATGTTTTCATAGATAATTGCTATCTTTTCTTTTTATGAGATTTGCTTATAGGCAAACTTCCTTTGTTACTTTTGTATCCACAAAAGTTTCAGACTGGTTTCAGCTATGCCATGTCAGGCTTGAAATAGAAATACAAAAAACTAATTAGTTTGTTGGTGATATCTTTTTACTATCTTAAACATTAGAGGTTTAGACTTTAGATTCTAGTACCTGTTAGGAATAAGCCACTACCCCATTAAAGTCATTTATTCTAATATCCTACAGTTTAGTTAATACATGGTTTTCAAAGGCGGATTGCCAATTCAGTTATCAGTCCCTTGACCTCTTCTAAAGCAAATGCTCTATGATTAGAGAGAGCCATATATATTGAAATATGCTGATTTATTAAATTAAAGTGCATAATGAAACACTGATATTAAGACATTATTCTTCTCAAAACTTCTTGTGTACTCCCACGCATCTCTTATTCTTGAAAACTATCTTGTGTTTTACACTTTCTTAGGAGAGAAAAACCATTCTATGAACATTATTTTTAGTAATTCCTTAAGAAAATAGCTGCAAAGGACTTGTTCTGGTGCGATAAATTTTATATGTAAATTAAATGCTTTTTCCAAAGAAGAAAACATCATTTCTTGTGTACGGTCTTAAAAAGTGAAAAATGATTAAGAACCCTAGATCAAGTGGTTTAAATGGTTTTTATTTGACAGTGGACCAAATCATAAATATTAGTGGTTTAGTAATAAAAGAATAATAGAGAAATAAGAAAAGCGTGCTATCACCCTAAAACTATTACCATAAATCTCTGTGTCCTTGGTAACAGTGCTTGAAAGTAGAGCTTACTTTGTAAATGTCAAATTAACTGCAAATTTCAAATAGTTGAGTTAAAAGAAATATATAGAAATGAGGTCAATTCTATTTTCCTTGAGTTTTGCTGTATTTCTTCTCTCTCTTTCTCTTATTCATTCTTTCTTTCTTTCTTTCATTCTTTCTTTCTTCCTTCTTTTTTTTTGTTGAACATAATTCTTTATTGATTCTTTGGGATTTTCACACCATATACCCCAGTCCTGCTAACCAGCCTGTGCCTTCATATCTGCCCTCACCACTGGAGTGTCCCTCCCCTAAAAGGAACCCACAAAAATTAATTAAAAGCAAAACAAAATGAAAAAAATACCAAAAAAGAAAAGAGAAACCTACATCTCAAGCCTCCATCTTCCCAACACCATTTCATTCATCCTGGAGCATTGTCATGTGGTATACTCTTTTTGTCCAATCAGTCCCACCTGAAAATGTTCATTGCAATAAGTCATTGATCTGATTCAAAGCCTCTGATACACTATCATCACTGGACCCTCAAGGAAATTGCCCTAGTCATGGAGATCCTATGGCTATCATTTCATAGGACCAGTCCCTTCACATGCTCCAGCAGGTCATAGATGGGCTAGATAATAGGTGAGACAACCCAAAGCCCAGAATGTGGGTCTCAGTGGTAGTTGAGCTGGTCCGTTTTGGCCTCTGGGCCCACCTCACACTGATAAAAAGTAGTCAGTTCTCCTAGTCCCCTGTCATGGGGCAACTTCTCCCATACCTATAGTCCCTGGGGCCAGTTTTCCCTTGAAGATGGGAGTCATATTTCCTGCTGCAGTGTCATATGAGGAGCCGATCCAGCTATCCCAGGCCCAGTAAGATCAGGCTGGCTGAGCACAGTCCAGAGATTTCAACAAGAACAGCTCCTGTGAACCCTTGTGGTAACTGTAGCCATCAACATCAACACAGACACCAGCTGCGGCAGGACCACAGATCCAAACATGGTTTTCAGCAGCCTTTCCAGCCTGGATGTCACCAATGACCAGTGACATCACAGACTACCACATTATTATGACCCTTGCAGCAACGACAATATAATGCAGGGCAACAACAAGGTCTCAGGTGGCTGACCAAACCCTTGTCATTTACACAGTCACACAGGGGTCTAGGCCACAATCCATGCTCGTTCTTGTGGCTGAGGGCTGTGCCACCACGAGGGCCATTCAGATATGAGTGACCAGCACTATCACCGAAGGCCATAATGTTGTCCTGGCCAGGGCTGTTGCCAAGAGCCATGTCTGAGTATGTTGCCCTACTGCAGCTAAGGCTTGAGTTATTGTCCCTGGATCCTCTTACCACCAGGGGTGGGGGGGGCATGTGGATAACTGGGGTCTGGTCACTCATCTGAGACCATGTTAGTGTCTGAGGGCTATGCTGCTGCAAAGGCTAATCTGATCTGCATGGCCTGAGTTGCAATCTGGGGCCATGATGAATCCAAGCTGTTGCCTGGAGACATATTTTCTGTGGCCCTGTACTGGCCAGGATCTGAGTTAATGTCCATTAGTGTTTCTTAACTGATACTTCCTTGATAAATTTCAGAAGAGGCAAGCATTAAAAAATGTTGGCTATTGTGTGAATGTTGTTGATTCAGTCAGTACTATAATCAGTTCTCAGACATTCTTTTTGCAGATCAAGGTGCATTTTAATCCAACTACTGTTATAAAGAGGGGCAACTTGTTTGTCCAGGCAGCTGGGCTAGCATAGCCCAGAAATAACCACATAGAAACTGTATTAATTAAATCACTGCTTGGCCCATTAGTTCTAGCCTCTTATTGGCAAACTCTCACATCCTGGTTTAATCCACTTTTATTAATCTGTGTATTGCCACATGGCAGTGGCTTACTGGGAAAGATTTAGCATGTCTGTCTCTGCCAGCTCCATGGCATTCCTCTGACTCTGCTTTCTTCCTCCTAGAATTCAGTTCTGTCTTCTCTGCCTACCTAAGTTCTGCCCTATTAGGCCAAAGCAATTTCTTTATTCATTAACCAATGAAAGTAACACAAAGACAGAAGGACCTCCTACACCAAACTACAGAGAAACAAGCTTTCATCCCATCTCATTTATTCATTGATGGGTTCGGAAGAGCAAAGTTTTTGGTGTTCTAGATTCAGGATATACATTTATGTGAGTTCTTCTTTGTTATTGTATTTAGTGTTTTTCCTGAACAGATGGAGGGATAGATCCAATAAAGAGATGAATAAACTACTTCTTTTAGACTATGAAACTTTTTTAATATTATTATTTGACCTAAAATTGCATAATTTAATAAATATAACTGATCTGGGTTTCTGTTGTTATTTGACAATACTTCCTGGCATTTTTTTAAACCAGTATTTTAGGGCAAAAGCCATGGATCCTGATTGGCTAACTTGGAGACCCATCCCAATATGTTGAAGAGAAAAGTAGCATTTAAGATTTTTTTTCCTATTACTGTTGTAAAATGCTCCTCAAACACAACTCCCTTAAATGAGCCTTGTCATATCATGCCTATACTGAATAACAAACATATTCCCACTTATTATGGCTCATCTCACTGTATAGTCCAGGATTTCTTGTTTAGAAAATGATGTTGCTCACAGAATGATAGAAATTCTAAGATCAATTAACATAACCAAATCTGTCTCCTCATGACATGACCACAGGACCATTTCTATTTTATTTTATTCAAGCA
This sequence comes from Microtus oregoni, assembly GCF_018167655.1. Taxonomy (NCBI): domain Eukaryota; kingdom Metazoa; phylum Chordata; class Mammalia; order Rodentia; family Cricetidae; genus Microtus; species Microtus oregoni. Next base: position 74,265,167 of record NW_024543062.1, read on the forward strand.
ATTTTTCATTAAGGCTTTCAGGAGATTTTAGATTATTTAAAGTTGACAATTAAACTAGCTAACACAAGTGACAATGACCAGAGTTTTAAAAATCTTTTTTAAGAGATTTATTCAAATGGTTATATTGGGAAAATAAGACTAAGGGATTAAACGATATTAAATTTATCTTCAAAAAGTTCATAGTGACTTCTATATTGTATATAAAAGGTACAAAAAGATGTGGTTTGTACATACATAGCTAACAAAGCAAGTAGTTTTGGTCAGTCTAGTGGTGAGACTGATCATCTTATGAAGGATACCCATTTGTTTGTTGTGAATATGTTTTATTACCATTGGTTAATAGAGAAGCTTAATAGACCAATAGTCAGGCAGAAGAAAGTCAGGTAAGAAATCTAAGCAGAGATACACAGAAAAAAAAAAGGCAGAGTCTAAGAAATGTCAACAGCTGCAGGGAAAGCAAAGTGTGAATAAACAAACCCAAAGCATCATGGTAAAATATAGAATAATATAAATGGGTTAATTTAAATTGTAAGGGCTAGTTAATAATAAGCCTGAGCTAATAGTCGAAAATGTTTATAATTAATATTAGGTCTCAGAGTCATTACTCAGGAAATGGCAGGAAGGAGAGAAACCCCCAGTTACAGTCATTGTCTCCATTTTTGATTCTACACAAAGGATTCTGGAGAAGTTGTTATAGTTGGAATCATCTCTTGTAATTTTTACTTCTGTTCTTCTTTGCAGCCTCATCCTGAAGGGTCACTGCCTTCATTGGCATGTGACCAAAGTACTTTATCAAGTTTCATAAAATGTTTGCAGTTGTTTGTGTATGCTCTTGTCTCCTTGTCATAAAGACATTGATGGATTAGCCCTGTCATTCCTAGAATGCATAGTAAGTATAGGAGAGAGTTACTCAGAAAATAAGTATGGATTGGCCACATAAAGAGACTACTGTCACCTTCCAGTCTCTATAGAACAAATATAGGGGGCTAATTAACTTGAATTTTTTTTAACTAAACTACTATTTCTAACATGTCATGTAGTATATGCATGCCATCACAGAGATGACATTTTTACATTGAGGCTGTTGAATTTCTTATTATTTGTGTGTTTAGTGTATTTGTCAATATGCATGATCTGTGTATTGATAGAGGAGCTATGCATATACATAAATATACAATGTATTTCTGTGTAGGTATAGTAAGGGATTGCAATAAATGGCAATCTCAGTTGATGTCTTTGATATATATATATATATATCATCTTTGATATATATATATATATATATATATATATATATATATATATCACAGGCTAATTATTCCACAAATCACAAATTTCTGGAGATGCTGCTGCTTTTGCTTCTCCAATCTCACTTGGATTCTTGATATATACCATAATGCTATATTGTGTTTATGTGGTTTCGGGGCATTTGAATTCAAGTTCTCCTACTTTGATAATAAACACTTTACTGTTGCATGTATTTAAGTACTCATTTTTAAAACAATGGTTAGAGGGGAAAATAAAATTGAGATGAAGGTCAAGTTATTTTGTTTGTCAACAAACACTTCATACAGAGGAGCCAGTGTTTGACATTATCCCAACAGCTAGAAAACATGGTAGTGCTTTTCTGTGTTAAATAAAAAACCAATTCATGAAAATACTAATTAATTAAAAGCTAATTCATAAAAAACACAGCACTGTGGATAACATAAGGAAATAAAAATATCAATCAAAAAAGAAAAGAGGAAATTGAGAACATTCAAAATTAGATAGAATATGGTTGAGTACACTGAGTCCCTTTGAACCTGGAAAATGACCTGGCATTAGTGTACGTCTCTTTGGTTTTTATGGCTCTAAACTTTTATAAATTTGTACTCTCATCTTTCTTTGAGATTCTCCTTTAGGGCTTATGAAGATAGAGCTCTTAGAAGTTCTGTCTGGCCAAATTTATATAATGTTTTATCATTTTAAGCTTTCAAGATCTTTGTGATATTTCCCCATGAGTAAAATTTTGTCAATGAAGATATTGCTATAATCATTACATATGATTTTAATATATATATATATATATACGCACACACACATACACACACACACACACACACACACACACACATATATATATATATATATATATATATATATGGTTGCATTTGCTTTACTTATTTTTCACATTTTTGCTTTTGGTTTTAAGTAAAAAATATTATACAGTGAAATTACATTTGAGAAATATATTGCAGACTTAAAAGAGACAATTATAAGAAGGCTCTACATCAAAAACTGAGTAACTTATTTTCTATGCTTAAATCTCCAATGAGCCTTCACTTAGCCATAATACTAAAAAATCTTTCATTAACCGTTTTCTCATTTTCAGTTTATCCATCCCATAAGATTATGTAGTTTATGCTATATTTTATGTGCTCAGAAAAGAGAAATTATTAACTGCAGGCTAAAACAACTCAACTTAAGAAATGCATTGCTAAATAGCAGAAAACATTACATAGAGTTTGATCTTTTAGAAGGTTAGAGGTTTGGTACAATTTACTGTTTTGTTTGAGAGTTCTGTCAAAATTTCTAACACAATTGTTATTTACATATAAAGGAATATTAAACACAGAGCATGTTACAATATACTCTCATATGTGTTGGCTAGAAATGTTATATATTTTGGCTTTAAAATTAGAACTGTATATTGACTATTATTCATCCTATTTTTCATATATATATATATATATATATATGTTGAAGTTCTAATCTTCTTTTATCGCTCTGATCTAGAAAGCAGAGGAAGGGACGGAGGAAGAAATGCACAAGGAATATACAGAAACTCACACACACACATACATAGGTAGAGATCTGGGGTGATAGAGAGAGAAAACAAAATAAAACAAAACATAAAATAGCAATTAGAAAACATTTAAAAAAAATAAAAACAAAATAAAAAAATAAAAACATAATGAATAAGTAAAATACCTGTAAGGTTAAAAACTTGCTTAGACAAAAACACCTCCAAAATTACTGTTGAGTTCATCATGTGCTTTCCAAGTACTGTTGGACATGAACATGGAGCCTTGCCCTTAACTGTGGTATATAATGTCATATATATTTAGACAGAGTTGAGGGTGGTCAGCACTGGCAGTTGGCAGGTACTCAGAGGATGAAGAAGGAGGTGAGGGAAGGATTAAGCCTGACCATGGTGGTGGCAAGAATGGCTCAGCCCGACTGACTAGCAGCCAGAGTATTTATTTATATATAATTCCATAAACGGCAATAGATTCATGGTGTTCCAAAATATAGCTCATATTACTTTTGGTTTTGGACATGTATTTCCATTTCTCTTGCATATATTTTAGTTGTATAAAATGTAATATTTATATTGATAAACTGTGACAGAACATAGTTATCTTTTAAAACCATTTTCCCTTAAGTTTAATCATCATTACTAAACAGTTATTTTTTATAACCTTTTTACTCATTAACCTCATAACACAATTTTTAAGAATCTAGAGGCATATGACAGCCTGATCTCAGGCTAGTACTTTTCTGGCTTCAAGGATGTTAGACCAAACCAAATTCTACACACCAGCCTGGGCAAATTACCAAGTCCCAAGTAGCATATTATTAACTTGTAATGGTCAGAGTGTCAATTGTCAAAAGGCTCAGGAAAAATCCTCATGCCAAAGCCTCTGTAGTTATTACTCTAATTCTGGCATAATGCAATGTTTAAATTTGATATCTTTTTAGATTTTGTTTAATTGTCTAATATTGACAATCTTTTGTTCTTTGGTCATATGACATCACAGTGCCTCTGAATGAGCTAACATTTCTAAGAAAGGAAGGTTCTGACATCTCATTATTTTATCATCTCTCTAGATCATTCTTTTCTCATCAATATAAGTCTCTATGTAGGGCAGAGGTAACTCCAGGTAATCTAACTTTGTTACTGAATATACCATGTGGTTGCCTGAGTGTGTAGCAGGAAAAGACTTAGAATCTGATCTGGGGCACACTCTAGCCCACTAAATCTTGTTAGCATTTTAAAATTTACTTTGTTTTGATTATCTGGTTCCTGAGTGAGTAGAGGGAAAGATGTTTATAGAAGTGGGAGGACCTTGGACTTCCCGCAGGGCAGGAAATCTGGACTGCTCTTCATTCTCAAGAGGGAGGGTGAATGGAGTGGGAGAGAGGGGGAGAGGGGGAGGGGAGTGGGGGGAGGGGGCGATGTGTGCGAGGAGGGGGAGGGAAATGGGAAATGGGGAGGAGGCGGAAATTTTTTTTTGCAACAACTAAAAAAAATAAAATAAACAAAAAAAAAAGAAAAAAATATCACATAGCCTCATGAAGAGACCTCAGGATTCTTTATGTAAGTCACAACCTCTACAACTTAAGAAAGACCTTCAAATAGATAAGGATATCTCCCTAAAAGTTGGAGGGAGATTATGTTCAGACCTTTCCTGGAGTAGCTTAGAAGCAGCCGTTTTTGAGAAGGACAAATTATTCATAAGAAAGTTTCCATCAATACAATATCCCCAAATTGTGCAAATGTTAATTGTTCCCCAAATATGTAACAGGCAGAAATCAAAAGTTGCACAGTGACGGCCATGCTGTTCCATTTTCTGGACCTTAGTCAAGCCGCCATGCTGACTTTTTGACATTTTCCATTCACATAAGAAAGGCTGTACCACAGAGTCTACACCAGTCATAAAATGTTTCAATACAACGATATGATATTTTGAACATTATATGATACAAAATTCACATACATTTTTAAGTACTTTTATGATATTTGCTTGTTCAGTTTCCTTTGATTTTGACTGACTAGCAAGATGAAATCATGGAGCTGGGTGATGTTATAAATGTTAAAAATCTCAGTCAAAACCCCTGTACACCCTGTTCCCTATTTCATCAACATATGAAAGAGTGAGTTACAGAAACATACTATCGTTTCCATGAACAAACTTCATCCATGTTCTTCCATGACCATGAACTATACAACTGGAAACTAAGAGCCCAAATCAGCCAGTCCTCCTTTAGATTGCTTCTTGTGAGATATTTTGTCACATGACAAGTAGCTAACACAGAAATTTGTTATCAGTACTGGAGCTTTGCTGTGATAAAGGCCAGCCACATAACTTAGGTCTTTGATACTCCCATGTGGAAGAGGGGAAGAGTTTGCAGCTCTGGACTAGAGAGTCCTGAAATCTTATAATCAGAGCTTAATGGGCATTCTGGTGCTAGTGGAGAAGACCGAATATTTATAGAAATGAAAACAGTAAAGGCTGGGATCTGAAAGTTTCAGCGGGGAACAAGAGCTCTATCTAGGTGAGCTATCATCCATTTGTATTTTATTCTGGAAAACGTTATGTTGAATCCTGCCCATGTCCTAAAGATTTGAGTAACACTGAGTTAAAAAGTAATGCACTATAATTTGTGTTATATGAATCAAGATAGCACAAGATCTAGCATGTGGCAAAGCTGCTAGCTGCTATTCATAGATTTATAGTGATACAGCAGAAAAAATATTTAGTTTGTTGAAGAGAAGGAACGAAGAAGATGAAGTTATAGTCGGAACTGGTCATGACAAAGTCAAAGTAATTGTTAATGAGATGAATATCTTGTTTTTTTAAGCATGTAGCTAGGGAGATTGGAGGGGTGTTCAATAGCTCGGGAGTATACTAGTGTATAGTCATATGAAAGGTTATTATTACCTGTACAGATAAGATTTGAGAGTAATTTCTTGTAAAAATGACTCCATAAGGAAGCAAACTTTCAAGTTAAGTGCAGAATAAACATACAGACCACTGAATCTGTGTTCCCTTAGTTCCAGGAACAAGCTGACAGCATAATTCTCATTGTGGCCCAAAGACTTTTAGGTCTCTAGACATGGATTCTGAAGCAGTGAATGAGACAAAGAGACTACAGCAGGTTCTGAAGCATCACGCAAGCCAAAAACTATGTTGTAGTATTGGGTTAGATGTTTGTAGCTGGAAATTCAACTGTACAAGCTGAATGTAAGTTTCAATAGGCATCTTAGAATAGCGAACATGTAAGAAGCATGGGTGTTAATTTAGGGAAGCTGAAAAGAACAGCTAGTTCAAGTCGAGGCCACAAGTGCCATAGCGACAGGTCGCAGGTATATGAGTAAATAAATAATATAAAAATACACAATGCTGGAAAGAAGGCTATAATAATAATACTAAATGAAATCTAGTGGAGTTTAATGATATGTGCAACAAGAAAAAATCCGGCATATTGATTTTCTTTGAATTCTTTTCAGTATTTGAAGTTCTGAATACTAAATGAGAGAAGTTGTGTTATTTTGATCCCTAGAGAATTTAACTTTGCTTATGAGAAGTCTTCGTGTTTCCTACTTTTTGTTTTTCCTTTATTTCAACATTCACAATAAACTCTAATTGGATTTTACTCCCCGAAGCAGAAAAGAAGCTCTGTGTTGTGTTTTTATCATTTACACTAAACATTTTAAAAATCTTATTTTAAAAGATGAAACCTGTATGAAAATCTAAAAGAAAAACATAAATATTAGTTCCCTAAGTGAAGTTTCATAAGATGTATCTATGTTTTCAAATGCTTATAACAAAGCTTAATAAATATAATTTTGAAGCATTGCAAAATACCTGCTATCAAACAAGACTAATTTAGCTGTAGGATATAAGTCTTTGTCACATGGCTGAGAAAACATTTCTCAGTAATAATAGAAGAGAGAATTAATGACTGAGATATTATTAATCTTATTACCAAAAATAAAGAAAATATCTGAAATATTTAAAAATTTGGGAATAAGCAACTAAGTTTTACAACACATTTGTACTGCACATTAAGCGACTGAGAAATTTATTCAGCAAGCCGTTGTTGATATTTAGCTTTGTCAAGGCACCAATCTTACCAATAGGGATAAAGTGATAAGAAAATTGCTAGAAAGTTTGAGGAATCTTTCATCTCAGTTTCAGAAGCCTCTGACTACTCACTTTACATCTACACTGGAATATTTAAAACACATTTTTCTTATTTTTAAGATTTATTTTATTTTTTTATGTGTATGAGTTTTTATTGAACATTTAGTGCCCATGGAGGCAAATAGAGAGAGATATATTCTCCAACAACTGGAGTTACAGATGGTTGTGAACTGATGTGTAGGGACTATGAATGGGGCCCAGTTGTACTTGAAGAGTAGAAGTGTTCTTGATTGCTGAGCCACCTCTCTAACCCTTTAATAGATATTATAAATATGATGCATCATTAAAACTATTTCGCAGCACAAATGAATGTAAAACATATTGAACTAATATTGCACAACAACTTCTAACTTATTAGATGAAATCATAAAAAGGGAACAGGTTAAAGACATTAGAAAGTAGATCATCTGTGGACCTTGAAAACACAGTTTGCCACATTGTAGAGAGAGGCCCTGGTGACAGGAAGGATTTGTAGGCCCTTAGAACCTGGCTCTTCATACTCAGGTCTCTCAGAAACAAATATGCTTGATGTGGAAGAAGACTTAAACATTCCAGAAAGGATGCATTGTATTCAACAATCCCTTCATCCCAGTGATAGTTGAGAAGAATCAGTTATTTTTGATGCTTTGACATAGATCTCAGGAAATAATACATACATGCTATTTAGCTCTAATTGCTAACAGAATCTAGTATGTTTAATGACTACACCACTATAGTCAAGTGATCAACTATGCTTAATTTGCCTACTATGACAATCAAATTCATATGAGCCAGGAAAATATAGATTTCAGGATTATGGACTGAGTACCAACAAGAAACACCCATTTTGTATATCCATATCTTACTGCTGCTTCTTTGGATTACTGAAAGATAGGTTGCAAAATTAGGCATTTAATCTAAAGATAATTGTGTCATTATTCTATCATGATTTTATACATGAATTACTGCTACAAAATGAGTTCTTTCCAAAGTGAAATCCTGGAAAATTTTGTTAATATTGAAATTTTAAAAATGTTAGCTTTCAGAAAATTAGAGAGTATGATGATGCATGTGTGGATTTGAGGGCCCATAGAAATATTTTAGTAATATTGATTTTTCCATTCCCTAACCACAAGAAAATTTTACAACTTTTTGGTATATGTGTGTCTGCTTCTTCACTTATTTTTCATATATATTCTTATTCTTGTGGAATTGGGAAATAGGAACTAATTATTGACCAAAGATTTATATAATTTCTTCAGTTATCTAGTTAATTGTTTATTCCAAATACATGCTCTTATCCTAGGCCTTCCCTGGTATCATTTTATCAATATACAGTGATATTAAATTTGTAATTAGGGTAGTAGTTTATAGAGGCCATAATTTCTTCTTTTTATTCATCTGTAATTTTTTTGTGATTTCAGAGATTATTTGTTTCTTTCAGAAAACAATGTTTCTTTTACCATTGTTAAAGCAAAGTCATTTCTCTTAATTTAGTTTTCTCATACCTAATCTTTTCCACAGTTCTTTGGCAAGCATACAGTCATTCTACAGACTTATTGATGTGGTATCAATCTAAATGAGTGTGTTCTTAAGATCAATCTATATATTTTTAAGTCTAAATGTATTGTTCTCTACACTTAACTAATATCATTTTAATGACATGTTGGAAAGGAATAGAGATCTCCTCTGAAATACATTTGTGTAGACATAAATGTCCCCTTATCATCACTACTTAAATATCAAGTTAATTGTTTAAACTTAACAGATCCAAGTGTTAAAGCTTGATTTTTATACCATATTTATTATCTGTATGCAATATTGTTCTGGATGTTAAAGGGTGTGCTATCTCTTTGTATTTAAAGAAAATTAAAAGGGAAATGATTTATTCCCATATACCATCCAATGAATGTTTTTGTTTCTATATGTTACATATAAATAAATTTTTTTATATTTTTTAAATTTATTTATTTATTAAGGATTTCTGCCTCATCCCCGCAACCGCTTCCCATTTCCCTCCCCCTCCCCCGATCAAGTCCCCCTTCCTCATCTGATCGAAGAGCAATCAGGGTTCCCTGACCTGCGGGAAGCCCAAGGACTGCCCACCTCTATCCAGGTCTCCTAAGGTGAGCATCCAAACTGCCTAGGCTCCCACAAAGCCAGTACGTGCAGTAGGATCAAAAACCCACTGCAATTGTTCTTGAATTCTCAGTATTCCTCATTGTCCGCTATGTTCAGCTAGTCCGGATTTATCCCATGCTTTTTTATGTATTTATATATAATATAGTAAAATTAAAAGGAAATTTTAAAAATCTGGGAAGATTTTTAAATATATAAATTCTTTCTAGATTTTGAAAACTATGCTTTTTATTTCTATGATTTTAAATAAAACTTTTGAATTCTTGGAGTTACTGTATTCTGTTGTGCTTTTTCTTTCAAAGCATCATTTTCCTGTATTACTCATGCTAGTTATGAGTGCTGCTCCTTCTGCTTCAGCTTTCCAAGGACAGCGTCACATTTGACTAAACAGCGTTCTGTTTATTAGACTACCCTCTCATATTCCTTTCATATTCTCAATCAATACCAGAACTATTTTATTTGAATTCCATTGCATCTTTTTACTAATCTGCTACTATCATTTCTTTCATTCAAAAGTAAAGTCAACACCTTTCTAATGATGTAATGTCTGAGTAGAATGAGACTTCTCAATTAATGTATCACATCCGTCCTATGTTCCCCTCATCCATTATAGATGACCACATTATTCATTGCTGAAGATATTTATTGTTATAGTCTTGTCTTTCTTGACACACTATGTCTGAATCTCTTGGAAAATTTCCCTATGTTCTTCAGTATTTCCTGTAGACTACTTATTCCAACTCCTCACCAGACTCTATATGTTGATGTTCCAAGCTTCCGTGTGATTTAAAAGGAGACTGGGATATAAGGGAAGTAAGTAACTGAAGGCAAAAAGAAGATTCCCAATCTCATCAAACTTGTACCCTTTGTAGAAGAAGATACAAAGGGAGTTCTCGCTTAACCACATGAAGGTAATATGAGAAGGTAGAAGTCTATGGATTGGACAGTTATCCCTTAACAGAATTGGTTATACATGTACCTTGATCTTGCACATCAATTTTCCAGATGTATAAGATAATTATTTTTGGTTGTTTAAGCCATCCAGATTAGAGTATGTGTTATTGATGTATGGACTGATTAATACACCTATGCAAAATTTTAACTCCTTAGATTGCTTCTCAAATGTTCCCTTTCATTCTAAAGCTTCCAATAAAATCTACTGTGCCACTTCATTTACTGGTTATCTAGCCTATATAATAGCATATTAGTAATTACACAAAGTATAAATGCAATAGTATATATAATTATTAAGTATGTCCTCAAAATCCCACTGTAGCCATTCTTCCATACATAGTTGACTAACTATATAAGGTTCTTTGTGATATTGTGACTGGTGTGCAATATTAAATGCATGGCTTCTGGAAATTCTCAGATGAGATATTTGAGGTAGTGCTGATGACAAATAATTAGAATCACGAAAGGCAAAACTTTGTATAGAGGAGGATAATTATACCTGAAACAAATACAGTATGTCCTTTAATTACCTGACAGATTGCAAAGTTTATCAAGCAAAATTCTAAAAAGCATTGAGGCTTACAGGCAGCAATTACACAGAGAACTTCATCATTGAAACACAGTTGTTTTGAGTTTATGAACTTTGACTTATTATCAGAAGTCAGTCATGAGCTAAATTGTATGACCTTGTAATTGCCCAGGCGTCTTCCTTGAAATCATAGTTCCTTCAAAGACCCCGTCATTATGGCAAGCTTTATCTCAATAATAAAATGTCTGATGACATAAAATAGGAACAGATTATGATTGTCTGTACTTCATTCCTTAATAGTGAAATGCCATTTGCGTTATCAGAAATATACAAAAAATGACTTCACTGCTTTCATTTTTGCCTTGTCAGTGCTGCTGCTATCATGGTGTGGTAAAAGAAGACACTCTGCACTACTGTGAATTCAAACTGATGGAGACACTCTAGGATACATCAGTGTGGAGTTTCCTCAAAATATAGAAATAAGTATACTTTGTGATCTAGCTAAACTAGTTGAAAGTACACCAAGGGGAAATATCCTATTGCCAAGATGCTTGATGATACAAGGTCATCGCTGATGTATTTATTCACAATAGCAGGAAATGGAAACTCCGTAGATGCCTACCACTGGAGAATGGATAATAAAACTGTAATAAAATTGCATAATGAAATTTCATTCTGCTCGAAAAAAGTGAGAAATAAGATATCTGCCAGTAAATTGTTAGAATTGGAAAACATTTTACTGAGAGAGTAAATACAGACTCAGAAAGACAAGCATCTCATGTTCTTTGTTGTTTGCAGGCAGTAGTTTGGAATCTGTAGACATGCATGCCTAAATTGGGGTATGACTGAATTCAGGAAACTAGTAAAGGAACATTCCATAGTGATTTCAAGGGATGGAAAGGAGCATATTGGTGATGTGAAAGGGGAATGGGTAGTAACAGAGTGAAGAGAATTAAATGAGGATGGAACTAATAGGTCAGGGTTGTTGAAAAGAAGAGTATAGGCAGGGATGACTAACACTAAAACATTTTGAAAGGTCTCTATGGCAGCCTATACTCCCTAAAATATATGCAGATACATATATAAGAAGAGTTTAAATGGAGTTACCTATAACAGATGGTTAGTGCCTTCCTCATCTAAATATCATATGAATCAAATAAAAAGGCTCAGTGCCAATAATGGGTTATCTATTTTGAAATATTTGGCATTGAATTTCCAAATACCTCCAACTATTGAATTTCATTGCTTCTCTTAGTTGTCTCCCAGAACACAATGGCAAAATTCTATCACTAAATATACTACACACTTTTGTCATAGAAATTGGACAAATCGTTCCAGTACTGGCCTGAGCACGTCATCTCTCCTGGCAAGTTTTCATGGTGCTGAAAGGTGCTTTGACCATTACTGGGGAGAAGAGTGCTCAACATTCTTACCTGACTGTGAGTTTTGTGAGTTAAATAATGAATAGCCTGTAAAGAGGTACATGATGGCTCAATAGAAGCATGAATGTTATGGGAGTAGCCATACTCTATCTGCTTGGATGAGAGTCCTGCTTCACAAGTTGTAACTCATGCCAAAAATGTTAAGGAGTATAAGAAGCCATGATGAAGGAGACCATAGAGTTCAGAAGACCACATATTACTATTGGTCTTCTAAACAGACACAGTAGCAAATCAACTCCTAAAGGATTATCATTAGTCTCATAGATTAGGACATCCCCCAACCCTCACCAGAGAAGCTTCTTTTTCTAGTAGCTGGCAATAAACAGAGAGACTCACACTGCTAAACATATAGAGAATAAAGAAGTTTGATTTGTTTGATCATAAATGCAACACTTAAATAGTCTTTCCAAAGACATGGATCACTGAGGAAAGAGCGCAGAGAAGGTTTTAAGAGACAGATGCAATGGTTGCCTGCAAATAAATGGTGTTTGCCAGCTACAAGCAGGCAGTTGCCTGTATGAGTTTAGAGTAGTTGGGATAGTTTTCATAAATCCTTTGTGAAATCAAGCAAGACAAAATCCTAGAATGGAAAAGGAAAGTCGTCACAAGGTCCCACCCCAAGGTGAGAAGCTTTTGGTAAATAGTGGCTTCTAGAGTTCAGGAAGTCAGCTGTCTTCAAGGGTATTGTCTTTGAATGACTCCCCATGATTAAGAAGAGAGTCCTTCACACGTGCATAAACTCTAAACACTATTTCTACTCTAGGTTAAAAACCAAGAATATATGAAATTGTGGGATAACATTGTGGGAAGAGTAAGAAGGAATTGGAGGTGAGGGAATGGAGGATGGACTTGATTAAAAGATGTGATATTTTTATAGGAAATTCTCAAACAATAAAAATTGAGGTAAAAACAGCAATAAAGTTTGTTAAAATGCAGTAGAGCTAAATATTCAAGAATTTTAAAGGAAAACAAATACATGAGATAAGATGAATATAACAATATGTATTTAAGTGTAACTAAAGTGTTTTATATTTAATTATTGTTTATTTCAGGTGTACTGGATTGATTGGTCATAACAGTTTGTTTTCACTATTGCTCCAGGCATGCAATATGATGTGAATATTAATATGTAACCTATATGTTTATTTACCTATAAACCTGCAAATCAATAGGTGCACAAAAAGGCTGAGCACTTACTAGCATCTAAGTAGTTGCCGTCCTCTCCAGTAGAAGTCTTGTACACTTCTGCGAACACAGCCAGATTGTTAAATACTTTAGTCATGGTTTTGACAGTACAGTTTTGACATGTTTGAAATATATTTCTCACTTTCATATACGAATGTTGTAAAAGTTGTTAACTATGATATCATTGCCTATGTGGCTGAGACATATATATTTTTTGAGTTATCTATTATTTATTCACAATTTAACATATTTTAGTCAGTAGTCATTTTGTAACTTGCTAAATGTATATTTACATATTTTATTATTATTATACTTAGTTTTCTTAGGAGCATTTAAATGTATAGTTTTAGATCTAAAGAAAAATTGCCAATAACTTTTCTTATATATTCTTTCTACCACGTCGATAACAATCTCAAACAGCTTCCATTATTCACATTGTACATTGGTGATGCTTGTGTTAGTCGCTAGTAATGTGATGAATACTTGCATGTTTCGAATAAAGCACCTATTTTATTTGCACTGCATTTTCTACCTTTTATCTTTTTTTCAAGATCATCTTATGTTCATTACCATATCCTCTTTGCTGTAACCTTTTATCAGATCTCGGTATTTTTTTTCCTCTGTCTATGGTTTTCCAGAGAGTTTATTGATGAAAGTATACTTCAGAATCTTTCTCAGCTTAAGTGTGGGTGAAATATTGTCTTTTTAAACTTATTTTCATAATGAGTTGGTATTTATATGTGATGGTGAGAAGGTCTATAGAGTTAAAAGTTTATATCCATCACCTCATGCTTAGTGTACGATCAATCAACCCAGCTAGGTTTATTTAATGTTCTTGAGACAAGGTACTTTAAAAGGAACAGAAATTAATTTTCTCGGAGATCAGAAAGTCCCCAAGGTCCATGTACTGGCATTATGTGAGGGTCTTCCTGCAGGGTCAACCCATTACCAAAGAAAGAGCACAAAAGCAAGGAACATAAGAAAGCAAATATACTCTCAAAGGTCTCTTTGCCATAATTAATATGTGTATGAAAGAGATTCTTGTACTGCTAAAACATTCACATTAGACTTGTCTCGAAAACACAAATTTGATGAAAGTATTTAAATAATAACTGTTATGTATAATTGTCAGAATTAACTTTGAGAAACAGAATGATATTAAATAACATCTCTATGCACTATATAGAAATCTTTATTTAGGAGATTTGCTTATTTTTCTTTGCCTGTAGTTTCAATGAACCTCCTTCAAATTTCACTGTTGAACCTTAATGAAATTATGAGCAAGGTCCCTCAGAATATAATGGGATGAAAAAATTTTGTCCTCATGGCTTTGATGGATATTATAAGGACTTTGCATAGCATGTAGCAATACTGCACATCTGAGTCATGCTACATAAGAGATAGTATTTATCTTATCTTTAGGACATAAAAGCTAGGTGCCATTTGGGAAACAGAGACTATTTTTACCAGACAATGAACATTATAGTAATTCAAAATGAACTTTCTAGAATTCAAATATGTAAGAAAATAAATTTATGTTTATTCAGTATGTGGAATTCTATCATAATGTTTAATCTGCACACTAGACTGGTGAATGATAGAATTTATTTCTGTGTTTTCCTACTTTAGAATTCTATGTTGAAAATTTACCATTGATATTTCTGAGTGTATTTTAGAATATTTTTGCTTGTTAAGTGTTCAATTGCCAAACGAACTTTAAAGTGGAGAACTACTTTGTGTAGTTGGTGACTATAAAATTTGAGTTTGGAGAAATTCTCATTGATCTTCAAATATTTGAGACAAAGCCTGGTGAATCATTACAGCCCAAAGACATAATGTGGCATCCTAAAGTTGTTTTTTAAACTATTTAGCCAGCTGGTACTTCTTCACATGTTATTATTGGGTAAAGTGTGTGATGTGGGCGGGACAAGAGTGTTAAGATGAGGTGGTGAAGAGCACAAAGACTAGAGTTCAGAACTTCAGGCAATACTATATATACCTTGTCTCAAAGAATATGTCAAAAAGTATCCTTCCTTGACCAGACTCAAATAATATAGACTCCTCCATATCATATTATAATAGATGATTATGACTTCTTTCTGAATATTTAAATAATTACCGCAATTTTTTTTGTTACAAAACACCAATTTCCATTACTATACTATAAACATTAAATAAATCAAGGGCATATCTTCCATAGAGTATAGTTTTGCCATCTGTATGATACTTTGCAGAGCTTAATTAAATGCTTTTTCACTAATGATCATACCTTGTTGTTTTATTCATTAGGGATGATTTTTGATTTAGGCTTTGGCTCTGTCCTAAACTGATTCCAACGTGTGACATTGTTTATTCTTCTACACAAAGTCATGTGAGAGAAGGGAGGAAGGAAGGGGAACGAAGAAAAATGTATAGTTCAATAAAGGCAATTTAAAAACAATAAAAAAGGAATATAGGTTGATTCTGTTTTGTAGTTTCTGTAAACAAAGCAAAAATAAGCATGAATGGAAAAAAAATATAGAGTGGAAAGATTCCCAAGGTCACATGTTTTCAAGTCATTTCTGGAACATACTGGGCATACCTGTAATACTAACATCTTGTTGGATGAAACAGAAAGACCACACTTTCAAGTCAACCTGGAGCACATTATGAGATCCTGTTTCAAAAACGGGGAATAAAAGAAGTATAATTCTTGAAAATGTGTCTTCCTTATACACTCATTAGCAGAAGACAGCTTTATCTAATTTTATGCATTTATATGTTATTTTTACATTTACATGGTTATACATTTATCAGGGAAGAAGGCACTTAAAGTTGACTTGTTATACAAGTGTATCCAGCAAGTGCAAAGAGAAGTTAAAATAAACTGGTGATAAACTTAAGCCACATACAGGAAATTTATCATTTCCTAGCAGTCTCCTTGCGCAGGCTGATAAATGGCATTGTTTTTGCATCGGAGGCCCTTTTCAAAATGATAAACTTTTTGAAACAAACCCAATTCCATGATAAAGAGATTTGGGCAGGAATGAGAAGCAGTTGCCTAGTTAGAGTGTTGTGCAGCAGTGTTTGATGAATGAAAAGCATCTCGGCTGTGGCAGGGTGCCAGGAAGTAGACGCATAAATGCTTTTGGCTGAAGGAAAGTGTAGTTGATCTGACATCCTGAGAGTACTGTGTGTTGCAGTATGGCAAGCAGACCTTAGGAAGCCGCAACAAAGCTGAAGCTTTGTTTGTTTCTTATTTGCCTGAGCACTTATCCTATACCGATGCCAATTGGAATAACTTCCTTAGAAAAGCAATCAGCAGATGTTGAAGTGAAATAAAAAAGGAGTGTAAGATTAACATCTTCCGTTCCTGCCTTGAGCCAGCAGACTCGTCAGCATCACTGTATCATACTGACAATATGGAAAGAGGTCCACATGAGTTGTATGGACTACAGATGTGGCACACTGCATGGTATACAATTTGGTTATTTGGAAGAAATCACTCTAAAGAGAAACTATGCTTTAAACACATGTATCCCCTCCACGTATGCACGCATACATGCACACACACACAAAAGTACATATATACACAGAGAGAGACATACACACATTCATGAACACACAGACATACACAATCTCTCAAAATGTTTATGCTATCAGTTTGTTTATTTTCATAGAATATTATAATCATTTATACCATATGTCTTTGCTTGCCATTTTTTTTTCAAGTGCGTTTCTTCATGCCTCTCAGGCAGACTTATCTTTCTCTGGAAGTTTTTTAGGTATTTAAATTCTATTTTGAAAATATGTCTGACCAGTTCTTCTTATGGAGTGACTGTGCATCCCTACATTCCCTGAATGTGTGTTGTTTAAGTTAGACGTGAAAAGGAAAATAGATTTAACACTTGTTTTTTAATTCATTTGCCACCACTTTATTTCTGCATTTTGTTTCTCCCTGTGGCACAGACATGTAAAACCATTCTCCATAATTACCCATTAAATAGAAAACTTATGCTTAACCCTGTGTTTTGCTATAAATTGAACACTGTAATTATTATCAATACATTAGGGATCCCATCTAAAGCGTAATGACTCTAAAAGCCTCATACTATGGGAGCTATGGATTCTTTCTGAAAGAATTGTTGACATATGCATTAACTGAAATACTTGAATAGTATACATCAGCATAAAGTTTAGGGTAATGAGATCTAATACTTTTAGTCATGAAATGATATTTTAAAGTAAACAATTTAACAAGAAATTGACTTTTGACCCAACATAGATTTTTCTGAAACTGAATAAATAGAAACATGTTTTCTATTGTTTATAGAGTATCTTCTTATTTTCATGTGAAAATAATAGTTATTATTAAATTGAAATAAAAGAGATGATGAATTGCCACAGGAAACAGAATGTAACTACTAACAAAGATATCTTAATTGAAGGATTTATATACAAGGCACAGGTGTAGCATGAAAAGCAGGCATGTATGTCATAATCATTTTAATGAGTGTTTGAATCCTTACTCTGTCACAAAAAGTTACGAGAACAGCTTAAATTATAATGCTTTGTATCTTCTTTGGTATTGCTTTATATATACATTGAAGGGATGAACCAGCTCTTGTCTAGGTTACTGTATTTATTTAGATATCTAGGTGATTTTAATTATGTGTGAATTACCAGAACAAAACACTTAATAAGGAAAGACCTAAAAGGAAATTAGCATGCTGATGTTCTTTGTTCCCCCATGCTATCTTCTGTCATGCTGTCCTCCTATCATTCTATTCTCCCCCATGTTATCTTCCTCCATCCCAAAGTTATCTTTGCTCTTCTGCAGTTTTTAATATAGGCAATGCTTCCTTTCCGTCAAAGCTTATTTTATAATACCCTTCCTCATAAAACAATCTTACCCTTCCATTAAACATGACTTTTGCTCCTCTCCCTTTTTTCTATCTCTTAACATGGTACCAGATAAATTGCATAATATTTTTGCAATAAGAGAATAGAGTAAGCCGGGCAGTGGTGACGCACGCCTTTATTCCCAGAACTTGGGAGGCAGAGGCAGGCGGATCTCTGTGAGTTCGAGACCAGCCTGGTCTACAAGAGCTAGTTCCAGGACAGGCTCCAAAACCACAAAGAAACCCTGTCTCGGAAAAAAAAAAAAAGAAAGAGAATAGAGTATATTGTAGACAAAATTGAAACAATTGTTTATATTTAACTGTTACATTCCAATTGTTATTAATCAATTATTCTTTTATGTGCATCTATCTCTATATGTACCATTCATGTATCTGTTATCTTACTGTCTATTAAATGTTGATGATATAAACTACACATTCTTTTAGGCATTCTTGTAATTTTACATAGTTATGGTGAATATATATATATATATATATATATATATATATATATATATATATATTTGTTCCTGTATGTCCAGTTGCACAAGTATGTGCTAGTGAAGAGCATAAGAGTGTGCATATACATGTGAAGACCAGAAAGTCACCCTAGAATACAGCCCACCATTGTTTTTTTTAATTATTAAAGATTTCTGCCTCCTCCCCGCCACCACCTCCATTTCCCTCCCCCTCCCCCAATCAACTCCTCCTCCCTCATCAGCCCAAAGAGCAGTCAGGGTTCCCTGCCCTGTGGGAAGTCCAAGGACCTCCCACCTCCTTCCAGGTCTAGTAAGGTGAGCATCCAAACAACCTAGGCTCCCACAAAGCCAGAATGTGCACTAGGATCAAAACCCAGTGCCATTGTTCTTGACTTCTCAGGAGTCCTTATTGTCTGCTATGTTCAGCGAGTCCGGTTTAATCCCATGCTTTTTCAGACCCAGTCCAGCTGGCCTTTGTGAGTTCCCGAGCTGGACCACCATTGTTTTTGAGACAAAATTCTTCACTGACTAGAGGAAGGTGACAAATTAAGTATAATGGCTAACAAAGCAAATGAGTGCCAGGGAATTGTCTGTTTCTTTTTCTCAGCTTTTGGATTACACAGCAGATTATTTGGTACATGTCACATCTTTGTTTCTTATTTTTTATTAGTATAGTTTCTAGGGATTGGACTTCTGTCCATATGCTTACAAAATAAGCACTTAGAGCTAATCTATTTCTCCTGCTCACTGTATTAGTTTAAATTAGTTAATTTATCTTCATTTTATACATAAAATCGGGAGACAACTAATAAAAACCAACTTCTCTCGCTAAAGATATATATGCATTTGCTATAGTGATATACACTGTTTGTGCAAACTGTGAGGTCCATTTGGAACAACTTCACTGAAAATAAACGTTAGAAGATATGATCATTAACCATAGCTGCTAAGCACATGGTTCTTTGTCCTTGAATTTATGGTTGTAACTATAATTGAACTAGAATAGCCTATGAGTATTTCTGATTAGTAGTTGGCCTAAGTATTCTATTTCATCCTTTGAGACTGTACACACTTTCCAGAGAACCTGATTGTTATTTAAACTATAATTTGTGATAATCATTGAAGTTATCTAGTAACATTGTACTATGTTTTCATTGCTAAATTATTTGTACAAGGACCATAATGATAAAACATGGCTAACTAATCAACATACAAAAGCAAGGGCAGAATTTTGTTGAGTGTCACAAACTAGTGCCTATGGATTTAATGCAAGGAAGCCAGGCACTTGTTTACATTCGATCCTAGGAATTATTCTTATTTAATTTCACTCGATCGTTAGGATGTTGGTTGGAAAGCACTTTGTAGAAAATGAGCTCATCACATTCTTAAAGAAACTGACACTAAGGATTTCTACTAAACATGAAGACAGTATGCAAAGGATTCCTTTTTTCTGCTTTGTTTTAAAATAATGCTTCAAAATTAATGAATTAAATCATTTTGCCATACTTTTTCTCCATTCAGCGCCTCCCAGTTACCCTTGCTCCAACACCCCCCATGCATCCCCAGTCTAAAGTTGATAGACCATTTTTCTTATATAAAGCCTGTTTCTCCGTGTGTGTGTATGTGTGTATGTACATGCATACATATATAAATAGAACCTGATGGGTCATTTTTTATTGTTTGTGTATAATAGTTTCAGGTTTGACCACTCTGCAAACAAGAAAGTCATTCCTGAGAGAAGCTAATTCTCATCCCAGTAGGCATTGGTTGCCTCTAGTTCTTTGTCTGGAGTTGAGATCCTATGAAAGCTATTGCTTTTTGTTTGTTTGCTTGCTTTTTTTATTTACTTACTTTTTTATTTATTTTAGTTTTGGCAACCCAACAACAGTTTCCCCTTCCTCTTCTCCTCCCAGTCTCCCATCCTTACTCCCTTCTCCCCTCCTCCAACCACTCCTCCTCCTCTGCTTCTCTTCTGGGAAGAGCAAAGCTCTAATGGATACCAACCAGTCGTGGTATATCAAGTTGCAGTGAGACTAAGTACTTTTTTTTGTATTAAGACTAGATCACAAAACACATTATAAGAAAGGGGCCCAAAAGATGGCAAAAGAATCAGAGGCAGCTCCTGCTCCCACTGTTATAAGTCCCACAGGAAGACCAACCTATACTACTGTAACATTTATACAGAGTACCTAGGTCAGTTCCATACAGGCTTCCTGGTTATCGGTTCAGTCTCTGTGAGCTCCTATGTGCCAAAGTAGTTAATTTTGTGGATTTTCTAGCTATTTCTATATTTCTAACAGCAATCTCAGAAAAGCATTTTAAAGGAGAAAGTGTTGCTTGTCTCAGAATTTCAGCACTTTCAGATGATTCTCAGCTCTTGTCTTTGTTGTGATTCTGAGGGGAGCTGTATGATCACAGTGGTGCTACATGCAGTAGATAGTATTTGACTACAGAGCCCTAGGAAACGCGCGTGCACACACACACACAAACACATACAAACACACACATACACACACATATACACAGAGAAAGAGAGAGTACAACGATGAGATAAAGCTTTCAAATGTATACCCACCGTGACACAGTTCCTTCAACTATACCCCACAATTCAGTCTTTACCGCCTCCCAGTACGAATCCAAAAATGCATGCCTACTTCGACTATGTCATAGCCAGCAGATGCTATTAGTTCTATGACATTTCTCTCCTGAACATGGTGTTAGGATTCAAAGCTTCAAGTCAAGAGCCTTGGGGGATATTTCATATACAGACACAATAGCTAGGATTCAGATATACTTCTAAGCAAGATTGACTGGCCATGGGGACTGTAGGCCATGACTGCAACTCTCATTAGAATCTGTAATACAGGAGGGGATATGCATTTGGATCAGTCGATTGTGCCAAAATGAATGCTATTTCTAGTGCAAGTGAACTTCTCGATTCCATTGAAAGATGATAAGAACAGAGAATTAGAATTGGGAAAATTTTTTCTTCGCTTGAACAAACTAACTTTTTTGCTTCCAGTCATCGTTGACATTCCTACTCAGAGTGGAATTTATCTTAAGTCACCTGGTGCTCAGTACATTGGATATGAAATTGAACTGTATTATTATTATTATTATTTCTCTAGTTGACAAACAGAAGCTTACATATTTTATGAGCTTTCATGACCATATGAGCCAAGATCTTCAAATGAATCCCTTTTTCTTTGTTACTACTGATTATATTTTTCAGAAGAACGCTAAATAAAGCCTAAAAAGCAGATTGTCCAAAGATTTTCACCAGGAAGAGGACGCATAATTATGTTCAAGGGAATTGTGCCAATAGGTGTTTCATCTCGACCATACAAAGTTTAGAAAGGAGCACGCCATTTGTTTCTGTGTCTTGAACTCTAAACACACTCTAAAATGTAACTTCAGCACTAAAGGTTCCCGAAAATCCAAGAAAATCCTTTTCAGCTGCCTATTTTACTGACCATACATAATTAGCACTTCAGAATTAACACCCTCACTCTTACTCTCTCACACTGAAGTGTGAAGTCTCTAAATTCAAGGATCATTTCCCTCACATTTAGCAACTTTCTTGTCTCTTCAGGAATTTAATAGATCTTAATGAAAGAAAACCAAAGGGGAACTGCCCAAATGTCAGATGGAGAACTTCTCAAAATCCATCCAGTGTCAAAACAAAGAGTTGAATTTAACAAATTCAGTTCCAAACTAATTTGACTCAAAAATGTTTAATTATATGAATGTTAAGTAGGTTTTTATTAATATTCACCTAAATTTAAAATGTTGGGAACTATAACTGAATATTCCCAGTGATATTATTGATGATGCATCTGCCAATACTACACATTTCCTTTCGATTTCTTCAGGCTACTTCCTTTCTAACCCTAATTTTCTATTTAATTGCCATTCTGTTAAGAAACTCTACTTTCATACCAAAGTGAAACTTTATTGACAGTCTTTTTTATTTTCATTGTTTTTCCCACATGTATATGTTGTGAGTGTACGTATATGTGTGTATCTGTGTGTTTGTGTGCACATTTGTAGCGGTGTTTATGCATATGCACATATATGCTTGTGGAGGTTTGAGGGATGTCAAGAATCTTCCTTGATTTTTCCTCTACATTGTTCTTTGAGGTAGGCTTTTTCATTTGTCGCTAGAACTTTCCTATATGGCTAGTTTGACTAGACAGTTTGCCCCAGGGTCTCCCCTTATTCTTTAATTTCAGAGGATAGACTTGTCCTCTTGGCATCTGTATAGGTTCTAGGGTTCCAAACCCTGTCCTCTGACTTGGGCTACAAGTGCTTAACATTTCCCCATTACAAATAACACAGATTCTCCCAAAAGAAAATGTTTCCTGCATAAAATACTTTTCTTATTTTGTAAGTTTAAGTGTATCTTTTTGTCATTTGATTGAATCTTCATATTGACTTCCAATATTAGAAAGTGATTGACAGGTTGAACACCCTGTACCTGGACATGAAAAATGATGGTTATTCGCAGCATGGGTAAATTAGTGATTGTTTAGAGATAGCACAGTCAAGTGCTGACTGTGTTGCTTTACTTCCCACCATAGACATAGGTTGTCTTGAAAACTCCCATAGCTCAGGTTCATGTCTGTAGTTATCCTATGCTTTACTTCTTTGAAAATCTCCAATTCAAATAAAAAGAATAACCAGAATGAGGACCACATAGCACAAAACTTGCAGCTATGTTGCCCCTTCCATCCTCTTCCAGGCTCATGGTTCATGTTTAGGATCACCATTGTCCTGTATGTTTTATAATGGCCCATTTGCTATGACACTCCTTTCTCCGTTGCCCTTGAACCAATCCTTTGTACATTATCCAGTTTTTCAGTTAGTGACAATTTTCTCTACAACGTATTATTATTTTCATTTTATCTTGTTTTCTGCTGACTGTTTTTATTAGCAGCTGAAAACATTAGGGGTGAGACATCTTCTTGTGTGCAGTGCCCAATGTGAGCTTGAATAAATAATAGGGACTCAATAAACACTATGTTGAATGTATTGATAAAACCATGAATGTATGAATAAATACACAAATTATCTGTAAATTTAAATATCATGTATGCCTTTTCATTAAAACAGAACAGTGTATGACTATACAGTGCCTCATTCATGAAACCGTATGAAACTGCTGTTGTTGAAAGAACAATATAAACTTCATAATGGCATATGCTGCCTGCAGTTTATTTGGCTTTGTTTTATTTTTAAAAAATCATTCACAAATTAAAGTCATTCTTCATAAACTAAAAGTATACAAAACTGTCAAAATGTGTGTCCTAAAATAAATTTAGTGTATTTAAAATTAGTGTCTTACTATGTGTTCTTGTTAGAGTGGTGGACTCTCAAGGGATGATGCCAAAAAACAGACATTTTTCACCGAATGACAAGCTTTTAAAACATTAAAGGACTGTAGTAATACTGGATTTTCCCAACTTGAGTGGGCTGGCTAACTGTAGGGAATTAGAAATTCAAGGAACAGCCTAATAGTTTTAGCTTGACCTGGATATTGATTTCATTAGTTACCAAAACATTCCACAAATCCTTAAAAGCTTTGTTTTGCCACATTAACAGTTTTGATTTTAATGGACCTTTCATTTATCTCCCCATGAATGATTCCATGACTTCATCAGAAGCCACAGTGGATGTGACATGTATCCTGATTTAACAGTCACAAATACTTGTAGATGTAGCTTTATATCCTTTCTCTGAAAGGCTGAACTACACCGTGGAAAAAATTAATCAAGATGTGCTCTCAGTCCCTGTGAGTACAACCAGCACTAGAAGTATTGATAAAGTGAAAATGCCTAGATGGGGTAATTAAAATCCTGTAATATATTCTTTTCAAAAGCTACAGAAAATGGAAGATAAATCATTATGTTTTTAAAACCATAGAGCATAATTCTACATCTTAAAGTCATCATGTTGTTTTATATTATCCACTTCAAAAGTTATTTAGCAAGCCTCTTCTATTAATGGTGTTTTGTGTTGCTCTTTGTCATGGTCCTTGCAGAGACACTGCATTGACAGAGGGCTCTTGACTCAAAATCAGAAACTGATTGGAAGCAATTGTTTGCTGTGCAATTTGTCAAGAAAGTGTACTGAAGAGTAAAATTGCAACAATCATTTACATCGATGTCAGGGCATTTATGCGTATATTCTTAAGGAGTCGTTTTGAAGAATTACTTTTTCCAAAATCTCTGTAATCTTATTTCATGATTTTAGTAAAACTTAAGTGAATTAAATATTATCAATCACAATTAAGTGGCTGATAATCCCCAAATACCACATATATTTTATATTTTTATAGAAACCTTTCTCTGTGAGTAGATTCCTTTTAATTAATTAGATTTTTTTTAAAGTTGCAATCCAAGTCCCCATTCCCTCCACACACCCTCCCACCCCACCCCTATCTAATCCTCAAAGAGGGGAAGGTCCAACCCCCTTACAATATCTAGGCAGAGCAAGGTATACATTCAGAAGGAATAGGATTCCAAAAAGCCAGTACACGCAATAGGGATAAGTCCTGATGCCACTGCCAGTGGCCCCACAGTCTACCCCAGCCATGTCAACTGTCAAACACATTCAGAGGAACTAGTTTGGTCCTATGCTTGTTCCTTCCCAATCCAGCTAGAGTTGGTGAGCTCCCATTAGCTCAGGCAAATGTTTCAGTGGTGAACCCATCATGGTCTTGACTTCCTTGCTCATATTCTCATTCTTTTCACTCTTCAAATGGACTTTGGGAGCTCAGTCCAATGCTCCATGTGGGTCTATGCCTCTGCCTCTATCAGTTGCTGGATGAAGGCTCTATAGTGGTATTTAAGATAACCATCAGTCTGACTATAGGGCAAGTCTAGATTGGACCCCCTCTCCTCTATTGGCCAGGGTCTTAGGTGGGGTCATCCCTTTGGATTCCTGGGATTTTCTCTAGAACCAGGTTTCTGCTAACTCTATAATGAGTTCCTCACTCAAGATATCTCTCTCATTGCTCTCCTCTCTGTCCTGCCTCCATCTTGACCATTACATTCCTACAAGTTCTCCTTTCCCCTCCCCTCTTCCCTCTTCTTTTCCTGTTACCATCCCCTCTCTTACCACCACCGTGTTCCCAACACTGCTAGTCAATACTGGCCATTTCAAATTTCCAGGTGGGTCTATATATATTTTTCTTTGGATTCACTTTATTACTTAGCTTTTCTAGGATCATGAACTATAGGCTCAATGTTCTTTGTTTATAACTAGTATCCACTTATGAATAAGTACATACCATATTTGTCTTTTTTGGGTCTGGGTTATCTCACTCTTGATAGTGTTTTCCAATTCCACCATTTGCATGTAAAATTAAAGATGCCATTGTTTTTTACTGTTGAGTAGTACTATAATGTGTAAATGTCTCACATTTTCTTTATCCATTCTTCAATTGAGGACATCTAGGTTGTTTCTAGGTTCTGCCTATTATAAATAATGCTGCTATGAACATAGTTGAACAAGTACTTTTGTAATATGATTGAGCATCTTTTGAGTATATGCCGAAGAGTGGTATTGCTGGATCCTGGAGAAAGTTGATTCCCGATTTTCTGATAAACCATCATACTAATTTCCAAAGTGATTGTATAAGTTTGCATTCCCACCAGCAATGGATGAGTGTTCCCCTTACTCCACATCCTTTCCAACATAAGCTATCATTAGTGTTTTTGATTTTACCCATTCTGACAGGTGTAATATGGTATCTCAGAGTTGTTTTGATTTAAGGATGTTGAATATTTCCTTAAGTATCTTTTGGGCCATTTGAGAGTCTTCTGTTGAGAATTCTCCATTTATAGAGTTATTTGGAATTTTAATGTCTAATTTCTTGAGCTCTTTATATATTTTGGCATTCAATCCTTTGTCTGATGTGGTATTGATGAAAATCTTTTCCCATTCAGTAGGCTGCCTGCCTTTTTTGTCTTATTGACTGTGTCCTTTGATTTTCAGAAGCGTCTCAGTTTTAGGAGGTCCCATTTATTTATTTTTGCTCTTAGTGTCTGTGCTACTCCAGATATAGTTAAAAAGTGTTCTCCTGTGCTCATGCATTGAAGAGTACTTCCCACTTTTTCTTCTATCAGGTTCAGTGTGGTTGGATTTATATTAAGGTCTCTTAGTAGCAAATAATCAATGAAATAAATAGAACATTAAGCTGTTCTCTAAATACTTATGATCATACTCCTGAACTAATGCTACTCTTAACCATGGAAGTTGGTGAATGCAGATATTCATGAATGTGTAAAGATTTGAGACAGTGAGGGACAAGTGCATATCTGTAACCAAGATATTTGTACTCTCCTCTCTACTGATCAGGAGACATTGTAGAATTGGGATCAAAAGAAAGTGAAACTCAAACAGGAGTTTTGCCTTTGGGCAAAATACAGTCACTACAATCACAAACTCAAGGTAGCTAAACATGCTTGCACTGGGTCCACACAAAGGATATGGACTATCATGTTATTATTGTATACTAGGCTAGCCTAGGCATTTTAATTTATAAATTTAATATTTAGTCTTTTCTCCAAATACAGTTGATGTTTGTAGATTACCATTACTTGATCTTTTTATTATTGTTTTGTTGAGCTATAGTTTTTTCCAACTCCTCTTCTTTCCCTCTCTTCTTTCTACCCTGTCTCTGCCTCCCATACTCACAATTTACTCAGGGGATTTTGTCTTGTCCTCCTTCCTGTGTGAATTCATGTGTGTGCCTCTCAGGGTCCCCTTTGTTGTCTAGGTTCCCTGGGTTTGTGGATTGTAGACTGGTTATCTTTTGCTTTATGTATATTATCTACTTTTGATTAAGTAAATACTATATTTTTATTTCTGGGTATGGGTTTCCTAACTCAATATATTTTTTCTAGTTTTGCCCATTTGATTGCAAATTTTAAGATGTTGTTATTTTTTTACTGCAGAGTAGTATTCCACTCTGTAAAAGTACTACAATTTCCTTATCTATTCTTTGTTTGACAGGCATCTAGGCTGTTTCCAGGCTCTGGTTATTATGAATAAGGCTGGTATGAATATAGTTGAACAAGACTGAACTTTTTTCATCCTACAATTTGAAATTTCTCACTTTTAGGTTCAAACAATGGAAAATGTATACACCAGAACATCTACTTTGATTTGTGATATAGGATATGTGTGTGCTTCTTGTGTTCGCATGATTGTTTTTTTATGCATGTTTGTATGGAGGTGTTTGTAATACATAGAGGTCAAAAGATGTTGGATGTTCTGACTTATTGACTGCTGTGCATTCCTTTTGGAAAGGTTCTTTCATTGAAACCGTAGCCTGGAAGTCCATGCAATTCTGTTTTCAACCTCCTGCCTTGATAATGGGATTACAGTTCTAAACAGTTGTAAAGCCATTCTTGGTTGTTCCATTTGTTTGCTGGTTTGTTTGCTTTTAAATTAAAGTAGTTTGCTTTATCTCTTTGAGATTTTTATTTATGAATACTATGCATGCACCATTTCTACCCCTCTTACCCTCCCAAATCCTCCTCTGTAACTCCTTCTGAAATTCTTATTCTATAATTTTTAATGTGTGTGCATATATACACACAAATCCAAGTCAATCAATTTAGTATTGTTCCTATGTAAATTTGTTTAGGTCTGACCAATTGAAACTGTGTAATATATTAGAGAGCACATGACCAAAGATATCTGGTTCAAATTCTTTCTTTCTGAGCAACACTTCCTTGTCTGTAGTACTTCATCTAGTGATGAGATTGTGTAAAAATTTCCAATATCTATGCTAGTATGTCAACTAAACTTCTTATCATATCAACCTTGTTTATGCAACCAGATTGCTGATATTCAGTGTTTAATGTCTCCTGCCATATATATATATATATATATATATATATATATATATATATGACATGATACAGCAGCATAAATGTCTGTTCTTTAGTTCTTACTGTCCTTCCACCCTACTTCTGAGATTTTCTCTGAGCTTCAAGTGCAGAATTTTTGCTATAGATGGATCAGCTGGGGCTGGACACCCCACTGTAATAGTTCTTTGCAATTTGATCTGTTACAGCTTTCTGTAGTGTTGTGCAATAATATTGTTGTACACTGTGAAGATGTGTCATTCTTATTGGCTTAATAAAAAGCTGAATAGCCAATAGCTAGGATCTGGAAAGAAGCAGAGGAGAATTGTCAGCAAACACAGAGGAAGCAGGAAAGTAGCATGGGCAGTACATAGTAAAGATAATAAAGCCATGAGGTAGACAGTAAGTTAATAGAAATGAAAATTTCTAATGGGGTAATTTATAAGAGCTAGTTAGAAACAAGCCTAAGCCATTGGCAGTTTTCATAATTAAAAGTAAGTCTCCATGTGATTCTTTGAGTGCTTCCTGTGGGATAGAAAATGAACCCACACTGTGGTAGTCTCCATGTGTTACAAAGGAAGCTTTTTTGATGAAGAAAGATCTATTCTTATCTGCATATGTCAACACACCTGGCCTTTCACTTGGGTGCCAGGATCTAAATTTGGTGTTCTCCATTTGCTAGCAAGACTGTTACTTGCTGGTCCATTTTTTTTCCAGCCCAGGAGTTTATTTCATCTGCTAAAGCTGTAGCAGAAAATTTTTGTCAGAAGTCCCACATTGAGGGACATCTGTTTGGGTTCCACATTGGGATAACATATGTTGGGATCCAGCGCTGATGTGTTCATATGTTCCAGAGTAAGAGGGGAGCAGGGAGGATCTTGGACTTCCCATAGGGTAGAGAACACTGCTCCTTGGACTGAAGAGGGAGGGGGAGGGGGAGTAGGGGGAGGGGAAGAGGTGAAAATTTTCAATAAAAAAAGATATAATGACATAATAATGGCATTGATATTGGGAGTAACTAACCAACTTTTGATTGAACATAAGAGACTCTCCATGAGATGCAAAATATACCTGACACTGCTGAACTAGGACTGGCTGGGTCTGAACCCAAGCAGAAAGATATTACTATTATTCTGCTAAAGGAACATACAATAAAATTGCTCCTAATAACATATTACTATACCCAGAGAGAAAAGCATTACTTAGCCCAATTAGAGAAGATTCTTTGTCAATAGATGAGAGGACAGAACTAACTAAACAAAGATAAGGGAGTGAGGAACCTGGGAACACTCACACCTAAGTGGAATGACATTATCACACCTCCTACCTCAAGGTGAAGGGACATATGCAGAAGGTAAGGCAGAAAGACTGTAAGAGTCAGAGGTGATTGAAGGTTCTAAGGAAACAGTTTCTTTCAGATACAACAGGGTTGACAACACTACATAAAATTACAAAATAAGAACAAATTCAAACCAGATTCCCATGGAGTAGGGAATCTTAAAACAAAGTCTCATCAGAAAACAAGAAGCTATTTTCACCTGATACCTTATACAAAGGAGAGCAGTGCTTTCCGATGGAGAGACATTGAATGTATCAAATAAACTCTAGGACTGGCACTGTGCCTGAATATAGTAGTAGCCTTACTGATGTAGTAGCCTAACACAAAACAGAATCAATGTATTTGTATGCTTTTCATTTTTGCTTGGTTAGGCGCTTTCTGTTATATTCAATTATTTTGTCATCGTCATTTTTTGTTCATTTTTGTTTTGTTTTTGAGCAACAAAGAAAAAGTTAAGTCAGTTAGGTAGGAAGGTGGGAAGGACCTGGGATGATTTGAAGGAGGGTAAAGAGTATTATCAAAATGTTGCATAAAAATCTAAGTGATAATAAATTGTTTCAAGAAAATAAATAAATATTGAGTTATCCATGTTCTTCTTACTTTCATATCAAAATTATTTGTTTTGTCCACCAAAGAACTCCGTGTTGTTTACAGTTCCTTAATTAAAATTTTGGATCCTATAGAGTCTAAGAAATTTTGAAGGTTTATATTTTGCTAAAATTCCAAAATTTCTGAGTTCTATAAGTTTTATAAGCAACTGAAATGAGAAATGAGCTGTGGTAATGATTCCCAGCTCTGATTTTGATCCTTTCAGGGAGATAGATAATTTCTACTTAGTGAGTTTATGAAGGAGAGTGACACAGAGAGAGTAAGTTTGATTAAAAGAAAGATAGAAGTATTGCAACAATAATTATGTGCTTTTGGGAATATTTGTCTCTTAGTTTTATGTGAATTATTTTTTCCTCCACACTAACTTGGTATAAGAGAATCACTGCAACTCTTATGCTTCACCTTAGTATTATGGTTGAGCTGCTTCTTGGAGCTCCTGATTTGGACTTTGGTTTAAATCTGTAATCCCATCTACCATGACTCAAGGATTTTGTATCTGCGTGTTCCTTAATTTAGTTCAAATTGTTTCCCAATAGCCAGGAAGAATGGATTTTACTTTTGATTGCTTCTATTTGTGATGATTATTTATTATGAATTAATTTTATCCAGTTCACTCCCCTAATTACTCATTGTGAGTGAACTGCTTGACTTTATAAGTCATAAGGAAAATAGTTATAGCATTAGGGTATGTTTCCCTCAACTGTGTGACAAAAATCTCATGTAACAGCTTTAGGGAAAGTTTGAGATACATGATAACTAGAAAATGTGTTCAATTATCCAAGCTCATGATGTCTACTTCTGCTATAGAAATTAATAGTCTGAACAACAAAATTCCTCTTTGATTTTTAAATTAGCTTCCCAAATATCAAGGAGATGATAGTAAAATTTATCATAAATTCAACAATGCAATTGCATCATGTTCATTAATTTTTTTAATTGTGTGTTTAATGTGTGTTTTACTTTCTCTTCTGGTTATGATAAACTACCTCAAAAAATTTAAGGAGTAAAGTCTTATTAGCTCATAGTTCAAAGTCGCTATAATACCATCCATCATGACAGGGAAATCAGGGCATCGGTTAGTTAAGGAAGTTTGTCACATTGCATCCAATACCAAAAACAGAGAGCAATGGGTTAGTGATTGTATGTTTGTGGTTCCGCTTCCTTTCTTATCTTTCAATACAGTCCTTACTCAGGAAATGGGATCACCTACAGAGTGCAGGTTTTCCCACGCCAATTAAAATAATTCCTCATAGACAGTGTCAAAGCTCTCTTCTAAAGTTCATCTGGACTCTGTCTTTGAACATTTTCATTGTATTTAGTATTTCAAAGTTATTAGTAATCTGTGTTTGTGTTGGCTGTGTAAGTATACATGTCCTGCAGTGCATGCATATGTAGGTCAAAGGACAATTTGTGGATTCAGTTCTTTCTGTCTACCTTCATAGAAACTGAGCTGAAGTTTCCTGCTTATGTGGAAAGTGCTTTTACCTACTAAGATATCTCCCTGGTCCCAACACAACATATTTATATTAGAGAAATGTTATATTTTGTAAAATATAAACCATTTTAAGTAAATGTACCAATGTTAGACAAATCAATTGAGAACAGTGAAAGCATTCATTCATTCATTGTGCTTATGAGGTGCAGCCTCTTCTAGTTCCAAGATTCACTTGCTATGCTCAGTCCTACATCATTATTTGCTGGCTGCTTTTTGGAATTTTTAAGTGTACAATGGTAATATAATAACAAAATTAAATGAGCAAATAAATAGCATGTTAATTTCCTTTTATGTTTTGGGAAATACACTTATTCAAAACCGGGCTTTAATTTACAGCTTCATAGAACTTGAAAATAAACATAGTTCATTCTTAGGAGAGTTTACACTCATTTTCTAAGCAGTATTAAATCTTTAGTTTTTAAAGTTTTATTCAGTATTTGAGAACCTGAGAACTATAACCATACCAGTCAATATCTGCATCAGGGACAGAAATTTTTTAAAGATAAAGCTTATTGAGAGACTAAGAATAGATCTCAGCTATTAAGAGCTCTATCTTCTCTTTCAAAAGATGTGAGTTTGGTTCCTGCACACCAACTGGGTGATTCAAACAAAGCAACATGCACCTCCAGCTCCGAGAGATCCAACATTCTCTTCTGGACTTCAAAAACAGGCACTAGTTTATGTGTCCAATGTAAACATATGATATGGGAGTGTCATATATCAATCTGTTGATTTCATTGGTTAAGCAATAAAGAAATTGCTTGGCCCTATGGGTGGAGTAAACAGAACAAAATGCTGGGAGGAAGAGGAAGTGAGGTCAGTCTCGACAGCTTTCCTCTCCGGAGCAGACGCCTGAGAGAGACACCATGCCCGGCTCCCGGGATGAAGCTCCGACCCAGGATGGACATAGGCTAGAATCTTCCCGGTAAGCGCACCTTGGGGTGCTACACACAGATGATTAGAAATGGGCTAAATTAATATGTGAGAATTAGCCTAGAAGAGAATGGGCCAAGCAGTGTTTAAATGAATACAGTTTGTGTGTTGTTATTTCGGAGCATAAGCTAGCCAGGCTGCCGGGGTGCTGGGGATGCAGCCCCGCCGCACATATTACTACAAACATACAAAATCACACTGGAATATATAATTAAAAATAAATATAAGAGGTCTCCTGGTTAGTTTTATTAATATGAGTATCTGCACTACAAAAGGAAAGTTATACAAACTGTCACAAATAAGCATTTGTCAGAGGATAGGAAAAATAAAAAGAGCAGTCATTTCCTTAAACTTAGCGGATTCCTGGCTGTCTCCACTTCTCTCCTGGTAGCACTTGGAATATTTCCAAGAGGACAGTCAGCAAGCAGGCTGCATCCCAAAGTGGGCGAAGGACAGAAGATCAACAGGCGGAAAGCTGCATACATTTACCCACCTAGAATTTTGTAAAGGTGTAACCCCAGCTAAGATTAACTGATAAATGTGATAAATGGCCAAAGAGTTAACAGTAGTCTTATTACTTCTGTATGTAAAATAAAGTTGAGATACAAAGAACACATAATATTCTATACAATATAAATCAAGTAAAATCTGAAAACAATGAAAATGACTCAACAATCTATCAAAAATGAAGTTTAGTTAAATGAGTGTTTCAGAGTAAATTGATAGTTATCAGATCATTTTATTAGTAAGGAAGATTCGGATAAAACTGCATAAAAATTGAAGTTTGTCGTACAATTATTTGTGACCTTTTCATGCCTCCAGTCAGGCGAAGATCTTTATGACACAAAAACACTGATAAGAGAATATTGTAATTTCAACTTCATCATGTTGCTAATTTCCTGAATCTCTATTAAGGAAAAGACAAGGTAGAGTTCATAAAAGGAAATATACACACATCTGACAATAAAATTGTCTCCAGAGAATAATAAATTCATAAAGCTCTGTAATGAGTAAAACATCAAAATAACAGACAATATTTGAACAGACGTTTCATTAAGAGAATTTTTTAAAAAAAATCTATTAATTCATGAATTGAGGCTCCAAATGTTATTTATTATAATAAGACATATTGGATTCTTAAGGATGCACCAATAATACCAGCTATAGTGCCTAAAGTATAAATTAAGGTTGTGATTTCAATGAAAATGGCCTGTTAGATTCATAAGTAGTGGTGTTATTAGGAGATATGGCCTTGCTATTGTGGGTGTGGCCTCATTCATGAAGTGTATCACTGGTTGTGGGCTGTGAAGTTTCAAATGATCAAGCCAAGTGCATTTGCTTGTAGCTTGGAGCCTGTCCTGGAACGCTCTCTCAACCAGAATGGCCAAGGATTCACAAAGATACTCCTGTCTCTGCCTTCTGAGTGCTGGAATTTAAGTCATGCACTACCACTGCCAGGCTTTGTTTTTCTTTTTCTTTTTCTTTTTTTTCTTTTTAAGCTTTAGTTATTTAATATGGACATAGTGTTTTGTCGCTCGTATGTCTACTCACCAGAAGAGGGCACCATATCTCATTATAGATGTTTATGAGCCACAACTTGGTTGCTGGGAGTTGAACTCAGGACATTTGAAAGAGCAGCCAGCAGTCAGTAATCTTACCTCAGAGTCATCTCTCCAGTTCCCTCAAAATTTTTTTGTATTTCCTAACTAACTATAAATAATGATAATCTTATCCACATTAATACTCTTAAATTAAACAAAGGGGAATTTCTACTGGTTTTGTAGAAGGAGAAACGCATACTTCTCTTCCACAAAACATGTTCTTTTATTTTTTTAATGGTAATAACAGCAAAAGATTCTGATCACAAATTCCAGGTACCTGTTTATTGTATGAAATGATAAAATTCTTCAAGTTACAGAAAAAGGAAAAAAATTAATGAAGCCAGATCTTTTCTTGATTTATTCAAAGGTATCTAGAACACCAGAACTGAAAAGTATTAAAACATACACTTCAAAAGCACTCAAATAATAACTGAACTAACACTGAATAAATTTATAAGAACATTTTATACAATATATCTATTGGACTTTGGTGGATTTGATTGCAAAATACATTGTACATTGTGGTTTCATGAAGATAATGGTTTTTAGATTTATTTTTGTATGTCATTATTGACTCTTATTATGAGGAATATGCTAGTCTCATAAGATATAACTAGGACTATTTTTGTTTTGTTATATTAAAGATATAAATATTCAGTTACATAATATATTCACTATATGTTAAGTAGAGTTCACTAGTGAAACTATATGGGCTTTATATTAATATATTTTCCATTGTAATGACCTGAAGCCAGACACTCTGTAATGAAATGAGGTTCATGGAATTTGCTGTGTGGTGGCAGAAAGTCCAACATTTGTCAGTTAAATCTTCCTGACCAATGGCAGGGACCCAATAAAAGAAGGCAGCTAAAGATGCTAACTGGAATTCTCAAAGGACTACATTATTCTATTTTAGGAGATAGACTAAATACATAATCTAATTACCATGTAGGGTCTGTTACATTTTGAAGATCCTAGCATGAACCTGGATGCTATAACCTACATTTGTAACCCTACAGTCTGGGACATTAAGCAAAAAGAATTGTGAGGTCAAGGTGAGCAGCAACTACATAATAATGAATCAAGCACAGACTCAACTGCATACTGACATGTTTCCATCTCTCCTCCAATAGATTACATTATCATGGGTACCACATTTTTAATACATGACTTTCATAGAGGGCACATACTGACACTGCATCTAAACCATAGAAGACATATAGATACATTCAACATATATATGCATATACATATAAACTATTAATTCAATTTCTTTAATAGAAAAATTTAAAATGAATCATCAATTTTCTGTATTTTATTTTTTAAATTCTGTTTCTATAATCTGTTAGCAAATATGTGGACAGAGAATTACAGGAATTTTCTTTTCTTCATTCAGTGCTCATGAATTATGATGGCTCATCTATTATTTTTGAAGGTTTGTATTATATTTATGTGTACACACACATATATATTTTTATTTTTAAAACTATTTTTATTTTATGTCCTACAATATTATCATATATTTGTGCATATTCAAGGTATGATAGTAATTTATTTCTATTAATATCTAAAAGGAAAATACCCTACAAATAGCCCAACTTAAAAACAATTAAAGAA
Source organism: Microtus oregoni (assembly GCF_018167655.1). Lineage (NCBI taxonomy): Eukaryota > Metazoa > Chordata > Mammalia > Rodentia > Cricetidae > Microtus > Microtus oregoni. The sequence goes on from NW_024543062.1 coordinate 74,301,200, forward strand.
TGTGTATAGATATTTCTCTAAAAAGACAAACAACTGACAGAGTTTGTAAATGTGGTCTATACAGCTAATCATTAGAGAACTCTAACTCTAAGTAACAAAACATTACCTCACATATTTTAGACTCTTCATTATCAAAAATACAAGAGATAGTGAACTTTTGAGATTGTGCTAGGGACAAAAGAGGAGACCTGCTATTTTGTTGGAAATGGGAACTACTAGCATCACTATGAACAGAAATGGAAAAGACACACTAAAAATGCAACCTTGACAAGTGAATGGTGGAACCATCCCTCTTGTGTCTGTGTAGTAAAGGAAAATTCACTCCGAACATTAATATGTTATTTTATTTTCACATTTAGATCACAATTATTTATAATAATAATATATATATTTAGTACAAAAATACTAAAGTGTCTCTTGACTGGTGAGCATGTAAAGAAACTATAGTACAATAGATGCAATAGAATAGAATACTATTCCTTTTTAAAATCTTACCATGTGAAAGAATATGGATGGAGGAGGAGATTCTATCTTAGAAGAAAATGTCAAACTTAGAATGATAAATATGATGTGACATCCTTCCTTTATATGTAGTAGTTAAAAATAACCCAAAACTTTAAACATGTGCTTAAAACAATAGATATTGGGAGAAAGTCTGTGAAAATGATGAGACTGAAGGTAGAGGCATAGATCAATGGCAGAAAGCTGTACTTATGCAGTACAAACAAGTTTAGAGTTCAATCCCACAAGGTAATCAATTTTTAGTGTTTTTCAATATGCTTTTAAAATATTTGACTATGTAGATGTTTCACGTTCTGCTGTGGGAGCACATTCTGCTCCTTGAGCCAGTAGCCTTTGAGATACCAGCCCACTTGGGCACGGTCTCTTATAGTTTTAAAATCAGTGGGAACTGTGCACCTGCACTCTTGCTTCTGGCTCCCATTCCAGCTGCTAGACACGGTTTCCTGTTTGTGCTCAGAGGACTGATGTTTAGGATGGGGATCTGTAAGTTTTTTCCTTTAAATAAATAGCTTTTTTTTTTTTTTTAGTTGTAGACATTGCAATTTTTTTTTCTTTTAAAGTAAAATTAACATAGTCAACAACAGAAAACCAGTAGAGATGTAGGAAAATTGACCAAACTGGTAAATGTATGACCCTCCTCCCAACAACAGCCAGGCTCACATTCTTTTCTCTTTTTTTTTTTTGTTACTTTTTTTGATATTGAAAAAAGGAAAAAAAAAAGATTCCGCCTCCTCCCAGCCTCCCATTTCCCTCCCCCTCCTCTCAGCCTCCCCCCCACTCCTCTCCCCCTCCCTCTCCAGTCCAAAGAGCAGTCAGGGTTCCCTGCCCTGTGGAAAGTCCAAGGTCCTCCCCCCTCCATCCATGTCTATGAAAGTGAACATCCAAACTGGCTATGCTCCCACAAAGCCAGAACATGTAGAAGGATCAAAACCCTGTGCCATTGTTCTTGGCTTCTCCTCAGCCATCATTGTTCACCATATTCAGAGAGTCCGGTTTTATCCCAAGCTTTTTCAGTCACAGTCCAGCTGGCCTTGGTGAGCTCCCAATAGATCAGGCCCACTGTCTCAGTGGGTAGGTGCACCCGTCGTGGTCTTGACTTCCTTGCTCATCTCCCTCCTTCCACTCCTCATTGGGACCTTGGGAGCTCAGTCCAGTGCTCCAGTGTGGGTATCTGTCTCTATCTCCATCCATCACCAGATGAAGGTTCTATGGTGATATGCAAGATATTCGTCAGTATTGCTATAGGATAGGGTCATTTCAGGTTCCCTATCCTCAGCTGCCTAAGGAACTAACTGGGGACATCGCCTTGGGCTCCTCGGAGCATAAATAGCTATTTTTATGACCAATAATTCTGAACTGGTGTGGGATTGCTTTATGGCATCAATGTTCCTCTATTTTTAGGAACTACAATTTCAGGTTATACAATTTGAGTTATTTCCATATTTGACTGTGATACTATTATTACCAACATGATTCTGCTCATACTTGATTGCATCTTGACAAATTTGTTTAAGATGATTTATTTTCATGTGGATGGTGTTTTGCCTGCATCTATGTTTCTTCACCACATGCATGTCTGGTGTTCCTGGTCATCAAAAGACCATGTCAGATGGCCCTGGCATTGATAGTGGTGAGCTGTCACATGGGTGCTGCAATTCAAATCAGCATCCTCTGTAAAAGTAACAATTCTCTTATGTGCTGAGCAATTCTACAACCCTCAAAATTCATTTTCGTTGTCATTCACAAAGTACTCACCAGATTACCTGCCAGTTCTTTGTAAAGATTTAGTGACTTCTATGATCGTGTACTATTTTACAGTGCTCCTAAAATGTGCATAATTTTTAATTTGCGCAGCTCTTAGTCAGTCGTATTTATTTGTGCTTTTGTTAGTAGCTATTTTAATGGACCTGCAAACTTAAAATCCATTGCATTTTTATTTGCATTTCCCTGGTGGCTAATGAGGTGAAACTTGTTTTCACATATTTACTACACATTATTTTCTGCCTCTTTTGGATTGATGCCTAGCCAGGCCTTTTGCTCCTTTTATTTCTCTTTGGAAAGTAGACATCAATATGTAGCCATTTCTGACCTGGAACCTGCTGTGTAGCCCTGGCTAATCTGGAGCTCAGTGTGTAGATCAGGCAGATTTGAAATTTCATGGATCCTCCTGTCTCTTCATGACTCAAGTACTAGAATTGTAAACATTAACCTTTATGTGTCCATTGATATGAAGACACACCATGGCCAAGGCAATACTTATAAGAAAATATTTAACTGGAGATGGTTTATCATTTCAGAGATTTAGCCTATTCTTATTGTGACTGGGAGCATATTTGTACACAGGCAGACATTGTATTAAGGAGTTATTTGAGTGTTCTACATCCTGAACCATAGGAAGAAAGAAGAGAGAGTGTAGTAGCCTGACTGGGTCTTTTGATACTAAACCCACCCACAGTGACATAATTCCTCCATAAAGCCATACTTACTCCAACAAAAAACAGTTCCTTATTCTCCTCAAGTCATGCCACTCTTTGATAAAAAAGGATTCAGCTAAATGAATCTATGGAAACAATTCTTATTGAAATCACCATAGACAGTCTTACCTTCACACTTATAAAAAGGTAAATATGAATTGAAAGTTTAAAGACTATGTTAGTGAAGTTAAGGTATGTTGTTACGGTCTCAAACGAAACAAATGAGAAATATTAATTTGAACTTAAAATTTCAGAAAAAATATTCATTTTCAAACTTTCAATATCAATAATAAAACACCACAAATTTCAAAACTCAAAATATTTCTTAGGTTTTGAAAGAAGGTTCAGCAGGTGAGGATGCTGGCCTTTAAGCCTCATGACCTGAGTTTGATACCTAGGACCATATAATGGAAGGAGAGGACTGAAAAAAAATGTTTTTGTTTTTTTTTTTCTGATCTTTGCTGTGGCACAATGGTTTTGCCCTGTAAATATTTCTTCCTTGTACTTGTTTAATAAAATGCTGATTTGTCAGGAGCATGGCACGAAGTATAGGTGGGGTAACCAGGCAGGAAGTAGAGGCAGGGCAATGAGAACAGGAGAATTCTGGGAAGAGACTCAGTCTGTAGTTCTCACCCATACACAGAGGAAGTGAGACATAGAGCATGCAAGATGTGACTCCCACACCGAAATAGGTACCAATCCACATAGCTAACACAGACATAAATTATGGGCTAGTATATGTTATAAGAGTTAATAAGAAGCCTGAGTTACTTGGCCAACCAGTTTATGATTAAGGTAGATTTCTGTGTTTATTTGGGACCAAATGGCTGTGGGATCTGGTGGAACAGAAACACAAGTCAACAAATGAGCACAACGTGGCACTAAATCCACTTAAAAACCTGAGAGAGCTTGAAAAGGAATTCTAGACATAAAAGAACAAAGTTAAGCATGGCTTCTTTTTAGCAACATTTTCTCAGGTGGGCTTTGTTTACAGGAGGCAAGCATGTCTCATTATGAGAGTCATTCTGACTCAGCTTTAGGAGCAAAAACCTTGCAGCTCTTTTAAGAGGCTTTGCCACTAAACACTTAAATGGTATTTATGAGTAGCCGATAGCATGCTTCTTGATGGTGGCAAGGACCTTGAAACTCCCTAGAATTGTGGCAATAAACATGACTCCTGCTAGTACCTTTGCCATGAAGCTAGACTCTCAGAAAACTAAGAAATTGGGTGGACTCAGTTCAAAGCAAACTGATTCAAATCAGCTGGCAAATTAAAAACTCAAGTGGTCAGAAAAAGAATATACATTGAAGATAGATTCAAAGATGAAGAAATGTCTAAATGGTTTACAGTGTGTTTGAAAATATATTTTTAAATTTTTACTCATATTTTAAATTTTTTACTCATTCATGCGTACATACACACACCAATTAAAAACTCTCATATATAAAATAGATAATATTTTATGTTTAAGAAAAATAATATAATAGAATAATAATATTTCTGTTAGCTCATAGTTTCCGGAAAAGATAGAGCATTAGAAAGATATATTCCTGCAGGGTAGGTGGTACATGCCTTTAATCCCAGCACTTAGGAAATAGGAAGAATGATCTTTGTTGATGCTATGTGAATACCATTGAATAATAAAGAATCTGCTTTAGGCCTATTGCAGCACAGAATGTGGCAAGGTGAGAATACCAAGCTGTTTGAGGAAGAGAGAGTAGACAGAGTCAGAGAGAAGTCATGTAGTCACCAAAGGACACAGATGCTGGATGGAACCTTACTGGTAGACCACAACCACATGGTAAAATACAGATGAATAGAAATGGGTTAATTTAATATATAAGAGCTAGCCAATAAGAAGAATGAGCTAAAAGGCCAAAACAGTATTGTAATTAAATAGTTTCTATGTGATTATTTTGGGTCTGGGCAGCCGGGAAAGGAACAAGCAATTACCTCCAACACTCTGTGAGTATAAGGCCAGCCTGTCTACAAATCAAGTTTAAGGAGAGCCAGACCTGTTACACAGAGAAATTCTGCCTCGAACAACCAGAAAGGAAGGAAGGAAGGAAGGAAGGAAGGAAGGAAGGAAGGAAGGAAGGAAGAAAAGCATATACTTTTATAATTTTTCCTAGCTGCTCGGTGGTGGCGCACGCCTTTAATCCCAGCACTTGGGAGGCAGAGGCAGGCGGATATCTGTGAGTTCGAGACCAGCCTGATCTACAAGACCTAGTTCCAGGACAGGCTCCAAAGCTACAGAGAAACCCTGTCTCGAAAAACCAAATATATATAATTTTTCCTCATGTGTTTAAACATGTTTAATGTCAACTATAGAAATAATCTAAGTAAGATAATAATGTATGATTCATTATAGCCAGACCCTTCTCTCCAGGTTAACTAGCAAAATAAGACTTTTATTTTAGAAAATAAAACTATTATACACCTTTAAGATGCTTCAAGTGATTTGTTAAGAGCAATATGTATACAGAAAACGATAACCTTACTGTTTTTTTGACATTACTCTGTATAATTTTTTTCTGCAAAATAAAGGCATACAAGTTGTCAGAAATAACATTTGAAGTGAAGGTAGTTATTTGTAGTTGGTTTTTTTCCCCAGTGGTTTTATTTTGTTTGTTCTGAAACACTGTAGTCCTATTTAGTGACCTTTTAGCTGCCTAAGTGTTCAGTGGCCATAATGATCAAGAAATTAAGATAACTCCAGAAGTGATGGCTTTTTCAAGACAGCAACCACTTTACTAGATTCAGTTGAATGCTGGTACAATTATAATCCAAATGCTTCTTAAAGGAATAAAACTTCCATGAGAAATGTGTGACAGATAACTATTCACACAACTCTTCCACAGTCCATTATCAATATAAAACTTTAGACTGATTTCTATGAATTTACCCTTGGGAATAAAGACCCAGAATGTACTACTTCATAGCCTTCCCTTTCCAAAGTTATTGCTAATGAGAGGTCCAGGATGAGACATTTCAAAAACAGCTTCAGGATTTTGATCCTTTTATTATAATTAGAAAACACTTGCTGGGGAAATGTGTGTGGTTACTGTTCTGTTGACATGTGTAGTAGTTCCCTTTCAAGAGATTATTGTTCATGCGCTTGGAGTCACAGGGGAGGTATTTGATTCTATGCATACCTCTTCTCACAGCCCTTTAATCACCTTGGATCCTCTATTTAATTTACTCCTAGACCAAACAAACATTTTCCCTGCTATTTCTATTTGACATCCACTTCAGTTATGTAGAAAAAGGTGGAGCACACTTTTATTTCTCTCATTGAAAATTATTTTAGCTGCCAACAATCCTGAGAAGCATCAATAAGAAAACATATCAAGAAATAAGAAAATGCTCATTTTCAGATTTTTCATTTCCATACTGTTATACCTCTTTTGGCATGATCCCAAGCAGAGAAATGAAGATCATTGCTTTACTATTGCAAAATGTGAAATATGAGTGTACATGTAATAGCAATAACTGTTTATTCCATTTTACACACTGTCAGCAAATCTTGAGGGGTTCTTTTTCATTAATCTTAAACCAAAATAATATATATATATATATATATATATATATATCATGCAAATCCTGTGTTTATTTCCAAAAGTGACTAGAATTTAAATTGTTGGATTTATTGTGCTACTTGATTCTATCTTCAAAGAATTTTAGTAATATACACTTAAAATAGAATGATTTTATAAATACAATCAGCCAAGATATTATATATAAAATATATACTCAATTATATTTTAATCTAAAAGTTATTACTGTTATCTCTGATAACTGTATCTGATATTCTATTGTCCTTTTCTATATCTACATTCTTTATTGAATATAGTTTGTAATGCTTCTTCTTACTTTATTCTTCACACCTTCTATTTTATATTTCTTTGTCAGTTTGCTTATCCAATGACTCTCAGTAATAGCTTCAATGATAAACAATTACAATCTAACTTGTTGAACAGAACACTTGAATGTTTTTGTCTAATATCTATGCCATAAAAAGACAAGATACACAGAATACAAATTTATACTTCTTTTGATACTGCAGAGTTAACACGTCTGTGTCATTCATAAATGCACCAGAAAGACTTTCAGGCTTTCATCCACTTTTCTTCCTCTTTCCAATGTGAAACTTCTGTCATCAAAGTGTTTTGCTTTTAAAATCTTTTTACACATGGAAGTATGTAAAATGCTTTGTATGTTTTACCCCTTTGATAAACATTCTTTTTGAGATTCATCTACAAACACAACCTTGTGAGCTATGCCAGATCATTCCTTTATACCATACAACTCCTTTACATCATATTCACCTCCCTCCAGCAAATATGCTCACACCAGTCAATTCCCTTCATTCTCAACTTTGTTTCTTATTTTCTTCTTCTTTTCTTTTCTTTTTTTTAAAATCTTTCAACACTAGTTTTTGCTGTTCAACTATTCCTATTTTGTGGTCTTCCACCTGAAAGTAGTTGACTTACCACTGGATAAACTCAGATAAATTGTTGCTCCCTGTCCTAGTAGTTACCAGTTGTCTATAGCTGCCTGACTATGGATGGAAATGTGTGTCAAACAACCAGGACAAGAAACACTTAATGACAAATCTGATTGACTTAGGTGCTATGTGCTTTCCATATTTTCTTGCCCACTCAATTCTGTGAATCCTTTTTTTCAGAAAACTTAGCACTTACTCTCCACTGACCAACCCAAGTCTTTAAAATCAAGGATTTAAGAAGAGGAGTTGTCACTTTCTTTTGATCCTATACTTGCTTTTGTCATAACAATAATTTTTGAAATTTGGCTTTTTATATTTTTTTTTATTTTAATTGATCTCTACATTTTTCTCTGCTCCCCTCCCTGATTCTCCCCCCTATAGTGAGAAGCTGTGGGCAGGCCTGTTTTTTATCCCACCCGGCTCCCGCACGGTTCGCTTTACACCTGAAATAACAACACACAAATTGTATTCTTTTAAACACTGCCTGGCCCATTAGTTTCTACCTTCTTCTTGGCTAACTCTCATATCTTGATTAACCCATTTCAATTAATGTGTGTAGCACCACGAGGTGGTGACTTACCGGGAAGAATTCTAGCCTATGTCAGTCTCATTTGGAGAATTATGACGTCTGCCTCACTGACTTCTACCCAGCATCCTGTTTGATTTACTCCACCTATCAAAGTTCTCCCCTATCAAAAAGCCAAGGCAGTTTCTTTATTAACCAATGAAATTAACACATAGACAGAAGACCCACCTATATCACCCCTCCCCTTCAACCCTCTCCCAAGGTACCCATGCTCCCAATTTGCTCAGGAGGTCTTGTATTTTTCTACTTCTCATGTAGATTAGGTCTATGTATGTTTCTCTTAGGGTCCTCATTGTTGACTTGTTGTTTCAATCAGCTACCCCAACACCTGGCAAATCTGCTTTCCTTCTCCAAGACAAACTGAGTTTCTGAAATACTGTTTTACCAAAAGGATAAGTGGTGTTATTACAGCTTAATATTTATAATATAGTGACATAACATGTCTCTTATTTATGATTTTCAGGAAATGAGAAACAAGAAGCTTAGCTGTTTTAAAAGAACACATTGAACTTCAAAAATAATAGTTAAGGCTTGTATAATATTGGTTATTTGATAGGGATATATTTGAGAATTTTGCAGACTGAAAATGTTAGGTCACCCTAAAAAGTCTCCCTAAAATGAGACAGAGAAAAATAAGTATGGTGTTTTGGTGGCATTCTCAATGAATGGTACTTTTATTCATGTAAGAGATGTGAGAAAGAGACTAAAATGTAATGATAAAGGGTAGATGATGCAGAAGCTCCAACAAAGAGTTAAGTTATTATGCTATAGATGCAGGACTAGAAATCAATGATATCATTATCTTTTCCTTGATCAATTTTCAGATGCATAAACAGTTAATGTTTGGAAACAAAATTATGGTTTGGAAAGAGTTTACATAACATATGCTCATGCATGTATTCTTTTGTGATTTTGTTCAACTAGTATTAAAGAACGTTTAAATTCTATTTTTCTATATGGTAGTGGAAAATATTTCATCCGATCAATTCATAAAGTAGCTAAATAAATTAATGCTATTAACAAAGTTAGTTTTTAGGCAATATCACTCATAAAGCATTCAGAGTCCGAAAAAAAATGTTTAAGAAACTCATCATGTTCTTGTTTCAGCAGGATCTGAATTATAAATTTTTAATATATTGATGATGCTGTGCATGGTTTAATGTAGATGTTCAGCAAGTTAGACATGGAGATAAGATGGAAGTATTCTAAAGTCCTGGAATCATAGGTCAGCCATCACTTTTTGCCTATAGCCATCTTATACCTCATAGTTTCTGTACATGAGAAAGTGTATAAAGTGTAAAGTGTACCATTCTTACATTACTTTTTGCCTATAGCCATCTTATACCTCATAGTTTCTGTACATGAGAAAGTGTATAAACTGTAAAGTGTACCATTCTTACATTACTTGTGGAAACATTTCAGTTCTTCTGCTTACTATCCAAAGATAAGTGTTCAGTGTATATTTTATCTCTCAGGTGTCTCATTCACCCAAATATTTACTTTATTTTATATTATTTTTGATAATATAATTATAATTTTTTCATTTCATATCCTTCTTCCCAGTCTTCCCATATTAACCAACACCCCCATTCTCCTTCAAATTCATGGTCTCCTTTTCCACCAATTGTTGTTGCATGCATATATGTATATACACATTTAAGCTAAATATGGTTTCTTTAGTTTACTTAATGTTACTTGTATGTGTATATTCAGGACTGATAAATGGACCGTGAACCACAAATTACTGTACCCTTTCTTGGAAAAGATCACCATTTCTACTCCTACCAGTTTCCCTGGGATTGTCTGGAATTGTGTATGGTTGAGGTAACATTGGATTTTTCTCATCCACTTTGGCATATTGCTTTATCATCCTTTAATCTAAATATTACTAAAAACACTTCTAAGTGCTAGTATCTGACAAACATCAAAATTGTATCTTTTCTTTGTTCTCATGATGCTTGCTGTGTCTGTTTCAGGTTGCAGTAGTAGAGAAAAGGGCCTCAACATGAAACATATTACCTTACCAGTAATATTAAAAATATTTATCCAACCATTTTGAAAGGACATGGTCTATCTATGGGAAAATATAAGAGGCATAGGAAAGAAGAGAAATTGACTCTTAGAATTTTCATATTGCATAGAGCTTAATATTATTATTTTTCTTGGTGTATTTAAAATAAATCTTACCAGAATCAATCAATTCACTTAGAAACAGGATATTTCCTTTTATGGAGAATTTAGTTCATCTTTTTACATACTCAAAGTCTCTAAAGAATAGTCTGTGCTATTTAATAAAGATATATGAATTCTGTCAATGAGATTTCATAATTGGAGATCTAGTTTCAAAGGAATGAACAGACATCATTCAACCTCAATCCTAAATTCATAATTACTTTAAAACTCTTCTAAATGGGATTTTTTCTTTAAAGAATGGAAGCTATGCAAATTATATTTCAGATGGGAAATCCTAATATTTATTTTAAAATCTCAAGAAGGGGGTCTGAGAGGTATGGAATTCAAAAGTTAATTGTAAGTTGATGAATAGATGTTAATTATAGTTTATATGCATTAATTTCTGTATTTGATAGCATATATCTGTATAAATTGACAGGAAATATTGTAAACTTGATTGTAAACTCATCATCTTCTACCAATAACACCCATCAGAACCTTTCCCATTCCCGAGTATCAGGTTATAATATGTAGAAACATTTTACCTATAAACCCTAATGGCTAAACACAGAAGGATCCCAGAAGAATTCCCTACTAGGCAACACACAGCCACCACCTTGTTCTATGAACCAGAGAAGACAAAAGATACCAAGGATTAAAATCAACAGAAATTGTTTCAGATATCAGCACTTTGAAATATAGTCTTTCTAATCTCAGATAAGTAGACACAATAACAGTAAGGAAAATATGTCTCTGGAAGAACCCAGCAACCCTATCACAATAAGTCCCAAGAATTTCAACATAGCTGAAACACAAGACAAAAATCTTAAAACAACTTTATGAATATGCTAGATAGAGGTCCTTTAGGCAAGTGTACTAGAGTTATACCTGAAAATAAAGAAAATATTTTTACCTACTACATACTGGATAGAGGGCTAGTATTCAAAATGTATCAACTCAAAAAGCTATATATCAAGAAAATAAACAACATTCTGTGGGTTAGTTTTACTTTATCTTATTATAATTTGGTTTATTTTATTTTTATTCCTTAGAAGACTTTTTGTTTTCTAATTAGAGATAGTTTAAAGAGGGGTGGGTCCATATGGGTGGGGAAGTGGGGAAGGAACTGAGAGGACTAGAGGGCTAGAAAATCATAGCAATGCTATAGCATGCAAGAAAAAAGTACTTTCAATATTTTTTCTTGCTCAAAGATGATAGAGCAGTGGTTCTCAAACTGTAGGTCATGATTCTTTTGTCAAACCTCTATCTCCAAACATTTTTACATTACAATTCATAAAAGTAACAAAATTACAGTTATGAAGTAGCAATAAAAATAATTTTTTGTTTGGGGGATCCACAACATTAAGAACTGCATTAAAGAATCATGGCATTAGAAATATTCAGAGACATTGCTTGTTGTAATAGGAGTGGAGGGGCTGCATCCCCAGCACCCCGAATGCCTGGCTAGCTTATTCCAGGAAATAACAACACACAAATTGTATTCTTTTAAACACTGCTTGGCCCATTATATATAGCCTCTTCTAGGCTAACTCTCACACCTGGACTAGCCCATTTCTAATAAGGTGTGTAGCATCCCAAGGTGCGCTTACCGGGAAGATTCTAGCCTACATCCATCCTGGGTTGGAGCTTCATCCTGTGTGCCTCAGAGAGCAGAGCTATAGCATCTGCCCGGGAGAGGGGAGCATGGCGTCTCTGAGCTCACTTCCTCTTCCTCCCAGCATTCTGTTCTGTTTACTCCTCCCACCTATGTTTTAACCTATCAGGGCCAAGCAGTTTCTTTATTGTTTAACCAATGAAATCAACAGATTGATATATGACACTCCCACATCAATTGCTAAAGAGATAAATCTTTCTGATGTGGGATTCCCCTCTATATGCTATGAAAACAACTGGGCCTGTACAGAGAATAGAGGTAGTCAGGGAAAACTAAATTAGATGTTGGGAGAAAAAAGAAGGAGTTACAGAGAAGCCATGTAATCCCACCAGAGACAGATACTAGAACTTTAGCCGGTAAGCCATAGATACATGGTGATATGCAGATTACAAGAAATTGGTTCAATTAATATGTAAGAGTTAGCCAATAAGAAGCTAGAACTAATTGGACAAACAGTGGTTTAATTAATGCAGTTTTGTGTGATTATTTTGGGGCTATGCTGCTAGGAACTAACTACTGGCTTCCTTGCAACCCCTTCCCTAGTCCCTTTTGATTCTTTTTTTCTTTTTTGTTTTTTTTTTGAGGGCATAAGAACATTTTTTTTTATTTGAAAAAAAAAATTCCGCCTCCTCCCAGCCTCCCATTTCCCTCCCACTCCTATCCCTCCTCTCCCCCTCCCCCCACTCCTCTCCCCCTCCCTCTCCAGTCCAAAGAGCAGTCAGGGTTCCCTGCCCTGGGGAAAGTCCAAGGTCCTCCCCCCTCCATCCAGGTCTAGGAAGGTGAGCATCCAAACTGGCTAGGCTCCCACAAAGCCAGAACATGAAGTAGGATCACAAACCCAGTGCCACTGTCCTTGGCTTCTCATCAGCCCTCATTTTCCACCATGTTCAGAGAGTCCGTTTTTATCCCATGCTTTTTCAGTCACAGTCCAACTGGCCTTGGTGAGCTCCCAATAGATCAGCCCCACTGTTCAGTGGGTGGGTGCCCCCCTCGTGGTCCTGACTTCCTTGCTCATGTTCTTCCTCCTTCTGCTTCTCATTTGGACCTTGGGAGCTCATTCCGATGCTCCAATGTGGGTCTCTGTCTCTATCTCCATCCATTGCCAGATAAAGCTTCATATGCAGGAGGATAACTATATGTTTTTCTTTGGGTTCACCTTCTTATTTAGCTTATTTAGGATCATCCATTGGTGGTGGGAATGCAAACTTGTGCAACCACTTTGGAAATCAGTGTGGCGGTTTCTCAGGAAATTCAGGATCAACCTACTTCAGGACCCAGCAAAACCACTCTTAGGAATATACCCAAAAGATGCCCAATCATATTACAAAAGCATTTGTTCAACTATGTTCATAGCAGCATTATTTGTAATAGCCAGAACCTGGAAACAACCTAGATGTCCTTCAATGGAAGAATGGATGAAGTGTGGAATATATACATATTAGTACTACTCAGCGGTAAAAAACAATGACATCTTGAATTTTGCATGCAAATGGATGGAAATAGAAAACACTATCCTGAGTGGGGTAACCCAGACCCAAAAAGATGAACATAGGATGTACTCACTCATAATTGGTTTCTAGCCTTTTGATTCTTCAACTTCTCTTTTGGATGTTTATGTCAGGGCATCATATTAGTAAAATTGTTGAGGCCTGAAAAAATCCCATACGTCAGTTTCCTATGGAGTCAACATTGATGTGGAAATCAGGCAGGGGATGTATGTTGGATATTTCCAAGGTCCAGACTTCTGTAGACTGAGTCAGCACTAGGCTTGGTGAGGTGATTATTTTTAGTACAGGACCTAGCCATCCTGAAAAGAAACAGTGGAGTTGAGACTGGTCACCATTATTGATTGATTTAATCCACTCAGATGGATTAATTTAATACTCCTCATACTTGCACACTTAACAATTAAACCACCAACTAACTGTTAATTTTTTACAGCCCCAGTTCTCTTTGAAAGGGAAGCCTGTTGTTGATTTAACATGTACTAAACTGAACACTAATTCTGCTGTCTGAAAGGCTAAATTGTATTTTCTTCTGTGAGATAAGATGTTTCTCACGTTCACTGATTCTTTAATATTCTCCATTGGTCCCAGAATTTTATGTTAATTAAGGCTTCTTATAAGTGTCATGAACCCACATTAGTGCCACATAAATGAATGTAGGTTGTGGGGATTACAAAAGTTTTAAGAACAGTAAAAAGTTTCTGGACACATTTAAATGCATAGTGAAGCCATGTGTTTATGGATGTGGTGATTTGCATTGCTTCAGGAGACTTCAGACTTCAGGAGACATTCTGAACATACAGCACATAAACTTTGTGTTGTATACCTTTACTTCATACAAGGTATTCAAAGGTTGCCTGGAACCCCTCAGCCCAGATTAGAAACTATCATGTATTATAAATCCTTAAACCTTTATGTGCACATACAGCTTTCTGCTCTTATATAAATGTAATTGTTTTGTTATAGGAATATCCCCCAATGTTTTCCTAACATCATTTCCCAGCATAGAAGCCTATAATCAAAATCCATTGTATCACTTGAACTATATTATGTTATGGTTTTCCACTTTAAAATTTTCTGTTTAAATTGTGACTAAAGCTGTATAAAATAATTAAATGATTTTTGGTAATTATTAAAGAAAATGCCTAGAAAATATTATGAAAGGACCCTAAAAATACTTGCATTAGTGTATTTCATATTTTTGTGAAGCTGCTTTATCAACATTGATGCTCATAATATTAAAATGTTGATTAACTCTGAAATGTGTTAGATCTGCTTTACTTTCTGAAATAGTAGTCTACCAACATTAAATTTTTTATATAGAAGTAGATCAGTACGTCCTCCATTAATAAACAATAATTTACTTGTTCTGCACTATCTTATATGGCTTTTGCCTAAATATTTTGGACTAGTGTCATATTACCAGTGAATATCAGTTTTAATATTTTAACTAGCTTATTTATTGAGACAGGGTCTTGCTTTATAATATGTTTTGGCCTAGAACATTTTGTGTAGACCAGACTGAATTTGAACTCCACCTGCTTCTACATTATGAGTGTTTGTATTAAAAGTCTGTACCATCACAATTGGCCTATTTTTCTTATCTAACATAATTTAGCTAATATAAAAATTATTAAAAATGTACATTAGATTACGGCATATTTATAAATAAATTCATTTTTCAGCACATTCACAGTTTAAATATATATTAGGTTGCTATCTCTTTGTAACTACTTAAGAGTTTTACCTGCTATAATACACAAATAATTAAAAATAATCCTGATAATCATGTTAATCATGCTTCTTATTTCTTCATAACTTATATGCATGTGTTTATTTTTAGTAGTATGTGTGTGTGTGTGTGTGTGTGTGTATGCACATGTGTGTACAGGCATGCAGGGACAAGTGTGTTGTTACACTGTTTTGGGTGTCAGAGAATAAGTTTGGGGAGTTGGTTTCCATTGTCTACTTTGTTGGGGAAGGAAATGCCTACTTCTTTCTCTTATGTCTAGTTAATTATTGGAGGATTGCTGGAGTTACAGGATTGCAGACATTCACCACATCATCTGACATTTTATATGGGGTCCTGGAATTGAACTCAGGTTGTCAGACTTATGAATATATCACTTTTATACACTTAATTTAAACCATATCATACCTGTATATATTAATGATGCATAATGTTTCAATTTTCTTACATTTAAGTTCTATGTAAATGGATGTATGTAGTTTATAACATAATTCTCCCTAAATGCTGTGGTTAATTTTAATTGTTAAATCGATAAAAATATAGAAGTATCATAGAGAAGAATCTCCTAGAATGCCTGAGAAGGGTTATTTTAATTATATTCATTGATACAGAAATACCTCATCCACTGTATGTGGCATCATTCCCTTGGCTGGTAATACTGGAGTATAGTTGTAGAGAGAGGTTGACCACATGCATTCCTAACCTGCTAGGAATGCTAGCTTAAGCTAGAAAGACTATGATTTCACTGCAATAATGGATTATAACCTCGACCTGTGATATAATTGGTCCCTTATCCCTTAAATTGTTTCTGCTGAGGTATTTAAGCACAGTAACAGGTAAATAAACTAAGATACTACAGCAACAAGAAAGTCCCATTGTATCTAATTAACCTATATAATATTTACTAATTCCTTACTCATGAGTTTCAAGTGTTTTTATCTGGTTTCATGCTCCTCTAGTAATTATTCATGGAACCAAGACTTTCTCTTTTTCTGTATTTCTTCTATTTTTGGACACTATGCTCAAAACAAGCATGTATTATTGTCAATATAGGCAATTGGAAAGAATAAAGGTGATTTTATGTGTCTAATTTTGAAAGAGGCAGTCCCAGAAGTGGTGCACTTATAATTTGCTCCAGTTTGACTAGTTATAAATCAGTTTGCACAGTTTGCTATTTCAAGGAATTCTGAAGAAGACCTCAAAATAAGAGTGAAATTCATTTTTTTTCTTTCTTTCTTTTTGTTTTTATTGAGAAAAGGAAAAAAAAAGTTTCCAGCCTCCCATTTCCCTCCCCCTCCTCCCACTCCTCTCCCCCTCCCTCTCCAGTCCAAAGAGCAGTCAGGGTTCCCTGCCCTGTGGAAAGTCCAAGGTCCTCCCCGCTCCGTCCATATGTAGGAAGGTGAACATCCAAACTGGCTAGGCTCCCACAAAGCCAGAACATTAAGTAGGATCAAAACCCCGTGCCATTGTCCTTGGCTTCTCATCAGCCCTCATTGTTCGCCATGTTCAGAGAGTCCGGTTTTATCCCATGCTTTTTCAGTCACAGTCCATCTGGGGGAGGGGGAGGGAAATGGGAGGCGGTGGCTGGGAAGAGACAGAAATCTTTAATAAATAAATAAATTTAAAAAAAATACCCAAATGACATAGTAGTTTGACAGAGGCCCATAAATTCATGCAAGTCTTATTTATGAAGTGCTATTATTACATAATGCTAGTGTCTCCGCTAGTATTGACACAGTGGTCAAGACCATGCTGGACTGTGCACTTTTGGCCTCTGAAGTAGGATTCTTGGCATACCTCTGTTGCACTTTCCTCTGCTTTGACTTCAAACTGGACCCTCTAAGGCCGGTCTCTGACCACAGTAGTTTTCTAGTAACTTTTGAATTTAAGAAACACCCACCCACTGAGACAGTGGGGCATTGATCTATTGGGAGCTCACCAAGGTCAGATGGACTGTGAGTGAAATTCATTTTTAAGTATGTCATTACTTAAATATCAGGAAATATGGGAAGATTCTGTAATTACAACTACTCCAGATATTTGCATGATCACTGATGTATGCTCCAAGTATGAATTTGAATGTATAGTCAACTCTCTGGATTTGTGGATTCTGGATCCATGAATTAACCAACCCTCATTAAAAAATATCCAAATGTTTTTGTTTGTACTTAACATACTGAAAAAATTTATGTAATTATTCTCAAAATAATATATTAAGTATTATTTTCATAGCATTTATTTTGTTTTAGACATCACAGTCTAGGGATTAGTTAGAATGTGCTAGAATATGACTGCAGGGTATATGAAAAATGCAATCATGAAGTAAAATAAATTTTGTTCAATGACACAATACATATGTGACAGTTTTCACAAAATATTATATTGAGAAGTAACACTGTACCTATTAGTTTGAGTCTCTGCTGAAATAATGAAGTAGCTCTATGAGCGATTCTCATGCTGTGCACATCATTAAATGAGGCATGACTTTGCTGTGGCATTTTATACAGGGGCCTTCAGTATCTGCAGATTTAGTTATTTTAGGAAAGGGGTTCTGCAAAAGATATATTCTGCTGATTCAAAGTGGTGCCCTTTAAAAAGTAAGTCATTGTGTTGCTCCCTTAGGCTTGCATCCTAAAGAAAATAAGAAGAAGGTGACAATATTTTGAGTGGCTTGTTAAAATGTCCCACTCCATGGATTTTGGTAAGTGAAATGACCGAAATGGCCATCATCATCGATCTTTTGAGCCAGGAGAAGTGTAGGATACGTTTTATAGCTGTGTATCGGGTTCCTACTCTATTAGCATATGTGTTACTTTGATTTATCCTTTCATAGTTGATGTTAGAGATTCTCAGAGTTCGTTTCTCTTATACTCTATGATAATGTGACAGTAAATGCGATGTGGTTGTGACACACGCTGAGATTTCTCTCTGAAATTGGGCCAATTGTGCTGAGTCTTAAGTGCAGCTCTTCACCTGAAACTTCCTTGTCAAAGGACCAGCAACAGCAGCCTCCATAAGGCTTCATCATCTTTATGGGGTGCTTTCATCCTTGAAGTACACAGTGACCTACCGAGTTTCAGCAGTAGATTTCAAGCAGTTTCTGAGGTGGCTGCATGACCTCCGGTGGCAGCATCCTTCCCTAGATCTATGGTGTGTCGAAAGTCTGAAAACAGAAGTCATTTCCTGTCACATAGGAGGATAGGAAATAATAAGGGATACTCTAAGGTTGTAGGCTGCGGCTCATATGTCTGAAAATATAGTTCCTCATGCTTTCAGAAACTGTGATACTTTTTTTTTTCTTTTGCACCTTGAAATTGGCATGTGGCTAGCAGTTGCCCCTCTAATCATATGGAATTCAGAAGCAATGAGAGGGATTGCTTACAAAATACAGCCATAGACTACTTACAGATTAACGTGTTCAGAGTCTCTAAAGATCATGGAAGAACTTTTCTGTGTCATTTTATATCTTCAATGAGATTAGTAAGATGGTTTGCTAAATTAGAGTTTATAAAGTTTATAATGTCCTCTGATCCAGTGGTTGGTCATATTTTGCTTGGCAGCTCATTAGCAGCAGTGTAAATAAGAAAGAAATTGGCTCCCAAAGAAAAAAGGTTTCAAGACTCACTTTAACCCTATGGCTTATGAACAGGACTAAATCTGTGTTTTCACAATGCCAGATGTGGCTTTCTGGAAATCTCATTTGTAAAAGGAAGTGAATTCTGTTCTGCACTTTTGACAAATACCTCAATTTTAAATTCAAAGATAATTCAATTAGTCAAATTATTTTAGAAGTTTCACCTTGGTAAATAGAAGGCTTTGAATATGAAGAAATTATATTCTTTCTTTGACCTCCTTTGAGAGGAAATTAATTATCTGAGCTAAAACACCACACGAATATATCTATAGCAAGACTTCATCAGTGTGACAACCCATATAATTTTAGGCAGTTAAGCTCTTCCTTGAGGAACTCATGTGCCAGGGCAAGTTGTTAACATACCAAGGCAACAGCTGTGCTGTGTACCCTCAGAAGTGAAAGCAAGCTGTGGCTGAGGCTAGCATTGGAGAGAGTCAGCAGAATGTCTTATGCAAAACTCTAACCACCAAATAGGTGTCGTGACTATCCAGTCAACTATATCTATAAGCACTGGATATGGAGGCACTGATGATGGAAGCATAAAACTACATATTCAGTTATCTAAAATTAAACATCACTGGTAATTTTCAACTTTAAGAACACATTGAATTGGAGTGTTAAATAAAGAAGTATTTGTATTGTGGGAAAGAATTACTTTTTCTGTAGGTAATCCTACATGATAAAATCTTTGAAGATTCTGTCTTTATTACATTTGCACATTAATTATATCTATTTAGCAAATTCATCTTGAGCTCCATTTTTATTTCGAAATTTATAGGAGGCAGACGTTTACTTCATTTTAGTTTTAATCCAATGCATCAGACATGTGTAATATAGAATATGTAATCATTATGGGACATAGGACCACAGGCATACTCATTTGTGTTACATTGTGTATGTGATAACTACTCTAATATTATGTGAGTAATTCTTGGTTTACATTTAGGAAAAAGACATCACTGATCCTAGCAGTTATTCTTGACAAAGTCCATGAAGAATGATTAGTTGAAATATTTCAGAAGATGTTTATTTAAAATCTGCAACCTATACCAAAAAGAAGAAAGGTTTGCCAGTGACCTTGTTTTAAGAAACCACAGACTTCCAACTAGACTTTATCACAAGTTCCAATTCAGGTGTTTACTCTCCCCCCTTTTTCAGTATTTACCCATTTCACTTCCTCCATTCCTCTCCTCCTTCTAACATTTAAAATTTTGCTCCTTTTCATTCTTTATAAATATTCCCTTTTGGTATCTTCAGAATGAGCACATGTACCCTGGGTAATGATTGTTGGGTTGAATATAATGACAATGACCAAAGCTGGGTTTTAATAAGCCTTGCTATGGCTTGTGGACTGTGTGGATCTCTTTTATCATAACTGAGGGATTTAAACCTTAACAGCAGCAGAAGAATAGAAACAGTAACAGCAAAACCACTTAAGAATCCAAGCAAGGGCTTGGAAGGGCGTACCTTATCATACCAGAACATAATAGTCACTGTTTTACCTTGTTTACTTTTTTATTTCTTTCAGGTGATTTCATTTTCATAAGTGAAGCCCATGTGATTGCTCCAAATCTTACACCGTTTGCTTTTTGTCCTTTGTTTTCTTAGATTTGTAGAGAGGGATCATCGCTTGGTTGTCACATACAATCGATAGCATATTTCCCCTGAGCACACTATTAGTAATAATTTTCTTTTAAGAAACATGAAAGATATAAGATGAAACATGTGACTCATGGACATTTTTAAAAGTGCTAAAAATCCTTTCTATGAATCCTTAGTTTAGAAATTTCTGACGTAAGTCAACCAGTTTGTAGCAGAAGTTCAGAGGATCTTGGCAATGTGACACAAGGTAGAACCTATCAAAGGACAATCCAGGCAGGCTCAGCAGCTACAAGTCAAGCATCAGAGTGGCCACAACCCAAGGCAAGAATAGAAGAGGCGAACTGGTATCACCAACAAGTAGAGAGAAAACTCAAGGGACAGCCTTAGTGAATCAGAAAAAAATTGAGTCCTCCTCAAAACTTAGGGAAAAAAGATGATGATGTCACACCAAGACTGTGTAGACATGGAACTATTTATGACTTCCATATATCTGTGAGGAGATGAGAATGGGCCTCCCAAGCATGTCAGAAATATTTTAAAATAGCAGCACAAGGAAGCTGATTTGGATTTGTCATGGAGGCTACAAGTGAGGTTTGGGTAAGAATTCTAATACCTACAAAGAACTTGCACGGTTTGAATGCTGCCAGAATTTAGAAAAGAAACCCAGGCCTTCATTCATTTTTTTTTTCAGAAAAGAGACAGAGTATATGATAAAAAAAATGGAACAGAAGTGGAAAAACAACAAGAAGAACAACAAAATAGAAGTATTCAAATATCAGAAAGTGCATTCAAGTTTCATTTTCGAAGAAGGATTTAATCAAGAATATTTGTAAGTAGGTGTGAATAAAGTTGCAGAAATGAATAATGGACTGACAGACCCATGGACTATAACAGTCAACGTGAAATCATTTTCTCCACAGACCCAGAGCTTAGTATTCGCTGGGGCAAAGGGAAATAACCCACACAAAACCAGGGCTGATGTCTGTGCTGTCTGAGACATGTTGCTGAAGTAATAAGGCTGAGGAGGAAAAACAAACTTGTCTGTGCACCCTTTGGTCTTCTTGTTCTTACAATTGTCTGAACTTAATCAGACTCCAGAGGACATGAAAGCCCACGTAGCACAGTGTATAAAGGCAGTTCCCTGGAAAACTAGCAAGGAAAAGGCGGTAGAATACTGCTGTGATTGTCAAATCAGAGACAACCTAAAAAGCAGTTTTGTTGCAAGAAAGAAACCAGTTGTCATGGCATTCTTAATGCTTTGGACACTGATTTGTGATAGTTCTCATTTATCTGCATTGTTATATGTGCAACTGTTCTATTTACCTTGTGGCTAAAACACACTATGTTGCATCCTACAAATTTTTACTCTATATTTTGATATGATATAGCAAATTTCTCATGATTATTCTCCCAAATGAACCTTTGTTTGGACCATTATACCAAATGGTCCATTGGACCATTGTACATTCAACTTAGGATAAACCTGTCAAGTTTCCAAAAATAAAAACAATCCGATAACCAGAAAAATACATAGTTGGTGAGGATTGAAACAGTATTCTATTAAGTATATAACCAGTTTTCAGTATATGATATAACTTAGTATTCCCAACAATGAATATTTTATATCCCTACTTTTACTTTTGACTACAATAATGTCCTTATGCACAATTTAATTTTTATGCTTTCATGACAAGTTTTATGTATGTTTTATTCTCAATGTCTTTGCATGTTTTGGGATTAAAGTAACATGGTCATTGTAAACTTTTAGTTTTGGAAACTATAATTGCTGGAACGATTTTAATTTTTTAATATATTTATTGTACAACTTATTTATTTACTGTACAGTTGTAACAATCTTTGTTAACATCTTATTTTTTTTAGAAAATAACAATATAAAATGACTATCTATCTATGGAAACCTGTATAAAAATTCATTTACTTTTTTCTTCTCCATACTGTTAATTTGCTTTTGTTTTTAAACCTTGCCTTAATTTGATTACTGAAAAATATAAGAACATGTTAGTAATTTAACTATTTTTCCGGAAAATGCCAGCCATTTTCAACCAATAACAGTCTATAGAATAACAAATATACTTCATTAAGGAAAGTAAGCTTTATATCATAATTTATTTGAAAATACATTTTCTATGTTATCTTAAAAAAATCAGACATGTACTGAAGATTTGGATCATTCTTCAAATTAACCACATATCCAACCACCATATTATTGATTATGTTGTTCAGATATCTATATTTATTTAATTTGGGTTTCTAGGTTTCTTCTTATCAGTAAATACATTAGCTTTTTTTAATCATGATTTTATCTTGAACTTTGAGTTTTAACACCAGTCATAAAAGTGAATGTGTGGGTCTTGGAAAAAATGTTTTAATAACAAAATATCTTAGAAAACACTATAAACAAAAATTAATTAATTTAATATGAATCCCAGGTTTTCTGACATTGCTTGTTTGTGTGGAGTCATATGACTTTAATGAAGACTTGCTTCTGAACATGCAAAATGAATATGTTGCAGTTCATATGACATTACATCCTTAGTGCCAGGGATACTCCCTGAAACCTCTAGTTCAGATTTGAATTACTGTGCATTAGGAATTTCAATGTATTGATTCTGTAAAATGATATGGTGGTTGGAAAGAAAATGACCCCCAAAGGGAATAGCACAAAGGTATGCCCTTGTTGGAGTAGTTATGACCTTGTTGGAAAAAGTGTGTCATTGTGAGGCAGGTTTGAGGTCTCATATATGGTCATAATACTGCCTAGTGTGACAGAACTCTCCCTGCTGCCAGCAAGATATAGAACTCTTAGCCACCTCTCCAGCAGCAAGATTGACCCCATGCCACCATGTTGCACCATGATAATAATGAACTGAACCTCTGAAAATGTAAGCCACCACAGTTAATTCTTTTTCTTTATAAAATTTGCTGTGGTCATGGTGTCTTGTCACAACAATAGAAACTCTAAGACTAGAGTATTCTGCTATGACATAAATATGTGTCTTATTAGTGGAAAACACAATTTTTATTTCTTAGTATGAAATTATCAAATTAATATAACATGGATTTTATTAGAATACTTGATTTTAAAGGCTACTGATTAAGTTGATGACCAATTTAACAAAGTATCATCAACTGGTTTTGCTTAATATCGGGGCAGAACCACTAATAATTTTTGTTTGTTTTTGTTTTTGTTTTTTTAAGGATTTTGATTTGATTTTTTCATATAAATCTACTCATTGCCACTCTTTGAGAAGGTAGGAGACCAGTTAGATAGGAGAAAACTATTGACAAACTTTGGTAACTCTCTGAGAATCATTCAAGTTGGTTTATTCCTCTGGACATGCATGGATAGCTGGATGCACATAAACTTGAACTGTGACTAGCACCAGAACCACTAATTTTTGAAATATTCATAAATATATTTCTATTACTGTACACTATGTTCTCAAACTTAATAGTTATAGAATTAACATAGTGATCAAAGTTTAAAAGTTTGAAAATGTATGTCCTGCAGCATTAAGTGTTGTGTCATGACTTCAATTTGAAATAAAGATAAGCATATCCATCACATTAACATGTAAGTTCTTTCATTTTTTGTAAATAGTGAAAGAATATGGGTAACAAAGAACTTCAAAAATAAACTTCTTTGTATTTTATAGCCTATTACTATTTTCTCTCCGCATGCATGTCATATTTGCATACCTTGGATTATATGAAAGCTTCTTGGAAGGCGAGGAGTCAAAAGTACAAAAGTTAAAGAGGCCTTGATTAAACAGATTCAGCAGAGTAATGGAATTTACTGAACTTGCATCTATAAAGATACTGGATATACAACAATGGCTTAATGAAAATAGGTGAGACAGAATTCAGAAGCCCAGTGCTTCATAATTGTCAATCTGGTGCTGAACACTTTAAAGCTTCCTATTGTGCCTGCACTGAAGCCTCATAACTGTGTGTCTGATGACAGACTGCCAAAAGCCGGAGATTTCTAACCTTAACCAAGAAATGCAAGGTCTTGCAGACTCCTAAACTACCTTATAATTTCTATCCTTCATCCTTTCAGTAATCTACCTATTTGAAGGTACATATTGAGGTTGGGCCTTTCTCCTCAAGGTGCCAGATAACAATTCTCTCTAGAAAGGACCACTAAGATACATAGGTCTAATATAACATCCTAGAGATCTCATAATCCAGGCAAGGTGACAATGTAAATTCCACTCATTTTCTATTTATTTATTTTTAATTAAAATTTTCCGCCTCCTCCCCTCCTTCCATTTCCCTCCTGCTCCCTCAATCCTCCTACCTCTTCAGTCCAAAGAGCAGTCAGGGTTCCCTGCCCTGTGGGAAGTCCAAGGTCCTCCCCCCTCCATCCAGTACTAGGAAGGTGAGCAATCAAACAGACTAGGCTCCCACAAAGTCAGTACATGTGTAGGATCAAAACCCAGTGCCATTTTCTATCAATTTTGGTGCTACAGAAATGTGAGTGTTGTATA
The DNA here is from genome assembly GCF_018167655.1 of Microtus oregoni. NCBI lineage: Eukaryota > Metazoa > Chordata > Mammalia > Rodentia > Cricetidae > Microtus > Microtus oregoni. The sequence goes on from NW_024543062.1 coordinate 74,326,139, forward strand.
TTTGTGTGTGCATGTGTGTGTGTGTGTGTGTGTGTACACATACATATGTATATACGGATATATATTTTAATAGATATGCATGTTTGCATATTTATAGTCACATCTAACTTTACAGGTATGTATATATACATATATCTATATCGATCTATATCCTCTGTATCTTTAAACAGATATATGTTGATCACTATTGTAATAAATTTACAAATTAAATGTTGACTTTAGGGACACTCTCTACTATGTGTCTCTGAAAATGATCCTAGAAAAACAAATTTGCCTAACAATAGAAAATATAATTGGATTTCAAGAACTGACAAACAGAAAATTTTATATTCTCCAGGACTATAATTGCCCAATAGATTTTCCTCATTACAGTGAAACAAGTCCTTAATGCTATTTTTGCACCATCTGTACTTTGTGCAAGGTTTTTAGAGTTAATATTTCTTTAGAGCACTGAGTCATTAAATAAAAAAGACAGGATAAAGAGAATTTAAACCAAAGTAGGAAATGTCAGGATCATACTTGTCAGTAAACCATAAGGCTTTCAAAAGAATAGAACAAGCACCATATAGAAAAAGAGTTGTTGCCTGGTCAACAAAGCCATGACTCTAGCAAATGCAGTAATTATATTATGTTCCTCTTGCTTCCTTCCCTGTAATAGCCAATCAAAACAGGTGCCTTGACAGGTGGAATAATATAGCATAGTTTTACGAGAAAATAAACCTTGTCTTAATTAAAAAAAATCTTTGTCTGAACAAATGTGTCTATATTAAAAAGAATATATGCAAAAGTCCCTAATTTCTAGCAGGCTAGAAATTTATTATTATTTTAAGTATTATTTTTATAGCTGAAGCCAATTATCAAATTCTATATAGTTTTTCACTAATATATTCCTGTAATTAAACTGCCAAAAAAAGTATTTCTGTTGTGTATAGTGTTATTACTGTGAAATTAGAAAAACACTGAATTAATGAAAAACACACCAATGAACATCTCTGTGGATGTCTCAGGGTTCTTTTCTAGATTAAAAAAATGAATCATAATAGCTTAATTGATATAAATTCTTTCTGTCGAACCCAAAAAAATCAAATGTGGCAAATCGCTCTTTTAATTTTCATATATTTAATTGAACATTTCATCAACACAAGAAAGCTTTTCACAAACTGAAATTGAAAGTCTTTGCTTATGTAGCCCATTTTCATTTAGTTGTTCATCAATATTATGAATATAATTTTAAAATAAGTAGTTATGAATATTTTATCTGTATTGATGTAAAGTTTTAAAATTTATAAATTTGCATCCATGAATTTTTCTAATGTTATCTTTGGTTTTGAGAAAGTTCATCAACTTCCTGTTTTAGATAAACTTTTTTTTAAAAAATAATTAATGTAGGAAGTAATTGAGGTAACATAATTTTTAAATATTAGAGTATCTATATGTAGCATATTATATAACACTGGAATTGGTGTCATTTTCTAGGAGATCAAATCTTACTGTAACTTTAAATCATTTGTTGAGACAGCAAAACAAGCCATGTTAATTTGATGGAAAGTTCAGTGAAACCCTTTCTTTCTAAACATTTATTTAAATGTACTTTCAAAGTAGAGGAAAGTAGTGGCTCACCAGAATATTTTATATTCTAGAAGTTCTATTCAAGAATGTGTAAATTAGATTCCTCAAATATGTTTCTGTTAATACCAAGTCCATGTATCAAGCCATGCTGTATTTGAGATAAGCAGGGACCAAAATAACACTCTTTGAAGGAGTGTTTCTTTGAAGCAACTTAGAATTCTGTTTCCTTAGAATACGGGTCTGTATTTGAGCCAATGTAACTTCTGTAGTAGAGCTTACATACAGTGGTAAATGTTCTTGCACTGGAAATGCAAAGAATTTTGTACTTTGTAATCTCTAACATAGGATAAAATGACAAGTTTGCTATAGATGCTTTTGTTTACCAATATAATAGAAAGCATATAGTAATAGGTTATTTTGTTTCTTTTCTTTTTTTAGTTCTTTAAGACATCTTTCTGTGTTATAGCTCTGGCTGTCCTGAAACTCACTTTGTAGATCAGGCTGGCCTTGACCTTACAGAGATCCACCTGCAACTGTCTCCCCAGTTCTGGGATTAAAGGTGTGTACCTCCACCACCTGACTATATTGACTTTTATAGGAAAATAAAATAAAATTTCCATTTTACAATTTTAGTGTATTTTCTTCTTTTGCCATACTATGTTAAACTAAATGTTTTATTAAAAATAGATTTACTATTGCTAAAAATTTCAGGATGATGGGCTTTGGATATACTGGTGAGGTCTGCTATTTTGCCACAGCATGCTGGCAAAATATAAAGGAAACATATACAGAGAAGATCACACAGCAATTCAGGAAGCCACAGTGAATTGGGGCCATGTTTGCTTTTTTTTTTTTTTTTTTTTTTTTAGAGCAACTTGTTTTTGAGGGAGCTCCATATATTTGCCAAATTGCTACATTTATTTCTTATGGGACAGCATCATCAGTGGCCCAAGAACTTTACACCAAGCCCACCCAACTTTTTAAATCTTTTAAATCTCAAACTTCTTAAACTGACTTGTGTTGATAACATTTTAAGAAATTAAAAACTTTAGATGGTGGGGACTAGTGAATGAGATGGCCAGAGGGCAGACCCTTGGATTATTATTGATCCTATTCTGTCATATTCTCTGCCTCTTGTCCACTGCAGAGTGAAGAACAGTGGCCTTCCTCACTTGCTTCCATTGCCATAATGTTCCACCTAACTGCATGGGGATAAAAGACTCTGGAATGGGCCTTTGTAAACTATGAGCCAGCATGAGTCCTTCTTCCCTGAAGTTTCTATGTAAGGTATTTTTGCCACAGTGACATAATAATAGCTAGCACTATAAGTCAGAAAATAATCTGCTTATATAAGGTAAGCCTATATAGTACACAAAAGTAAATGACAAGTGGAACATATGTCAGAACCTATTCCCTGACCAATTATTTAGTGCTCACTTTGTACCATATTTCTGGATTGGTGTAGGCAACTGTTCCAATTATTTTAGGAAAGAAGCATTAGGTTTGTCATCAGTGATGCAAGAAGTTTAACTGATACAATTTGCAAATCTCAAGAGAAACTTTCAATGTAATAAATATATAATCTGAAATGTAGAGTCTAGGATATGGCAACAATAAATAAGTAAAAAGAAACTGACTATCGACCGATAAATTGTCCTTCAAAATTTTGAAATTTTTTGTGCAATTTGGATAAAAGGATCAGCCATAATATCAAACATACTGAAACGCACCTTAGCTACATAATCTGAAATTAATTATGCATACTTTACTGAGTAGTAAGAAATATTTGAATTCATAGAAAATATTTTTATTATGTTCTGGTAAATTATTATGAGCTTGTCAGCCGTTAAAACTAAAAAGTCATGTTTGTACTGTGTACACATATTTGTTGTATTTCCACCAGCTTTCTGCTGGTCATTGACTTAGTAGTCGTAGATCTTGGAGTTTATTTTGAATTATAACATTGTTTGCTGGGACATCATAGTCTGGTCCAAATCATTTTAAGTGAACATGGCTACATTTGAAATCAAAGATTGAAATGATCATAATGATTAGGCCCTGCAAATGTTAGAATTGCATTAGTTAAATATCATCTCCTACTAGACAGCTCTAAATAGATCCTGAGACGCTTTTGGCTTCGTGTTTGTTACTGTTTCCACTATTTTTTGTTGTCTTTTTTTTTTTTTGGTTTTCCACTATTTTTTAAGGTCTTATTTAACTTACTTATCTTAGTCTTAGAATCGTCCACAGCCACAGCATTCTATATCTTCAACTACATTTAATTTACTGTGAATTATCCTCTAGCTATTGTCTCTTATTGATATTTTCCTCAAGTAGATGATTCAAATGAGCTTTAAATATGCATAGTCTACATTTTCTCACTAATCATTTTCTCCTTAGTTCATACCATTTTGGATTATCTAGCTACAACAAAGCTGTCCTGATACCTAATGTTCTATTGTATTGTCCTTGTCAAAATTTTATCATCATTTAACCTATGTAATCTTGTTTAATTCCTTGAAGACTTTAACACTTATTTTTGCTGTTTCTCTATTCTTCACTCTTCCCTAGTTTTTCTATCTCCTCCTGTTCTTCTAAGTTTCCTAAAATAAATAAATTGACTAACTAATGAACTAGTTCTTAAAATTGATATATTGGCTAATTATTAAAACACTGAAGAAGGGCCACAAGCATCCTTTTCAATCACTCTGCATCTTAGCTCCATGTTAGGACCACATCTTCTGATTCAGTTCTGGTAAAGATCAATCACTTTTCAACTAAATCCTGGCTCTCCCTAACTCTCTGTGTCTTATAACAAGCTCCGTATCTGATGAATACTTTCAAATACTACTAAACTAATGAGTACACTCAGTATTCAGAAACTGTTTCAGTTGGATTATTATCATAAAACAGATACCTCTCCCTATTTAAATTAAGGGCAAATAATACTTCCAAAATTGTTTTATTATGTTAACAATTACAGCCTTGAAAATGACTTCTAATAAATTTCTTATCAATGCCTTTTCCTCCATTTCCTTCTATTAATAGAGTCATGAGCTCATATATGTTCTCAAGATCGTCAGACCCAAATTCAGGACTCACTGCTCCCTACTATTTTCAAAGACAAATAAAGGCCTAGGGCTGAAATCTTCCTCACTTTGTAGCTAAGTCCTAAGAATTGGCTAAGTTTATCTTCTAAACAAACATAATTTTCTAAAAACAATAAATATTTCAATAAATAGTTGATAAAACCAGAAACTTATTATAACCAAGCCATTCTGTTATATACACCGTGATAAATAGGATTATGTTTCCACTATTTGGAAACAGGCTTGAACAAGTTTTAATTGGTATTCAGGCAGAAAAAACCAATTGAAATTCTTAAAGTGTTTCCTTTTTAATAATGAACAGTAAAGCCACAGGCAGTGCTGTAGAAAAACACATAAATGATAGGAAAATTTAACAACTTGGTGTGCCAAACACAATCCTGTGTACTGATGTACTGAGATGGCTGCTGGGAACAGAATCATTCCTTATTAAAAGCTGTAGGTAGTGCTCATGTGTTTATAAAGTGTTGTCAGGATGTTGGCACAAATGAAAATACAAATAACCTCAGTTGCTTATGAATAAAAAAAACCTTCTGAAATAAAAATGCTTACTGTTTTGAAACTACTATCACAAAAAAAGATAATTTTCAAAGAACAGTAATCAATTACAATGATTTCTCAGAAAGAAAATTAAATACAAATTATATTCTAGGTCATTATTTTTAATACATTAAGAGAATTTGGTTGTTTCAGTCCCCCAACACCATTGTCAATTTTACCCATATTTTAAAATATCTTAATGCTTATCAGACTAATTGAATTCAGAGATCTTTAACTGTATGAAAATTCAAAACAGAATAAATAATGCTGACACATGAAAATCAATCATAATAAGAGAATAAAGGACAAAAATGAGCATGCTACATGGAAACATATGGACACTAATAAAACACTAGAAAGTCATACATAAAAATGAAAATCAACAAGACGTCTGAATAGAAAAGTAAGAGGACTGGATGAGAAGAACAGAGTGAGAGGAAATTGGAGTAGAGGAGGGAGAGAAAACTTGTGTTGGATATAAAATAAATAAATAAATACATTTAAGGATGAAAATCATATTGGAATATGTCTATTATCTATAAAACAGTATGTGAGAAGATGGACTCTGTTAGCTTTTATGTGTAATAAGTAGAAATTGTGATTCTTGGGATTGGGTCATATGTTACAGTGAAGTTACACAAACCACTTTGAAAATTAGTACAAGTTAGAAAAAAACTGTTGCATTGTGGGTGATTTGATTATAGTAAGAAACTTTTCAGGAGATATTTCAGGGACACAGATCGATTTTCCTCTTCCTACAGTCCTTCCCATGTTCCCTCCAACAGCCCTTTTCCACCTCCTACTCAACATTTTCCAAGTCATTTCTTTCACTCTTGACTGGATCTTGCTTCCAATTAATGTAGAAAACACCCTCTGGGATCTTCTGAAATACCAGCTTACACCACAGGATATAGTTGCATAACTATATTGAAAGTACATTTTGATTCATAAATTTTACTGAAAATATTTTCTCTTAGTTTTAATCTGAGATTATTGAATAATTGTTTTCTTGTCATACTCCAGTTGAGTCATTTCCTATGGATTTTTATACAAAAAGTTCTGAATATTATATTCAGATATATATCTTATAATTCTCTAATTTCACTGAAAATGTGAAAAGCAAAATATTAAAGTCACTAACATCTGGATTTGAATCCAAAAAGTAAGTGTGTTTTTTGTTCTATTTGAGATGAGTTTTGAACATCTTGAGATATTTAAACTTGAAAAATTCTTTAATTTTTTTTCTTATGTTTCTTGGCAACATGATGAAGACAGAATGCTCAAATATGGCACTTTTCTTCATTAGTGAGGTAGACCTATAACAGAATGTACTAAATGTTATTACATCACACATATCTCTGTTCATTCAGTAGTTATTAGATCTCTGTCATTGATTCTAAGATGAAGCTAGGACATTTACAGCTAGAAGATCAGAGTGATAAGGGAATGGCTTTTTATTATTTTAAAAAAGTATCTAACATACATGAAAAATACATGCAGTAATAAAAATAATGTTCAGATGGTGTTCAATTAATTTCTCTAAATTTTACATCTATACATATTCATCATTCTGTCAATATCTAATCAAGGACCACTAATTGCATGTGATCAGTTAACTGGCTCATGTAGCATTGTTTATTAATATCACATATTTTCATGATCTCAAATTAACTTTTTTGGTGAATGTTATGGGTTCTGGTCTTTTCTAACAGATTTATGAGCGTTTTGGCCAGTATTACCTAAACCATTTAGAAATAGATGATGTTTTCCTGTGCATTGGCTGTATATGTGGAATCTTTCTATTTGCATATAGTTTGATCATTTTCTATGAACATTTCTTTTATAATTGATTCTTTTTTAATAATTCAATAAAAAAATTTTCATAATTGATTCTTTGACTGTTTTATAGTTTTCTAGTTCAGGCTTGTATTTATGTAACATGTTAATTTTTTTTTGGACTCGTATCCATAGTTATCCTCCGTTTTTAGAAACCTTAAATTCCTCCAGTTATTTTTGGGGCTATGAGTAAATATATATAGCTTTTTGCTATGAGTAAATGCAATATCTCATGACTTTTTCTCAGATTCTAACCCCATTTGATCTTTCATCTTCTTGTACTGCTTCTGAGAGACATTTGTATTGCATTCGCCTCGGCTGGATTCTGTTATTATTCACTTGGTGTTCCAATGTGCCTTGAGGATGACTGAGGTCCTTGGAATTTTATGAGTCTAGGGTGATAGCCATGCCAGTGTGCTTGTCACTCCTCCAACCACAATAATGAATAAATAAATAAATAAATAAAACTCTGTTTCTTCTCCAAGACAACTATTTGTTTATTTATTTGTAATTTTGAATTAGGTGTTATGAATCTTTAACTTTCTTGTTCTCACTGTAGATGACTTCATAGGAAATAACAGTGATGGGTCATAGGATATGGGGAGAAAAACATTAATCAAAAGCCTGTCTCATTTCCCTCATGAGCATTAAGCAAAGCTATTGAAGGTGGGTAAAAACCTTTCTGATCAACAGCTCCTGGTGTCACAGTTTTATTACCCCCCCACACACACACATACAACGTGTATAGAGTTGTGTCAGTGGGGCATGCTGGGTTTTCTGGCAATCCATTTGAATCTTCCTGGTAAGCAAATAGTCCATCTTATCAAGAACAGTTTTCAGTCCAAAGACAAATGCCTAACTCTATATTCTGACTAGAGATGTGTCCAATGATTTCAATTTTCTGATGACTAAGAAAAAAATTGTTTTTAGTTTTTCCAAGATTTCTGTTTATTTAAACAAAAAGAAGCTAACATACTTTCTTGTTTGATGTAGTTTCCAAATCAATTCACAGAATACAAAGTAGAATTTTTTTTAAAGAAAAATAATAATTGGTCAGATTCTAATTATGAAGGCCACTCTAACCCAAAGCCTTAATCTCCTGAACATTGGAATTTTAAGTGTTCCATCACATCCGCCTTCAAAATTTATATTTTTGTGCTGGGGAATTGTTCACCGACTAAAGCACTCTCCACTCAAGCCTCAGATGAAAGTTTACTTCTCAAAAAAAGTATAAACTTAGACACAGAACAGCTAGTGTCTGGAATCCCACAACACCATATCCAGAAGACCAGGACAGAGTCAGGATTTCCTCCCAAGCTCCTGGTTCGGCTAGCCTGCCATACACAGTAAGGAAAGGAGACCTGTCTTTGTCTAGGTGGAAAAGAGGACCAACCCTGGATGTTGTCCTATAATCTACACCCGTTCACTGTGCTGTTGAATTTTCTTTTACCATAGCAACATATTGGAAAGCCAACATGTTGTGGGCTGTTTTTCTCTTTTGAGTTTTTATTTTTTGATGGTCCTGCCACCCAGGGAGGATTTTTCTTATAGGTGCCCAGCCATATCTTGATTGTTTCTAGCCATTTTTTTTTTATCTTAAAGTACCCCATCTACCTTGTGCCTCTGGGGCATTTTTACTTCTGTGTATCTTAATTTCACTCTTACTCCATGACTGACCAGGGGACTTGCCCCTGATGTCCTTCTCTCCTTCTATTGCTCCTACTTTTTATGCTCTGAGATTTTTCCTTCTATTTATTCTCTCTGCCTTCCAGCCCCACCTATCCTCCCCCTCCCTCCTTATTGGCCAGCCACTCTTTATTAGACCATCAGATGTTTTAGACAGGCAAAGTAATACCGCTTCACAGAGTTAAACAAATGCAACAGAAAAGAATGAAACACATCTTTGTATCATTGAACAAAAATTCCATAGCAAAACTAATGTAACACAGGTTACAGTAGTATTTTACAACACTGTGCCATGTACCCACATGCAGAAGCACACAAACACCTGTATTTACACAAACACACACATATACACACATAGAGAGACTAATGCACACTCACAAATAATGATTTGTCTAGTGAATCCTTCTCTTAACTACATTATCATAAACTATTCTTTCATGCAATATGCATCAAATCAGGATAATTGAACTATTTTAATATTTCCTTAATTTGAATTTTTCTAGGCAAATCTACTGTTTTACCTAGAAGTGTTCCACAGTGATATTCCACTACACATTAATTTGTACTATGTCAGTTGGTCATTGATGCAGAATAGGACAGGGATGGAATTTTTCATTACTTCTTTGAGAAAACAATTGTTTAATTATATAAAATGAGATATTTAAAAAAATAAAATGATTCTCAGTGTTTTATATCCTATGCTTAGAAGAGTATGATGGATGCACTTTGGGTTATATAACATAAAAATCAAATAATATTCCCTACAAGCATCATTTTTCCTATAACCTATTATTAGTTATGCTTCTATATTAGGGAGATAGAAGGAATCTTATCTCTGGAGAAAATTTACTAAATTTTGTAATATATATGACAAGAATAAAAAATCATGAATTTCTCTGAGAACAGTTACGTAGGAGATAACCTTTACTAAAGTTTCTAATATTTAAATTTTGTGAAGTAATCAACAATAGTCATTGAATAATACCTATATGATGTCAGTAACTAGTAGGATCAGAGCACCTAGATGAAAGAATACATACACATTTGAAGTTTGTTTTATTTTTCTTGTTTTGTCATTTAATATCACATATGCCCTATAATATTTTGCTTTTGGTTCCAAATAATCCTAATGAAAATTTATCTTCTTCAATACCTACCTTACAAGAAGACTAAAGAATTCTAGATCTCTTTTTCATTCAGAATTGCATTTGAGGAGTGTGTTATACAGAATGTTGTCTAAGACAAATTTTTCCTTTATATTAGAATCACCTCATAAACGTTTTACGTAAAACAAGACAGTGTCTCTCTTTTTCATCTGAAACATTTTTATTACATATTGATTTAAAAGTTAGAAGAAGCCAGACACGCAGAGCTCATTTAATAATTTCCTTTGGGAGACAGAGACTTGGGACCTGTAAGTTTAAGGCCACCTTTACCAACAAAAGTTTCTGTAGTTCAACCAGGGCTTTCAAAATGAGAGCACATCAAAAACAACAAATGATTCCCGATGATATTCTGCTATATTCATAGAAAGGCTTCCTTTAGCAGCAGGTGTTAGCAGATGCAGAGACCCACAGTCAGATATTATGTAGAGAGAGAATTTTAAATTGGAAGTCTCTGTTGGGTTCCTCACCTTGGAGACCTGAAACCCCACAGAAGAGATGATGAATGTGTGTCGGTGTGGGAGGGGATGGAGGACATGAAGAGAATATGGCCCATCAAATCAACTAAGCAAGACTCACATGGTTGCACAGAGACAGAGACAGCCTGCCACGGACCTACATTGGTCTGGATCATGTCTTCTGTGCAAATGTTATGGCTGTTAGCTTGATGCTTTTGTGTGACTCATAGCAGTAGGAGCAGGTACATCTCTGATACTTTTTCCTGTTCTTGGGATTCTTTTCCTCATATTGGGTTGCCTTGTCGAGGCATAATATGAAGACTTTTGTCTTGTCTCACTCTATCTTTTCTGGTTTAGCTGTCCTCTCTTCAAGGCCTGCTCCGATGGGAAGAGGAAAGTGGGGAAATCTGTCTGGCAAAGTGAGCAGGTGGGGGGAGCTGTGAGTAATGGACAAAGGGGAAACCGTGGTATGGATGTATTGTATGAAAGAAGAATCTATTTTCAATAAAAGAGAAAGTTTTAAAAAGTGGAATAACAAATGAATGAAGTGAAGATTAATAGAAATATGAGAAAAGAATGTGAGAACAAATGCTTATAGTAGAACAGATATCACTACAATATTTGCACTTAAAAATCTCTTCTTCGTCTTCTCACAACTGAAACCTAGAATATCTGGGTCTTTGATTTAGTTCCATTGATCCTCCTGTCTGTTTTTATGCCAATACTTGGCTGTGTTCAGCACTGTGTTCATAGCAGCATTGGTTCTCATAGCCAGGAAACAAACTAAATAACCCTCAACCAAAGAATAGGTAAGGAAAACGTGGTACATTTACACAATGGAGTAATACACAGCAGAAAAAAAAAATAATGGCATCTTTAATTTTGCAGGCAAATGGATGGAGCCAGAAAACATCATATTGAGTGAGGTAACTCACCTTGAAAGACAATTATCATATGAACTTACTCATAAGTTTTTTTTTCAACATAAAGCAAAGAAAAACAGCCTACAAATCACAATTTCAGAGAACCTAGACAACAATGAGGACCATAAGAGAGACATATATGGGAAGTAGAAAATGACAAGGTCTCCTGAGTATATTGGGAGCATGGGGAAGAGAGGGGGAGAGGAAGGGAGGGGAGCATAGAAAAATGAATCGCTCAATAAGATCAATAACAGTAAAAAACACATAAAAAAGAATAGTGTTTGGGTGTCCAGCTCCCTTCTCACAGTATCTTTCATACAATAGTTGTTTCTGATTCCGTCCTCTCATCTTGACGAGAGCAGGAACTATCTCTGGGCAAAAGCGCACTGCTTTCCTTCACACTGTTTTTTTTTTTTTTTTTTTTTTTTTTAATATTAGCTGCCAATGAATATACAATTGGATGAGAAATTTTCCACAATTACTGCATAGTGAAAAGAAAGCAATAGAAGAAACGTGTCAACATGAAATTACTGCAAACATAGTTTGTTGTTTGTTCATGTGGAAAGATGTCCTAATAATATAACAACATTAACTGAATATATTGAAAATAAATGATAAATATATAAATTTCTAAAAAAAAGATATACCTCTAAATCTGTAAATATATCAGCTGTATAGTTGATGTGCCCATTGGAACTGGGCTCCACAACTTTGCATTTGGATTGGTTGTGTTTTTTTTTTTTCTATTGTCTAGGTGCTGTAAAGATTATTCTTGATGAGAAGTGAAGGCTAATGTTATCTGTACAGTATTTTATTTTTCTAAGGAAAATGCAATGAGAGTTGTAAATTCTCTGATGAAAAAGAATGTAAGCATATTTCTGACATTACTAATATGAAAATAATTAATATTATATATATATATAAACTTATCTATAACGTTTTTAATGCTGTTTAGTCTTATTTCTGGCATAAAGCACAAAGTTTAGCTTTAAGTTATTTTTAATAGTAGTAAGAAATATCCATGGAATAAGCATGGTTTAAATTACTCATTTTTTGCATTTCTTACTTTTAGCAAACAAACAAACAAATTACACAAGTAACTCCAAGCAGAGTGGTGTAACATTTGTGTTACATATTATATTTCCAAACTTGTCGGTATATTTTGAGCAAGATGAGCTTCAAGGATTATTATTCTAGCCTTTCCTTACTGCAAAGTTATTGACATAATTTATCTGTAGCTTTATTTTCTTTTAGACAATTAAGTGAAGAAAATAAAAAGCAAATAAGCAACAACAACAATAAAATAGTTGGGAATAATGACTATTAATCACAACCTTTGGAAAAAATTAAAGTTATAGATTGAGGACAGTGTGTTCTATAAAGTGAAGCCCTGTGTTAAAGAAAAGTCAAAGAGAAAATTAAATGTGAATTGAATTTTATTCTCAGTATTTGCTTAAGGATTTATGAAATGATTCATCCTGAGACCTGGTTGCTCTGTTCTGGATCTTTAATTTTTAAATCATTCCTAACTATATTAACATTACACATAATCTACTTGACTTCCCTCATTAAATCTAGATTCTCCCCTTTCTACAGTATATAAATTTTTTGTTCCTTTTTCCCTAGTATAACCCATAAGGTTATTGCATGGGTAATTAAAATCATACTAATCATGCCTTTCCAGAATTTATCCCTCAACACAAGAGATAATGCTTGAGTCATTAAAGAGTTTGTAATACTCTCATGTTGCCTAGGAATCCTCCCCAAACCTCCTCTGATTAAAATATGCTCCCTCAGGAAAGATGTAATAAACCTTACTCAGTTTCATTCAGTTACCAACCCTCATTTCCTTTCAATTACAGTGTTCACGTCACAATAATAAAAAAATGAATAAATTTTTTGATAAAGTTACTTGTTAAATTGAAAAATTACTTCCTCATATTTCTCAAATGCAGTAAAAGGGAATATTAATTTGTAAAGTTTTGACAAGCAGTATTTAATTGTCATAACTTTTCCTGGGTTCTGATGTTTGCCTCATACCAGTACACGTGAACATGTATCTTCTTGTTCTTACAGTCAGCCTTGGCTTTGTTTATATGATTTTGAATGGTCTTAGTCTAGTTGACTACATGTTCTCACCAGGTAAAGTCAGGAATCAAGAGAGCAAACAAGCAAAGTTTCCAAAAGTCTAGGCTCAGAACACGTAAGCAAAGTGCTTGACTTTTCATCTTTTTGTATTTTATAATGCTGAGATAAACTCTCCATCAAAAACAACTTAAGAAGGAAGTCTTTACTCTGGCTCACAGTTCAAGTTGTCATCCACCATGGCAGGGAAGACATGGAGCTAAAAAACTGCAAGCAGAGGTCACATTGTATCCACTGTCGAAAGATGCCGGCACACTGGTGCTCAGCGAGCTCTCTGCACTCTTACCTGGTCTGTGATGCCCTGCCTAGGGGAATAGAGTCAGTGAAAAGGTTTTGTTTGCCTCTGTTAATGCAATCAAGAGATCCCCCGCAGGCATATTCAGAGGTCTGTCTCCCAGGTGATCCCTGGATTTTGTAAAGCAAAAATTTGGAACTGACTATCCCAGTTTTATTGTCATTCCAGTCTGTAAGTCAATCAATTTACAAAAGATCCACATATTCAAAGAGTATGTGGAAAGGACCTATTTATCTGGCAGGACCCAAAAAACCTAAAAAATCTGACGAAAAGTTGTGGATAAAAGAAATGATTGTCGAGGTATTTAGAGTCTGCAGCACAGGCAGAGTTGAATATGTTTTTTCTAATTACCCTCATTCCTTGAATTAAAAAGTGTTACTGACTCCTTTCTGTCTTAGTTCCTAAGGCTACTATACCCGACTTTCATTCTTCTTAATTGCTCATTTCTTTAGTTGGGGTATTTTGTTTCTTTATTCACATACATTTTCCTGCTGGATTTTTCTTATGCCCAAGGAGGATTTACAAAAATGCCTAGGGCTCGATATCACTATCCATAATATGTAGGTTTCAAGGCATGAATGGCAACTCATGCTGAATGCTTTCATCGGGATATTACTCAGTCTGCTAGAACGAGAAAGTTTGAAACTAACTCTTCAGTGATGTGAAGGCATTGCCATATTGCATTTCCATGCAATTAATTTCACTTTTAAGCAAGGACTCTAAAAGCAAAATCTCGAAATTTTATCTTAGCATTCCTTACTTTTCATCAAATTCTCTATAAAATAGATACATATCACCGAATTTTTAGAGCAACTGTAGATAAAATCAATTTTTTGATAATACATTTATAGTCAAACTAGTCTCATGGGCTTATTGGCTACAGTGTTGTTGCAGAATATTATTTTAAGGTGTGATACTTTTGTTTATGCCCTGGAACATTTGTGGTTTATCAAACACAAAAGATGTGTTTGATAAAATAAACTTCCCCTGCAGTCCAGAGGCTGCATCACCAGCTAGCTGACAGGAAGTTGTAGGGAGGAGTCAGGTAGAGAAGGGCTTATAAGGAAGGGCAAGGAAATGCATAAGGACATCTTGGGAAAGACCAGGAGACAGCTAGGTGAGCTATTTGCTATTTAGCCTCTCTGTGAAGAAGAATTTCACCTCAAACTTTGAATCTTAAGTTCTTTAGTGGGACTGAGATTTAGAGACATTCTCTTAGGAACTTTGAAAGACTTAATGTCTGAGGGAACAGAATTTCCTCATGCTGAGGCTCTTGCGGCCTAGCTGCTTCTGGTAGCATGGGGTTGCAGTTGCTGACTAGAATAGCTGTAGCTTAAAAGGCAGCAACCATCACAAAAGTGGATAACAGTGCATCTGTGTAGGAGGGCGGCCCGCTTGTTTGTCCCTGCTGCCCAGCTTTCTGAAATAATCACACAGAAACTGTATTAATTAAACCACTGCTTGGCCCATTAGCTCTAGCTTCTTATTGGCTAATTCTTATATCTGTATTTAACCCATTCCTATTACTGTATATATCCACAAGATCGTGGCCGACGGGCAAAGTTCCTGCATGTCTGACTCTGATGGTGGCTCCATAGCATCTCCCTCTGTCTCTTCTTTACATCATTCTGTTTAGTTTCCCCCCACCTAACGCTGTTCCCCTATAGCTCTGCTTTAGGCCCAAAGCATTTCCTTTATTAACCAATGAAAGCAACACATAGACAGAAGGACCTCCTATACCACATCTGTCATAGATTTTTTTCTAAACAGAACTAAGTTTAATATGAGATTTTTTTTCCTTTCATGCTTCCTTCTCACCTTACTATTTCCCATTATTATTAATTTCAAAAATTATGAGCCAACCTTAAAATCATCCCATTTAAGCATCCTCTATATTAGATCAATCCTCCATACATTTTCAATGTTTCAGTCATATTTCTCCAGGAAATATAATCTTTTTGACTTGAAAAACATTTAGCATATTTCAGTTTATTGATGACTACCAAAACAGTAAAGTTTCAACAGTGGATACAAGGATTGATAGCACTGAGAAGTCAAATAGTATCTGGTAGTATGTGCCACAGTCATTTGTGGCTGCTTTAATAATAAATAATAATAATAGACAATTTCAATAAGATCTGAGAGAGGTGTGATTTTGTAACTTCTTGTTTCCAAATTTTTCTTTTGTTTATATATTAGTTATATAGGACAGAACTTAATTTGTTCTTAAAAAGCACATTTTAAAAATTTTAATATTTTATAATGATATAAACTGTATTTATATCTTTGCCCTTTCATTCTCTTTCCTCTAGGAGTTCCTTCACTTCTTCCTCCTCTTCTTTTTCTCTGAGTGTGTGTGTGTGTGTGTGTGCATGCATACTTGCTTGTGTGTCTGTACATGATTAGAACAAAACTGAGAAAGATATTTAGAATTTTGTTGCATATTTCTCACAATCTTAAGTTGAAATTTATGTGATTTTTAAAAATTGTATTTTGAGGTACTATAGCCATTTGCCATCATGTAATATCAAAAGGGGTGAAAAGTTCAGAACTATTTTAAATGACAATTTTAGAAGCAAAAACATTTCCAGTTGTGTTCAATATGTAACATGCATCTCAGGTCACTCTGAAAAGCTGTTAGTGTAGTTTTGTTGAAAACTTGGTAAATTCCTCTGAAAGATTTCATGTGATTTTAATCCTTTTTTGTTTTTGCTACATATATGCTACCTACATTACCATTGAACTATGCAAATGATATGATAAGAAACTTCAAATGTAAAGAAATAATGACATAAAATGAAATGGTTGATAATTATGTGTGAGATTAGTGTTATAATGTTATAACCATATAGAAAGTGTAGGTAATATTATGAATCAATTTTTGTGACATCATTTAAGTATTACTATATTCTGAATGTGTGTGTGCAAGTATATGTTGTGTGTTTATGTAACTTCTGTTTCCTTGAAGTTTTTCAGAATGAGTTCATGATTTTCTATTACAGTATCAATATTGACATGTAACTTAACACTGAGTAAACTGTTTCAGTTTCCTGTAGTCATATTAGTTTTCCTGAAAATTAAAGTCACATTTACATTTCAATAATGCTTTGAAAATAATGGAATTTACTGTTTATTTGCAATAGCATCGATTACTGAACCATTGGCGACATCAAACATTTAACCTTGCCTAGTCAATGACGTCAATATACTTTGCAAAATGTCTACTAGGAGAATAGATTATAAATAAAAACATGCTTCATGATAAAATATAACTCACTGCTGCCAACAGAAAATAGAGAATACCATAGTTACTTTTTAGTACTCTGTTTTGCTCATGAAAATACTTAGACAAAGGCACTGTGTGCTCATATTTTCATAATTTGCACAAATTGAAAATTATTATCAATATTCATCTTAAATTTGGCAAATTTTATATAATAATTTTACTTTTTTGTTTTATTAATCAAATTCTCTTATTCTAAAATGTAATAGTATATAATTTATTGAAATCAGTTACAAAGCAATTGTCCCCAGTCTCATAGTAATTAGATTACATGCCATCTAGAATAATTTTAAATGCTTTAAGAATTAATCAGTTATTATTACATATTCAGTTATAATTTGGGAAAAGTATTTATATTCTTTTAACATTGCCGAACTCTTACTAGAGCCAAACTAAAAGTACCACTGGAAACATTAATACAAATTCTATTACCTTTATGTATTTATGCTGGAAAGGTAACACTATAAAGTAATGGTATTGTGTGTCCATGAGAGTTTAATATTATTATTTGCTTCTTCATTCACAAATTAAATTCAAGAGTGATATTTTTGTAGAAGTAAAGTCACTAGTGACAAAATATTAAAATTTAATTTTATACTAAAATGTATTTTATGAAATAGAAATATCTCAGTTTATTTTTAGAAAAATGTTACTATGTAATGAATTTCAGTTATATCCATGCTTATCATAGTAAAAATAAACAAACTATAGAATCCTAATAAATTCCAGCTTCCAAAGTTTTCATTGATAGATCCTGTATAACACATAACCCTCCCCACTCTCTTTAAAATCCTGGTCTCTTTTTTTCATAAATTGATATGGCATGACTATATGTGTGTGTGTGTGTGTGTGTGTATATATATATATATATACACATACATAATTCTCAGATATAACCTGCTGAATCTATAGAATCCTAATTGTATGTATGTTTCCATAATGATTGTTTGACAACCATTAAGTGTGCTCTTTTCTGGGGAAGGTCACCTGTAACACCCTCCATCTTACTCTTGGGTTGAGGACTTGTGGGCTTTTCATGTACAGTTTGGCATATTCTCCTTTGTCCTCCTTGCTTAGTTCATGTCTGGGTGATCATGTTGGAAAGACACTAGAGGTTGACCTTCTGATCTTGCTAGGGGACAAACAGTAATGATTTATATTACATGGACCTATAAGAATTATGGTCAATGAATTCATTTATTAGATAACCATACAAATATCCTCATTTCTATCTGAAGAGAATAAAATAATTTTTATAGATTTATTGTTCATATTGGCAGGAATTCAAACAGAATGTTATATGTGGATTATAATTGGGTATTCAGGATCCTGTTGTGA
The DNA here is from genome assembly GCF_018167655.1 of Microtus oregoni. NCBI lineage: Eukaryota > Metazoa > Chordata > Mammalia > Rodentia > Cricetidae > Microtus > Microtus oregoni. The sequence continues at coordinate 74,344,482 of NW_024543062.1, forward strand.
GTATTTTCGTCTAATTTTAATTCACCTTGAAGGTTTTTATTTGCAAGTAATGTTATGGTTATGGAGCATCTTGTTTTAGAAATATGGCAACATAGTAAATAAAAATACAACTGAGTTTTAAATGAGAACTGAGATTTATAATCCTTCATTCTTTTAATGATGTAGCCTTATCATATATCTAGCTTTCTCAATTCTAAGCGATAAAATGTTAATGGAACTTCTGTTTAGGGGCATTCTGATAACCCGAGAAAAATTCCCCATCTAAGCCTTATGCCAAAATGCCTGCTGAACACCCATAGAAACTTTACATTGCTTTTTTTTTTTTTTGCACAAGAAAAAAAAAATATCTGCACAGCTCAATTTATTTATTTTGTGTTTGAGAATAAACATCTAGTAAAATTTAAGATGAACAAAGCTCAGAATGTATAGAAAAGAGCCTGCTAATATATTACTATAGCCCTTAAGGAGCTCCATCTATCCCAATAAACTCTCAATAACTGTACAAATTTGACCTTCCTTGATCTACTAAGATCAAAAACAACACCCGAGAAACTTATTCTCCTCACAGGTGTGTGAGCTTATTCTCCATGACCCATGTTAAAGCCATATTCTAACAACCCCTCTCTCTACAATTTCACTGGCATTTCACTACCAGACTTCATGCAGAAACACAAATCCAAAGTGTCTGCCTCAGGACAGAAGAATTAACTGCCAGGTTTTGCCAACCAGCTTTTGTTTTCGCAATGTTATTTTCCCAGCTTAACACAGGAATCTTGAGGCTAAACTGAAAACTCAGAACCTATTAATATCGTCCATTGCCTTATAGTTGAGGGAAATGACTGAAGATGCTTGTATAGCATTAGGGATTTAAATAATTTTTGGATGTGAAATTTAATGGACTTTATTACATGAGCATCCTAATTCCCTTAAAATCTATAAAATACTACTGTTCCTATTACATGGCCCATAAAACCTTCTAACAATTAATTTCATATTTGAAAATCATTAGGATAAATTTTGATTGTTTTTTTTCATTAAACCATTCTCATTAATGTACTAAAGTTTCCAAGACTGAGTACCTTATAAAAAGCTTAATGTTACTCATCATCCTAGAGTCTGAAACTCGAAGGTCAGGATTTCATGTGTTCAACCTCTATGGAGGAGTTAATAGTTGATGGCATCATAGAAGAACATATGAAAATAAATAATATGGTTAAATAGGATATTAAATTTTTCAGGGTTCAGAGTTAGGCTTTATTAATAAATTAGTATGAAGATATGTAACTCAAAATTGTCCTTAGACTCGTCATACATTCTTAATGTTAACATTTCATGTTTGCCCTTTACGTTGTTTATTTCTGCCTCCCCACTTTATAACTGTTTGCTGTGAATGTTTTCTTTCCTCCAAAACTCATATAAATATCATAGTGTTAATCCATATTATGAAATTATTTCTGTATGAGAGGATTAAAAACTGATTGTTGAAATATAAAGGCTAGCATTATTACCTATAGGTCAATACTATATTTTATTGAAAATAGAACTCTTTATTATTATTTTTATTTTATTACTTTAAAAAGAATACCAATCCAAATTCCCACTTCCTTCCCTCCTCCCACTTCCTCCACACACCCTCTCCCAATACCCTCTCCAATCTTAAGAGAGGGCAAGGAACCCTGTCCTGTAGGAATTCCAAGGCCCTCCTCACTACAACCAGGTTGTGCAAAGTAGAATAGGATCCCAAAAAGCCAGTACATACAGTAGAGACAAATCCCAGTGCCATTGTCATTAGTCCCTCACTCTGCCCCCACTGGCAACCACATTCAGAGTAATTAGTTTGATTTGATGCTCATTCATTCCCAGACCAGTTGGAGTTGGTAAGCTCCCATTAGTGCAGCACAAAAAAAAAAAAATAGATCTTTTAAACAATATATTATGACCACGATGTCCACTCCCTCATCTCTTCCTAGTTTCTCACTACATCCCCAGGCATCTAATCCAAATCCTCATATTTTTAAAGAGTAGTTTCACAGTAACAATGTATGTTTAAAGAATTGGATATAATTAATCCGACTGAAACTATATTATAAACTGAGATATCACATAGAATCCCATTAATAATAAAATTAGTTTATGTATCAATTAAAGAAATTTAATTAAAAACAATTAAATTTAAGAGATGATTACAGCCAATATTTGCTCATTTTCTTTTTATCTGCTGCTTTATGCTAATGAAGAAAGAAAGTTCTTGGAAAATTCCAGCAACTTGCTTTGAACTTTTCAGGTCCCCAAACAGTGGCCAATAAATTGCTCTTTGCCATAAATTACCCGTTTTCAGTCATTTTGAATTAACATCCAAAACACACTTAAGAATACAACAGAAATGTAATTATATCATCTCACATGACATCTAAGGGCTAGTCAGGTGGTTTAGCTGCCAACTTACAAGTGTATCTTTGGGATGCTAGCTATTGATCCTCAAGGACAGGCTGAGGAAGTAGATGAGAGTTTGCATGCTATTTATTGTAGTAGAAATAAGGCAGCTAGTGATGAGCAGTTCAGAGATGGAGATGAAGTGGTTGCCCTTGACAAGGACACCAGGAGCGTTATTTTGTTGTTTCAGAAGTGTCGTCATTACTTCTGTCTGGAGTATTGTTTGATTCGTTCATTTAGCTTCAGCCAAGAGCAAAACTGAAATTTTATTAGACTTCTTATTGACATCAAATAGACCATTTTCTGATTAATAATAAAAAAAAAAACAAGAGTGAGTTAGGGTTGTATCAATCATAAGTGATTCAAGCTGCTATCCCGAAAGCATCCCATAGACCTATGCTGAACCAGTAAATGCATTTCCTGCTCATGGCCACACCAAATATACTTAGATACAATAGATTTGAGTGGAGAAAATGGGGAGTAATTCTAAGAATTCAGTTTGTATAATAAGAGTACAACTCTTTATTTTCTCTGAATTAGCCTGGGGAAATTCTGAGCAAGAAGCCCATACCTGTTTAAAAAACGATTCAGGGATATTTAAAGTAATACAGTGCCTTCACAGAACCAGACCCCTTACTTATCCATTTTTTTTTTCTCAATCAGACAAACTGGAATTTGTACTTGTGATAACTGATACAATTTCTTTTTACTTTAAATAACTCTGCTCTTATGACTGTCATTTTCTAAAGCACTTCCCAATATCACCTCTAAGAAAGATTGCTGCCAAAGTAAAATAAAGAAGTCTCAAGAAAGAGCAGGAGGGATGATAGGTAATTAAACAAAGAACAAGACAATGCCTGACAGAATAAAGGTTCTTATCAAAAGTCTATGGGTAAAGCCCTGTTTTTGTGTGAAGCCCACATTATCAGGAAAGGTTAAATATCAAGGAAAGTAACTGATTATTCTAGAAACAACTGTCAAATAATAGAACATCTAAGTTGAAAAGAATAGAAAAAAATGTTTTCAAGAGCCTCCTTGATAAGATTATAAAATTTGTAGAAAAAAAAGTCATTTATGTAACTGAAAAAAATAGTCGGCTGACATAACACACGATTCCTACAATGTTCCCAAATCTTTCCTCACTGAAATGGTACTTAGCCTTGTTGTGCCTAGTCACAATTTTCCTATCTTCCACTCAATAATCTTACTGGTTGCTTGTGTTTCATAATTAGACACAGAGAATTAAAAGCTTGATTATTTTATTAACAAGGAAGCCAGATAAATCCTGAACATCTTTCCTTGCAATCTTGACATTCATAGTTTCCTTATTACAGTGGAATGAAAGGTCAAACACACTTTCAAGGCCAGCATTCTTCTCCATTCACACAATTGTACAATTGAGCACTGTAGTCATTCAAAAGGTTTTGTGCTAAGCTATTATCATGAGACTGAACATCTTGAGTTTCACAGATGAATTTTTTCCATTATTAAATGTTGAATTGTTCCTTTTGGAGATTTTCATTAGAATGGCAAATTCATTAACAAATAGGTAACATCTTTAGCTATCTTGATGACAATGAACATTCATGGTTTCCTTTTAAGAAAAACTCCACTTAGAATGAATAAAGACTTGTGTCTTCAAGAATTAGAGTGCTTGCTGCTATCAGAATTTATTCAACCTGTGTCTAAGCGATACTCCTAGGGTTGAAGGTGGACTGATCCCTATCTTTATGCTTAAAAGTAGATGTTTTACTGAAGAGCAAAGTAGTAAAACATTAAATTAAACTTTTATATAAAAAAGAAATTAGATGCTTAAATATGAATAAGCAGTATTATATTTTTGATGGCAGTGAAGCAACAGAGCAAAAGTGTCAGGAAGGTAGAAGGAGAACAGATAGAAGAATACAATAATTTATTACCTGAGGACTGCGGCTAAGGTATAAGTCAAGTCACATGAAGATCAAAAGAGCCATGGCATCAGAAATGACAGGCAGTTCAGATACATGATGTTTTGCATTATTTTTCACTAAGAGAAGAATTTTATTGAATTAGTATGAGCTCAGGAAGTAGTATATTGCTGTTCAAAAAAAAACTTTTAAAGCAACCAATAACTGAGTAAAGTATGAAAGTAAAGCATAAAAAAATAAAAATTTGGATTTGTAAGGGAACTTCAAAATGTCATAAATATTGTTGCCTTTCATGTTGCAAAAAATCTGTGATGAACTGCTTCCTTGAAAGCAATGGTTGATGTAAGGATTCGTTCCTGGTCTTATAGTATCTTGTTATGCCTTGCTTAGTAAATATCCTTGGGAAACCTGCTCTTTTCTATAGGGATATAGTAAGGGAGTGGATTCAGTGGAGAGGGCAGGGGACACAGATAACTGGCAGTGGTTGAGGGAGGGAACACTGTGGTCTGGAGGTATTATAGGAGAGATATTAAATAATGAAGTGAAAACAATAAAATAAAGTGTTGTTCTCAACTTTTCTAACGATGTGCCCCATTGAAATAATTTCTAATGCTGCTGTGACCCCCAACCATGAATTTATCATTGCTACTTCATAACTGTAATTTCGATTCTGTTATGAATTATAATGCAAATGTCTGATATTTAACTCCAGTGGGGCTTGTAATACAGAGTTTGAGAACCACTGCTTTAGAGGAAAATTAGTTATTGTCAAGTGGTTTAGCTTGCTCATTATTGTTTTGTGCTTGAGCAACTTGAAATTGACCTTAGAACCTTATAATGTGATAGAAAATGTCTCAGAATTTAACAATATAAATTTTCATTTATAGGCATTTTAATTATATTAAAGTGTTTGTAAAATAAAATGGATAGCATTCAATTACCACTTGCTGAATTCTAAGAAGACTTGTTATTGATACCTCCCCATAATATCATAGAAAAGCTATTACTGTCAGTTATTTTAAACATTGGAAAACCAAGGTTCTTGTATCATTTGGAACATAACTCTCTGTCTCATACCCATAAATATGATGCCACTCCGCTCATAAAACTCCAGATTTTGTTAAATATAGCATTTGAAACAAGGAAGGAAAAGTTTAATAGTCCCAAATTCCTTTTTGAATTTTCAAGAAAAATTATCTTGAAGTCTTCTAGCATAGCTCTATTTTAGTAGAATATATATGCCTATATCTGAGTCAACCTTGAGGTGTCCTGTTGTGATTGGCATACAAGACACTACTTATTAATGTATGAATCATCTGCATTGGTGTGGCAGATTTTTTTACAGAAAACATTCTAATGTACCTTCTGAGATTCCTTGTATCTCATTTTTTTATTATCGTTCTAATTATATATCATTCTAAAAGGCTTTCAAAAGATATAGCTCAGGGTTTTTATTCAGATACAATATTTGAAAAGAGCACATGGCAAATATTGAAGTATTATAGCCTTAGTTGCATATTTGTACATAAATACTATGTTCTAGTTTTTGAGATATTAGTATTTTGTAAAAGGATAAATATCACAAAATTTTAAGAGAAACAAAAACATGACATGATTTAGGAGAAATTACAAACCTTCCATAAGATAAATAGTGTCCAGTAATATAGCAATAAATATTATTTTTAATTTTATCAATTTAAGTTTTTCATTTTTCTTTACATCCAGATCCAAATGTCCCATCCCTCTTCTTCTCTTGTTTCCTGCCCATCTGTCTGTCATCCACTAATCCTCCATTCCTCCCATGGGCATCAATAAAGAACTTCAAGTTGATGTAGTACCAAGCTTCTCCCCCTTCATCAAGGCTGAGTGAGAAATCCCAGCATCGGGAATAGGTTCCCAAAAGCTAGATCAAGAACCAGGGACAGGCCCTGATCCTGCTGCTGGGAGCCCCATAAACAGAGAATGCTATGAAACTGACATAGACATTCAGAGGATCTAGGGTAGTACCATGCAGGCTACTGTGCTGTCTGTCCAGATCTGGTGAACTCCCAACAGCCCAGGTGAGATGTCTCTGTGGGTTCCTCTGTCATGACCTTGACCCACTGGTTAATACAATCCCTCCACCCTCTCTTCATCTAGACTCCCAGATTCTAGCCTAGTGCTTGGCTGTGGACCTCTTTGTCTGCTTCCATCAGTTACTGGATAAATGTTCTATGATATCAATTAAGGTGGTCACCAATCTGATTATAGGAGAAGTTCAGTTCAGGCATCTTCTCCACTATTGCCTGGAGTCTTAGCTGGGGTCATGGTTGTGGACACCTGGTACTTTCCCTGGTACCAGGTTTCTCCCTAACCCCCAAATGATGACCCTAAAAAGATATCCCTTACATTACTCTCCCTTTCACCCAGTCCCAAATTGCTCACTCTGATTCTTTATGTCCCTACCCCCACCTTGTTTACCCAGAAGATCGTTTATTTTCCCTTCCCGGGGAATTCCATGCTTCCCTCTTTGGGCCCTCCTCATTACCTACTCTTTCTGGGTCTGTGGATTGTAGTCTGGTTATCCTTTACTTTACAGCTTATATCTACTTATGAGTGAGGATATACCATAATTATCTTTCTGTGTCTGAATTACCCACTAAGGATGATTTTTTTCTAATTCCATCCATTTGTCTGCAAATTCTTGATGTCATTGTTTTCTTACAACTGAGTAATATTCCATTGTAAATATACCACATTTTCTTTATCTATTCATTGATTGAGGTTGTTTCCTGTTTCCTGTTCTGTCTATTATGAATAATACTTGGGGAAGTAGCCTTGAACTAATTGGCATAGGAGACAACTTCTTCTTTATTTTTTTCCAAGACAAGGTTTCTCTGTAACTTTGGTGTCTGACCTGGAATTAGCTCTTGTAGACCAGACTGGCCTCAAACTCACAGAGTTCTGCTTGCCTCTGTCCCCCAAGTGTTGGGATTAAAGGCATGCACAACCACCACCTGGCCAGAGAAAATTTCTTTTCTTTTATTTTATTTAATTTTTTTTAGTTGTTGCAAAAAAAAATTCCCATTTCCCTCCCCCTCCTAGCACACATTGCCCCCCTCACCCCCCTCCCCCCCCACTCCATTCCCTCTCCCTCTCGAGAATGAAGAGCAGTCCAGATTCCCTGCCCTGCGGGAAGTTCAAGGTCCTCCCACTTCTATCCAGGACCAAGAAGGTGAGCATCCAAACAGGCTAGGCTCCCACAAAGCCAGTTCACATATTAGGATCAAAACCTAGACTTCTTGAATAGAACACCAGTGGCAGAGACACTGAGATCAACACTTAAAAAACTGAAAAGTTTCTGTACAGCAAAGGACACTGTCGATGAGATGAAAAAGCAACCTACAAAATAGGAAAATATCTTCAATTCCACATCTGACAGAGGACTGATCTCCAAATAAAGAATTAAAGAAAGTATACACCAAAATACTAAACAATACAATTTCAAAAATAGGGTACTGATCTAAATAGAGAATTCTCAACAGAAAAAATATCAAGTGACCTAGCTGCACTTAAATAATTGTTCAACATCCATCCTTATTAACCAGGGAAATACAAATCAAATTGACTCTGAGATACCATCTTATATCTGTCAGAATGGCTAAGATCAAAAACACTAATGGAGTTTATGTTGGGGAGGATGTGGAGTAAGGGAAATACCTCTCCACTGCTGGTGAGAGTGCAAACTTATATTTTAGAAACTGATAAGGTAGTCTCTCAGAAAATTTGGAATCAATCTACCTGAAGACCCAGCTATATCAATCTTGGGCATATACCAAAAGGATGCTGAGTCATACCACAAGGACACTTGCTCAGCTATGTTCATAGCAGCAGTTTTCCTACTAATCAGTTTTAAATACATACACAGTTAGATTCTTTAGCACCTTAAATTAATATAAACATATATAACTTTGTTTAGCTAATCTTACTCAAGTTCTTTTTCCCTTCTTGACACTCCCCAAACTCTAGATCATGATAGATCTTGGAGTACCACTTCAGGAGAAGATGCTAAGGCTCCTTAGAATCACAAATGAAGTATCTAAATATTAGACCCAGTAGACGCTGTGTGAAATCTGAGGTGGGAGTTTGAGTTTCACTACATCAATAAATCTTTCTCTGACATTAGTCGAGTTCTCTAAAATTATAATCCCATAAAATTTAACAACAGACATTCTGAAAGTACTTAATGGAGCTGGTATCCTCACAGAGCACTCTCGGGTTATCATCACCACTGACATAATGTTATCTATCATTTAACCTTATTATTTGTCATTTTCTACTATTTCATAATTATTTCTCTGTTTATCAGATCTCCAATAATTTCATATTCATCCTTGAGTCAGACTTTGTTTATAGTGGACTGAGGGACTATGTTGCTGAATTATTTCAATGCAATTGAAGTCACTATATGGAGTAAGGGGAGAAGTATTTGTTGAGTAGGAAATTTTTAGGATTTGCATTGAAAAGGTAGTAAGACAAATTCAAAATATAGGTTACACAACTCAAGCTAATTTATTTCTCAGTAAAAATCTAAAAAAATATCATAAGTTTGCATGTAGATATTGTGCTTTTCTATTAATAAAAATACACGTCAAACAGCAAAGTCAGAAGGCAGGTATTCTCAAATTCTGACCTAAACTCCTTCCCTCTATAACACCTTCACACACTGACAATCCTGATAATATTCCCAGTCTGAGAATTAGACAGACACTTGTCTTTTCCTTCTTAGTACTCTTAGTACTGGGCTATGCAACACCCCTTTGGGAGAAAATCTTCCTGATGGAAATGTTTTTATTGTTGAGTTCACCAAGTGTAGGAAGAATGAGGAAACTGAAATATACAAAATCAACAACACCTCCATTTATAGTTAAAAACAATTTTATCAATCAGCCTATATGCATGAAATGCCAATTTGATGGAGATTCTAACACTGACAGAATGTTATCACTATTGGGATTTTATCTTTGGTTATATGCCACTTCTTATTTACATCAACTATCAGTTAATATTCAGGTCTAATGACATCATAGATTTCATTAATACTGACTACCCTTTGACTGCCAAAGCATGGAAGAATGATACAATGATGAATGTGACTCATAGCATCATTAGTTTGATTAGCCTATCTAAGATTACGTATCCAGAACAATGGATTTATGTTCTTTAAATTGAAGAGAATGTGTGGGAACATTTGTAACACATGAAAGGCAAGGTGGGAGTAGCAAGTTAATCTCACTGTTGTCTAATCTGTCCAAGTACCTGGACCCATCAGAAAGCTTGAGCCTATATACAGCTATAAGAATGCTGTGGTGCATATCAGCTTTTCCAATATTTGAGACCTCTAAGTAGGGACTCCTACTTTGAGAAGTTCTCTTATGCATAGCTAAGTCTCCTAGAGTGAGCTGATTTGAGTGAGCTGATTTTACTTCTTAGGACAATCTTCTTAAAATACAAAACAAAACAAAAAAACAACACAGTGACCCTTATCAAAAAGTAGTGCACTTTTTTTTGTACAAACCAGTGATGTGTGGTGGTCTCTGGGATGGTGACAAGATGCTCCTCACGGGCATCTTGCTCATGCAGCTGCCTGAGCGTGAGTCACGTAACTCTGAACAACCCTTGCTGCTGATCTTGATATATAAATCTGATTGGCTTCACTGACTCCCAATCAGTTTCAGTTTTTTTTCCCTTAGTTCTCCTTTCCTAAGTTCCATATCTCCTGCCCTTCAAACATTCATATTTCCCTTTGCCCACATTAAATTTATTTTGTTCTCCAGAAAGTGGGTCAGCTCTGACTTTTCTCTAGTTTCTAGACTGCTTTATTTTGGTTTTGTTGTTGAATATTTTCATTCTGCCCTTCTTTGAAGAGCCCTTTACTCTGCATTTAAATTACGTTTTGCTTTTGCAAAACTAAAGAAATGGTTTCCACAGTTTCCCTTTCTGATGTCACTCAATGTCTTATTTTGGAAGTCTTGCCTTTTTCTCATGAAGTCAAACTATAACAAGTCCAGTTCTCTTTATAGAAAGTAAGTGCAATGAAAACGATAACAATTAAGATTTTAATGTTTTAGAATATTTTTTAAATGTGTAGAGGTTGAAGTTCTCTAATAGACATCTGTATAGTCAGAAAATTGTCAAATGCTGCTCTCCTGATACTTGTAATGGCCAGAACATAGAAGACATGTTTTGTATTTTCTATTCCCCCACTCATTTTGATGCATTCCTCTTTGTACCTGGCAGAATGCACTAGTGATATTCCTGTCCTTCTAGTCTATTTTATTCTTGCCCATGCTTATGTACACTCTCAGCCATACACCACACTCCCGTCCCACACTATATGATAAAGTTATGTAGAAATAAATCTACATATATTTTGCTTTGTTTTCCATACTGACACATACCTGAAGAAATACTTGTTTAATAAGGTAGAGGCCAGGATTTGAAGAATATTTTAGGGTGTCTTTAAAATTACTCCCTGAAATAATGTTTATTAGAATATTATAAATAAATAATTGTTTATAATGTTTATTAGAAAATATACATGTGTGTGATATTATTGTAAAATTAGTATTCTAAAAGCTAGATAAGAATTTAGCTCCTCTCAAGATATTAATGCATTTAACATCAAGTGCTAAACACATTTTATCTTCTGCTTTCTTCATATTGAAACATTTAAAGATGAATTCTAACTTGAGAAACATGTGATGAATAAAATTTTGATCACTGATGATAATTATTCTTAACCACAATGACACCTGATTACTCACTGAGCTAATAACTTTTTTCAGTTCTTACAAAATAATCATTAGCAAGAACTATTTTTAAAGGAAGCATTTGAAATGAAATTTAGAAATTTATATTGTTATAAATTTTAGTGACTTCGTTTTGATCAAGCCTTTAGATACTCAAGTCACAGCCAGTTAGGGACAACTAGACTAGATAGGGAGAACTGTTTGACAAAACTGTGATACAATCTGCCAAATATACACTAGGGAAAACTTTGCAGGATATTTTCTTTAAAATAGTAATGTCTTCAACAGAGGGTGCTGCTGAAATTCTGGTAGTATTTTTTTCGGAAAATCTCATAACTGTCATAAGGAAACAATAGTAGCACAGATCTCTAAAGCAATCTTGAGCAAGAATAATCCGCCAGTGGATTTTACACTTCATGATTTCGAGTTACATTACCACAGGCTATGGCATTCAAAGCTTCTTGGTACAAGTATAAAAACAAGCATTTATGCCAAGGAAACAGTATCACTCAGGCATATACAGTCAACAAAATTTTTTTTTATCTAGGCTTATGAAATTTAATTTTAGAAACTTTAAAATGTTATAACATAGTATCATTCTGATTTGATATTTTCCAATACCAATATACAGCTATGTTAACCAGAAGAAAAACATATTAATTGCCTATTTGAGTGTGAAGAAATAGCCATGCATTAAAACAAGTGAACATAGTCTTTTTTGCACAGGCTGCCAAGACAGCTTATCAAAATATGAGCACTTACAACACTGTATTTTGTTCCCTCACTGGAACTTCTTGGCTGAACCTTAATATGAAAATCTGCATGCTCAATGTTCATTTGTATGAGAATGAACTTTTTCCCCAGAGAACCAAGAGCCCAGACTCTGGTTGGAAGCAGGCACTGTCATTTGAAATGGGACCAACAATTCACATCCTCTTCAATAATTTGTTCTGAGAATACTGTTCATCCATGGTAAGATAATTAAATTACGCTCCCATTTCATACTCCTAATATTACCCCAAACCAGATAATGGCCTGCCTTTAACACTCGAAACAACAGAAGTGAAAACCAAAATAAACTCCTATGTGTAGACATTTTATGGTTCTCATTTTCGTAGACATTTCATGGTTGTAATATTCTGAGATAGTGCCTCATATCATGTAAGCATGTATGTTGAAACTATTGTGACAAATTCATAGTAGTCAAAATTGTGTGTTTATTATTAAAACACTCTACAGTAGTCGTGCACTATCGACACAGTACTAATTTTTGTTAAGTATACTTTTTTCTACTGCTTATATTTACAAGATTTTGATAAATGTGTTGATGTTCCTAAAAATCTAGCATCTATTTTCCTGATTATCTTTTTATTTATGTGGATTTATTTTATGGACTTGTTTTCATTGGAAATTTAGTTTTTGAACCTTATTTATTTCATTTTGAGATTGCATATAGTTATAGCACTTGGTGCTCTCCTTTTCTACTTACAAATCCTCTCAACTCTCTTTCAAATTCATGGCTTGTTTTCACTAATTGTCACTACATGCACATAGAATTGTGTGCATGCATGTATATTCCTCAATATACCCTGATTTGTTTTCATAGTGTTACTTCTATGTATGTTTTTGGAACACAACACTTTGAATCTTATTTTCACTTTTTTGTTTAAAAGTTTTTTTTTCTCTTTTTGCATACCAACTATAATACCAGGTATGCCTCCATAGGGAATACCTCCAAAAAGCCAGTTCATGCTCTAGGGATAAATCCTGGTCCCATTTTCAGTGGCCCCACAGACTGCTTAAGCAACAGAATTCCATCCCATTCAGAGGGCCTAATTCAGTTTTGTGTAGGCTCCTCAGCTATCAGTCCAGAGTCATAGACCTACTACAAGCTCAGTTCAGTGATCTCTGTAGGTTTTCCCATCATAGTCTTCACCCCTTTGCTCATATAATCCCTTCCCCCTTTCTTCGATTACATTCCAGAAGCTCAATGCAGTGCTTAGTTATGGGTCTTTGCTTCTGCTTCCATGCTGGCTGACAATTAGGGTGGTCATCAATCTGATTACAGACAAAGGCCAGTTCAGGCATGTTCTCCACTATTGCTTGGAATCTTTGCTTTGGGGTTCATTTTATAGATTCCTGAGAATTTCCCTAGCACCAGGTTTCTCTCTAACCCCATAAAAGCTCCCTGTATCAAGATCTCTTTCCTTGATCTTCCTCTCTGTCCATCTCTCAACTCAGCCATCCAGTTCTTTCATGTTCTCATCCTTCTCTCCTTCATTCCACCATGTTCCCAATTTTATCAGAAGGTTTTATCTATTTCCCCTTCCCAGGGGCATTAATTTTTATTGAGAATATATTTTTTCATAATATATTATGATTATGCTATTCTCTTATTCAGCACCTCCCAGAACCTTTCTACCTCTTCACTCAGATTCACATCCTTTATTGCTCTATCTCATAAGATAACAAAAGGCATATTAAAATAATAATAAAAATAAGATAAAATAAAAAGAAACTATCCTACATAGTATAAAACCACGAACAAAGAAGCAAAAAAATAGTCAAAAAAAAACTGGAAACATTGAATTTTAGAGCTTCATGAAACAAAGGAATTTTTTCATTTACATCTTTATTTGTAGCATAAACAATAAAAAAACAGCATCCAATATTTGGGTTTAACCTGAAAATCAGAAAAGCAAAGTAGCCAAGCCACTAAAATCTTATTGCTACCAAGGCTGGGCAGCCACAGACTATGCACATTAAGCTACCAGAGCATCTCTCTCCTCTTATTTTATATCCCCTCTTGTGCTGGGATTAAAGGTGTGAGTCACCATCACCTAGATTTTTTTCTTCATCGATCTTCTATAGCCCAGGGTAGCCTTGAACTCACAGAGATCCATCTGCCTCTCTCTCACAACAGAAATTAACCATGGGGGAATTCATATAATGAAGACCAAGTCTTCCAGAGTTTACAGGAGAGGATTCCTCAAGCTTCAGTCTTGAAGATGGGTTCCGTGCCTGTTTTTTCTAGGTTCAGCCACCTGTTACTGTCCATAAGCCATGTTTGCCTCATACAAATTTCAGAACCTGTAGTCTAGTTGATTTTCTTTTAACTCTTTGCTTTAGTTATAATTGTATTAACTCTAAGGACCAACAAAAAAATCTAGCACCATATCCTATCCCAAGCAGTTTAGCTTCATGGTATGTGAAAGTCTCTTTTTCCAAATACCTTTATGTTCTTGGGTTCTAGACATTAGCAACATCAACATACAAGTTGAGAAGACCGCATTAGTTATTGTTTTGTTGTTGTGAAGAGATAGCATGGCAATTTATTTAAAAATAACTTAACTGGGGACTTGCTTGCAGTTTCAGAGAGTGAGTCTGTCAGTGTCATGGCAGAGAGCAGGTCCTGCATGGTCCACCTTAGTGACACTGCAGGTACTACAATTCTTACTAAACAGTCAGCCCACCAACTGAACCCAAGGATTCAAGTATATGAGCTGTGGAAAACTTTCTCTTTCAAACCACCAGAAAGGCAATTGCTCAGCCCAATGTAGGTGAGGATCAAAATAGGTGGATCAAAATAGTAAATTTTAAATTCAAACACTTGCCAAATTACTTCAAACATTGAAACCTCTTATAGTGTCATAATATTTATGTTCTCTGTACTGATAAGAATGGCAAATCAATTTAAACCCTAGAATCTTTACTAAACAGAACAATAGAAATGCCATTGTATTCTTAAAAATGTGAAATTCTTTTATGAGTGAATAAAATACATCCCCTTTTCAAGTTTGGAACAATGCTTAAAATGTTCTTTATATTCTAAACAACAAAATTTTGTATATACTTTCTGTTAATTATATAAAGTGAATGTGACACCTACCTATACTTTAGAAATATGGATGCAGTCATTTCTGGTGTCTCAGTTTCTGGACCTGTTAAATTTAGCTTGTTTTTGGTATTTTAGGAATCTTGTTATTTTAAATTTACTACTTAATTTGTTACTAGTGTTGACTTCGTTTTCAAAATATTAGCATTCTTATTTTGTTTTATTTTAAATGATTTTAATCTGTTACTATTTTTCACATTATCATCATCATCATCATCATCATCATCATTATTATCGTTATGATTTTTGCTATTTGAGTACGCAACCCATTGGTTTGCACATTCTATGCAAATACCCTTTTGTTGAATGGTCCTCCCAACGTGATTAGATATATCTTTTCATTAGTTTGCTATCAAAGTTAAACTGTAGATTTGATTGACACATATATATTAGGAAACTTGGAGACAGATAATTGTTACTGTTTTGTTTACTCACAAGTGATCCTTCCTTGTGCATTTGACTGGACTCTGTAATTATTATTCTTTTCCTTTTAATTAGTATGCTATTTATTTCTTCTTGCTCTTGTGACAGGAGTCCACAGTTTACTTCTAGTTCAGATGGTAATAGTCATGACTTAATGATGAAATGAGTATGCTACTGTTTCCTGACATAAAACATGGGAGAGATAATGAGCTCAGATATGACTTTCCTACCTTCCTCTTGCTGTGTTCCTCTGCCTTCTCACAGTTTTCCTTACTATTCTAATTCTATTCCTTTGAATGCTTGCATGGAGTTGAATTATAGTAGCTGTGTAATTTACATTGATTTCAGGATCCAATCCCAAGCAGCCTTTCTTACCTCAAAGAAAACTGATTCAACCAAACCTCCTAGGCAAGTTGTCTTACTTTCTCACAATGTAAAGATAAGGATCAAAAGAATGGAAAATATGATTTCTGCTGACAGAGAACTCTGACCAGAACTGCAGCATCTTGAGTCTAATTACTTAGCATTGCTGAGAAGATCAGGGCCAGTGCCTCCTCACTTCCTTTATTTATATGTCTTGACAAGGTTGCTCTTTTTCAAATTACACTATATTTTTAATATTATATATTTAAAAATTTTTCTCTTCACATCCTTCTTCACAAAACTTTCTCAATTTTATTCTACTTACATATACATTCAACTATTAATGAAAGTGATAACTCTTAATTTTGGGCAGAATATAAAGCTCAATGGAAAACCATGATGTTTTCTGTTTATTACTTAACTGCTTCTGAGATTTAAAGAGAAGACATATATTGAAGAATGACATGTTATATTTGTCTCCTATAAAATTTTTATAATGAATTTAGAATTTAGTTATGACTTCATGATATTAAACAGTAAGAAAACAAACATTTATTATAGAAGGCATAAGAATTCAGCATATCAAATCTACATATTATCCATATACCATATAGGGACACTTTACACAAAAACCAAAATCACTGTAGCTCACTAACTATATTTAGTAGTTACGTTTTAGATAGCTGTATGCAAAATACTGGGATATTTAAAAGTCTTTTGCTTGATTTTCATCATGAATTAGATTTATCGAGTTCCAATTTAATAACAAATGAGTACAGAATATCCATTCTGCCCATTTCTGCAGCATTTAGATTTTTCTAAGTGATACCGAACATTTCCTGGGGGCTCCTGTATGGACAATATGGTTTTTTTCTGTTTCTCCATTTACTTCTTTCTCTGTTTTTGCTTTCATATTCTTTTACTTATTCTTCAAATAAAACTTCCATTTCTGTTCTGTAATGATTAACATTTATTCTAGCATATGCCTCATTAAAGCTACAGATGAAGCAATATAAAGCAATAATTGTAGAGTGATTCTCAGCAAGAAAAATGACCCTGCTTTTAGGATATGCTTCTAGGCTTATTCTGGGTGGACTGGAAATATCTCCTCCCGCAGTAATTCCTTTCTCCACACAATTAGTCACCCACTTAGTTATTAACATAAAGACTTTCTCTCATCCAAAACATTATTACCATCACCAATGCCTATGTTAAGCTAGAATGTATTTGAACTACATTTGAGTATTGTAGCACAAAATGCAAAGAAATTATTAGGCAAGGAGCTTCAGAAAGAACAGTTTCTCAAATGTTGGTTCTCAAAGAGAATTTTCTGGTTTGTTTTGTTTTTCTCAAATTTACTCTCATGATTGCCCTCCACAAAATAACAAATAAGAACCGCCAGGTTTTTCGGTGTTCTAATCTTGGTTCTCACTGTGTTTACTTCCAAAATTAATTGACAAATAAGTAGAATTTCATCTCACCATTAGATTCCTATTCTTGAAAAAAATCTTATAAGAAATTCAGAGCTTTTTCAGTGTGGGTGTCACAATGTGTGTCATGCACAGATGCTTATGCACAACTGTATATGTGCTACAGAAATAAATAAAGATTAAAGGTCTAAGTGAAACAATGAAGGGAAACTATCACAGTTCAAATAGATATAAATATGTAACCATTAGTATGTGACACTTGCTTGCTGTGGATTTAAATAAGTCCAAATAATATACAGTCACCTTTCCATTTTTAATTTTTGAAATATTACTTAGTGCTTCTTACCTTATTTATTCTTAGACTCATGTTTTTTATATTTAATTTATTTTTTATTAAAAATTTCCACCTCCTCCCATTTCTCTCCCCCTCTCCTCACCCCCCCCCTCCAGTCTAAAGAGCAGTCAGGGTTTCCAGCCCTGTGGGAAGTCCAAGGACCTCCCAACTCTGTCCAGGTCAAGGAAGGTGAGCATCCAAAGAGACTAGGCTCTTACAAAGCCAGTACATGCAGTAGAATCAAAACCCAGTGCCATTGTCCTTGGCTTCTCAGTCAGCCCTCATTGTCATTCAGAGAGTCCGGTTTGATCACATGCTCCATCAGTCCCAGTCCAGCTGGCCTTGGTGAGCTCCCATTAGATCAGCTCCACTGTCTCTGTGGGTGGGTACACCCCTTGGGGTCCTGACTTCCTTGCTCATGTTCTCCCTCCTTTTGTTCCTCATTTGGACCCTAGGAGCTCAGTCTAGGTCTCTGTATCTATCTCTATCCATCGACAGATGAAGGTCCTATGGTGATATGCAAGATATTCATCAGTGTGGCATAGGATAGGGCCAGTTCAGGCGCCCTCTCTCAGCTGCCCAAAGAACAAGCTGGGGACATCTCATTGGACACCTGGGAACTCCTCTAAAGTCTTTTGCCAACTCTAAAATGGCTGCCTTAATTAAGATATATACTTCCCTGCTCCCATATCCACCCTTCCTTCATCCCAACAGTCCCATTCCCCCAATCTCTCCCCATCCTCCCCTTCTCACTTCTCTCTCTCCATCTCCCCTTACCTCCACCGCACCCCCACACCTATCTCCCCACTTTTTTCTGGCAATCGTGTCTAATTCCAGTATCCAGGAGGATAACTATATTTTTTTCTTTGTGTTCACCTTCTTATTTAGCTTCTTGAGGATCACGAATTATAGGCTCAATGTCCTTTAATTATGGCTAGAGTCCACTTATGAGTGAGTACATACAATATTCACCTTTTTGGGTTTGGGTTACCTCACTCAGGATAGTGTTTTCTATTTCCATCCATTTGCATGAAAAATTCAAGATGTCATTGTTTTTTACCACTGAGTGGTACCCTATTGTGTATATATTCCATACCATTCTTCCATTGAGGGGCATCTAGGTTGTTTCCAGGTTCTGGCTGCTATAAATAATGCCAAACAAATGCTTTTGTAATGGTTGGGCATCTCTTGGGTATATTCCCAAGAGTAGTGTTGCTGGATCCTGGGGTAGGTTGATCCCGAATTTCCTGAGAAACTGCCACACTGATTTCCAAAGTGGTTGCACAAGTTTGCATTCCCACCAGCAATGGATGATTGTTCCCCTTACTCCACATCCTCTACGGAAAAGGCTATCATTTGTGTTTTTAATTTTGGCCATTCTGACAGGTGTAAGATTGTATCTCAAAGTTGTTTTGATTTGCATTTCCCTAAAACTGAGAAGATTCTGTAAAGCAAAATACACTGTCATTAAGACAAAAAGGCAACCTACTGATTGGGAGAAGATCTTCACCAACCCCACAACAGACAATAGTCTGATCTCTAAAATATATAAAGAACTCATGAAACTAGACTTTAAAATGTTAGACTAAAACATTAGATACCTGCCAATTCAATAAGCATTAATTTCTCTCCTTTCATTGTAGCTTAATGTGTACATACATAAACTGACAGATAATAAATCTAAATAAACCATTTTGAAATATACATACACCCACACATTTATCATTATTTACACATCACATATAAAATTATGTATACATATATGTATATATATGTTAATAATTTAATGGTGAATAAAAAGTCTTAATTAAAAACAGCTTCTAGTGATGGAACAATGCCTTACTGCTTGTCAGCATTTGCTGTTTTTCCAAAGCACCCAGGTTAGTTTGCTAGCACACTAATGGCTCCTCACAACTTACCTCCAGTTTCACGGAATCTGTTGTTCTTTTTTGACCTCTATGCACATGAGTAAGAGACATATGCAGGCAAAAATGTACATAAACAGTGTCAAAATAATTACATCTTTAAAAAGAACTCGGCTTCATTTAGAGATAAATTTTGGTCTTCTGTTTATTTCTTATTGTACATTGATAACGAATGTTTTAGAGATTATTTCATTTGTTTGTTTGTGTTTTCTTTTGTTTAGAGAAAACTCCATTAGACTCTTCTTAGGCATAACTATGCAGATGACAGTCCAATACTGCAAATATCAAAAGGTTAATAATATAAAGTCCAGAAAAGATTATCTCTTTCCTCTCACATTTTGCATTGAATTCCAAGAGTAAGGCAGCACATCTCTTCCGTACTCGGGGAAGGCATGTCGGCTGCATCCCATAGTTCACTGGTTACATTTTCTGCTTTTTCCATTATTGCAAGACTCTACATTTTATGCCTTGACATAAAAGGAATTTCTTCTCTTTCATTTTCCAAGGAAGTTTTCTCACATTTTGAAAGTTCTTACTGGCTGCCTCTTCAAAGCCCCAAATCCTTCTAATGGTGTGTTCAAGGCAATTTTGACTTTCATTAACACTTATCTTCTAAAGTCCTTCCAGCTGCTGCTCAATGCCCCTTTCCATACTCATCTCTCTGTCAGGCATTTGCAACAATTTCACCATGCTGAGCTCAAACTTTGCATTAGTTATTTATCCCTGAAGAAGAAGTCGCTCAAAATTTTGGCATTTGTAGACAAAAATCATTTAGCATCTCTACCAGTTTTCTAGAATTTCCATACTAAACAAATAATAACAAATAATGGAAATTTATTCTGTCATATTATATCATAGGTTATTATGAAGTTCCGAAACTCCAAATAAACGTATTAGCATGTGAGATTCTTTTGCAGAAATTGAGATATATTGCATGTGTTACCTCACTCAGCTTGTGATGTTTTTTGCCAATATTTCATGTTCTTTCTTATGAAGCCTTATCAAAGCAATCTGATCCAAAATCCTCACACCACCTTCTTCTCTATATATCTTTTTTTTTTTTATTTCTCATCAGAGAAATCCTTGTCACTGAATGTCATATTCAGTGTAACTCACAAAGAGGATGCTGGTTGTTTTTGCCAGCTTTTTCAGAAAAGAGTGTCTTAATTGAGAGAATTCCTCCATAAGACTGTCCTGTAAGTAAGTCTGTATGGTATTGTACTAATTAATGATTAATACGAGAGGGCCCAGCCCATTGTGGGTGATGCTACCCTTGATAAGGCATTGTGGACTTTGTACCAGTGCTGAATGAGTAATCTATGAAGAATAAACCAGTAAGCTGTGTTCCCCAGTGACCTATTTTTTAGTTCTTGTCCTGATTTCTGGGGCAGTTGCTTTTTAATTATGGTGTTTCACCATAGCAGTAGATATCATAACTATGAAAATTACACAAGGATTTTAACTGAATTTCATACACAGGATACATTTTCTCATAATTGCATGCTAATAAATATTTTTTTAATTAATGCACTTCATAGGCTCTAGGAACATAAATTTTGGAGGTTATCATTAAGCACTACATATATTCTAACACAGTTTCTGAGGAATGGGAAAAGATGGGAATTTTTGGACTAGGCATTTCTGGTTTAGGATTTCCAGCATTTCTCAACAAAGTGCTTTATCGGGACTGTAGTTATCTGAAGTCTTGATTGAATTTATATATGAGCTTTCAAGCAGATAAACATTACACTCTGAAAAGGAGCTACAATTCCTCATTATGCTAACTGTCCAACAGTGCAAATAATAATGTCCCAAAAAATAAATAAAAAATAATAACAGGGTCACCATTGTATTTTATATCCCATGAACATAATTTGTGATCATCTGAGATCACTTAAGATAAAATTCATGATGAGCATAAATTAAGAAAATATTAAAAGGGAGCACAAGTATCAAAGGTAGGGATATTTGGTTTCCCTATTCCGTTTATTCTAGAATGAATCTCAAATTTCCTTACTATTATTTTTTAACAATCTAAATAATATCTAAATTGATATAATTATCAGGATTCAAGGTATAATTAGGGAAGATTTACAATGCTTCAAACCACTTAGTGTCCCGAAGACTTTTAATAGCATCTTATTATAGAGCTTGTCATTTTCTAGAGGAACTTAAAAAGTGCCAAAAATGGCCAAAATTCACCGGATATAACCTATATCACAAACAAAAATACAACATTGAGACCAATCTAGTTAATCAACTAAATGGAAAAGAAAAGTCTTTATAGTTATTTCTGAAAAATTCAGCTGTTTTATTATTACAATTAAAAGTACAGTGTAAAATTACAATAAATATTTTGGAGAGATGCATGTGTCCTGTTAATTAAACATCCACTTAACCATATTTCAGATAGGATTAGTTGTTTCAAATACATTTGGTGATTTGACATGAAATCTGTTAAGTGTTTATAAACAGAAACTGATTAACTGATTAGCAACCCCAGAATGCTGCAGGGTTTGCCACTGACTATGCACAGCTGCTGCTTTGACTGCACAAGCAGAGACACAAGAGGGTTGAAATGCCACGGAGCACAGAGCGTAGCTCCTGTAGGTCAGCTGACAGAACGTTCCCAACAAACAAGTAATCTCATATCTCAGAACATGTGGAATTCCCTGGAAGCAAAATTTGATTAAATTCTTACCCTGTGAGGGATTTTTTTCAAAATAAATTGTATCATGCTGGTTGTTAATAATAATAATCAGGCATATACCTAACATCTCTTTGTTATACTTACATATATAAGTATATATGTATGTTTGCATAGGAATGGAAATAAATGTACCGGAGAAATGTGTATGACTTATACAAGCAATTTGATAGCTATACTAGACATTTAAATTTTGTTCTATATGTTTTGAATTATTTATATTGAAAAGAAATTTGTCACTCTACCCTTAATTAAGATATGAAATAAAAGTTATGATTTTATTGAAAATTTTAGGAAAAGATTGTTCTTTCTTGACAGTCCGTATTTCATTAGGACCTTTTTATGACATTTAAGGTGACACTCACATCCAGAAACACCGATAGCAAAAGTAAATGTTAACTAGGTTTCATGATGACTGAGAAGATACTCAAATTTTAGCAAGTTGTAAGCATGGAAGAGTGTGATTCTATCAATCAACTTTCAAATTTGAAAACAGAATATTTATCTTCAGCTTTGAGTTTCTAACGTACCTCCTTCTCCATTTTTAAAATTTTGTGGATATTTTTAATGAATGTGTAAAGAAAGAGAAAAACAGCAAAGAATAATACACACAGGTATTTAGACTTCACAGATATACATATATTATATATAACATAATATATAGTTACACAGTTAATGCACATTTGTTCATAATTTATATAAATATGTTATTTATAAAGTTAACATAATTGTTCATCTTAAGGTACTTGACTCAGTTTCATTTAAAGGTCCATTATGACTCATTTTCAAGGTTCTTAATATTCGACTTTTTGTTTTTTGACACAGGATTCCTCCATGCAATAACCCAAGCTGTCCTGGAAGTAACTCTTGTAGACCAGGCTGGCCTCGAACTCATGTAGATCCACATACCTCTGCCTCCCAAGTGCTGATATTAAAAGTGTGTGACACCATTGTCCAGCCTCTTAATGTTCAATTTTTTAATGTGAATTTTTAGTTTAGTTTGAAATATATGTTTGAATATTATATTAAATATATATAATATTACTAATAAACTACATAGATTTTTTTATTTTCAAGTGTTTCCTTAATTCTTTTAAACTGTTGTTTATTCTCTTTTGTACTGCTAATTTTTTTCCAGTTGTGTGTCCTACTGTAGTACATGGGACATTTCAACAGAAGCAGGTGATACATGTGAACATGTCTCTCCATAACTTCCTGACCTGCCTTTCTGCAAGCTCACCCTCCTTCTTGTCTGTTTTTATTCAGGTTGACACTTTCAAGTTATATTTTTATGTAAATGTATTTATCTATAAAATATAGAAACTACAAATGTAGAAAATGTGATATTATCATTTATGTTGTGTACGTTATACTCATAAACCCATTAGCTCAATACTAGTTTCTCATTTTTATATATGTATATGTGTTTCAGTCTCTCTGTGTATAATATATGTGTGTAAGTGCCCATGCAAATAGGAGATGGTGGTTGTTCTCCTGGAGCTTGGGTTACAAGCAGTGGTGACACATTTGATATGGACGGTGGGATCCAGTTTCGACAACAACAGTAGAATATTAACCTCAAAGACAATTCTTCAGTCCCCTAGTTCAATACTCTTAAAAACAATACATAGCAAACAAATTTAATAATATTACAGTCCACAGAATTACATATGCTTTCACTTTCATAGTATTTGTGTCATACATAAGTAATAACTTATGCTCCGTATTTATTTGATAATTATGAGAAACCAGAAAACATAGTAGGCATTAAATTTTAAAATGGTCAGATTTAAAGTTTACATTTTATTTATGGAGTTTTAATCGAGAGTAGACTAGTCATTAATTGTATAATTTCATAAAATGTATGTGTTTAAATGTATATATGTTCAACTAAGTTAATAATTACTGAGTTTAAAGTCTTAATCTTAATCTTAGTCTTGAGCAGTTTGACTTGGATCACAGTCTGCTATGACTCCAGACATAAAAATGTGTGTGCAAATGTTTTCTTATATTATCAAATTCTTCTACTCTACATATCTTAATTAGATGACTTACTATTTAATTCATTTGCAAAGCTAGTTATCTGAAACATCACATAACCCTGGGGTTACGAACCACATGTACAGGTTGTGGTAACTTCTAATGTCAACAGTCTACCCCCCCCCCCCAGTACTCCTTACTGGTTGCAAATTCAGTTGGAGGCTTCCCACAACCCTTAAAGGGAAAGTCTGGCTATCTGTCCTCCTGGTTGGTTGACTGTCTATAAAGTCAGTGAAGGGAATTCCTCACAGTCTACTTCGGGTTTACTTCATCTTTAGAATGTCTCTTGGTAATCAGTAAATACCTTACCTGGATATTCTGGTTTATTTAAAGAAACAATTTAGAAACTGCCCAAAGGAAAAGATGCTTTCACCAAGAGATTATAGCATAGGATGTTTGTTTTGTGAATCTGTGAGAACACCACCCTTCTCATACCTGCGAGATGTCTGTTCCTTGAGAGGGCAGCGGGTTCTCTTAGCCACCAGCTACTTCTTCAGTTCCCTGGTTCACTACTCTTAATAGCAATTTAGTGATAAAATTTATCAGCCCTTTTTATATTAAATATACTCTAAAGTGAACACTTATTTCACAGCTGAGTGTTGCCATTTAATCTTCACGCAATGTGTGAGAATGAGCATGAGTTCCCTCACATAATTTTTCCCCAGAACTAAATGTTTCATGAAAATCCCAGCTGGAGACATCATCCTGAAATTTACTGATAAAAGAGAACGCAAGAAAAAAAAAAAACTGTGCATTCGCCTTGTAAGAATGAATTCTAGAGTTTCTGTATCTGTAAAGATTTCCTGTCTTCCTGTCGGCTTTTACAGATGGAGGACATAAAATATTTCTTACATTTAAAAATTATCATCAATGGGGGCTGGAGAGATGGCTCAGAGGTTAAGAGCATTGCCTGCTCTTCCAAAGGTCCTGAGTTCAATTCCCAGCAACCACATGGCGGCTCACAACCATCAGTAATGGGGTCTGGTGCCCTCTTCTGGCCTGCAGGCATACACACCAACAGAATATTGTATACATAATAAATAAATAATTAAAAAAATAAAAAAATAAAAATTATCATCAAGATGTGGTGACTTATGCCTACAACACTCAGAAGTTTCCCATATAAATACGATATCATATAGTATAATATATAAATATATGGGAAAATAGATTCTTCTCTCATACAATATAGCCTAATCACAGTTCCTCTTCCTCCTCTCCTTAAAACTTCCCCACACCTGCCCTCTACTCCAGATCCTCAACCCCTCTGTTTCCTCTTCAAAAAAATATCAGGTATCCAAAACAAGACAGCCAAGCAGGACTAAAAAAGATATAGTAAGACAGAGTAAAACCTCTAGTGTCTAGGCTGGACAAGGCAACCTAACAGGAGGAAAAGAGTCTTGAGAGTAGGCAAAAGAGTGAGAGACATACCTGTTCCCTGTTAGGAGTCTCACAAAAGCACCAAGTTAACAGTCCTAACAGAGCACCTGCAACAGACCCATGCAGGCCCTATGTTTACTGTGTTAGTCTCTGTGAGCCCATGTGAGCTCTTCTTAGTTGATTTGGTAGAATATGTTGTTTTGGTGTCCACCGTTCCCTCAGACTCCTACAGTCCTTCCTCCCTCAATAGGTTTTCGAGATTCAGGAGAGATACCAAATGGAGACCTCCAATTTAGACTCTTTTCCTGAATAAATGTCAAGAAATTGACAATCTTTTTCTTAATCTTAGTCATTCTGACTGTGATGGGATAAAAACCTCAAATTTATATTGATTTACACTTCGTTAATTGATAAAAGTAGTGAACAAATTTTGAGATAGTTCTTACCTGTATTTATTTTTTTTTCCTATGAGAACTCTGTATTCTGTTCCATAGCCAATTTTTAAATTGGGAAGTTATTTATGTTATTGTTACACACACGCACACACACACAGAGAGAGAGACACACACACACACACACACACATATACACTCTTTACTCAATTGGTCTTTTTTTTAGAACTTAGTTCAGTTTTATGATCTTTCTCCACTAGTCAATTGTTTGCCTTTATTTTTAGACAAAATGATCCTATTTAGAAAATCCCTACCTGCCTTTATGTTATGTTGCATGTTTCCTATGTGTCCATCAATTTCAGATTGTGTATTAAAGTTTTGATACATTTGGAGGTGATGTTTATGTAGGATGATTAAAGTCTATTTTCATTTTTCTATTTGTGTACATCTAGTTTTTCAAGAACCATTTGTTGAATATTCTGTCTTTTCTCTAGAGTATGTTTTTGGCAATTTGTCCAATATCAGATGGCTATAACTAATTGTACTTCTGTTTGGACCTTCTTTTGGTCTACATATCTGTTTGCATGCTAAGAGCATACAATTTTCTCACTTTATATTTGTAATATATACATTGCAATCTGGGAGAGTAATATCCATATTAGTGTACTTTTAGATTAGAACTGTTTGGCAGTCTGGTATCTTTGGGGTTCCATATAAGTTTTATACATTTTTATATTTCTGTGAAGAATGTGTGAGTTTTTTTTACTGTGTTTTCATTGGATCTGCCACTATAACAATTTTACAGGTGAATATGATATTGTAAATATTAAAGGAAAAGACCTTGAGATAACGGCATATTTTCATTGTTCATCTGGGTGGAGGAAAAAGGAAATGTGGCAATCATAGTGGTAAGAAGATAGATACAGAGCAAAGGTATATATGGACAATATAACCATAGCCCTCCTAAGACTTGTGTGACCCATGAGACTTACCTTAGATATATCTGTTAGATACTGGGAAAAATGAGGGGAAAGGTCCTTCCTCAGAATTTAGAGAAGAAAGACAGTATTGGTAACATATTTTACGCTCTGACCTCTAGACATACAAATTAAAAATAAATTTTATAACTCAAAATAACTAAATTAATTCTGATTTCAACAGTACTAATTGGAAACTAATGAATCACTTAGTCACTCAGTTTTATTATTTATTTCAAGTCTCAATAGTTGTTCAAAGGCTCTTCTTTATTTGTTTTGTACTAGCTCAGCTTATTCTATTGAAATCATATTTGTAGCATCTCAACTTTTGTTTTTGAATGTTCGCCTGCACTGTCATCTGTGTTTTCTGTCAGGAAATAGAATAGTGACTTGAAAAAGCTTTCAGAGTTCTAATTCCTGCCTCTCTCCAGACTTTCCCTCTCCCTCTTTCTCCCCCCCTCTTTCTCCCTCCCTCCCTCTCTCAGCAAGCTCAAATAAATCACATACAGATCCTCCTTTTGATTCTCACTTCAACACACAACGGTTTTAGAAGTCGCTTAGTCCTTCTCTCTGTAATTGACATAACCTAAGAACAATCTCTAGATAATACTTCTCATGAAACCTGCAAATATAGATACCTCTTCTCATCAATGAAACTTTTTTTACAGGAAATAGAGATCATCACTAAAAAGCATTTAGTCACAGTGTAATCCAACTCCAGTGGTTACATCTCCATCACAACTTTTGCATCTAAGGTTAAGGAACATTGCAGAAGAGGAAGCAGAAAGATTGTTACAGCCAAAATACCAAGAAATCCTTTGTGAAGCCATGCCTCTTATAAAAAAGCTGCATAGATAAGTCCAGAACAAGAGCACTATCAATACAGAAATTAATGCAGGTCTCATCCCTAGACAAAAAATTGCAGGCAACTAATGCATGCTGAGAGAGGTAGAATTGCTTAAATTACACAAAACAATTAGCTCTAAAACCATATACCCAGATTTTTAAAAAATTGACTCAGATGATTGTATGTGTGTGCCCATGTGTGTGCATACATATAATAAAAATGGTTATTTACTTAAGACTGAGTGCCATTAAATGATTTTAAGGGAAGAGACTTGCAAGGAACTAGAGTGGAAAGGGAATGGGTAAGGTGGTATAATTTTTTATTGACTGTTACACCATGTTTGGTTGATATGCCTGGGGGCCAATTGCTTTCTGGGGAGAAAAAAAGAACAGTGGATCTGAAAAAATGGAAAGGCAGGGATGGAGAAGAGTGTAGAGAAGGGAGGCTGTGATTGGAAAATATTGTATGAGAGAAGAATAAGCAAAAATAAAATAAAAACAAAGTAGAATCAAATACTTTACCAGCAATTTGGTAAAGTAGACCTCATATCTACCACATTCTCTACTTCTCTATACAAACTCTTAGATTGATTATTAAATTTATCTTCATTTCCTGATTTTTCCCTCTTTCTCCCTATAGCCTAACTTGACAAAAATGAAAGGCAGTTTTAAAATTAAGGAAGATTGCACTGAATCTAAAATTGCTATTGGTAAGATCGCCATTTTTACTATGTTGATCCTACTTAGTCGAGAGCATGGGAGATCTTTCCTTTTTCTGGTATCTTCTTCAGTTTCTTTCTTCAAAGACTTAAAGTTCTTGTCAAATAGGTCTTTCAATTATTTGGTTAGCATTACTCCAAGGTATTTTATGTTATTTGTGGGTATTGGGAAAGGTGATGTTTCTCTGATTTCCCTCTCAGCTTCTTTATCCTTTGTGTATAGGAGGGCTACTGATCTTTTTGATTTGATCTTGTATCCTTCCACATCACTGAAGGTATTTATCACCTGCAGGAGTTCTCTGGTAGAGTTTTTGGGGTCGCTTATATATAGTTTCATATCATCTGCAAATAACAAAAGTTTGACTTCTTCCTTTTCACTTTGAATCCCCTTGATCTCCTTAAGTTGTCTTATTGTTATAGCCAAAACTTCCAGAACTATGTTGAAAAGATATGGTGAGAGGGGAAAGTTTTTTCTTTTTCTTAATTTTAGTGGAATCACTTTGAGTTTCTCTCGATTTAGTTTGATGTTGGCTGTAGGCTTGTTGTACATTGCTTTTATTATATTTAGATATGTTCCTTGTATCCCTGATCCCTCCAAGACATTTATCATAAAGGGATGTTGGATTTTGTCAAATGCATTTTCAACATCTAATGAAATGATCATATGTTTTTGTTTTCTTTCAGTTTATATGATGGATTATATTGATAGATTTTCATGTATTGAACCAGTCTTTGTGGAGACACAGAACTAGCTTAGAGTGCAAGCTCCTCCTGGGACAGATGACACAAAGTTGGAAAATGGTTGCTTGCCAAACAAAGCAAACTTTCTTGGCCCTTTACTCAAACATTCTGTCAAAATCTGTATCCTGGATAAGGAAGTGGCTTTTGAGCTCAGTTTTTCACATTCTACCAGTTACTAAGGAGTACTTTGCTTCTGTATACTTTTTTGCCTTGTTTCTATGTACTTCTTTTCATTTTGTATTACTGTAATTAATTGAGGTATTGTTTCTTGCATGGTGAGGTAAGAGTTTCTCATGGTCATGTACATGTGTAAGGGGGAAGTTTAAGTTGAGGTAATGCTTTTTAGTCTGTATTAAAAGCCATACAAAATAAAACTTGTTGTGCAGTTGTTCATACTCTGCATCCCCTGTGTCCTGATTTGCCCAAGACCCTTACCCAGGAACCTCAAGACACTAGATGTTGACAAGAGGTGCCTGATTAGGGAATGAAGCTGAC
This sequence comes from Microtus oregoni, assembly GCF_018167655.1. Classification (NCBI taxonomy): domain Eukaryota; kingdom Metazoa; phylum Chordata; class Mammalia; order Rodentia; family Cricetidae; genus Microtus; species Microtus oregoni. Next base: position 74,374,280 of record NW_024543062.1, read on the forward strand.
TTGATCATGGTGGATGATTTTTTGATGTATTCTTGGATTTGGTTTGCCAGCATTTTATTGAGTATTTTGAACCCATGTTCATGAGTGAGATTATTCTGTAATTCTCTTTCTTGGTTGAGTCTTTGTGTGGTTTTGGTATCAGTGTAATTGTAGCCTCATAAAAATAGCCTGGCAATTTATATTCGTTATTGTTTGAGTGGAAAGTTCTATAGATGTCTGTTATGTCCATTTGATTCAATACGTCTGTTAGTTCACTTATTTCTCTGTAAGTTCCTGTCTAGTTCCTGATCAGAGAGTGAGTGTTGAAGTCTCCTACTATTAATGTGTGGGGTTTTAAGTTTTAATAATATTTCTTTTACATATGTGGGTAATCTTAGATGTTCAGGATTGAAACTACATCTTGATAGATTGTTCCTGTTATGAGTATAAAGTGTCCTTCTCTATCTATTCTGATTGGTTTTAGTTTGAAATTTATTTTGTTAGATATTATTATAGCTATATTCACTTGTATTTTAGATTGGAATGCCTTTTCCAAACACTTTACTCTGAGGTGATGACTTCTTTGAGGTTGAGGTGTGTTTCTTGTATAAAGCAGAAGGCTGTATCCTGTTTTTATATAGTATCTTAGCCTTTGTCATTTTATAGGTGAATTGAGTCCATTGATATTAAGAGATATTAATGACCATTAGTTGTTAATTCCTGTTATTTTTCAACTGTAGTGTTTGTGTGTTTCCCTTTTGCTTGTGAAGAGTTATCTGTTGCCTGTGTTTTTGTGAGTGTAGTTAGATTTTTGGGGTTAGGGTTTTCCTTCTAGTACTTTCTGGAGGGCTGGTTTTGTAGATACATAATGTTTAAATCTGGTATTGTCGTGGAATATCTTGTTTTCTCCATTGATGGTGAATGAAAGCTTTTGCTGTGTATAGTAGTCTGGGCTTTCATCTGTGGGTTCTTAGGGTCTGCAGTACATCAGCCCAGGACCTTCAGGCTTTCATGGTTTCTATTGAGAAGTCGGGTGGAATTCTAACAGGTCTACATTTATATGATACTTGATCTTTTTTCTTTGCAGCTGTTAATATTCTATCTTTATTCTGTAATCCCCATTAAAATCCTAACACTATTCTTACCAGACCTTGAAAAGAACAATAATCATTTTCATATGGAAAAATCAAAAACCCGGTATAGCCTAGGGGGTGGGCAGAGGAAGGTGTGCAGAGGGAATGGGAGGTGAGGAATCAATGGGAACTTGGATTGGTATGTATAATGAAAAAAAGATATTTTTCCTTTAAAAATAAAAATAAACAAAATTACAAAAAAAGATGACAATAAATAAATAAATAAATAACGTATTGCAATCCCTGTCATAAAACATGCATTTTTTTAAGAATTCAAGACATGCTCTAAAAATTTTCACTTACAATCCTAAGGTGAAAACATCATAAATGATATCAAAAATGTATTCATATAAAGATCTCATCATGATGACAAAAACTTAATTGCTGTTTATAATCAAGTTGTATCCAAACTGAGTTCATTACACTGGAGTCAGAAGGACTATCATCAAGGAAACAAGATGGTAATTTTGGACCATTGCAGGAGGGATGGCATGTTTCTATAATATTAAAAAAATATGTGAATGAGTCCAGGAACTTTTGAAACTAGTATTGTTGTTCCTCAAAAAAATTAAAAATAAAACTATCATTAACATGATCACACTAATTGTCTGTACATATATAAAATGTGAGTGAGTTTAGTCATATCTTAGCCATATCCATGTTTATTTTATGCAAAACATCAATTGTGCAGTCAGCCTTAATGCTCAACAATAAGTAACTAGATAAGAAACATGTGTAGTACTTAACCAACTAAGTTTTATTTATCCTTAAATAATAATGAAATCATCATTTATCATAAGAAAATGATAAAATTAAAGAACATCATGTTAAGTAAAGTAAGCCAGATAAAAGAGGTATTTTAGTCTTATATGTATAATTTAATAGAAACAACATTGTTGGTTGAAAGTAAAAGGAAAACAAAAGAGATGTAGGAGAGGAAATGGAGGAAGAGAAAAGTAAGAATAATAAGCTCTGTTAAGTAGAATGTATAAGGTTAGAATTTAGGTTTTCAGAGTACCATTTACATCTTTTTCTACTGTGGTGCCTAAGTTGTCACAACCCTGAGAGATGGAGGCAGGAAGCAGAAGCCGGGGCTAGCCATATAAGGACAATTCCGAAGCTGTTCCTTTGAGCATATACTTCCTGGGAGGAACCTTAAAAGTACTTGTGGCTTTGTCCCCTTGTTGGGGTCTTAGCAACTTGAGGGTTGCCTTTTCAGGGGAGAATGAGTACAGAGAACTAGGCCCAGCAGGGAAGCACCTCAAGGAGCAGCTCAAAGAATGTCCTTCCTGGAGAACAGGACTGTCAGGAGAATGTTTTGACTTCTCTTCCTTTGCTATTTTCTAAATAATCACACTTGTCCAAGTGTCACTTGTGACTGAGACTGAGAACTGGAGACAAGTAGGGGAGTCACCTGCACTGGATACCCTATCTCCTTCCCATTATCTCACCCCAGTTTCTGGAAGAAGTCCTTTAAATGGCCCTCTTCTCTATTGCTGCACACTCCCATCTTGCCATCCTTCCCTCCTTCCTTCCATTTCTCCCTCCCTCCATCTTAAGCTCTTATTCATGAATCTGAAATAAATTTCTCTTTAAAATTTATCCTCTAACTTCCATAAATTTTGTTGTTTAAATTTTTAGAAGAAGAAACAGATATAATGACCTGTCTGTCTCAGGGTCACTATGGTGGTCACATGTCCAAGAACTTAGTTCTCTGAAAAATATATCATTCTAAAAGATAACCCAAAAGTCTTGCATCAACAATGTCTAAAATGCCGGGCGGTGGTGGCACACACCTTTAATCCCAGCACTCGGGAGGCAGAGGCAGGCGGATCTCTGTGAGTTAGAGGCCAGCCTGGTATACAAGAGCTAGTTCCAGGACAGGAACCAAAAGCTACGGAGAAACCCTGTCTCGAAAATCCAAAAAAAAAAAAAATGTCTAAAATATCCAATCTAGTAATTTCTGCTTGGACTTTACACCAGGCTCCATAGAGCCTAGAACATGTAGAGATAGATTTCCTAAGAATAGGAAAATAAGAAATAGGCTCATTAATTTACATTTTAGTAATCTAGTAGCATATTTTTCACTACAATTAAACTCAAATATCACTACTTCCCTTAACATCTTTTTCTTCAGCAAGAGATTTAAATGTCTATTAATGATATAATAAAAAAGACAATTGCTTTTATGTTTAATAAAGTACTATCTATAATATTTTATTTATACAGTGTTATCCTTTCCATTTTAAGCTAGAAGATATAAAATAATTCTCATTCACATTAGTATTCCTGAGATAGTCTTTTAGAGAGAAATCCTAGAGACTTTGGAGTAAGTCATCAATTCATGAATACCAAGTAGATTGGGAGAAGAGTTTCTTAAGACCAGGCTGGCAATAAAGTGCATGATTAGCTTTGTGTGCTGTTAGGAAAGTTTGCTTGTACTTTCCATAGAAAAGAACCCTTTGTTCATCTCTCGCAGAATGTCTTTTGCGGGCGGGGCAGCACTAATCTTAACAAAAACAGGGTTGTTTCCAAATCTCCTTCTGTAACTGTCTAGATAGACAGGCACCCCTGAAGAAGTAAATTAACCTCTCCGTGTCTCAGTGTTCTCTGCTATGACCTTCTCAGGGGGTTGTGGTGATTATTAAATAGACAGATTGCATACAGTGCTCAACACAAGAATAAAGAAATTTTTATCACGCACCAAGTAAATGTTAAATCATTGCCATTTGTCTAAAAATGAAATGTAGATGTATTTTCCTCTCCCATTACCTCCACAGACTCCTGTTTTTCCTCTCTAGTCTTTTCCCTTTACTCTCTTTTCAATTTATTTCTAGTTTCCTCCGTTTCATTTTTCTGTTTCTCATTTTAACCTTTCCTTGACCTTGACTAGGAGACCATTTGTAAAACTTATGCAAACTATTTTCAAAGGCAGCTTTTATTTTCCTGATATATATATATATATATATATATATATATATATATATATATATGGCATTTTAGTGCACATCATATGTGTATGTTGTAGGGAGTAGACACATGTGAACATGTATATACAAAAGCCTGCCACTTAGCAAGTAGAATAGCTTGGCTGTCAAGAAAGTCTCAAGAATTCACTTGTTGTTGCTTCTCCAACTCTGACGTTATCTGTACACTCCACAATGTCTTACTTTTTTACATGGGTTCTGGAGATCAAACTCAGACTTATTCATCATCTAAGGAACCTCTTTGCTAATAAAGCTATCTTCTCAGTCCTCAGAAGAAATGCTTTCAGATTATATCAATAATTGCAAACCAAGGCACAAACCTAAGACAATCAGCATGTACTGCATGCTTGTACTATTTCTCTATTGTGTAAACTCTATCTTCAGTACAACCTGTGACACGGACTTGTTCTTTCCATTGCTGTATAAAGTGTCAAACTTGTTTACACTAGGAGACATCCTTGTCCTTAGCAGTATTTGAGATATATATATATATATATATATATATATATATATATATATATATATAGTAAATTAAGCTTTCATGCTGAATAAATTGACAGGAAAAGCACTAAATTTTAACTTAAAAAAAAATCTGTGTCTGGAACATTGTCTGCTTGGGATACAAAGGAGACTTTATTTGTGTTTCCTGAATGGAGCAATGATTATTTGCAATACACCAGGAACATTGGTAGGACCTGACAATATTCTGATGAGCAGAACTAATTATTATTTTCCTTATTATCCTTATTTGGCCTATACATAAATAACATGAAGTCACGGATTCTTATGGTGAGAAATATAATGAAAAAAGGGGAATTCAGTATGACTGTTATTTTATGGAGTAAAAGTAGGACAACTCACTGCCTGAGGGTGGCATCTTTCCCCTAAGTAATATTCCCAAGCATTTGGAAATTTTATCGGGCATACTTTTATAAATACCTGATATGTAGTGCACCAACTTCTAATGAACTAAGAATACTCTAAGGTTGGTGATGAGTTAGTGTTAGATTTGACCATATCCTGGCAGGTACAATTTATATGTTCATATGCATTTCTTTCTAATAAAACTTTAATCTCACTCATGACCTAAAGAAACACTTTAGAGAGGCAGTGGATTGTTTCTCACTGTTGTTCCATTAAAATAGTTTCTTTTTGTTGCTTAATAGTAATAATTTGCCTTTTTAATTGACTTCTCAAGGACTAGTGGTGCAACCTGACTTGCAGCCTTATAGATTCTTAACCTCAAGTTGAATAATGCTTCAACAATTTGGACAAAAGGATCAAATAGGTTACAAGAGCACATTTATTCAACTGAAGATAGTTATTTGTGACCAACTTATAGAAGATAGAAATGTTTAAAGTTGGAGAGGTACATATATACTTCTAGAACGAAAGATGTTTGTATCTGTGATAAGTAGTTCATATTCCATCTTAAAGGTATTGTAAAACATTTATAGGAAAGGATGCAGTATAGTTGTGATTTTGTTCATATTAATTAATAAATAATGCAGCCCCAAAATAGATGACAAGGAGATAGACAGAGAACAAGAGACTCTTGGTAAGTGAAAGATCACTTGTTATGAGATAATTCAATTTTAAACAAAAAGGCAATGAGTATAATTCATTGTTGTGTTAACTCCTTTAGTCAATAGCTTTTAAGATACTGGCCCACTTTGGGTGTGGTCTCATACTATAAAGACAGATGAAAAGTGTGCATGGCCTTCTTTGCTGCTGCTTTCGGTTTCAGTTCCCAGTGCAGGCAGAGGACTGTGGATTACTATCCTTACTGTGGGTTTATTCCAAATTAAGTAAACCTTTGTTATACTTCATTCGGGACTATTGTAAAACTCTTGGGTACAACTACACTTCACAGCTATTTGGAAGACTGTATCAACAAAAGTCAGTCAGAAAATTTTGTCTATATTCCAAAGTAGAAAACTTGTTTAATGATATTTTCTATACAGGAGAGTAATATAGAAATTTAGATGATATCAAAAATATTTACTTTCATAGCTTGCATACTAATTTATTTAAAAAAATTAATGACCCACTTGATTAACATTATAACCCCTGATGGAATCATACTAAGTAACAAACTCAATTGTCTTTGTGATCTTATGATCTCTTGCATGAGAGAAGCTTATAAACAAAAATAAAAATAGCATAAAATTTTGGAAGGCAAGACTATGGATAATAGGGCCCTTAGAAATAATGTTTCAAACCGAAATATAAGAAAAAATAATGTATAAACAGTACAATTTTGGGCTTATCTATATTTATGTTAAATATTCTTTCATTTTTAAGGATTTATTTGTTCTTACTTTATGTATCTGACTGTTGACCTGCATATATATAATGTTTCAGCTGAGAGAGGACAGAAGAGGCCTCCCACTGAACTAAAGTTAAAGACATTTGTGAACTGCTTTGTGGGTGCTGGGAATCAAACTGAGATCCTTTCCAAAGCAACAAGTTCTCTTAACATTTGAACAGTTTCTCCTGTCCCTATTTTGTAAAACTTTCACTGAAGATGTATACTGCATAACTGTTTTATTTGTTTTGTTTTATTTTGTTTAAAATTAACTTGAGGCCAAATAAGCATACCCAGAATATCTTATTCTGGCTCTAAGTGCTTAGCAGCTGCCAATCAATAGTCAACTGATGCTATTTTTTTTTTCTAAGCTTCTATTTATTTGTGACTACAATGTGGAAAATTACAAAATTGTGGTTATGGGGACGAGACAGGAATGGTATCTGTGAAGCTTTGAACACAGAGCTGGTACATACATGTACCTAAAAAATATTGCTATAAATCATTTTTCTAACTATTCCATTATTAGAAGACATGAATCCAGTGCTGAGTAACCTTTAGAAGGTTGCATCTGTCAGTCTTGATGAGAGTCAAAGGCAATGCATGTTTGCTACATATCTTTGCTGTGCTACCTTCCTAATGGGAATCTAGGAATTAAAAAATCAAAAAGGAATTCCTTTTTATATTAGGTAGTACCCGAGGAAGCCCAGACTAAGAACATACTAATTAATGTCAAGAGATGTCAGTAGGACAATCTGTAAATAAGGATCAATTACAGATAGGAATTCACACATGTTACACTGGAAGTTTACAGGTAGAGAGTTAGTTCAGTTGTGTGCAAAAGCAGAGGCTTCCTTTCTGCTCTGCCATCCTGTGTGAGAACCAGTCATTATGTTTATTGTCCTATATATTCCAGATGATTTCTCCAGTTCTAAGGGCCACATACATGTTTAAGGTCCAGGAAGAACAAAGTAACAGATCACAGGAGCAGTTTGCATTCCATTTCAGTCAAAAAGCAGCACCTTCTTGAACTTCTGGGGCACTATTTTCCATCTAGCCTTGTTACCTGTTCAGATCTGGGAAACAGCAGGAGTTTTCTCATGCTTGGATGTCATAATAACATTTAATTCAGACAACATTAAAATCATCTAGGGGGCCTTATAATGATGATTTCTCATCCAGTTGTCCAGTCACTGAGGTGGGGTATTTGCTGCGTTCAACAAAATAGGGGTAGTGTCCAAGAGTTACCACAATAATAATGCCATGCTTCTTAGGGTGGCACAGCAGAAACAATGTGATCACTCAAGGTGCCCCACTGTTAGCAGAAAAATAAAGGACTATTGTGTAAGCATTTAAATGTGTCTGCTAGCAGGGGTACACACAAAGCCTGGCAAGCAGAACCTGATTAATCAGGTATCTGGATGGGATCCCAGAAATGGACAGGGACCAATCCTGAGACAACTGCTTAATGAATTTGGTGAGGGGAAATCTGATCATAAGACAGACATTTAAAAAAAATGGGAGCATGCCCTTTTATCTAATGTGTTTTAATAGCTTCCTAACATTTTTATGACTCTAGAAAGTTAGGTAGATTACATTTTTTTTTCTAATCAATCAGAGATCAAGTTCAACATAAGGGAATGAAGAAGTGACATTTTGTACATGAATCTGAGAGTGGCCTTGCCAACTGAATGCTGTAGAAAGGAATGCACAGACTTCACATGAAATGTTGTTTGTTTGTGGACTGAGGAAGAAAACTTTGAGAAACAACTAGACAGACGGGAGACAGAGGAGGCGATTAAAAAAAAAAAGTGTGAACCCTATTGTTTGCTTGATACTGACAGTCTGAAAAGACCCAAATTAGGATTCATCCACCACTGAAAATATCAGAGTTATTGGTCAGGGAGACCACAGAAGTCTTCAAAGCAGCACAGGCAACTGCCATTGCTCTTGGTTGCTCAGCATAACTACATTGTAAGACACTATTGCTGAAGAGACTATACATTTTAGTTTGTGATAATAGAGAAATTTATCAAAAAATTGGAACGATATTCTTCTTGTTGTCCAGTTTTCATAGTGCCAGAGGGTGATATGCAGACTGGTACAAAAGAAAAGAAATCAGTTTCTTACTTAGTTTGGAGTCTGTGTGCTGCAATATTAACCTGCCAGACAAAAAGTGTTTTCTGGGGCAATACTGACATGACTATATGGAGTAGCTTCATACTTCCTAAATAGCTCTGAGGATGAAATATGCCTTTCCAGGGATCATGAATTCTGGTCACAAGCCCATTGCTTGGGAACTCATAGATCATCCTAGTGATTTGGGATGGTCTTCTGTATACATGTTGCTTTTATTGGTTAATGAATAAAGCTGTTTGGGCCAACAGTTTATCAGATTAAAGGCAGGTGAGAAATTAGAACAGATATATAAGGAGAGTAGGCAGAGTCAAAAAGACTCCATGGTAGGAAGGGGTACCCTCATCCATTGCTGGTGGGAATGCAATCTTGTGCAACCACTATGGAAGTCAGTGTTTCGGTTTCTCAGGAAATTCGGGATCAACCTACCCCTGGACCCAGCAATACCACTCTTGGGAATATACCCAAGAGATGCACTATCATATGACAAAAGCATTTGTTCAACTATGTTCATAGCAGTATTAATTGTAATAGCCAGAACCTGGAAACAACCTAGATGCCCTTCAATGGAAGAATGGATGAAGAAAGTATGGAATATATACACATTAGAGTACTACGCTGCGGTAAAAAAAACAATGACTTCTCGAATTTTGCATGCAAATGGATGGAAATAGAAAACACTATCCTGAGTGAGGTATCCCAGACCCAAAAAGATGAACATGGGATGTACTCACTCATAATTGGTTTCTAGCCATAAATAAGGGTCACAGAGTCTACAATAGGTGAATCTAAAGAAGCTAAGTAAGAAGGGGAACCCAAGGAAAAACATATAGTTATCCTCTTGGCTATGGGAAGTAGACAAAATTGCCGGGGAGAAAATTGGGATCTTGGGGGTGGGGTGGGATGGGGGTAAGGGGAGATGGGGAGAGAAAAGTTAGAAGGGAAGGAGGTCGGGCCTTGGGAAAACAGGAGGATTGGGATAAAGGAAGGTTGGACAGGGGAGCACGGAACCACAATTCTTAGTTAAGGGAGCCACTTTAGGGTTGGCAAGAGACCTGACCCTAGAGGGGCTCCCAGGTGCCCAAGCTGAGGTCCCCAGTTAGTTCCTTGGGCAGTTGAGGATAGGGAACCTGAAATGACCCTATCCTAGAGCAATACTGACGAATATCTTGCATATCATCATAGAACCTTCATCTGCTGATGTATGGAGATAGAGACAGAGACCCACACTGGAGCACTGGACTGAGCTCCCAAGGTCCCGATGAGGAGCAGAAGGAGGGAGAACATGAGCAAAGAAGTCGGGACCACGAGGGATGCACCCACCCACTGAGACAGTGGAGCTGATCTATTGAGAGCTCACCAAGACCAGCTGGACTGTGACTGAAAAAGCATGGGATAAAACCTGACTCTCTGAACATGGTGAACAATGAGGGCTGATGAGACGCAAAGGACAATGGCACAGGGGTTTGATCCTACGTGATGTGATGGCTTTGTGGGAGCCCAGCCAGTTTGGATGTTCACCTTCCTAGATATGGACGGAGGTGGGAGGTCCTAGGTCTTACCACAGGGCAGAAAACCCTGACTGCTCTTTGGACTGGAGAGGGAGGGGGAAAGGAGTGGGGGGAGGGGGAGAAGGGTGGGAGGAGGGGGCGTAGGGTGGGAGGAGAGGGAGGGAAATGGGAGGCTGGGAGGAGGTGGAAACTTGTTTTTTTTTTCTTCTCCTTTTCTCAATAAAAAACGAAAAAAAAAAAAAAAGACTCCATGGCCATGTAGCTGCTGAAAGGGAAGAACATATCTGGAACCTTACCAGTAGGGCACAGCCTTGTGGCAATACACAGATGAATAGAAATAGGTTAATTTAGATGTAAGAGTTAGGTAATAAGAAGCCTGAGCTAATAGACCAAACAGTGTCATAATTATTATAGTTTCTGTGTGATTATTTCAGCCTGGGCAGCTGGGAATAAAAGAGCAGACTTCTACTACATCCCAGGATAAGATTACACTTGATATTTTGTTATATAAAAATGACAAATTGCCTTCTAAATATTTATGTTTACACACATAAACACTGGGAGTTCCTAACCTTGGTCAAGGAAGCTTCCTTTTTGTAATGGCCAGGAAAAGAACATTTTTTTTTACACTGTTCTTTCTTCCATAAGATGTAAGACCACATATATTCTTAGAAAAAGAGAGAATTAGTATAGAAGTTAAGCACAGGAAAGAAAGGTAAGTGAATATAAACAGAAAAGCTACTCAGAAAAAGATGCACAAGACCATACATGTAGCCCAGAGTTTAGATGTATTCCTCAAATGTGACTATAACATAAAGTGACAATTTAAGTTTGTATGTTGGTGGAGTAGAGTCAGGAATCCCTGGAAACTAATTCTATTAGGTGATCACATGTGTAGGACCCCCCCACCCATTGTTATGTTTTTGGAGTTTTGTCACAGTATCTTTTGATTTCACTGTCTTTTGCTTTGTACTCTCTGACTAAATTCAATCACAAAACACTGCAAATAAATTGTTGTAACTAGGGTGATCTCAGAAATTTTGGCCATGCTCTGATATTTAAAGTATAAATTGTGGTAAAATGACAAAATTAACTATTCAAATACAGTTGGCATACACATTTGGATCACAAGTTTGGTCAAGCTTGGATAACAGATTTTGATAAAGAAGGACACTGTCTAATAATGTTTATTTTGTCTCATCACTTGATGAAAAAGAATGAAGAGATATCAGAATAAAATATATTAAAACTTTAAATAATCTCTTCAAATTAATAAATTTACTAAAGAAACAGGATTGGATTGCAAACCCCAGTGGCACTGCAGATCACAAGTGCATATATATATATATATATGTGTGTGTGTGTGTGTGTATGAAGTAAGGCATGCCTGGTCTATTTGTGTGTGTGTGTGTGTGTGTGTGTGTGTGTGTGTGTGTGTGTGAGAGAGAGAGAGAGAGAGAGAGAGAGAGAGAGAGAGAGAGAGAAATAGAGAGACAGAGTTGATTGAATGATTAGCTTCTGTGGTGCTGAACAATTCTGAGTATATCTTGAAAGATGATTTACAATTATCTTAAATTTAATGATTTGGTAAACATTGGCATTTTGTCGTAATAGAGCATTAATAGGAAATTTGCCCATGAAATTTGTAATAGAGTTTTAGCTTGCTGAGAAAAAATATACATGCATGAACTCTCTGGAAGTTTTCTCAAGGAAGACAGGCTCTATAGGTCTGTGAGGAGGAAGCAGGGCAGTTCTGGGAACAGCACAAGTAAGAGCCAAGGCTGATGACAGAGATGAAAGGGTGACACCTGCCTTCAACCAGATGACTCCTCATCCTAACTCCTAGACCCTACAAATGTGACCTTACTAGGTTAAAGCAGCTGGAGAAAAACCATTAAAAATCTGAAGGCGAGATAGCCTTGTTTGTTTTCTCCAGGAGATACATAAAAATGTAGCTTTATTGGGGTAATATGAAAATCATTAATGATGAAGAAATCAAAGACATGGAAAATAAATGTTGATTGCTTCATGCATATGAAGTTTGTTGTCTCCTACAAAGAAGTAGGCAAAATGCATGGAGACAAATTGAGAGTCCAAACAGTAAAATGAATATTATATACCATATGGGATTGATTCATCAATTTAAAAATTCTATGAATGTAAGCTTTTTTTAAAAAAAATATCTTATTTTCTTTGTTAGAAAATTATAGGTAGTTTTAGTTGTAGTAAAATTTATTCACCTTCTTTTCCCTTCCCTTTCATCACTCTGGCCTATCCAGCTATACTTTCTCAAACTTCTCCTATGGTGCCCTACTCTCAAATTCAGAGTCATTTTATATATACACACAGATGTGTATATTTATGCAAGTGTGCATGCACACAAGCACACACACACACACACACACACACACACACATATATATATATACACACATACATGATTTAACATACATTTGTAATCACTTATATTCATTAATATAATCAAAAATAATTTTGGTTTGTTGTATATATGATTTGAAGGTGAAACCAATAAGTGACCTCATCCCAGGAGGAGGCTAGTTATTCTTATCTCAACAGTTGTTAGTTGTTTGGAGTTCTTCATCTAGGGGTGGAGCCCATGCAGCTTTCCCCCTTTTACATTAAACATATTCATTGACATTGCACATTGTTCCAGTCTTGCTATCCATTTTTTTAAGAGTCACTGTTTCTTAACTGACAACCCAGTATTCTGATTCATAATTTTTCAATCCCTTTGTAATAGGAAATAATGACACAGAAACTGTATTCATTTTAAACACTGCCTGGCCCATTAGCTCTAACTTCTTATTGGCTAATTCTTACATATTTTTTAAAGATTTATTTATTTATTTATTTTATGTATGAGTGCTCTATCTGCATGTACACCTTTATGATAGAAGAGGGCATCAGATCCCACTACAGATGGTTGTGAGCCACCATGTGGTTGCTGGGAATTGAACTCAGGACCTGTGGAAGAGCAGCCGGTGCTCTTAACCACTGAACCATCTCTCCAGCACCCTAACTCTTACATCTTAATTTAATCCATTTCTATTAATGTATCGTCATGTGACTGTGGCTTACCGGCAAGATTCTAACCAGTGTCTGTCTCAGGCAGGAGATCCATGGTTTCTGCCACTCTGCCCTTCTTCCCAGCATTCAGTTCTGTCTACTCCATCTACCTAAGTTTTGTCCTATCAACTAGGCCAAGGAAGTTTCTTTATTCATTACCTAATGAAAACAACACATAAACAAAAGGACCTCCTATACCACCCCTTCTTACATGACTTTCTCTAAACTATAGATTTAGGAGTTGTGATTTAATGTATTGGCTTCCTCTGAGCTTTTTTTCTCCTCCCCTTTCTCTCTCACTCCCCTCCTCTCTCCTTCTCTCACACACAATCTTAAAGGAAATTGAAAGACTTGGGCTAACATGTTCATTGCATGAACCATAGAGTCATAAGAATCCTTGTAGATGGTGTGAGAAACCTCCTTTCAAATGGTTAGTTGGGGTAGGCCAAATACTTCCCGAAATAATATAGATTATGGTGCAGTTCTATTTCTCTCCCAGGAGTCAAGGGTGGCCCCCTCTTATTGAATACATCATACACTTTAGACACCTGACCCTGACTCAGCTGGATCTGATATGAATACATCTATGGTTCTAGGAAACAAAATGCAAGCTACCAAGGGAAGGAGCCAAAAAAACAGCTCTACCTAGTTAGATTACCTATGAATTATGAAAGTTACCAGCATGGAAAGATATTCATAAAGGTGTAATATGTGACACTTGCATGGCAATGGCAACACTGAGCTCTCTAATTAGACTTAAGGCCCTCTCAAGATGAAGGAAATCTTCCTTGGTACTGGAAAGCTAAACAGCTTCTGGGGGCTAGTGAGGACCTTAGAAAGATTTTACTATCTTTAGTGTGCTAGACCAATGAAATTCCTCAATAATATATATCATATATATATATATACTATATATACACACATATATATATAATGTGTGTATACATATATATACACACACACATATATATGAGAGACAGACAGACAGATAAATAAATGTAGCTACCACTCTTCATCAATATAAGCATTTTTGCAATTATGGAGATTTAATTTATTTGTATTTCTATTTGTGTGTGTGAGAGAGAGAGAAAGAGAGGGGGGGAGGGAGAATGAATGTGTGTGTCTGAGAAATCCAGAAGAGTTATAATCCTTGTTGCTGGAATTACAGGTGGTGGTAAATTGCCTGGTGCATGTTGGGAACTAAAATTTGTCCTCTGCCATAGCAGCAAGAGCTTTTATCTACTGAGACAGAGTCTTCTTTACAAACGCCAGCGGAATGTTCAGAAATAGCTTAATTTTAATGATAAGAGGATGATTATATTACCAACCATTCTATTATATTTAAATATCTTTTTACTCTATTAATTAATTAAAATTCTGAAATGAGAGTATTTTATTTTGGGACACATAGACAAGACTCCAAAATTTTAACAAGTACTTCTTCTAAATAATGCATTGTTTTCTACAATATTCTGTGCTACTGTGACTTGTGCAGGCTTAAACGTAACCCCACCTACAATGCAGTAATGGGGGAAATAGAAGGCAATATTTTAATATACCTGATACCATAGTTTAAATATTTTTATTAACTTTATATTTTACGGTACAAAATGTTGATTGGCCTTGGGAAATACCATCCCCAAGCATCGCTTGCCCACCAAAAATTTGAGATGAAACTTGATACAATTCTAAGACTGTTTGTCTTCCCCAGATCCTGAAGCAAGAATGATAGAAACCAGATGGTTGGTGCTTCTTCTCATAAAATGAGGGTTGCCTCTAGGTTTGTGTAAATGTCAGATGAGTGATTTAGATTACGAGGGGATGCATTTTTTCAGCCTAACAAAATGCTTCAGAGGTCATTTTTCCTAATTGCTCTGGCATCTTTGAAATATCATACCATTTTAGCACTCTCCTCATCTATAAAATGCTGTGATACATTTTCACAGCTTTATTCTATATTTGGCCTTTTAAAAGCAGCATGCTTTATGGTCCATCAACTACATAGTGGTAGTAATCACAGATGGTTTGTTCATGGTATATGCTATATTTAGGGTCTTTTATTTGAGTTGTATATGCTTAATGCAAAAAATAAATAAATCAAATGAATGCTAAGTCTGGGAATTACATTAATGATATAAAAATATAATATACTTAAATTAACTTTTTATTCATATATATATAAATATATATATACACCAATTTTTTCTATTTTCTATACTAATGTATAACTACTTGAAACATACATATATCCATTAAAGAAATATAGGATTTTCCCGTGATCTTGTGAACAGTGAAATCTAACTAAGACTGAGAACAAATAGGTAAGGATAAAGCTACCAATTCATATTTCCTAATCAACCTCTGAAACCCAATGACAATGCATTTAGTATGTCTTCATATGTTTTATATTTAGGGTATACAATAAACAAAAGTTCTTCATATAGTAAGAAAACACACATTTGGGGTACAAAAAAAAACAAAAAAAAATTATTCATATAGTAAGAAAACACACATAAAAATAAGCAGGCCTGTGCCTTCAGAGGTACTCTGAAGGACAACCTGTGACAACACAGAGGGGACAAAGATGTGTGTGATCAACCTTCCAGGTGGAAACACCACTCTCTAAGCCCTCAGTACCAGGGCCAAACCCTGCCCCCCTCCCCCTCACCTACCTCATCTTCTGTAGCAAGCCAGCAGGCAAGCTTCCTTCAGGTAGTCTCCGCCAGAACCACCACTTCATCCATCAGACCCTGTAAGCTACAAGTTGCACTCTGCCCCCTAAACCTTCCTACTCTGTGACTTCAGAGAAACTTTGGATCATAGGCTACAACTGCACAGAGAGGACCAAGAGAGGAACTTAGGAGCACAGGCTGTGACAGCACAGAGCAGACCAAGTGAGATCTCAGTGGCTCCGTGAAACATAGACAGTGACAGTACAGAGCAGATCAAGAACAGCTCCCAATGACATAGACAGCAGCAGCAAGTATTGAATGAAGATACAAAGACACTGCTGGCACCAACTGGAGGAAGAGATGGGTAGGCACCAATGCAAGAATACATTCAACAACCTAAAAAGCAACAGGGTAACACTACATCCCAGTGGTCATACAACAAGAAGACTTGATCATCCTAACCAAGAGAAACGGATGAAAACTATTTTAAATGTAACTTTATGAGAATGATGGAGACCTTTAAAGAGGAAGTTAAAAATTCCCTTAAAGAAATGGAAGAAAAAACAAAAAATAGAATAAATCAATAATTCTCTTCAAGAGCCTTCCCCCCAAAAAACCAAGTAAAAACAATCAGAGATGTGAAACAAATAGCTCAGACAGTTCAAAACTTGAAAACTGAAATAGAGGCAATAAAGTAAACACAAACTGAGGGAATTCTAGAAATGGAAAATCTGGATAAATGAACAGGAACTACAGATGCATGCATAACCAACAAAATATAAGAGATGGAAGAAAAAATCTCAGGTGGTGAAGATACTATAGAGAAGATAGGTTAATCCATCAAAGAAAATGTTAAATCCAACCAATTCAGAACACAAAACATCCAAGAAATCTGGTACATAAAAAGACCAAACCTAAGAATAAAAGGAATAGAAGAAATAAAATAACTCCAACTCAAAGGCACAGAAAATACATTCAACAAAATTATAGAAGAAAACTTTCCCATCCTAAACAAGGATATCCCTGTGAAAATACAAGAAGCATACAGAACACCAATTAGACTGGACCAAAAAAAAGTCCCCTCACCATATAATAATCAAAATGCAAAATATAGCTAATAAAGAAAGAATATTAATAACTGCAAAGGAAAATGTCAAGTACCATATACAGGCCAACCTCACAGAATTATACTTGACTTCTCAATGGAAACCATGAAAACCAGAAGGTCCTGGACAGATGTGCTGCAAACACAAAGAGACCACAGATACAAGCCCAGACTACTGTATCCAGCAAAGCTTTCAACCACCATTGATGGAGAAAACAAGATATTCCATGTTCAAAACAGATTTAAACAATACCTATCCACAAATCCAGCTCTACAGAAAATACTAGAAGGAAGACTCCAACCCAAGGAAGCTAATGGCACCCATAAAAACACAGGAAAGAGATGACCTCATGTCAACAAACCCAAAGAAGGAAAACCCACAAACATTACCACTGAAAAAAATAACAGGAATTAACAATCACTGGTCATTAATATCTCTTAATAGCAAATGAGTTAATTCACCTATGAAAATGCACAGGCTAAGATAACGGATATGAAAGCAGGATCCACCCATCTACTTTATCAAAAAATATACCTCAACCTCAAAGACAGACATTACCTCAGAGTAAAGGGTTGGGAAAATATTTTCCAGCCAAACGGACCTAAAAAACAAGTGGGTGTAAATATCCTATATCTAATAAAATAGACTTAAAACTAAAATCAAACAGAAGAGATAGAGAGATATACTTCATACTTATCACAGGAGCCTTCCATCAAGATGAAGTCTCAATCCTGAACATCTGTGCTCCAAATACAAGAGTACCCACAAAGTAAAAGAAACATTACTAAAGCTTAAATTGCACATCAAACCCCACATTCTAATAGTAGGAGATTTCAATAACCCACT
Source organism: Microtus oregoni (assembly GCF_018167655.1). Classification (NCBI taxonomy): domain Eukaryota; kingdom Metazoa; phylum Chordata; class Mammalia; order Rodentia; family Cricetidae; genus Microtus; species Microtus oregoni. The sequence goes on from NW_024543062.1 coordinate 74,392,045, forward strand.
CTTCCCAATGGACAAATCAATCAGAACAAAATTTAACAGAGAAAAAAGAAAAATAAGTGGATAAAAACAATGAATAAATAAATAAATGAAATAAAAAGTCTGGCAAACCAAATCCAAGAACACATCAAAAAAAAAAATCATCCACCATGACCAAGTCAATTTCATCCCAGAGATACAGGGATGGTCCCACATATGAAAATCTTCAATGTAATTCACCATAAAATAAACTGAAAGAAAAAAATCCATATGATTATCTCATTAGATGCTGAAAAAGCATTTGACAAAATCTCACACCCCTATATTATAAATGGCTTAGAGAGATCAGTGATACAAGGACTATATATAAACATAAAGTAATATATAGCAAATCAACAGGCAACATAAAATTAAATGGAGAGAAAGTCAAAGTGATTTCACTAAAAACAGGAACAAACGGGAAAGGAAAAAGTCAAGATTTTGCTATTTGCAGATGATATGGTAGTATACATAAGTGACACCAAAAACTCTATCAAGGAACTCCTACAGCTGATAAATGTCTTCAGTGACAGGATAAAAGATCAACTTTAAAATATCAGTAGTCCTACTTTATACAAATGTAAAAGAAGCTGAGAAAGAAATTAGAGAAGTATTACCCTTTACAATAGCCACAAATAACATAAATAATCTTGGGGTAACACTAATCAAAGAAGTTAAGTCTGTAAAGAAAGGAATTGAAGAAGATACCAGAAAATGGAAAGATCTCCCATTCTCTTGGATAGGTAGAATCAACATAATAAAAATGACAATCAAAAACAATCTATAGATTCAATGCAATCCCCATCAAAATCCCAATACAATTCTTCACAGACCTTGAAAGAACAATACTCAACTTCATATGGAAAAAAAAACAAAAAAAATCTCAGGATAGCCAAAAATATCCAGAAAAATAAAGGAACTTCCAGAGGCATCACCATCTCTGACACCAAGCTCTATTATAGAACTACAATAATGTAAACAACTTGGCATTGGCATAAAAACAGGCAGATTGACCAATGGAATTGAATTAAATACTGAGATATTAATCAAGATAGCTCTAAACACCTGATTTTTGATAAAGATGCTAAAATTATACACTGGAAAAAAAGAAAGCATCTTCAGCAAATGTTGCTGTCCTAAATTAATGTCAAAGTGTATAAGAATGGAAAAAGAATCATACCTATTCCCATGCACAAAGGTCTAGTTCAAATGGTATAAAAACCTCTATATAAATTCCACCATGCTGAACGTGATAGAAGAAAAAGTAGGAAGTGGCCTTTAGTGCATATGCACAAGAGATCATTTCTTAAATAAAGCACCAGTAACACAGACACTGAGAGCAACAATAAATCAATGGGACCTCTTGAAACTGAGAAGCGTCTGTAAGGCAAAGGACACAGTCAATAAGACAAAAAGCCAGACTACAGAATGGGAAAAGATCTTCCCCAACTCCACATCAGACAGAGGACTGATCTCCAAAATATATAAAGAACTCAAGAAATTAGACATCAAAATAACAAATAATCAAATTTAAAAAATAAGATACAGATCTAAACAGATAATTCTCAACAAAGAATTTCAAACAGCCAAAAGACACTTTATGAAACATTCAACATCTTTAGCCATCAGGAATATGCAAATCAAAATGACTCTGAGGTACCATCTTACACCTCTCAGAATGCTAAGATAAAAAAAAATATCAATAATAGTTTATACTGGAGAGTATGTAGAGTAAGGTGAACACTCCTCATTGTTGATGGGGAGGAAAACATGTACAACGACTCTGGAAATCAATATGGCAGTTTCTCAGAAAATCAGTAATCAACCTACCTCAGGAGCCAACAATACCACTCTTAGGCATATACTCAAAGAATGCTCAATCATACTACAAAGACGTTTGTTTAACTGTGTTCATAGAAGCATTATTTTTAATGTCCAGTACCTGGAAGCAACCTAGATGCTCATCAACCAAAGAACAAATAAAGAAAATGTGGTACATTTACATGATGCTGTACTACTGAGTGATGTAAAGAGAGGGGGCGCAGGTGACGATTTGCAGGCAAATGGATGGAACTGGACAAAAAAAAATCCTGCATGAGTGAGTTATTCCAGACCCAAAAAGATGAGCGTGGTATATATGCACTTATAAGTGGATACTATCTCTAAAGCAAAGGATAATGAGCCTATAGTCCACAACCCCAGAGAAGCTAAATAACAAGGAAAACCCTAAGAGAAACATATATAGATCCCCGTAAAAGTGTTAAATAGACAAGATCTCCTGAGAAAATTGGGAGCAAGAGGGTGGGCGTAGAATGGATGGTGGGAGGAGAGAAGGAGGGTTTTGGGTTGAGGAGGAGAACTTGAGGGAACTGGATAGTCAGGATGGGGGAAGGACAGAGATGGAGAGCAAGGAAAGAGATATCATGATTGAGGGAGCCATTACCGGGCTAGTAAGAAACCTGGTACTAAAGAAATTCCCAGGAACCACAAGGATGACCCCAGCTAAAACCCTAAGCAATAGAGGAGAGGGTGCCCAATCTGGCATTGCCCTGTAGTGAGATTGTTGACTGTCGTAAATGTCACCATAGAGCTTTCATCCAGCAACTGATGGAAGCAGAGGCAGAGAGCCACAGTGGAGCACTGGGCTGAGCTCCCAAAGTCCAGTAAAAGAGTAGGAGGAGTGAGAATTCTGAGTAAGGTGTTCAAAACCATGATGGTGATACCCACTGATACAGTTTACCTGAGCTAATGAGAGCTCACTCAGACCGGACAGGGAAGGAACCAGCATAGGACTAAACTAACCCCTCTGAATTAGGGTGACTAGTGGGACCAAGATTTATCCCTACTGCTTTTATTGGCGTTTTGAAACCCATTCTCTCTTGAGCAATGCCTTGCTCAGTGTAGATACAGTAAGAAGGGCCTTGGTCATTCTTCAAAGCAATGTTCCTTGCCTTCTATGAGGAGTGGATGAGAGTAGGGCAGGTGAAGGAAACAGGAGAAGCAGAGGGAGTAGAAACTGGGATTGGTATGTAAAATGAGAAAAGATAGTTTAAGAAAAAGAAAACAAGAAGTAGAAGGAAAGAGAGTAGAGCTGATATTAACAGATTCTTGGTGCTATGTTCTATATATCATATTAAGTTACTAGTGAATCATTGAATCATATCTTTGTGATGCCAGCCCTATTCCAATTCATTTCTGGCTTTACAGAATATTACATCTTCCCTCACCTATGCATATTGGACTCTGACTTTCCAAACTACAGTTTTTACTTTTATAACCAATTTAAATTACTTAATATAACCAGCAAACATTTCTAAATATCTAAGAAAATACTTAGTTGATTTTCTATTGCATTTAAAAAAAACACTTATTATGACAACTTATAAAAGAAAGCATTTAATTTTGGGCTCACAGTTCTAGAGGGTTCTAACCCAGGTCTATGATCATCATGGGGGAGCATGGCTATAGTTCATGTCATGGAAGTGAGTTAGTAACTGTGTGTTCCTGAAGTAGAGAGTGGAAACCTGGAGCTTTCTTTCTCTTATCCCAGATGCCATGAGATAGCCAGGTCTCTCATACTTGAGTCTGTCATGTTGGACTGTAGCCACCGCAAGTCCTTGGCAGCAGGGTTCAGTGATCATGGGTAGAATTGTCTCAAATAAGGAGACAAGATACATTTGTCTTATTTTTGGATTGTTTGTCTCAAATGTTTTGTCATATTGATAGAGACTAATATATGCAAACTCCACAGAAACCAATTAACTTAAACACTATACAATTTATGATAAATAAGTGTCCATGCCGGCATTGTAGTTTCTCTCTAGTTTCTTTGAAATTTGGTATCTTTGTTGTTATGTGTTGTATATCCTAAAATAATTATCAGGGACTTTTTATGTCCTCTAGTATCAATGTAAATATGACATTCACCATTGTTGTACCATTTAGTGACAGCATTAAAATATATTTTTCATACTTAGATAATTCTTTTCTGCCCCATATTACTACATTCTTAACATACATATTTGGTGAGTTTTGATGATTCCATTTAATAGTGCGGTGCCTTTCTACAATGGTATCAAAACCCTCACTGCATGACAGAGTTTGGCCTGCATTCTATTACAGCAATGTTAGATGAAGCTTTCTTTCGTTTGCATATAAAAACATCAAATCATTAAAATGTAGGTGGTGACTCTGGATCTCTTTTCAAACTGATATTTATGAAAAGCTTCCAGGAAAACCTTCAGAATTTAAATGCAAAATAGTAGACAGAGAAGCATCCGATGCTTCCCAGTTGCACATTAAAGAAATTGCTTCTGGGTAAGAGTGAAATCCGTTGTCTATCTCATGCAGAAATGGCATGGAGTAGATAGAGTGTTAAACCTTTAATTCTGGAAAATAAGAAGGGCTTTACATAACAAAAATGTATCCCATTTGGTATGATGCAATTAGAAACATAAACAATTCAAACATCCTAAAAGTATTCGGATTGAGATTACATTCAGGGCGAGGACATGTAGTTGGTTGGCATTTTCAATCTCCTGCTTTAAACAAGAAAAAAAAATCAGCCATGATTCTTGACCTTAACATAAACCTCAATATGGAATACAATTCAAATCTGTCATTTTTTGAAGATTTTCAATTATTTTCAGGTGAGAGGAGGTTAAAGGTTTTCTTCTTGGTACTCTGCCCTCAGAATGGCTTGGACTCTTCTTTTCACCAAAATCACAAAATAAATGAAACTCCTTAAAAGTAGAAGAAGCAAAAAATGAATAGGAAAAGAGGAAAACTGTGAAAAAAGAGAGGAAATGAGTAGAAGGAAAACATGTAGGCTTATGGTAATAAGAGACCCAGGAAATAAATATTGCTCTGAGAAATAGTAGTGAGTAAAAATAAAAAGTAAAAGAAAAAATGTAAACAATTAAAACAGCGGGGGAGATCACTGCATTTAAATGTTTTAAAATAAAGCTTCTCTAAAGCATCACACCTTTCAAAATTGCTTTTCGGTGTTCGTTATCAGGATCCTGTTCTTTTTCCCATTTGCTTTATTTTTTAATATATATTATTTTATTAGGGGAGATATTTAAAAGTATAAAAACATATATCACACCTATGTGACAAATCTTCAAATCGAAAAGCAAATCATGAAACAGTTTAGAACCCATCAATGACAAAGTAATCAAGACACTGCATGCAATAATGACTAACTTATTAAGATAAATATTTTATTTTAAATAATTCTTTTAATTCTGTTTACTTGAATCTAAAATTGTTTTTGGATTCCTTATACAACTTTTTTTTCCTACATAAAGCTTGCTTAACGTGATCTAAATGTATAACAGCTCAAGTAAATGGTTCTGCAAAAAAATGCAACTGTTCATTCTGAGTGATAGGAGTGACAGTAAGATATCACATTATTCTTTTGTCACTGATGCATCCCTAAACCACTGGCAGTCATTCAAATGTCATAATATAGATACATGCTAATGAATTAGTTCACTGTATTTTTTTTTCAGACAACTCTGAAACAATAAACTAAAACAGGCTCTCTTTCTTTGAAGTTGTGTTATCTTATACAAATCACAGAGGCTGAAAGCTGACTAATGCACAGTACAAGAAATTTTTATTTATTTCCTTATCAACACAAGACCCAGGGCTACTTTTGATCTGATCACTACAGACAAGTAGAAGAGATCTGAGTCCCTCAACTCTCAAGACTTTTTGTTTTCTATTGTTATGTCCTTCAAAATAATTTCAATTTAAATCATTATCATATATACTTTTAAGATACAAGTATTATGTATGATTTAAAAATACAGGGTAGAATTTTTAAATTGAGTTATTTATAAGCACTTCATCTAACTTACCTATCATTATTTGAGAACATTTTACTCCTTTAGTTATATGTATTTAAAACATATAGTTCATTATTTTTATATAGTCACCCTCTGTGTAATAGATTGATTCTTCTCTTTTCTTTCTTACTGTTCTGTTGTCAACTCATTTTATCCTCCCCTATCCCTAGTAGACTGATGAAATCATTATTCTATTTTCCTTGTCTACGAGTCTACATTTTAAGAATTGCTACATAAGGAAAACCATGCAGCAGCTGTTCTCTTTCTGTGCTTAGCTTAAATATCTTGTGCATCATACCCTTCATGTTCATTGTTATACATGAAGTATTATGAAAATGCTGAGTAGTATTATATTGTATACATAGACTGCACTTTCTTTATGATTTACCCATGATTAACCTTTAGGTAGATCCACATCTTAGCTGTTATGGACAGTTTTGTAATGCACATGGTGCTGTTAGGGTTCTGTTGACATTATCTTGTAAGGTTCCCAAATGCTCAGTCCCAAAATAATCACACAGAAACTGTATTATTTAAATCACTGGCTAGCCCAATAGATCTAGCTTCTTATTGGCTAACTGTTACATATTAATATAATTTAACCCGTTTCTATTAATTTATGGATGTGGCTTACTGGCTGAAGTTCTGGTGTCTATCCCCAGCCAGACTACATGGCTTCTCTTTGACTCTGCCACCTTTTTCTCAGCATTCAGTTAAGTTTTCCCCACCTACCTAAGTTATGGCCTATCAACAGGCCAAGACAGTTTATTCACAGCATATAGAGGGAACTCTCGCATCAATATCAATTTTACATGCTGATGATACATAACCAGAAGTGGGATTAGTGACTCATCTGATAGTTCTACTGTTGGATTTTCCCAGTGATTCTTACAATTTACATGCCCATCACCAATGAGTTAAGAATACAGAACATCAAAAATACCTCTTCACTATACCGTGTTGGCATAACTCAATGTCAATAAGCAGAAGGAGGACATTTGATCCTTTGTCCACACCACTTATAGCACTTAATTGAGAATGAGCTAAATGCTGTATCATATCAAAAACAAACTGTAGAAAATGTATGAGAATGTTTCATGACATTTATCTGGGTAGCAATATTACGCTGTTATTTCAACAATACAGATGAAAAAAATTGAACAAGTGTGATGACACTAACCTACAAAATTTGTGTACAGCAAATAAATAATAAATAAATAATTAAATAAAGTAAGGAAATATTGGTACACTGTATATGGTAAGGTTTTAGTACCTGACATGTATAAGGAATTGACATGAGTAACTCAGTACAAGAAAATCAATATCCAAACTAAAAAAATGAGCAAAATGAATGAATAAATGTCTCTTAAAAATAACATAAGCATGGCCAATATGTATGTTAAAAAAATCTCAGTATCATTAATTGTTGAGGAAATTCAAATTAAACCTTATTACTATATCATTCTCATTCTTGTTAGAATGTGTATTTAATCAAAACAGATGAAAGCCAACAAATGTTTCATGCTGGTAAGTATGCCAAGGAAAGAGAATTATTGTGCTTTCTAATATGAATTGTGCTGACATCTCTTATAAATGGTTGTAGGAGGGGTTCACTGAAGCTAATCATAAAATAGTAATTTTACCCCAAAGGTTTCTAGTCTCTGTGTCGTTTAAGTTTAGTGTTTATGAACTGATGTTCCTCAAGACCGATTGGTTCTGAATAAGAATTCTTACTCACTGTGACCTGTTCATTACATTTAGATTATCTTTTATCCATTACACATAAAACTCTCCAAATTATTTTATTTATTTCTGTCTTGGGCTTTGTCTTATTATTAATCATTAATAGCTTAGAGAAACAAAATTTCTTTTTTGCTGTGATTTTTCTAGCAGAAATTTTCTGTATATAATTCAATTTTACACCTATTATTATATATTTCAGAAACATGAATATTATTACAGGATTATAGTTATTTTATTCTCATGTTTATGTGACTTTTGAAGTCATATGTAAAATATAGTCATTTCTTTCACAAGGAAACAAAGACTTCACTAAGAAATAGAAGTATGAAATATTATGCTTAAAACAGAGACTTTTAATGTGCATTCCATTTCTCTATTAACCATTTTATGTCAGAAATTATAACTGTTTCATCTTGCTTTTGATGAAATTCTCATAAAATCCCTGCCCTATTTAGTATACAAAGTCAACTTGACAAAACCTAGAATCACCGAAAATGAGTTTCAGTTGAGTAATTGGTTTTGTGAGTTTGGTCAGAGTGCATGTTTATAAAAGATTACATTGATTATTAATTGATTCAGTAGAGTCCATGTACTGTGGTAAAGCGATTCCTAGGTAAGTGGCCCTGTGCTGTATAGGAAAACTAGCTAATCAAACATTTTCAAGAGATCCGGAGAGAGCAAGATAGCAAGCAGGGTCCCTCCACATTTTCTGCTTCAGTGTCTTGTATTACTATCCTCCCTTGCCTACTCTCAGTGATGAATTGTGACCTGGCAAAATGAAAGTCAATCAAATCTTTTCCTTCCTTAAACTGATTTTCCTCACATGTTTTATCAAAGAAACAGAAAGAGAGATAAAGCAACCCTCAAATGCCATAAAATCCTATCTAGCAGAAAATCATGCTACACAAAATGTGTAGGGTGGAGTCACTGGTTTTCTTTTTACAGACTCCTCCTGAGGTCACTAATAGCAAAATGTATGTCCAAATGGTAGGAGCTACTGGCTGGAGTTAGGTTGACCCAGTAGACCTATCTGCAGTAATCTTTGCTTCTTTAAATCATGTCTCTGACCATTGACTATTTGTCTTTTGCTCTTGTAATACTACACCACCATCAAAACAAGGAGAACATGTTATTTGTATATGTGTTGCTCAAAATTCATCTAATAGTTTTATTTGAAAACATCATCTTCAAATACCTGAGTTGGTGCATTAAGGAATGCTACTGTAGAGGAAGACACTGCATGAAAAAATAATGGTCTAAATTAAGTTTCTGTCTTTGCCTCCTGTTATTGTTATCACATATACATAACTTAATCACTTTAATTTTCAGCTTTCTCATCCATAAATATGGATAGCACTGCCTCCTTTCGGAGTTTGTATAAGAAGTAAAAATGAGGTGCTGTTTGTGCATGTGCTCTGTAAATTATGATCCACTCACTATACAACATGATAATATTATTTTGTACAGTATATATTGATTCTGTGGTGCTTTAAAGTTTATTAGAAAAGTTTATAATAACAAATTTTAGCCACTAAAATATAAGCAAAGTTACTTGGAAGTGATAAATTACTAAAATATTTTAAATGAAAACACTGCCAATTTAATGTATTGATTTCATTTTTATCTTACATTGCTTGACTTCTGAATTCTTATAATATTTCATTTTCAGAATATAAGTGTGAGATGGAATTCTATTTTTTTTAGGAAAAAATGAAGAAAAATGATAATAAACCATTTTGAAATTAAATTTGATTTGTGTTCCTTGATATGTAATATACAATCAGATTTTGCAATAATAGTGTTTTCAAAGCAAGGTAATATCTTTGATTTATAACTTTATTCTTTCAGCACTGGTTCATTAGCATTATGTTAGAAATATTTTAGGCATCTATCTAAACACTTGTTAATATTCTTTCCTATTTTCAAAAGTGTAAGTTAATTTGTTATTATGATGATTTTAGAATAATAATCACATAAGTGATTTATAGAAACATACAAAACACTGGGGAGCTGGCTTACCAGGTGAAGGTTCAGAGTTTGTCTAGGGAAGCAGTATCTGGCTCCCAGCATGCACATTGTATTGTTTACAACCACCTGCAAGCCCTCCTCCAGAAGATCTGAGGCCATGTGGCTTGATACCTTCTCTCAGTAAAGCATTCTCATTTTGCTTCCTCTGGTCTTACAAGTGACTGCATCTACGTCTTTCCTCTTCCCAGAATTTCCTTGTCTGGCCACCCCACTTATACTTACTTACTGGCTACTGGACAATGGTTTCTATGGATATTCAAACACTTGCTACACACACACACACACACACACACACACACACACACACACACGAACGTACACACACACAAATACACAAATACAACAGGTAGCAATACCAAATATTTTTAGAAGATAGATGGGTCTTTAAATAATTTTTTGTATATGGAAGTTTCTGTCCCACTTGGTCCTGTAGCCATTCAGTTCCTAGAAAACACACAGAAGTTTACATTCATTAAAAACTATTGGCCTATTGCTCAGACTTATTAAGAACTAGCTTATACAATTCAAACTAACTCATAATTCTTATCTGTGTTTAGCCACGTGACTTGGTCCCTTTTCTCAGAAAGGCATTCTCATTTTGCTTACTCTGTATCTGGATTGCAACTGCATCTCAGTCTTTCCTCCTCCCAGAATTTTCCTAGTCTGGTTGCCCCACCTATACTTCCTGCCTGACTAATGCTCAATTAGCATTTTATTAAACCATTATGAGTGACATAACTTTATACTATACAACAACATTGTCCCACAGCAATTTTTTAGCATAATTAATATTTGAGGAAATAGATACATGTAATGTAATTTATGCATTATTAAATGTATCCATTTTCGTAAATGTCACATGGTACAATATTAATCTTAACTTTCCAAGTTTAAAGTATTAATTTAAAAATACATTTTAATCTTGCAGATCATCATAGAACCTTCATCTGGCGATTGATGGGGATAGAGACAGAGACCCACATTGGAGCACTGGACTGAGCTCCCAAGGCCCAAATGAAGAGCAGAAGGAGGGAGAACATGAGCAAGGATGTCAGGACCGCGATTGACGCACCCACCCACTGAGACAGTGGGGCTGATCTATTATGAGCTCACCAAGGCCAGCATGACTGGGACTGAAAAGGCATGGGATAAAACCGGACTCTCTGAACATGGCAGAGAATGAGGGCTGAGGAGAATCCAAGGATAATGGTTTTGGTTCTACTGCAAGCACTGGCTTTGTGGGAGCCTAGCCTGTTTGGATGCTCACCCTCCTAGACCTGGATGGAGTGGGGAGACCTTGGACTTCCCACAGGGCAGGGAACCCTGACTGCTCTTTGGACTGGAGAGGGAGGGGGAAAGAAGTGGGGGGAGCAGGAGGGAAACGGGAGGCGGGGAGGAGGCGGAATTTTTTTCAGAAAAAAAAATAAAAAAAGAATTGTTAAAAAAGTAAAAATACATTTTATTAGAAAATTAAGACAAATTCTAAAATGAATATGCCTACATCTATCTTTAAATATTTAGATTGGGTGGAAGCCCTAACTAAATGTCTCAGTTCATTTTTGTGCACTGTAACAGAAAGCCATAAAAAGGAAATTTTATAGTGCAAAGTAATTTATAGACTTGTGAATCTAGAGAAAAAGAAACACACATACATAAAATGTATTTATAAAATATCAGGGCATGTGGAGATTTCTCATATTACCAGATCATTTAATATGGCTTCATTGGATATTTCCTAGTCCAAAGTCGCTTTAGAAATGTTTTCAAATGATGTTGTCAATAGTTTTAGGTAAGGACAGTTGTTGTATAATGTCATGTAATGAGGAAGCACAAAATGATGGCTGTAGAAGAGTAAAAAACTCTTCTATGAAAAAGTTCCTGAGATAATAAGCCCACTCTCATAATCAAATTGTTAAATCTTTTCCTCAACCCCATGCATTGGACACCACCTCTCAATGGGAATTTCACTGGGGATACAATACTCAGAATATGCTTTCACAATGGACACATTATACCCACATCAATGCTTGGTACAACACTGTGCGATTCCTTCCTTATATCCTGTTACTTTAATTGTGGCTTAGTGAGGACCTTAACTTAAACCACAAATTATTATGATTTATCTACTAGTTTTTCCTTAAACTCTTCAACCAGTACCTATCATAAGTACATTGTTCAGGAACTGATCCTGAAAGTACTTAATTTCATGTTTCTGACAATTCTGACTGATATATGGTCCAATTAATTTCCAAGATATTCTATGAAATCTTCGCACAATATTTTCCATGTTAAAAAAGTAGATCCGCAAACACTAAAGTCTATTATATATCTAAATTATAATTTTATTATTACTTGATTTTCTTTACTGAGTAAAGCTATTTAATGTGTGCTTTTCCATAAATGAGATTTGTAGATAAATTACTGTATTAACAAATTAATTGACATGTTTCAAGAAATGAGAAATATAGTTAAAGGTTAATTAAATTAGTCACAAATTCAGCAATAACGACAAAATGTAACAATGATTTTAAATGAAGAATAATTAACAGATGGATCAAGTGAATATTGGTAAATCACCTAACACTTTTTGAGCATTTAGACAAAGTTACTGAGTCCACAAAATATCATGTCTTAAAGTTGGTATTAGTTTAGTTGAGTAATATAGCAACATGAACTATTTGAAGTATTACTATAAAAAATAATCTAGTCTACTAGAAGAGAGAAAAATTTAAGGCCTATAAGAGAACAAATCTGACTTCTGAAATTAGATTATCTGAACTTAAAAATCTTGATTAAATATAAAGATATAAGACTATCAGATATGTGAATGGATGGATTATGTGTAGATGTTAGTGTGTGTATTAAGCAGCATGACTTGTAGTGTTTTCTTATATTGACATTGACTTAATATGACCGGATAGGTTGTTCTGTTAGTCAAGAATCTCTAGAGAAACTGAATGGAAATGAGATGGTAGACAGATAGATAGATAGATAGATAGATAGATAGATAGATGAATAGATGAATAGATAGATAGGATGTGGATTACAAAATCATGGAGGCAAAGACATAGTAGTTTGTTCTATGTCAGCCAGGAAATAGAATATCTAAGAGTGTAATTCATTCTAAATGTAACAACCCGAGAATTAGAGGCTTAACCTCAGAACAGAAGAAGTTAGATGCACAAACTAAACAGTCAATTCACCCTATTTCCTCCCTTATATTGTTTGGCATGTGCTAGCTGAAAAAAAGAAGGCTTTTCTTTACACATTCTACTTATTGATTTTTGACTCCTTCTGAAAAAGGTCCTACAGATACTAAGTATCAGCTATATATAGCCATTAGCCCACAAAATTTGAAAATTAAAGCTAATCACCACAGTAACAAGCTATGGTGAGTTTAGGGGAATTCAGATTTATAGAGCAATCAGAAGATAATGCCAAAGAAAGATCATTATTGTAAAAGTTAATGTTTTAAGCAGAAGTGAAAACAAGAAAGATTTAATTTTAAAAAGTGTATACTTATGAGTGTTTGAGAGTAGGACTGATATGCAAGAAATGTTTGAGCTGACATAAGAACACCACCCGAAGAAAAAACAGAATTCACAAAACGTTTTAGAAATAAAACACAGATATAAAGTTAATTAATGATTAGGCTGACTTAGTAGAATAGTGGTTCTAGATTCTCCTCCAAGATTCAGGACTTCCCTATCACTTTGTGTTTGCCTAGATTTCAGGTATTGGGTATTGTTTTCATCTTGTACAATAATCTCAAAAAATAAAGCTAGTTCATTAGTAAGAATAAACAAGCATTCTACATTAATGTGTTCCAACTGAGGGAGTCTTTAGTAACTAACACGATCGGTTTCCCTTCTCTTCTGCTTTGTGGTCACTACCTCAAGAGTTTCGTGGCTATCTCTCTAAGTCCTAGTTCCATAGTTTACTAATAGTTTAGTTCTTGTTTTCTAAGCATAAGTTATAAAGGCAACAAGTAATCATCATTTCCAGATAGCTCTGTTATGGTATTTCAGATTACAGTTGTGGAGAATGACTGCTGGTTCTAACATTCCACAAATATTAAAATCATTTTGTCTGTTGAAGTTTTTTTTTCTTTTTTTATTGAGAAAAGGAGAAAAAAAAACAAGTTTCCACCTCCACCCAGCCTCCCATTTCCCTCCCCCTCCTCCCCCCCTACGCCCCCTCCTCCCACCCTTCTCCCCCTCCCCCCACTCCTTTCCCCCTCCCTCTCCAGTCCAAAGAGCAGTCAGGGGTTTCTGCCCTGTGGTAAGACCTAGGACCTCCCACCTCCGTCCATATCTAGGAAGGTGAACATCCAAACTGGCTGGGCTTCCACAAAGCCATCACATCACGTAGGATCAAACCCCCGTGCCATTGTCCTTTGCGTCTCATCAGCCCTCATTGTTCACCATGTTCAGAGAGTCCAGTTTTATCCCATGCTTTTTCAGTCACAGTCCAGCTGGTCTTGGTGAGCTCTCAATAGATCAGCTCCACTGTCTCAGTGGGTGGGTGCATCCCTCGTGGTCCCGACTTCTTTGCTCATGTTCTCCCTCCTTCTGCTCCTCATTAGGACTTTGGGAGCTCAGTCCAGTGCTCCAGTGTGGGTCTCTGTCTCTGTCTCCATCCATCACCAGATGAAGGTTCTATGATGATATGCAAGATATTCGTCAGTATTGCTGAAGGATAGGGTCATTTCAGGTTCCCTATTCTCAACTGCCCAAGGAACTAACTGGGGACCTCAGCTTGGGCACCTGGGAGCCCCTCTAGGGTCAGGTCTCGTGCCAACCCTAAAGTGGTTCCCATAACTAAGAATTGTGGTTCCTTGCTCCCCTGTCCAAACTTCCTTTATCCCATTCCTCCTGCTTTCCCAAGGCCCGACCTCCTTCCCTTCTAACTTTTCTCTCCCCATCTCCCCTTACCCCCAACCCACCCCACCCCAAGATCCCAATTTTCTTTCCGGCAATTTTGTCTACTTCCCTTAGCCAAGAGGATAACTATATGTTTTTCCTTGAGTTCCCCTTCTTACTTAGCTTCTTTAGATTCACCTATTGTAGACTCCGTGACCCCTATTTATGGTTAGAAACCAATTATGAGTGAGTACATCCCATGTTCATCTTTTTGGGTCTGGGATACATCACTCAGGATAGTGTTTTCTATTTCCATCCATTTGCATGCAAAATTCGAGAAGTCATTGTTTTTTACCGCAGCGTAGTACTCTAGCGTGTATATATTCCATACTTTCTTCATCCATTCTTCCATTGAAGGGCATCTAGGTTGTTTCCAGGTTCTGGCTATTACAAATAATACTGCTATGAACATAGTTGAACAAATGCTTTTGTCATATGATAGGGCATCTCTTGGGTATATTCCCAAGAGTGGTATTGCTGGGTCCAGGGGTAGGTTGATCCCGAATTTATTAAGAAACCGAAACACTGACTTCCATAGTGGTTGCACAAGATTGCATTCCCACCAGCAATGGATGAGGGTACCCCTTCCTCCACAACCTCTCCAGCAAAGGTTATCGTTGGTGTTTTTGACTTTAGCCATTCTCACAGGTGTAAGATGATATCTCAAAGTTGTTTTGATTTGCATTTCCCTGATTGCTAAGGAAGTTGAGCATGACCTTAAGTGTCTTTTGGCCATTTGAACTTCTTCTGTTGAGAATTCACTGTTCAGATCAGTGCCCCATTTTTTAATTGGGTTAATTAGCATTTTAAAGTCTAGTTTCTTGAGTTCTCTATATATTTTGGAGATCAGACCTTTGTCTGTTGAGGGGTTGGTGAAGATCTTTTCCCAGTCAGTAGGTTGCCTTTGTGTCTTAGTGACAGTGTCCTTTGCTTTGCAGAAGCTTCTCAGTTTTAGTAGGTCCCATTTATTCAATGTTGCCCTTAATGTCTGTACTTCTGGGGTTATACATAGGAAGCGATCTCCTGTGCCCATCTGTTGTAGGGTATTTCCCACTTTCTCTTCTATCCTTTTCAGTGTGTTCGGGCTGATATTGAGGTCTTTAATCCATTTGGACTTGAGTTTTGTGCACGGTGAAAGATGTGGGTCTATTTTCATTCTTCTACAGGTTGACATCCAGTTGTGCCAGCACCATTTGTTGAAGATGCTTTCTTTCTTCCATTGTATACTTTTAGCTCCTTTATCAAAAATGAGGTGTTCATAGGTTTGTGGGTTAAAATCCGGGTCTTCTATACGATTCCATTGGTCGACTTCTCTGTTTTTATGCCAGTACCACACTGTTTTCATTACTGTAGCTCTGTAATAGAGTTTGAAGTCAGGGATGGTAATGCCTCCAGAAGATCCTTTATTGTATAGGATTGTTTTGGCTATCCTGGGTTTTTTGTTTTTCCATATAAAGTTGATTATTGTCCTCTCCAGATCTGTGAAGAATTTTGATGGGATCTTGATGGGGATTGCATTGAATCTATAAATTGCCTTAGGTAGAATTGCCATTTTTACTATGTTGATCCTCCCAATCCAAGAGCAAGGTAGATCCATCCATTTTTTGGTATCCTCTTCAATTTCTTTCTTCAATGCCTTAAAGTTCTTGTCAAATAGATCTTTCACTTCCTTCGTTAGATTTACCCCAAGATATTTAATGCTTTTTGTGGCTATCGTGAATGGTGAAGCTTCTCTGATTTCCCTCTCTGCTTCCCTATCCTTTGTGTATAAGAGGGCGACTGATTTTTTGGAGTTGATCTTGTATCCTGCCACATTACTAAAGGTGTTTATCAGCTGTAAAAGTTCTTTGGTGGAGTTTTGGGGGTCGCTTATGTACACTATCATATCATCTGCGAATAACGAAAGTTTATCTTCTTCCTTTCCAATTCGAATCCCCTTGATCCCATTATGTTGCCTTATTGCTATTGCTAGAACTTCAAGTACTATATTGAAGAGGTATGGAGAGAGTGGACATCCTTGTCGTGTTCCTGAGTTAAGCGGGATGGCTTTGAGTTTCTCTCCGTTTAATTTGATGTTAGCTGTCGACTTGCTGTATATAGCTTTTATTATATTTAGGTATGACCCTTGTATCCCTAATCTCTCCAAGACTTTTAACATAAATGGATGTTGAATTTTGTCGAATGCTTTTTCAGCATCTAATGAGATGATCATATGGTTATTTTCTTTCAGTTTATTTATATGCTGGATTACATTGATAGATTTTCGTATGTTGAACCAGCCCTGCATCTCAGGAATGAAGCCTACTTGATCATAATGGATAATTTTCCTCATGTGTTCTTGGATTCGGTTTGCCAGTATTTTGTTGAGGATTTTTGCGTCGATGTTCATGAGTGAGATTGGCCTGTAATTCTCTTTCCTGGTTGAGTCTTTGTGTGGTTTTGGTATCAGAGTAACTGTAGCTTCATAAAAGGAATTTGGTAATGACCCTTCTGTTTCTATATTGTGGAATACATTAAGGAGTACGGGTATTAGCTCTTCTTGGAAGTTCTGGTAGAATTCCGCATTGAAACCATCTGGTCCTGGGCTTTTTTTGGTAGGGAGGTTTTTGATAACAGCTTCTAATTCTTCGCGAACAACAGGTCTGTTTAGATTGTTCACCTGGTCCTGGTGTAACTTTGGTATACGGTATTTATCTAAAAAAGTGTCCATTTCTTTTACATTTTCCAGTTTTGTGTTATACAGGCTTTTGTAATATGATCTGATGATTCTCTGAATTTCCTCTGTGTCTGTGGTTATGTCCTCCTTTTCATTTCTGATCTTATTAATTTGCGTGTTCTCTCTCTGTCGTTTGATTAGTTTGGATAGGGGTTTATCAATCTTGTTGATTTTCTCCAGGAACCCGCTTTTTGTTTCATTGATTCTTTGGATTGTTTTCTGTGTTTCTATTTTGTTGATTTCAGCCCTCAGTTTGATTATTTCCAATCTTCTACTCCTCCTAGGTGAGTCTGCTTCTTTTTTTTCTAGAGCTTTCAGGTGGGCTGTTAAGTCTTCAATATGTGCTTTCTCTGTTTTCTTTAAGTGGGCACTTAGTGCGATGAACTTTCCTCTTAGCACTGCTTTCATAGTGTCCCATAAGTTCGAGTATGTTGTTTCTTTATTTTCATTGAATTCAAGGAAGACTTTAATTTCTTTCTTTATTTCTTCCTTAATCCAGGTATGGTTCAGAAGTTGACTGTTCAGTTTCCATGAGTTTGTAGGCTTTCTGGGGGTAGCATTGTTGTTGAATTCTAACTTTAATCCATGGTGATCTGATAAGACACAGGTGGTTACTAATATTTTTTTGTAACTGTGTAAGTTAGCTTTGTTACCGAGTATGTGGTCAATTTTCGAGAAGGTTCCATGAGCTGCAGAGAAGAAGGTATATTCTTTCCTCTTCGGGTGGAATAATCTATAGATGTCTGTTAAGTCCCTTTGCTTCATTACCTCCATTAATTCTCTAATTTCTCTGTTAGGTTTCTGTTTGATTGACCTGTCCATTGGTGAGACAGGAGTATTGAAGTCTCCTACTATTAGTGTGTGTGGTTTGATGGCTGCCTTGAGTTTTAGTAATGTTTCTTTTACATACGTGGGCGCTTTTATATTCTGGGCATAGATATTCAGGATTGAGACTGCATCCTGATGTATTGTTCCTGTTATGAGTATAAAATGTCCCTCTCCATCTCTTCTGATTGATTTAAGTTTGAAGTCAACTTTGTTAGAAATTAGTATGGCCACACCTGCTTGTTTCTTATGTCCATTTGCTTGATAAGCCTTTTCCCAGCCCTTTACTCTGAGTAGGTGCCTGTCTTTGTGGTTGAGGTGTGTTTCTTGTAGACAGCAGAACGTTGGATCCTGTTTTCGTATCCAATCCCTTAGCCTGTGCCTTTTTATAGGTGAGTTGAGCCCATTGACATTAAGTGATATTAATGACCAGCGGTTGTTAACTCCGGTCACTTTTTTAGTAGTAGGGTTTGTGTGTTTCCCTTCTTTGAGTTGCGCTGGTGAAAGGTCTCTAGATGACTGAGTTATTGTGGGCATTGTTGGACTCCTTGGTTAGTGATTTTCCTTCCATAATTTTCTGTAAGGCTGGATTTGTGGCAACGTATTGTTTGAATTTGTTTTTATCCTGGAAAATTTTGTTTTCTCCATTTATAGTGAACGAAAGCTTGGCTGGATATAGTAGTCTGGGCTTGCATCCATGATCTCTTAGTTTTTGCAGTACATCTATCCAGGACCTTCTGGCTTTCATGGTTTCCATAGAGAAGTCAGGTGTAAGTCTGATAGGTTTACCTTTATAAGTAACTTGGCCTTTTTCCTTTGCGGCTCTTAATATTCTTTCTTTATTCTGTATATTTTGTGTTTTGATTATTATATGGAGAGGGGATGTTTTTTTTTTTTTTTGATCCAGCCTATTTGGTGTTCTGTATGCTTCTTGAACCTTCATAGGTACCTCTTTCTTCAGGTTGGGAAAGTTTTCTTCTATAATTTTATTAAGTATATTTTCTGTACCGTTGAGCTGCACTTCTTCTCCTTCTTCTACTCCAATTATTCTTAGGTATGGTCTTTTTATTGTGTCCCAAATTTCCTGAATGTTTTGTGATGAGAATTTGTTGGTTTTGCTGTTTTCTTTGATCAGTGTGTTTATTTTCTCTATGGTATCTTCAGTGTCTTATAGTCTCTCTTCTATCTCTTGTAATCTGTTGTTAGTACTTGTTTCTGTCATTCCTGTTCATTTACCCAGATTTTCCATCTCCATTCTTCCCTCGGTTTGTGCTTTCTTCATTGCTTCCATTTCATTCTTCATGTCTTGAACCGCTTCCCGAACCTGTTTGATTGCTTTTTCTTGTTTCTCTTGGTTTTCTTGCGTGTCTTTGAGCGATTTATTCATTTCCTCTACCTTTTTGTTCGTAATCTCTAATTGTTTATGGCAGTTTTTCACCTCCTGTTTAAGGTCCTCTATTATTTTCATATAGTTCACTTTTGAGTCGATTTCTTCTGTTTCTTCGGGAGTAGGGTGTAAAATTCTTCTTATTTCGGGATCCCTGGTTTCTGGTGGTGTCATGTTGCCTTTCAGATTGTTGGAGGAATTCTTGTATTGGCACCTTCCCATCTCTTCCTTCAAATGGAGCCAGGAGAGGCCTGGTCTCTTGGTCCAGTCTTTGCTGTGATTGACTCTCTGGGTATATCTCTTCAGTGTAGAAGCAGGAACCGTTCCCGTCCAGATGGGATTCCTCAGCAACCGTCCTGATGGGATTCCTCAGCAACTAAACAGGGCCGGTGGTAGCCCAATGATCCAGGGCCAACAGGATGAATGGAGCAAGTGGGGGGGGTGGGGGGTGGTATCCAGGAGCGCGCAGGAAGCCTGGCGCTGGAGCTGAAGGTGCCTGGTTCCCTTACAGGGGACCCTGAGGCCTGCCCGGTAGGCAGGCACTCACCACTCTGGGTGGGTTGCCTTAATTTAGGAGCTTAAGACTGTAGTTGAGCACTGTTCCTAGCAGACAGCAGGGCAGGGTTGGGGAGGGGTGCTGGGGGTGCTGGGTCTTGCGAAAGAAAGACAGCCCTGCAGAAGGAGCTGGGGGAGGGGGTTTGTGCTCTCTTCCGGGACAGCCGCCCCTGGATAGCACACACTCACCCGTCCTGATGGAATTCCTCAGCAACTAAACAGGGCCGCCGGTAGCCCAATGATCCAGGGCCAACAGGATGAATGGAGCAAGTGGGGGGGGGGGGGAGGGTGGTATCCAGGAGCGCGCAGGAAGCCTGGCGCCAGAGCTGAAGGTGCCTGGCTCCCTTACAGGGGACCCTGAGGCCTGCCCGTAGGCAGGCACTCACTGCTCTCCTGTTGAAGTTTTAAAACTAGTGAAATTCCAACTATTAATGTCATCATGTACAGATACTTTAATCAAATCTTCTGCCTTCTAAAATAAAATCTTTCTGTATTTGTAGGGTTGTTAGCATTTCACAGTGTTCCTCATAATGGACCTCCAGTGCTTTGCCCATTCCTATTCATTTCCTCTCTTCTGCTGAGAATGCTTAGACTCCCCTAATATCTCCGCTATAACCATGCACATCCTCAAATCATAGGTCAACTTTCATTTATGTTATTGCTTGAGAAAAATGTCGTCTTCATCAATATTATCCATGCACTTTCATGAGAAGAGATCAAGCCAAGATATTTTTACTGAGATTTTGATATTTCCATTTGGATAACTCATAGATTTCTAAACATAGGATATGCAAAATTAGTACATTTTTGTTCGTCAAAATCCAAGTTTTATATGTTTCTTAAAATGAAGTAACTTATAAAGGCCAGAGATATCTTAAGGACATGCTTCTCCCTCTTTGATATTGAAGTGATGATTCAAAGAATTAGAGTAATATATTTTTAATTTTTTTTCTTCTGCAGCACTGCATTCCATGATTAGATTTACATTGTTGCTTGTAGTCATAACTAAATAGTATAAAATCATTCGTTGTAGCAGTGATATTAAATTTTTATCCAGGTAATTTGTATTTACCCTTACTGCTTTGTGGTAAATGGAAGAGAAAACCATTAATAAAGATAAAAAGACAGATGCCATTTTGGCCACTGCAGTAGAGGAGACTGATATGTAAGCTGAATTTGCTGAAGAAACAAAAGAGAGAAGGCAGAAGTTTGTCAATATGATTAGGACATCTGTGTTTGCTGATGTCCTTTATTGCTGCCTTCCCAAAGAGAATAAAAGATATATGAATGTGGCCTTCTTGTTGATTAATAGCTTCCAGATCCTTAGTGATGACATTGCTGGGCTGCGGGTCATTCACATCTCAAAGGGACAGAGAAAAAACGGATAATTGCAAGTTTTCTGCAATAAATGCTATAATAAAGTTGAAGTCATTGGCTTGTAGTCAGAGATTGTCAGGAACAAACAGAAAATTCTTGGGGTAAGACCAAAGATTTTACACTAACATTTTATAAGGCCTGAATCATCCTGTAGACACACAAGAGATGGTCATAACTTTTGGTCTGATTTTGTTAAGGTCAAAGATTCGCAGCTTTTTAAAATTAGTTCCATGTTAAGAAACTCCTGTTTACTTCAGAGTATGTCAAGGAGCTAGTTTTGTGTCACTGAGAGAATGTAAGATAAAACTCAAAATGCAGATGGCATAAATTCTTAGAAAGTGCTAAACTGCCAATAGGAGGTAAAAACTTATCATTATTCTGTTTGAAAGCCATTAACCTTCATTATAAAAACGTGGTTTTGAAATATTGTTAAGTCACAACATATTTTTACTTTATATGTTTTTAAAATTTTATTTATATTATTTGTTGAAAATATACTTTTTAGTTGTGTCATCTATTTAATCTACTTAACTAGTTTACAGTGTGAAAAGACTTTTTTATTATTAAGTAGTTAAAGGCAAAAGAACCCCAGCAAAGGCTTGTAAAATTTTTTATTTAATTTTCATTTTGTCTATATGAGTGTGCCTTTGTGTATGTCATACATATATTGGTGTTTAAGGAAGCTAGAAAGGGATGTCACATCCCAGGATGTTGCAAACTCTCTGATGTGGGAGTTAAAAATCCAGGATTCAAATTCTGATTCTTTCTAAAAGTGTTAACTGCCAAGTCATTTGTCCAGGCCTAATTTTCAATTTTGAAGATGTATCTAAAAGTACACTACAATCTCAGGGTTTTATATTTATTTAATGTACTCTGTAACTGATACAACTCTTATTTTAATTAAGTATAATTAAGTATGTTTAGTTGTCTTTTATAGAATATATATATAGTATAATATTCCATATTAGTGAAAATGTCCAGAAATATTAATAAAATCTAAGAAGACATAATTTTACTCATTAATACACTTAGTATTATGAAATAATCACCCACAAAAGAGCTAATATTGATTAATTTATAATCTTTATTCTGCTTGGCGGGATATTTACAAAAGGGTAATCTGTGCAGTTCTCTTTCTCCGAGGAAGATTTGGGTCAAAATCCTTGTATTTAGTATCCTTTTTACCTTGTGCCCCAAAGAGAATTATTTGTATTGTGCCTGAAGCCCTCAGAAATATACAAAGGGTCTTTCTTGTAAAATCCCTTGTGAATTACAAATGCTGAAAAGAATTTACCAGCACTATGTTAAATCATCTGTTGAAATCTGCCAGCTTAATTTCAATGTGTCTGTTCTCTGTCTCCTCTTCACTTTATTTTTTCTAATAGATCATAGATTCTCCTGGATAAAGATCACTGAGGAGTCCCTCAGAGGTATTCAGTCATCTTTTCATCTGTAGGGACTTAGCAGAAATCTTACATTTTTCATGTATTTTTGAGCCCTCGAAAGAAAGAAATTCTAATATCTCAATTCAATACTTTTAGCATATTTTCAGTGGGTTGGTCATGCATCATCCAACTAAAACCAGTTTTTTATTGTTCAAAATATGTGAAAAAAAAGAGGTGGTTAGTTGCTTCTTATTCACATTAATAATAGTCCCCTAAATATCAAATGTATCTTGCAAAGTTTAGGGATACAATATATCCAGTTGGAACCACATCAAAAAGTCAAATGTAAGGAATATTTTTATCTTTATTTGGAATCAAATTAAGTTAGTTTTATTATCATGAATACATGGGCTTATTTAAAGATATGTTATATAGTATTTTAATACCAATATAATTATTTTAGTTTATCAGTTATTAAAATTAGTTTTATTTTCCACCTTTCTAAAAAAATTTTTACCCTTTATTGAAAATTTTTCTCCTTTAATATATCCCGAGTAGTTTTCCCAACCCCTATTCCTTCTATTTCCTTTCTATACAGATTCATACCCTTTATATCTCCTATTAGACTACAAGCCAGCTTCTAAGTTATAGTAACATAATTTAATATAGAAAAATAAAACAAAAACAAATACACAGGAATATGAAAAAAACAAACAGAAGAAGAACCAAGAAAAGCACAATAAACAAAGAACCATTTCTCCCTTACTCTGGTGTGCCATAAGACTAAACAGAATCCATAGTACATGCGCAAAGGACATATAGGAAACCTCTAAAGATGCCATTGGGTTTATCATCTGGTGGCTGTCTATTGCTGGGCACGCAGGATAAGAGAAGTGCCATTAAGAGTAGTTTCTTTCTCCAGGGAAACTCTCTTGAAGAAAACTGAATTTTTAGTTACATTTGGTTCTCTGTTGGACATAGCTTCTGTGTCAGGGATAAGGGAATCTCTGAGAATTCGGATTATTTTGTTCTTCTGATCTGACCCTAAGGCATTCTGGAATGATCCATTTGGGTGATCCAATGAGGCTCATTTTATTGGTCTGAGTTACAGCCTGGCGTAACTGATCAATGGAATGATGTTGGCTGTTCCACACTCCCTGCTTTCATAATAGACTGTGAGAATAATTATATTCATGACTCCATAGGAGAGATGTATTAACAATTTCACCTGGTCTTCTCTACAGGATTTTTCTTTAGGGCAATTTCAACAAAAATGTTTGTAATAAATTTTGGGAGTTCTTCAATATACTGTGGGAAAAAAAAGAGGTTTGGGGAAGCTCATGGACTTGTGATGATATCAGAAGTGGAAATTATGTAGTGCTAAGTATGCTATTGAAAAATGCTTGCTGGGATGAAAGGCTGGTTTACAAGAGCTAGTTCCAGAACAGGCTCCAAAACCACAGAGAAACCCTGTCTCGAAAAAACAAAAACAAAAACAAAAAAAAAAAAAAAGAAAAAAGAAAAATGCTTGCTGAAGACAGCAAGAAAATAAAACTTATTTACAATTTTTCAATATGGATAATATGCACAGATGCAAAAGTAATATACCATAATAAGTTGCAGCCTCCCATCAAATCTGTATAATCTTATTTTGTACTACAACAGCATGCTGGATGCCTTCCAGGCCATCAGAAGAAAACTGTGGAAGGCAAAAGTTTTTGGTTGTGGCCAGTTTTCTTAACAAAAGTGTTTTGCCAATCTTCTTAGGTAGCAGAGTTTTTGGATTTCCACGAGTTTCAGTACTGAAGCAGGGCCTCAAACGTGGGAGTTCTTCACTTGGCTATAGTTGTCATTGTAACTTCTGGGCAGACCAAAGTACCAGATTCTTCCACACATTATAGCTGTCACTGTGACAGCTTGGGATTTGAGGTGTACTTGGTACTAAAGATGTGGCACCATGAATGCTCCCAGCAATCTTAATCCACAATTTTTCTTCTCCTCTTATGCCTTCTTATGATTCTTCCGTCTGAACCCTTTGCCCTTTCTTGCCCCCTGTCTTCCACTGTCTTTCCCACTCTGCTCATCCTCTTGAACAGTTAAGCTGCCTCATCCACAGCTGTCAAACAGCTTGTTTGCCATTTTGGCAGTTGGTCCTGCTACCTGCCCGTGTGCCACTAATACTGACACTCCACTGCCTGTACCATGCTGTGTTATGTGCTTATTATTTCTTTGTATTGCCAGCTCAATCCACATTACTACAAATAGGCCACGGATGACCACTCTAAAGGAGGTTTAATTGGGCCTAAAATTGTAACACAAGGAAAGGCAGCACAAGAGAGGGCTTCCCAGCTGATGAAGTGAGCACCTAATTAGGGTGTCAAATTGCCCCAAATCCCTAACATCTTGTTTATTTACTGGAAAATGAATTTATAAGGAATAGTTATATAAGGACATAAAGAAATTAGTGCACCTTAATAGTGAGTTTAACACCACTATTACACAGGGCTCCAGGAGAAAGAGTCTCCATTTCCTGTTCCAATTTCCTTCCTACCCCCATAGGGGGTTTATGTTTCCACTTCACTAAGTTCTCATAATTAAGTACAAATTTCTGAAATGAAGCTCACCTAAGTTGTAGCCCTATATCACTTACATCCTACTACTTTTGCTTAATTTTCTGCTGTTGAGAGTTATCCAGTTTTTACTTTCTCCATAGAACCAAAATGCTATTTTTCTACTTCCTTTGCTCTTTACAAGATTAAAAGCAAGAACTAATCATTGAAGTTCTTATGTAAGTTTATTCAATTAAACAATATAAAATCAATTCTAATTCCACTCAGTCTTTGTGTTTCTTCCTTAGAAGCACAATTATAATATTTTAAACTCAGACATTTCATAGATAACAGGACTCAAGAATAAACACAAAATAAAAATAAATATCATTATAATTCCTTAAAACAAAAGAAAATTTAAGAACTGCTATTGATTCCAGAACAAAATGTATAATAGTATGCATGGAATTCTGCTGATTTGTATATGGTAAAGAAAAAAAAAACAAGTTTGTACTGAACTAAATCATGCATTTAAACCACTACTGTAATGTGCTCTAAATATCCAGAAAGGTGGGCTGGAGAGATGGCTCAGAGGTTAAGAGCATTGCCTGCTCTTCCAAAGGTCCTGAGTTCAATTCCCAGCAACCACATGGTGGCTCACAACCATCTGTAATGGGGTCTGGTGCCTTCTTCTGGCCTGCAGGCATACACACAGACAGAAAATTGTATAGATAATAAATAAATAAATAAATAAATAAATAAATAAAAAATAAATCCAGTAAGGTATATATCTTTGTCTCAGATTCATACTTACCATATGCTAAAGTAATAGAAGTGATATTCAGTTTCCCTGAAACTCTGCCCAAGAATTTATGCAAACTTCAAGAATATTAAATTTTATGAATATCTATCTTTTAAAAGTTAGCTTCATTTAATTCTGGAGCTTGGGTTAATAGGTATAGTAAAATGTTTGACTATTTTGTCAGTTTATAAGAGAGTAGAATAATTCATTTTTTAATTTGAAGGTTTATTCTCTTGCACACTAAATGGTGTTCCTAAATTGTTTGAAAAAGCAAGTCACCAGTCTTTCAGAGGACAATTTACAGTGAGTTGCTTTTTATTCTTAAAACTTTTGCTTTCTTATTTTGCTCTGATCTGTCTTTTAGAACATCTAAACCAGGAAATGAGGTGAATCCAAAATCATCATTCATTCTAGTGGTGACTGATTTAACAATATTTTTAAACCAGGTGGTGGTGGCTCATACCTGTAATCCCAACACTTGGGAGACAGAGACAGGTGGATCTCATTGAGTTTGAGGCCAGCATGGTCTACAAAGCAATTTCTAGGATAACCAGGGTTTTAAACAGAGAAACTCTGTCACTCCCCCCACACCAAAGGAATACTTTTAAACTCTTAAACACAGAGGTGAAAGGTGATAAGATGGTGAGTTATAGGGGTGAGCCTGCATAAGGGAGTAGTAGAGTAAATAGTAACTATCTAAATATCTTACCCAACAATTATAAATGTATTTTTAAAAAGTACAAGGAATACTGAGCATTTCTAATGCGACAGAAGGGTAATAGTTTGAGAAGGTAATGGTTACACTAACTCTTTTGATTTGGTATTTACCTATCACATATATGAACTGACATTTAGGATCAATGGTTATATGTCAATTACTAATAAAAATAGATATATATGAAAGTAATATTTTGATATATCCAAGGACCATGGATTCGAGTCTTTTCTTCTCCTATCAAGCTTTTACCTTTCTTACAGTCATTTTTTTTTTTTACTAAGTAGCTTTTTTTCTAGTGGCGAACATAGGTTTCAATATTATGAAACAAATTATATTGGTTGTTTTTAGTGACACTACCACAAGAAAGAGAGTCAGATAACAATGGTATTAGTAAGAGAGCTGAGGAAGAGTTTGGTTATTTTTTCCAGCCTCAAGCTAACCATTTCATTGATATACCCAGTTGTAATTATCACACTACAAAGCATGGTTTGAACTGCATATTCTTAGTAAAATGCCAGCTTAATGTTTTTCTGCCAATCTGTTCAGTAAGATTAAATTGAATTCTATTTGAAAGAAGAAAAAAGAGAAAGGAGATTTTTTTAATTGCTTTGTCTCATTAATAGTTTATTTCCAATATAAAAAACTTAATGGTATTTCATATGGGATGCATTTTTAGATTGTATAATGATAATATAATAAGTGTGAAAATAAAATAAAATTTGAATTTGAAATGAACCACAAG
Organism: Microtus oregoni; assembly: GCF_018167655.1. Lineage (NCBI taxonomy): Eukaryota > Metazoa > Chordata > Mammalia > Rodentia > Cricetidae > Microtus > Microtus oregoni. The sequence continues at coordinate 74,419,661 of NW_024543062.1, forward strand.
TGTTGGGTCAATTAAGTCTGAATCAACAATTTTACAGATTTTAATATATTCATAATTATTCACATGCAATGTGATTTTAATTGTCATTTCCAAGATATTCCAGCCAATATTTGTTAACAAGCCTAATATTTAAAATAGATCTTTCTTTTAATGACAAAACTTAAGATATGCAAAGTAATTGAGTCTGAGTGAAAGCTTGAAATATTGGGCATTTAAAATATTAAAAACATTTTATGAAACATATGATATTTTAAAATCCCTTATGTTTCATGAAGGATTATTTGATATTTAAAATTCCTTCTGTAATTTTTATATACACAAAAACATATAGGAAAAAGGATTCATTGAAGAGTAATTTAACTGAGTCAAACATTCACATTACAAAAAGCTTGATCAAACCACCCTTCAATGAATCCTCTTCCCTACATGTTTCTATGTATGTTGAAGCACAGAAGAATAAAAACACAAAAACCTTTCATTCTTCAAATTCACCTAAATCCAATACCTTTCCTAATTATTGAACTTTGTATGTTTTTCTCCCCTCTCCATTAAGATCAATTTGTGCTACTCAAATATTCAAGGATGTGTGGTTTTCCACTGGAGAATAGTTGATTCACCAGTCTCCACACTCTTAAAGTGAACTGGCTCTCTATTTCCCAGGTAACAATTGTCATCAGCTCCACATCTAGGGGTGGGATGCATACATCACTACGATCTTCATACTGAGTTTTGGCCTAACTTGGGTTTGTACAGATCATTTGTATGTTTTGGCATCCCCTGGGAGTTTATATATGAAATGTCCCTGCTGTGTCCAGAGACACTATTTCCTTATAGCCAATCATCACCTATGATTCTTTCATTCTTTCTTGCTCATCTTCCTTAATGATACTTGAGTCTTGGCAAGAGTGGGTATGGTATATATGCTCCATCTGGGACAGAGTATTCAACAATTTCTCTCTCTGTCTCTGTCCCTCTCTCTCTCGCACATGGGTACTTAGAAAGGACAGCATATAATTAAATAACCTTATAAATATAGAAAATACCTTGAAATGAAGGTATTATTTGTAGTCCTTAATCTTGATTTGTTCATCTGTTATTTTCACATGGGTATTTTGAAAGGATAGCATATTCAACAGTGTTGATAGTTCAGCTGGATACATTCATGTAATAGAAGGAAACTATTTCCTTATTTCGTACTCAACTCCAAACATATTAAGGGCCTCAGCATAAGACCTGATACTTGTAGTTTTTCTTCTTCTTGCATGGAACTAAAACACATAATATCAAACAAGGGCATACAATCTCAGTTTACAAAATCAACACACGTACAAAGAGAAGAAAATGAAATAAACCAAAACCCCTCATATTTTCCTGCAAATGTAGTATCTTGCCTATAATATATGCATGTATATATACATACATGAATAATGGTACAATATAATATTTAGAAGAAAGAATTAGAATTGCTTTTCTGATCTAACTAAACTTTTGATTAAAATATTGGGAGTTCTGGCAGGTGTGAGACTACTGGGACTAAATTATTGTATGATAATGCTAACCTGAAAAGATTAATAAAAAGCACTGTTATACTTTTATTGATTAAAGTAAGGAAACAAATAAAAGGAGAAAGAAGACTCAAAATTAAAGACCACAAATAACCCCTGCATCACATGGTATTTTCTATATTTATAAGGATATTTAATTATTTTTCATTAATAGAAACATTAATTTTAAATATAAACATTTAATTTATATTTAAACTAAATTTAAGTATATATATATATGTATATATATATATATATATCTTTAATTTATAGGAATTATATAAAACAAAAGTTTGCTCCAATTGCCAAAGAAAATAGAAATATTTTATTTTGAATAAACTTTTGTTTGTAAATGTTTATGTGTTTATAAGTATAAACATATGTGTATGAAAGTGTCTTTTCATTGCTTCCTATAACTGCCAAAAAGAATCAACCCTTGAGGATTAATATCTGCTGTTACATGTAGTCTCACCCATGAAATTGTTTCATTGCTTCAAATATCTTCAATTTCTCCCTCTGACATAAGCCAGGAAAAACCATAAGGCTTTGTGCATGGCCCTGAGATCATATTGTACCAACCAAAATAGTTTTATAGAAATGCAATGTAACATAATCCTCTAACATAATATTTCATAATACTTAAGGATTATGCTCACACTCAAAACAAAGACCAAGGGACATTTTCAACTCTTTATACTACTACTGTGCGTTGCACAGGAATTAAATTATTTTTAAATATTTGTTGAGTTATATATGTTTTTATATGGTACTCTCTTAGTTGCTTTTCTATTGCTGTGAAGATACCACAACCCAGGAGTTCACAGTAGAAAAAGTTTATTGGGAGCATACCATTTCGAGGGCTTATACATGACATACATAAAAGGAGTATAGCAGAAGGCAGGCCGGCATAGTGGTAAAGCAGTAGCTGATAGCTCACATCTTAAGACAACAAAACAAGAGACAGAGAGCACTAAGTAGGACAAGTGTGGAGTTTTGAAAGCTCAAACACTACCCCAAGTCACAGGCCTCCCTTCATCAGGCGATGAAAGGAGACAGAGACAGAGACCCACATTGGAGCACCGGACTGAAATCTCAAGGTCCAAATCAGGAGCAGAAGGAGAGAGAGCACGAGCAAGGAACTCAGGACCGCGAGGGGGTGCACCCACACACTGAGACAATGGGGATGTTCTATCGGGAAGTCACCAAGGCCAGCTGGCCTGGGTCTGAAAAAGCCTGGGATAAAACCGGACTTGCTGAACATAGCGGACAATGAGGACTACTGAGAACTAAAGAACAATGGCAATGGGTTTTTTATCCTACTGCATGTACTGGTTTTGTGGGAGCCTAGGCAGTTTGGATGCTCATCTTACTAGACCTGGACGGAGGTGGGTGGTCCTTGGACTTCCCACAGGTCAGGGAACCCTAATTGCTCTTCGGGCTGATGAGGGAGGGGGACTTAAACGGGGGAGGGGGAGGGAAATGGGAGGTGGTGGCGGGGAGGAGGCAGAAATCTTAAATAAATAAATAAATAAGAAATAAAGTAAAAAAAATAAATAAAAATGTCACTCCTTCTAATTCTTCTCAAACTGTTATAACCTAGCATTCAAATACAGGAGCCATTGGCTGGGCATTCTCATTCAAATCCCCACAGTCCTCTGAAAGAATCTTGCTTGGCTTTGAAGGGGCTGCTAGTTTGGAAGGTTTAAGGTTTATTCTAAAGTAATCACACTTAAATATCAATGGGATATATGGTTTTTATTACTGTCCAAGGTATGACAGCATTATCTGTATGCTCCAGAGTATTTCTGTAAATGTTACCACTCTTCTGTCAGAAAAATAAAATCTGTCATTCCCATTAACTGTCACCATGAACTTTTCCTTGAAAATGTTCTGAACTAGCCTATAGTCATGCAAGTGGTAAATGGTGTTGCTTATTTTTGTTAATATAAATAAGAATTTTTAAATCCTAAGCAGCATTATTTTAATTTTATTTTTTCACAGTCCCAATGAATACATCTACAAACACTACCACACTGAACGTCAAGGAGTGCTTTTTGGAAGAGAGGGCAGAATGACCTTAAAAAAGCTAGATGGTCAGGAACTTTTCTGTGATGTTGTGTCTTCCAGTAATGACAAAATTTACACCAGTAGAGTCTCAACAACATGACTACATAACATGGGCTGTAAAAGGAAAAAACTCTCCCGCCACCATACCCCACAAAAAAACATGCCAAACTTCTTGAGTAAAGACCACAAAGGCCTCAACACTGCAGAAAGAACTACAGACAACTGAATCTATGAACAGGATAGATGACTTTTCCTAGGTAAGACTGAACCAACTGATCGTTAAATTCTAAGAGGTCAGCATGGAAAACACACATTCAAAAAACATGATATGGACTCAAAATTAAGAAATACATATGTTTAGACAAATATATATATGCATGCAGTAACATTTGTATAAAAATCAGGTATGGTTTTTAAATAGAGCAACCAGGGGTATATGGGAGAACTTAGAGGAAAGAAGTGGGTGGGGAGAAATGTTATAATTAAAATTCAACCAAATTCTTTACTTGGAAGATGGAGTTCAGCAGTTAAGGGCATTTATTGTTCTTGTAGGTACCCAGGTTTGGTTCCCAGAACCCATTTTAGGCAATGCAAAACACCCTTTGCTCCAGTCCCTTTGCACTAATTTGAAAACTTCAAGATATTTAGTAACCTACAACTATTTTTATAGTATATATTTCTAGCTAAACTATAAAATTAATGAAGTCAGAGACTGATTTTGTTTTGGTTATCAATGACTGTCCAAATCTTGTGAGGCTATAGTCAGAGAAAAGTATGAAATTAATCTAGGCTGCTGAACAAACTGACAAATAGTGAAACTTTTCTATTTGGGGTATTGTGTTAAAAAACAAAAATAAAAATATAAATTTCAGAGAGTCCAGTTTTATTCCCTGCTTTTTCAGTCACAGTCCAGCTGGCCTTGGTGAGCTCCCAATAGATCAGCCCCACTGTCTCCGTCGGTGGGTGCACCCCTCTTGGTCCTGACTTCCTTGCTCATCTTCTCCCTCCTTCTGCTCCTCATTGGGACTTTGGGAGCTCAGTCCAGTGCTCCAGTGTGGGTCTCTGTCTCTATCTCCATCCATCGCCAGATGAAGGTTCTATGGTGATATGCAAAATATTCATCCGTTGTTGCTGGGTTTCTATCTGTTTTGTTTTTTTCATTTTTTTGTTTGTTTTGAGACAGTGTCTCTCTACATAGCCTTGGATGTTCTTGAACTTAGAAATTGACCTGCCTCTGCCATTAATGTCATTTTTTTAGAAATAAAGATTATGCTCTATTACCTGAGTGGGCCAGTTTAATTACAAGGACCCTTAAAAATTAGAAAAGACAAAAAATTAAAAAAGGACTCTCTGAATATGGCGGACGATGAGGGCTGCTGAGAAGCCAAGGACAATGGCACTGGGTTTTGATCCTACTACATGTTCTGGCTTTGTGGGAGCCTAGCCAGTTTGGATGTTCACCTTCCTAGACCAGGAAGGAGGGGGGAGGACTTTGGACTTTCCACCGGGCAGGGAATCCTGACTGCTCTTCAGACTTGAGAGGGAGGGGGAGAGGAGTGGGGGGAGGGGGAGAGGATGGGGGAGACGGGAAGAGGAGTGGGGGGAAGGGGAGAGGATGGGGGAGACGGGGAGAGGAGTGGGGGGAGGGGGGGAGGAGTGGGAGGCTGGGAGAAGGCGGATTTTTTTTCTCAATAAAAAAAAGAAAAAAATAAATTAAAAAATATATAAATTTCATGAAATCACTTAGCAAAACATACATATTTGTTAAATATTATAAATATGTATTAAAACATAAAACATTAAGGCAATATAAAACATCATACCCTAGCCATAAAACATATATAAGTAGCTGTAACGACAAAAGGCATCTAACTTCTCATTGTTCATGTACCACAGAGTTTTGTTGAACTAGAGACATTTTTCTTCCTCTTTACTATGTTTACTATGGACACCATATTCCCCAATCATCTAGATTAAATTCATTTTGAAGGCTGGAATAAACTAAAATGATAATGTCTTGACAATTTTACTTTACAAAATTTTAAAATTGCTCAGGAGTTACTGATGAGAGGTCGAAATTGCTAAGCTCAGTACTTCAAACAAGGGCACCTTATCCTTTCAAGTTGCTTTTTATAGACTTTCCTGACATCTTATATTCACATTTCTATTTCATGTTCTATAAGACATCCTGATGATAATTACAATTCAACTTAAAATTAAAGGACAATTTTGATCAGAGTAATTATATTGAGATCACAGTCCTATGACAAAACAGTTCAAAGGGTAATTTCTTACTAAGTGTGTGGCAGAGGTTCACAAAAATAATTAAGGGATGGTCAGAACCTTTTCCTAAGTATGAAAAACCCTTATGTAATTATAATTATTGGTCTTATACTCTTTAAAATAAATATATATGCTTTGTAAATTATACATCAAAGCACATAATGTTATAAGTTCTGAATCGCAAAATCATGTTCTCTGTAAGATTTTACTCCTACTTATCTCTGTGTTTTTAATATACTTTTATCACATTTCGGTGTTTCTGAAGCATTTGTAAAGGTTCAGTGTTCCAGGAATAAAAGCACATATATTAACAGAAAGACAATTATATTCCTAATACCTAAATCACTGTTTCAAAAGTCAATGCTGTACCTTTTACTGACCAAAATCAGTTTATATAGTCAACTCTATGTTCTGAAGAACAAAGAAATACTTGTACCTATTATAGGTAAAATATTACAGGTAAAATCCCATTGATTTGACTCTTAAATGTAGTGCAATTAATGGAAAACTTTTTCAATTGTGATAATTCTTTGATTGTGATTTACCCTTGTGTCAAGAATCCATTAATTCTAATTCCCTTCTGCTCAGAGGAGTTACTTAAGAAATAAATTTTAAAACAATAATGAATGGATGGCAATGATAAAATGGAAAGTTTTTTATCTTTATAAAATGTTGATGGATTCATTTTTATTTTCTAAATAAATTGATTATTACTCTACCTATGTTATTTACCAAAAGGATTTTCTAACATTTCTTCTTGTTTTTATTGAAAGGCTCAATTTCATTGCCATCATTTTAATATATAAAAGAATTCAGATATTTTTGGAGTAAAAAAACATTTTCTACCATTTTGTTTTAGATAATAAAAGGTGGTTTTGCACAAATTATTATTTGTGTAAAGTGAAGTCCATAACTTCATTTGGAATATTTCATAGTAATAACACTAATGCTATGAATAATAATTGTTTTGCTCATAAGCATTTCAAATTGACATTTAATATATTTCTTCCTAGATAATGACCTTATGCAAGATGAGAAGGAAATAAGCAATGGATATACATGTTAGGTTATCAAGAGGATGACATCTAATAAGGATCCCTATTAACATGCAGTAAGACAACTCTCTGGGAAACCCACACAAGCTTACTGCTGACATCACGTAAAACTAGACCAGAAAAAAAAGCAGCAGTTGGAACTACAAAACTACAAAGTAACAAGAAAAAGAAAAGGTGAAGTAATGATTATAATGCTTCACCTTTACCATAAGTAACTTAACCTATAGCTCACAGGTTTTTATTTTCCCCCAGTGCATAAATATATTTTATTGCACTAAGTATGGGCATTCACACTTAGGGGAGAGTTATGATTCTTACTGAAAAGTTTTTACTGCCCAACAAACCTCTCCACCAATGTAATAATCCAACTCAGACCAAATAAAACCAAATAGAAAAAGCCCAGGTTTAATGAATACCAGCAGTCCTGGGAGGCCTCAAGGCTCCTGGGAAGAAAGACCCAGACCCAGAAACCACAGAGAGCAGAAAGGAGAATCAGAATTTTTCTGTGGGCAGATTATATAGTTTGTGGGATTGGTATTGACCCTCTCTGGGGAGGTGTCACCATTTGGCAGGCTTTCTTGGAGGTGGAGTCTGAACTGAGGCAACTTCCAAAAGAGGGGCCTCGGGGTGGAAAGTTCCACCCAAACATTTCAGAATGGATGCCACAGGTTGGGGTGAAGCCTTCAACCAAACATCCCAGATTCCTTGGATATAGGGGTATCAGCTCAAGTCTGGCTACTTGCTACAGGCATGGAATGACATGGAAAAGGAGAGAATTGAAAGTTCATGGGCTCACACTTAGCGAGAAGTGTGGCTGGAGAGGTATCCAGTTTACTGCCATCCTGGAGACCTCAGGCACCTGTTCCTTGAGGAAGATGAGAAGGCAGAGGGCTAAGGACAAAATACATTGTTATTATTAGTTCTGTGAATGGGGCTAGCCATGGGAAGGATTATTAACTACCAGAAAGAATGGGGCAGGTAAGTACCCTGGTTGTACAGGAGAGGCACAAGTGAATGAGACAAAAGAGCAGATATGCCCTTTAAAACAGATTTTAGTTGCTGAGTAGGTTCCCATTCAAGTCAAGAGAGGTGGTACCAATACTGAAGCCCCAGGTGCTGGTGTAGGTTCTGACGTTAACTGGTGAGGTCTTTGTAAACTGGTCTTGGCCCAAATAGTAGGAGTGACCTGTAAAATATGCTTGAAAATGGGTGGGATTAAAATGGTCTGGAAACTGATAGTTTTTAGAAGACCTGATTTTTGATACAACAGCAGAACTTTTCCCAGGAACTTGCAGGTATCTGTAAGATACCTGGAACAGGAACATTTTAGAAGACAATTAAAGAAAACTGGGAACAATGGATCTTTGAAGATACATCTGAAACTTGTTAATCCTGGACTATGAAGCCTATGAAAGAGACACATCTGTCTGTATTTTAACTTAAGAAATGAAGTTACCAGTACCCTAAGTCATTAAATGCTATTAGACAGAGCTGAGAGGAATAAGATGAGATAGCCTTTTCTTTCTTTTTTCTTTCTTTCTTTCTTTTCTTTTTTTTTCTTTTTTTTTCTTTTTTCTTTTTTGCTATGCAGGCAATCCCAAATCTCTCCATAGTCTTTGGCAAATACCAGTCTTAGAAGCAGTAACTCTCCTTAGCTGCTGAGCCCAGGAGGCCTGAAGATTTTCCTGTGGGGGGAGAATTTAGTCTACCTGTCTTTGCAGGATGAGACAATCGATCCCGGGAGCAATGTCCAGGAAAGTGATGAGGTGGAAGACCACTTTTTGCTGTGGTCGGTGGGTGCCTTTGCCATGCCCAAAGGCGAGCCCCAAGGTAGAGGTCTTTTGTATCCATGAGTCTTGTTGGAGGAGGTATAGGATGCTTCAGGAGCTGGCATGTCTCTGTGTTAGAAGCTCTTTTGTTAAATGCCATACTCTCAGATCTGTAAGGCACTTGAGAATTAGAGTACCATTACCTGTTAGTTATATTTAAATTAAACATATAAGTTAAATTTAGACATAAACTTTACCCAATTAGTTATAGCTTACCAATGCTAGTTAATGGAAGAAGAGTAAAAGGGATATTTTAGTAAGTTAAAGAATATTGTAGGTGGAATGTCAACTTGGTAGGTACAGCACACATGGATACTCTTACCAAAGATGAGGTCAAAATGGCAGTTACCCATGTGTTCGTATTTTTTGTTTAGAATTGTTATAATCTGGAGTTACAGGTTTTACAGATTTTAAGACATGCACACATACACACAGAGAAATAAGATAAGCATACTATGGAAGCAAACATACATACACATAAAAGAAGGATAGTGTGGCCACATTATGTTAACAGACTGACAAATAAAACTCTTTTAGGAACCTGTGTCAGCTGACCAACTTAAAAATCCTGGTGTAGGCAGCAAAAGCCAAGGAAGCACACAGGTTGTCCCATTACAAACCAGATTATCAGATGTTGCAAGATAGAACAAAAACATAAGGACAGAACACCTATACAGTTTTAGAGTAGAAGGATGGGGGTTAGAGATCCGTTGTATAGAGCAAAAAGGTACAAAATTGGAGAGAGGGAGTGGGAGCACAGTATCCAGAAACCATGGTCATATGGGAGCTTGTTTGTTTTATGGTAGGCATTAAGGGATGTAGCCCTAATTTAAAAGAATTTTTTATTTTGTAAAAAGCAGCCCCAGAGCATTTGAGGAGCTGGCTTTGAACTTAGGCACCCATCTTTCGAGACGTAAGATTCAAAGTTTTAGCACAATGTGTCTACTGTTAAAAGACTCTTGAGTCAAAATTAGAAGTCCTACCATGCTGAGAAGGAAGAAAAAAATTTACAATTACATCAGAATACCAGAAAGATTTCAAACAAATCACCTAAGATATACTTGCAGGTCTTAGAAAAAGTACAAATAATAGAAACTCAAAAATATTAGGCTGCAATAAAAAATAAGATTAAGGAAGAAATAATAGAAATGGAGAAAAGAAAATGAAAAACAAGCAATCTAACAAAAATCATTGAAAAGAGTACAAAACTGATCAAGGAAACTATCCAAAATTAATAGAAAACCCAGATTAGTGAAATTAAAAATAACGGGGTAGTTATTATAAGTGACAATAATTGTAATTACTAGGAAATTTGATGAAAACTCTTAATATTAAACTGGAAGAACTGGAAATGGATGAATTCCTAAGCAATCGTGACCTATTGATGTTGAATGAAGAGGGTGTAAACAAGATGCACATATCTTTAATGAATGACAAGATTGAAGTGCAAGTTAACATCTCTCCACATGAAAAGCCCGGGGGTGGGGGGGGATGCACAATATCTATGACAGGCCCTAGCACAGCTTTAAGAAAGAGTTAAGGCTTCCAGTATTTTTTCTGATGGTTAACTATGATTGTCAGCCTCCCAGGATATACAATCTTCTAACTGAGAAGCCAGGAGGAACATCTGTAAGAAATGATTTAGTGCAGGATAGACTCTGGGCATGCTTCAGAGAGATTGCCTAGAGCTTCTGCTTTGGGACTCTACTGTCATGAAGAATTGTATTTTTGGGGTTCCTTATTTGAACATGGGTGAGGGGTTTTCATGAATAAAGGTATCTTGAAGTTATCTGCATCAGTAGAAATCCCACCATAGCCTGGATGACAAGTTTCAAAAGCTGTATCTGTTAGGTATTTTCTTACCAACAAGCCTCTCCACTGACATAAATAATCCCAATCAGACCAAATTAAAACAATTTAAAAGATGCTCATGTTTTATAGATGACCTTACTCCAGGGTTGCTTGAAGATTTTTCTGAGGGGGGAAGATTTGGTCTACTTGTCTTGGCAGGATGAATAGATTGATTTCCCAGGTGGCATCCAGGAATCTGAAGGGTGGAAGGCAGCTTTTTGCTGTCTGCGTAGCCTTGCCAAAACCAAAGACAAGCCTCAAGGCAGAAGGACTTTTGTAACTACCTATCTTCTTTGAAGAGCTTTTAGATGCTTAGGTAATATCATATCCTTCTGGAGTCTTTGATGGAGTTGAAGAATTTATGTTTATAGTTTTCCTTAGTTATAAAAAATAAATATTGTATATAAATATTGTAACTGTAATTCTTGCTTGATAACTGTTTTGTTATATGTAATTTTACTATGTTAAGGTTAAAACCTTTCTTTTTGTTTAAACAGAAAAGGGAAATTGATGTAGAAAGTCTTTCTCTCTATGTATTGCTTTCATTGGTTAATAGAGAACTGTTTTGAGCCTATGAAAAGGAAAAACTGAACTAGGCGGGGAAAGCTAGGCTGTATACTAGAAGGAAGAAGCGGGGAGTCAGAGGAACACCATGGAGCCACCACAGACATACTCTGGGAATTTTACCCTGTAAGCCACTGCTATATGGTGATACACAGATTACTAGAAATAGGTTAAATTAAGATATAAGAGTTAGCCAATAAGATGCTAGAGCTTATGGACCAAGCAGTGATTTAATTAATACAATTTCTGTTTAGTTATTTCAGTACTGGGCAGCAGGGACAAACAAGCAGGCCCTCCTCCTACAATCTAGTGCAACCTTATTACTAGCCTTGAGGCTAGACCCTGCCACAATCCTGGGGGTATTCTGCCTGCTCAGGTGTAGGCCCCAGCAGTAAGAAAAACAGGTGTACTCCACACCAGTCAGAAAAACAAAAAACCTCTGCTTTACAAAAGAACAAGCTAATGTTAGAATTCTAGCTCTGAAACTGGACAGATTCTCTTCTAGACCAGAGGTCATTCTAACCACCTAAAATACACGCCTAAAAGACTAGGAGATGAAAGAGGAAACATAAGTCAATGACTAAACATTCATCTAACCAAGACAAACTCAGAAATCATAATCTAGACTTATGAACTTTCCAACACCAGATGTTTACGGGACAGTGTAAGAATACAAACAACAGCCAGGGCAACATGGCACCATGAAAATTCAGCTATCATAGGACAGTAAGAACTTAATGTTCAATGCAACTTCAAGCACAAGAAAATGACTTTAATGACAACATTATGAAGATGATAGAGGTCCTTAAACAGGAAATAAAAAGCTCCCTTAAAGAAATTGAGAAAAAGACAAACAAAAAAGTTGGTGGAAATCAATTATCACTTAAAGAATGCCAAGAAATCAAAGATAAAATCAAACAGGTGAAGGAAATAATTCAAAACCTGAAAAATATAAAAATAGAATCACAAACCAAAGGAAATTTGTAAATGAAAAATCTACGTAAGTGGATGGAAACTACAGAAGCAAGTATCATCAACAAAAGAATACAAGAGAGGGAAGAGAGAATCTCAGATATTAAACATACAATAGAAAAATAGTCAAACAAAATGTTAAAATCTATAACATCCCGTACACAGATCATTCAGAAGAACTGGACACTAAGATCAATCCTAGGAATATTAGGAATAGATGGAAAAGAATCCCAGCTTAAAAACCCAGGTAATATATTTAACAAAATCATAGAGAAAAATTAAACTAAAGAAAAACTTTGCCGAGCGGTGGTGGCGCACGCCTTTAATCCCAGCACTCGGGAGGCAGAGACAGGTGGATCTCTGTGAGTTCGAGACCAGCCTGGTCTACAAGAGATAGTTCCAGGACAGGCTCCAAAGCCACAGAGAAACCCTGTCTCAGAAAAAAAAAAAAAAGAAAAAAAAAACAAAACAAAAGAAAGGCATGCCTATAAAGGTACAAAGCTTATAAAACACCAAATAGACTGGATCAGAAAAGAAGGTTTTTGAATCACATAATTATCAAAACACTAAGCATACATATAACAAAGAAATAATGTTAAAAATTTCAAGGTAATGCCGGGCGGTGGTGGCGCAAGCCTTTAATCCCAGCACTCGGGAGGCAGAGGCAGGCGGATCTCTGTGAGTTCGAGGCCAGCCTGGTCTACAAGAGCTAGTTCCAGGACAGGAACCAAAAGCTACGGAGAAACCCTGTCTCGAAAAATAAAAAAAAAAAAAAAAAAAAATTTCAAGGTAAAAGGTCAAGTAACATATAAAGGTAAATCCATTAGAATTATACCTGAATTCCCAATTGAGGTTCTAAAAGCCAGAAAAAAAGAGCAAATATCTTGCAGACTCTAAGATACCACAGATGTTTGCACAGACTACTAAATCCTATAAAGCTTTCAATCACCATAGCTTGAGAAAGCAAGATATTTCATGACAAATCAAACTTAAAAAATATTTATCCACAAATGCAGCACTACAGATGGTACTAGAAGGAAAACTACAAACAAAAGTTAACTACTCCCAAGAAAACACAGGTAATAGGTAATAGGAACATTTTACTAGCAAAATCCAAAAGAGAGAAACACACACACACACTCAACCACCACCACCACCAATAACAAAATAATAGGAAGTAACAGCCATTGGTTATTAATATCTCTTAAGATCAATGCATCAATTCCCCAATAAAAAGACACAGGCTAACAGACTAGCTAGGTAATCAGAATCCATCCTTCTGTTGCATTAAAGAAACACACTTCAACCTGAAAGACAGACATTACCAAAGTGGAAGTAGTTGGAAGATTATTTTCCAGTCAAATGGATAGAGCAAGCAAGCTGGTGTAGCTACCTTTATATCTAACAAAATATATTTCATACCAAAATTAATCAAATGAAATGAAGGAGGACATTTCAAACTCATGAGAAAATACTTAAAGATCGCATTTCAATTCTTAACATCTATGGTCTGAATTCAAGAACGTGCATATTCGTTAAATAAACATTACTAAAGCTTAAATCACATATTGAACCTCACATATTAATAGTGGGAGACTTCAATGCCCCACTCTTTGTTTTTTTGGGGGGGAACTTTTTCAAGACAGGTTTTTCTCTGTAGCTTTGGAGCCTGTCTTGGACAAGCTCTTGTAGACACGGCTGGGCTAAAACTCACAGAGATCCACCTGTCTCAGCCTCCTTAGTGCTGAGATTAAAGGCATGTACCACCACTGCCTGGCTAATGTCCCACTCTTTCCAATGAAGAGTCAATTCAGACAATATTGAAACAGAGAAAAAAATTGCAGATAATAGGAATCAGACGGGCCTATCAGAAATTTATAGGCTATTTCACCCAAACGCAATAGAATATACCTTTTTCTCAATACTTCACAAAACAGTCTCCAATATTGATCACATACTTGGTCACAAAGCAAGTTTCAACATCTACAGGAAAATTGAAAGAACTCCCTGTATCCTATCCTACCACTATGGATTAAAGCTGGATATCACAAAGACATTTCATCAGCTATATTCATAGCTGTTTTATTCATTGTCAGAGACCAGCTCCAACAATTATACCACTTACAAGAGTAGGGATATGGAGATTTGAAAAATAAGGAAAAATAATGAAGATGTGAGTAAAAATAATAAAACAGAAACATAGGAGAGTACTGGGAGGAAGTTCCAGTGAATACTGAAATCATGCATCGTCAATTTTCCATACACTTTTAAATCCCAATACAACAGTGGGAGAGAAGGGAAAAAAACTACTTTAACATGATACAAATGAAAATTAGAACAGTTACTTGCTTTTAGACTTTGAGACACCAAGCCATTAACTCATAAGAAATGCATTCTGTTGTTTAGGCAGTGAACCCACCCTAGATTAAGTAGGTGAGGGCAGACACTTTCTAGTCAGTCATCCTAATTCAAAAAATAAAAAAAAAATAATAAAAAGAACAGAAGTATGCTTGAATGCTCTGACTTTGGTCATGTTGGAGAGGATCCATCTGCATGGGCCATCTTAATGTCCAAAACACCAATAACCACACCCTACATCAGGTGACACACTTGTTGTTAACAACTTTGAGCAAGCTAAATCTCTCTGATTGTAAGACAAGGTGGAAAGAGGTTCATGTTTTTGGGCCTCAACATATTTATCCTTTTTATTAATTTTAATAAAGCCTGGACTTCTGATACACAACAGTCTGCCTTAGATCTATGTTTTCCTGTTTATCATACTTATCCGTTTTTGGAACATGCATTCCTATCATGCATGCCTCTGTCTTAACTGCCTGGAACAGTGGGGAAAAGATCTTACCTTGTAATCAAAGGGTTAAAGGAGATAGCATCTTTAGGTACCCTGTGCCTTGAGCCAACTTTTTGTCAAGAGAATTTACCAATAGCCATAAAATCAAGTGCAAGCAGATAATGCTTTGCGAAATACATGTTCCTATGAGTACAGTATCTCCTAATTAAAGGAGTGAAGGATCACCAGGAGTGGGATTGCCCTTTTGAATTGGACTAGAGTTTTTAACAGTTCTCAGCTGTATAAAAATCTAAATTTGTCTTATTAAATATGTCAAATCAAGAACTCATTGGCCATATCAAAATTCTCTTAGATGAGTTTTAATCTTTTTTTAATCAGTAACATCTTATAGTGAACTAAATCAGTTACAATCATTAACTGGTCCATACTATAATTCTAGCATGAAAATTAAAAATAAACACACAATTTGCCAAATCACAATTCTCTTAAATTTATTCTAATAAAAAGACAAGAAAAGGTTTCTGTCATGGGTGAGTGTCCAACAGCATTGTATCTTTTAAACAATTGTCCTAGTCTGTGAGAAGTAGCCAAAACCTTTAGGTTACCTTCCTCATCTCTGAAGAGTGGCTTCAGTCACTCTTTGTAACAAATATTTTTTCCTTAGAGGGAAAAATTGAGGTCTCAGTTCTCAGGGCCTCTATTTCAACAGCAGATTGAATATTATTCTGGAAAAATGAGCTCTGTGTCCCAAGACAGAGTGTGGATAAACTGTCAACTATTTAGTCAGCATCTTTGGGCTGGCTCCAAAGTAAGCAAGACACACCAAGGTCTGGAAGTTTGTGCATTAGGTTTACAAAAAAATTAGGAAACACCAGTCATCATCATGATCTTCTTTCCCTTCTCAGTCTGCAGTATTAAGCCAGGAACAGGTTCAGGAACCTCTTTCTGCTTTTTCTATGGAGTCAGCAGTAGCTGCAATGTCATCAGGTCTTGCATCCTTCTGTTGTACATGTAATCATCTCATCAAGCTTTATTTTCTTCCTTTGAAAAAAAGCAGAAATATGCCCTTGACCCCATATTAAGACATGGTCAGGTACTTTCCATAGTCCAGTGCAAGGGTCTCTCCATCTTGCTTTAGCAAAGGTTGCCTTGGTGCCATCATGCAAAATCTATCCACGGCAGACTGTTCATGAGTATACACATTCAAGAAGTTTTCAGAAAACAGGGCATGACTTAAGGCAGTATGTAGCAACCGATGGTATAATCCTCCTTATTTATTTATTTTTTGAAGTTGTGTTGTATGGGCACAATAATGTTATGCTATTTTAGAAACAGAATTTTGTTTAGCAGTTTTCATGAGCTGCTTAAGGGAATCAGAATGGTTACTACCCTTAATAATCTCATGGAGAGGCTTAAGATTCACTGTAAACAACAATAAATAGGACCATAGGCATTGGATATTTAATTAAAAGTTTGTAAACTGTATTTCTAATCCGAGCGGCAGGTCTGCCTAGTTGACAGGCCTTAACTTGCTCATTTACATTTTCACAGACTTGCCTTTAGAGCTGCCGCTCCCTGTTCTACTTCTCAGCAGCTTTGGTGTCATGTAGGAACCCAACTCTGACTCTGTTCATCTCATAGCACAAGCTGAGCTGCTCAGTGGGGCACAAGACACACTTGCCTTTCTCAGCTACTTGGCGGTATCCTGTTGGGGACTAGGGACCAGGAAGCTGGTTCCTCATTGCCTACTGTTGGCACAGGCCATGTTTTTTACATGTAGCAGTCCAGTCAGAGGCCAGTGTTAGAGATGGCTGACAAATTTGCAGGCTCCAAGACCAAATATAGCTTAGGCTGATATTTCATTTTTAAAAATTACCTCTGCTTTTTAACTTTAAGTATCTTAATCACGATATTAGGAGAATTCCTATATCAGCCCATGTTGCCGATAGTCATTTCCTGCCAACCGGCTCGGCTCTGGATGCTGACTGTGGAAGCAGAGATCATTGTTGACTCTTTTGCATACTTATGGGATACTTGTCCTCCTCCTACTCAGTTGACTCACAAGCCTTCATTTGATAGTATGTGTGTCATATTATATCAGCATTTTATTTCAGGTTTGGTTGATGCCCCTGGAAAATGTAATCATTTCTTATGGGAAAATGAGGGTGGATCTGGGGGAAAGGTAAAGTAAGAGGGAGAAAATTGAAGGAGTAGAAACTGTACTCAGGATATAATGTATGAAAGAAGAAAAAAATGTAAAAAAATACCTCTCCGATTTAAAAAAAAATAATAAATAAAACTTAAGAAGAAACCAAAGAAAGACCAGCAAAGATTTGCATTGAATTTTTTTTCTAGACAGCAATGTCCAATAGAATAGTGCTAAAAGAAATGTATTGCAACAAACTGTATAAGATATCAGATCAAGCCAAAAAGAAAACAAAACAAAACCCAAGTAATTGGGGTTCACTTCTGACCTCTGTGGCTTCTGATTTATTTTATGATTTAGCTTCATTTTGAACATGTATAGTTTCCTAGAAGGTTTTTAGAACATGAATAAAGATGATTCCCAGTCATCAAAATACAATTGAGTCTTCCAGTACCTCTGCTGAATAGTACCTTCTGGCTTAAATGACTCAACTTCACAGCATATTTTGTCTTAGTTGTTGAATTTTTGAGAGATGTAAAGTCTGAAACACACTTTAGTATATTCAAATATGGAATACCCCGTTTTTAATCTTTTTATGTTAACTGAAATCTTAAAGTAGTGTTAATTTGCATTTCTCTCATGACTAATGACATGTAACTTCTTTTTTTGTTTGGTTGTTCGAGACAGGGTTTCTCTGTGGTTTTGGTGCCTGTCCTAGAACTAGCTCTTGTAGACCAGGCTGGTCTCGAACTCACAGAGATCTGCCTGCCTCTGCCTCCCAAGTGTTGCGATGTGTAACTTCTGAATATGTTTCTTAGCCATTTGTGTTTCATCTTTTGAGAAGTCTCTTTTTAGTTCTATTATTTTGCTAAATTGACATAGTATTTAACTATTATTTTGCTAAATTGACATAGTATTTAACTAACTCCTGGTGACTGCACCTTTCAGTCCTCTTTTGAGAAGCTACTGTTTGCAGTAGATGGTGACCAACGATTGGTCAAGGTGCAGAGATTAAGACACTTATAGGTGCTCATCTCTGCAAGAATCATTGCAGTCGATGGGAGGAAAGACTAAAAACCAGAAGTGGTGTATGATTCCGAGGAAACAGTATCTTCTGGACAAAGCATGACAACTGCACATATGAATTCACATATGAATTCACAGTGTTGGAAACAGCATGCACAAAAAATGTGAAATCTGAAAGCAGACCAAATTCCAGCAGGGGTTGGATGTTTGGCCTAAATTCTGTCTCTGAGAGTGGAAAAAGAGTTTTCTCTGAGAGTGTAGCTCTTGGTAAGTAGATCATTCTCAAGTACAAGACCACAATTGAAGAATGTTTGGTCACCATAACTGGTCTTGGTGGAGAAAGAGGAAAGGACATGAAGATGGGATAGAGATATGAGAGGATTGTAAAGAGTTGGGCATGGGGATGAATAAAATCAAAACTAGTTGTACAAAACTCTAAAAGAAATAATGAAAAATGACTAAAAAAAGTGGCATATTCACAAAACCAATTTGTCTGACTTACCCTTCTTCTATTCAATTGAGTCTTTAAGGTGCTGCTATGAAATTTGTGATATGGGATTCCCCTCTGTATGCTGTGAATATCGTTGGTTAGTAAAGAAACTGTCTTGGGCCTGTTTAGGGAATAGAGGTAGGCAGTGAAAACTAAACTGAATGCAAAGAGAAAAAAGGAGGATTTAGGGAGAAGCCATGTAGCCCTGCCAGAGGCAGATGTAGGAACTTCACTTGGTAAGCCACAGCTATGTGGCAATACACAGATTAATGGAGATGGGTTTAATTAAGATGTAAGAGTTAGCCAATGAGAAGCTAGAGCTAATGTGCCAAGCAGTGATATAAACAATATAATTTCTGTGTGATTATTTTGGGGCTGAGCAGCCAGTCTGACCAAGTGTCCCTATCATTACAAATTTGTGTTTATATTTTTAAATTATTATCTACTTAACATTAATTTTTAATAATTTAATGTTCAGGAAATTCTGTATTTATTTCTTGGATGATTCCATGGATTCTTAACCTTAAATCATCAGTAAGAAGAATGAATATGTACAAATGAAATTGTGAGCAAACCTTGTGTCCACAACTATTATTTGTACATATAGTTTTAGAGCTAATCAGATATTCCAACGTATCTGAAACAACAGCTAATTTAAGTAGTCTGAGAAAATGTTTGCATTAGACATAAGGAATGACATAGGGAAAAATCTGAATTAAAGATATCAAAATACTGGTTAAATATGTTTTTCCCATTTAATACTATTGTATATCTGATGGAATATAGGTAATACTTGCTATTCTGTAACTGTATTTGAATGGGTAAAAATGTCATGATTTGAATGTATAATTACGCATTTTATATATTCATTGTTCATGGTACTATTACATAAGGATTTTTTTATTTACTGCATAAGGATCACACAAGCGTAGAATATGAATTAACTACATTTCTCTTCATGCACAAACCCTCCTTTATTTCTTCCCCTCCAGTTAGTTTCTGTGTCCTCTAGACTGTTTTGTTTTTACTTTAATATTGTATGTATTTGAAATAACAATATGATATTTAATAAGTGTATATTTGAATGTACATAAAGCTAGAAATTATGAAAGAAAGCAATCATACATATGTATATCTTTCTGGGAAAGAAATCATATAGATATATGTACATATGTAAATATATGTATATATATACTTTTTCTTTCTGTGACTTGTTTAATTATCTCAAAACTGGCTTAATTAGTTATATATTATCATCTAAAATAAACTGTCATTTGAAATCCTGAGAATAGGGGTGCTTGAATATTTTATGTGCTAGAAAAGTCAAAATAATAATTATAAATAATTAATAGATAAGATAAGTATTTTCTAATTTTATGTAAAACAGCAGAGGAAGGATAATTGATAGTAGAAAACAGTGAAGTCCAAAGTAATGGTTTCATAAGAGAATAAATTCTTATAGCATTAAGATATTAAATGACATATAAGAAAATAAATTTGAGGAATTGAAATGGATGATAAAAGCAGACATTTGATGAGAAGAATATCTGAAGCATATTTTTGAGGTTTGTATATTTTGTTGATGAAGAAACTAATGAAAATAAGTCATTAGTATATGGAGGGGTTTTCTAAGTGACAATAATAAGTTGCAAAGGAATTTCAAAACATGTCCAATATTCAGTACCTGAGCAATTTTCTAAACTCCATTCCAAGAATATTCCTAAGCATTCTCATATTTAAAAGTGGTAAAAGAGAGCAATAAATAAAAATTTTGTATTATAATTAGAAGTATAGACAAGTTAATGTTTATTACAGAAGAGAAAAATAAATTATCACTTTCATTGGTTCTTTAATCTTTTGATATATAAAGCGAATGAAGAATGTGTCATATTAGCCATATTAATACTAATGAGTAAAAGCAAATTAATTGGGGAAATATGGTGAGGTTTTAAAGTTGTTAGATTTATATGAGACTTTTCCAAATATGACTGAAATGAAATTCTACAAGATATTTGAATTGTCTTCAGTCTTAAGTGGCATTTAAAAAAAGCACACAAATATCTTGTTTAGTCAGAATTTGTAGGTTTTAGGGATAATCCTTATTTTATTTCCATTATTTTGGCCTCTTATTAACTTTGTTGGAATGGCTGAGTTTCATAAGAAACTGAAACAATTAAAGTGGAATTCTCCCAGGTGCTTTTTGCTGATACAGCTGGTTTCCAAGCTCTTTTAGATAGAGCTTATTATAGAAATGTTTGTGCACATTCTGATTGCCCACTCTACTTCCCCTCCAGCCAGCTCCCAGTAAAGCTGCCAACAGAGTGCAGAGCCACCTGAGTGTTTTCTGCCTTAAACTGTCCTTAGCTCAACACAGTCAATCATTCCTTCATTCTTGCAGTATTCTCCATATTTCTTCCATCACCTGTATCCTGAACTAAGTGAATTCATTAACAATAACAACAACTGTTGGTTTTAATTGTTTTAAATCTTATACAAGCTACAAATCAAATATTTTCTGTTGTGTTATTTAGGACAGTTTAATACCTTACTTCAGCACCCAACTCTAACTGACATTCCATTGCCAAGGAACAGTCTCAATGAGTCAACTGTGTTTTGCACTCTGTCCCATTGGACAGTTAAAAAAAATAAAATCTTTAAAAGAGGATAACCAATTCTTTCTGCTATACACTGTGGAAGCAAATAAGTTTTAGATGCTTTAGTAATGTTTCTTATTTTTCGCTAGCAATAAGATACAAGTTATCCATTTTGTAAAAGTGGTGCATTTTCTAAAAAACATAGCTATATAATTAGATTGTTTTGTTCAATCACTCATTAAAAATAAGGCAGTTTATTCCTTGCCCCAAATCTCATTTTTAATGGAATGTAATTTCATATATGTATTGTATGTTAGTATTTCTCAAGCACAGCACACATATTATTCTGGTCTCTTTTCCCTCCAAAAGAAAAAATATTAACTATTATAAATAAATAAACTATTATTTGTACTCTGGATAGATAAATAAATCATGTTTAGGGATATTTTAAATATATAAATATATATAATATATAAATGTGGAACACATGTCTATTCCCACTTGATAGAGCAACCACAACAAAATAACAAGTACTAAAAGTCCATTTTGGTGAACCAATCCAATCAAATGAAAAATTCTGCCGACATTTGAATTCAAGACAAAATTAATAAAATCTATATATTCATGCAAAGTTAATATGTATGAGTTTTAAATTTCTGAGCATAAGGAGGAATATAATAGTCATCTAGTCCAAGGCTAAACTTCCTGGTTAGAAATAAACTCATCCATGATGGCAAAAATAGTAGTAGTGATTTATGATTGTTTTTAATTCAATTTTTTATTATTTACCATTTGTCTCAAAATACAGCAAATTTGAAAATATCAGCAAAATAAAATAAGTTCTGAAAACTGAGTTACTTCTAAATCATTCCAAAGGCTCTGAACAGAAGTTTCCAGATTTTATTCTTGTAACTGTTTTCACAAATATTAATGACTATATTTGAAACTACTTCAGTAATTGACTTCAGGTGTGCACTTCTACGTTTTTACATTATAATTATCCATATTCATGTGCTTGGAAAGTATAAATTGCTTTAAAAATAACTACCATTGGGTGTTCTTATATACTATGTACTTTATAAAACATCCCAATTTTCCTGTCATATGTCCAGCACAGTTTGCATCAGATAGAACTTGTGATTAATATTAAATAGCAATCATTCTTTGAGTTTCTTAGAATAAAATATTAAATATCACATATTGACCTAAATATAAATCACATCCAGTCAAAATCATGAAAATTTCTCACTTTTGTAAACTTGATATTACTTCTAGAGTAGATAACGCTTAAAATCATTAAGTTTAAAGATGTGTTGAAGTACGATTAAATCATAAATTAATTGAATTCAGAAAAATTTGAATAAAGCGTTTCTACTGTTTTGCCAAAAATTACCATATAACTGTAATATTTATTAAATTTAACAGTACATTTTGATTAATTTAAAGATATTTTAATATCTTCAAAATAAAAAATGATCAGTCTGAGACCTTGAGTTTTCTTTATTATGGTTATCACAGTTTAGGATTGGGTTTAGGGTTACTTTTTATATAGGGGAAAATCAATAAAATTGTAAGATCCACAGATAGTAAATAGGATTGACCACATAAATTTTTTCTTGTATAATTTTAGTAGTCCTGTTTTATATGTATCTTTAGTAATGTATAGCTTTTCAAATGTCATAATTTAGAGTAAAACTGTTCTGTAGGTATTGCCATGTATTACATACTTATTTCTCAAAAGTTAAATATTGTGTCTTGAAAAGAGAAGGCATGCCTATTAGATTTAGTAAGCTAATGGAATTTTAATGTTCAGAAACTAAGCATGTTACAAAATTCACAAGGTCCGCTGTCTAGTTTCTCCTGGAGATCTTAACTACGTTTCTTCCTGGGGCTCTCCAGGTATGTCTCTCTAGGTATGTCCCTCTTAGCATCCCCCATTTTACCTAGCTTCTCTGGGATTGTGGATTGTAGGTTGGTTATCCTTTGCTTTACATCTAATATCCACATATGAGGAAATACATAGTGTTTGACTTTCTGGGTCTGAGTTATCTCACTCAGGATGTTCTTTTCTAGTTCTATCAATTTGCCTGCAAGTTTCAGGATGTCACTGTTTTTTTTTTTCTTTTCCACTTAGTTACCCTATTGTGTAAAAGTATCACATTTTCTTTATCTATTCTTCAGTTGATGGTCATATGGGTTGTTTTTAGTTTCTGGATATTACAAATAATGCTGCTGTGAACATAGTTGAGCAAGTGTCCTTATAGTAAAAATAGAATTATATTTTTATATAATATAATATAATATATATATATATATATATATATATATAGTATATTTCAAAAAAAGAACACCTACCAAACTCATGGATCAGCCATGCTACCAAGACAATCTACAGATTCAACACAATCACAACTAACATTCCAAAGCAATTCTTTAATGACACTGGAAGGACAATGTTTAAATTTGTATAGGAAAATAAGACACCCAGAATAGAAAAGAAAACCATAAACAATAAAAGAACTGCTGGAACTAGAAAACTAGGAAATCCATCCGTATCCTGAGTGAGAGAACCCAGACTCAGAAAGATGAGCATGGTCTGCACACACTTGTAAGCAGATACTAGATGTAAGCAAGGATAACCAGGAGCCTAGGGTCCATGACCCTGGAGAAGCTGAGTCATGAGGTGAGCCTAAGAAAAACATACATAGATCCACGTGGAAAGTTGAAATAGATAAGATCACCTGAAGAAACTGGGAATATAGTGGTGGCGGAGAAGGGAGGGTGGAAGGGGAAGAGCAGGGGAAAAGGGAAGGGACAAAGAGAACTTGATGCAACCAGATAGTCAAGATGGAGGAATGACAGAGATAAGAGCAAGAAAAGAGATATTTTGATTGAAGAAACCATTATGGTATTAGCAAGAAACCTGGCCCTAGAGGAATTCCAGGAATCTACAAGGATGACCCCAGCTAAGACTCTGAGCAATAGAGGAGAGGGTACATGTACATGTAGTCAGACTGATGAATATATTAAATATCACCATAGAAAGAACCTTCATCCACCAACTGATGGAAACAGAGGCAGAGACTCACATCAGAGAACTGAACTGAGCTCCCAAAGTCCAGTTGAGGAGTGGGAGAAATGGGAATATGAGCAAAGAGATCAAGACCATGATGTGTACTCCCACTGAAACAGTCTACCTGAGCTAACGGGAGCTCACCAACACCAGCCAGACTGGGAAGGAATAGTCATTGGATCAAACTAGCCCCTCTGAATGTGGTTTACAATTGCATGGCTGGGATAGACTGAGGAGCCTCTGGCAATGGCACCAGAATTTATCCATACTGCTTGTCCCGAATTTTTTGGAACCTATTCTCTTTGGATGAAGACTTTATTCAGCCTAGATATAATAGGGAGGGCCTTGTACCTTCCCCAAAACGATGTGCCTTACCCTCTCTAAAGAAAGTATAGGGGTGGGATTGGGGGTATGTGGAGGGAATGGAAGAAGGGGAAGGGAGTAGGAACTTGGATTAGTATGTATAAGGAAGAAAGATAGTTTGTTTGCTTTTAAAAAAAGAGAAAACAAAAACAAAACAAAAAAGAACTGCAGGAGTTATCACCATCCTTAACTTCAACGTGCACAACACAGTGATAATAATGAAAGGTGATGGTATTGGCATAAAGCCAGACACATTGATCAAAAGAATTGAACTGAATACCCAGACATAACTTTACAAACATATGAACACCTGACTTTTGATAAAAATAAAGTCAGAAATACATGCTGAAAAGAAAAAAAAAGCATCTTTAACAAATAATTCTGGTCAAACTGGATATCTGGCTATAGAAGAATACAAACTGACACATATTTAATAAAGCCTAATTTCTAGATTAAAGACCAAACAAAATCTGGCACACTGAACCTAATAGAAGAGAAAGTGTGGGATAGCCTTGAACTCATTGAATCAGGAAAAAACTTTCTGAACAGAGCATCAATAACAGGCACAAAGATGAACAATTATTAGTGGGAAATATTGAAAACAAAAGGCTTGGATGCCAATAGTTGAATAAAGTGCTGGACTACTGAATTGGAAAAGATTTTTATCAATTCCAAATCTGATAGAGTACAAATATCCAAAATATATAAAGAACACAAGAAATTATAGATCAAACAGTTCAATTAAAAATGGGATATGTATCTAAATAAAGAACTGTCAGTAGGGAAATCTCAACTACAAATTAAAAGCACTTTGAAATTCTATCTTATACCTATCTGGATGACTAAGAGCAGAACCACAAATGACAGTGGATATATGAGAATGTGCAGCTCAAGTAGTGAGGATGTGGTGCACAGAGAACTCTCCTTCATTGCTTGGAGTACAAAGCAATTGTACAGTCACTATGGAAATCATTATTGTGTTTCCTCAGAAATTTGGGAATCAATCTATACCCAGACTCAGCTATGCTACTCTTGGGCATATACCCCAAGTATACTTGCTCAACCATATTCATTGAAGCTTTGTTAATAATAGCGAGAAACTGAAAACAACCTAGATTTCCATCAACTTGAGAATGGATAATGAAAATGTGGTACAGTTACACAATGGAGTATTACTCAGTTGATAAATAAAAAAAAATGATATCATGAAATTTTTCAGACCAATGGATGTAACTGAGTGAGGTAATTCAGAACAAGAAAGACAAATATGGTATGTACTCACATATAAGTAGACATTAGATATTAAGTAAATGATAATCAAGATACAATCCAAAGACCCAGAAAGGTTTGGTAAAGAGAAAGGCTCTAGGGTGGATACATGGATCCCCCTCTCTGGGAAGGGGAAATAGAATAGTTTATATCAGTAACAGGGAGCAGGAGGGATGGAGTGGAATGGAAGAAGAAAGCATATAGAAACACAGCTGGAACTGGGGGACATTTTGGGAGGCAATATGAAAACCTTGTACTGTGGAAAGTTCCTGAAATTTATGAGATTGACCATAGAGAGAACTCCTAGTAATGAAGGATTCAAAGTCTGAACCAGACTTCATTTGTAGCCAGGCAAGTCTTACAGGGGTGGGCCCAGGCTTCCTTAGGGTGAGTTGGCTGAGGAGTTCCATAAACTTCTCAGGTTGATGCTAGGCTAGAGGGTCACTCACTGAAAACTGTCAGTGGGGCACCATTGCCCAGGACAACAAGCACACGGAAGGCCTACATAAAGCCTTCATCTCTATGTTTTAGTCTCTTTGCCAGAAGGTACTCTTTTTTTTTTTTATTGAGAAAAAGAAAAAAAAAAGTTTCCGCCTCCTCCCAGCCTTCCATTTCCCTCCCCCTCCTCCCAGCCTTCTCCCCCACTCCCCACTCCTCTCCCCCTCCCTCTCCAGTCCAAAGAGCAGTCAGGGTCCCCTGCCCTGTGGAAAGTCCAAGGTCCTCCCCCCTCCGTCCATGTCAAGGAAGGTGAACATCCAAACTGGCTAGGCTCCCACAAAGCCAGAACATGTAGAAGGATCAAAACCCCGTGCCATTGTCTTTGGCTTCTCATCAGACCTCATTGTTCGCCACGTTCAGAGAGTCCGGTTTTATCCCATGGTTTTTCAGCCAGAAGGTACTCTTAAGTCAGTGTCTTGTCCAGTAGTCATTGGAGAGGCTTCCTCCAACAGTAGACGGGAGCAGGCTCAAAGACCTGTTGTCAGACATTATGTCATGAGAGAGTAAATTGGAGATATCCATTAGGTCGCTTCATTTGAAGCTTGGCGAACCATATAGAAGGGGAGAGAAAAGATTGTAGGAGTCAGAAGGGTTAAAAGGTACTATGAGAACAAGGCCCACTGAATTAACTAGGCAGGGCTCTTATGGGCACACAGAGATGGAAGCAGCATGCACAGCTCTCTGTGCTCATGTGTTCATTGACTGTTAGTTGGGTGTTTTCTGAGCCTCCTAACAGTGGGAACAGGGATTTCTTTGACTTTTTTTCCTGCTCTTGAGACTCCTTTTCCAATATCTAGTTGAACTTTCCAGTCTAGATATGAAGACAGATGCTAAAAAGACATCCCACACTAGTTCAGAATTGAGTATAATAAAGGTAATTTGTTTAGGGGTAGACCACAGATCACAGTCCTCTGCAACAGAATCCAGCAGACAGAAAAGAGAGCACAAGCTTTATATTGGCATTTATAGTATATGAGGCCACGCCCAAGTGGGCTGGTAACTTAAAGGTTACTAGCTGAAGGATGCCCAATAGCATAGATATGATTGCTTCACCTTGTCATAGTGTATCAGTTTTGCTGTGTGATTTTAGTCTCTTGGAAACCTGCTCTTTTCTGAAGAGAAAGCAGAGAGGGATTGGATTGTCGGGAAGGACATGTGTGTGGGGGGAGTAACTTAGAGGAGTGGAGTGAGGGAAAATTGAGGTTAGGATGTACTTCATAAGAAAAAAAATTCTTAAATTTTAAATGTTTTAATAAAAATGTATCAGTTTCTCTTTCCTTTCCTTTCTCTCTTTTTTCCTTGAAAAACTTAGAAATTAGTAGTTTCAAAAAGACTCATTAAGCATAAATATATTCCATGAGAATATATATATATATATATATAATATCCATGCATATATGTATGCATACACACATATACTTGTGAAGGATTCCATTCTGAATAGCATTGTTCCATTAGACTCTCATCAAAACAGTAAATAAATATAGCTTTGAAAAATGAGAAACTGTTGGATGAAACAAAGAGAATTCTTCTTTTGTGTGTGTACTTCCTCACTATTTTTTGATATTTATTCTGAACATGTAAGTTCCAGGGTGTCTGAGAATGAATAAAAATGTGCTGAGAAGAAAATGAGGTGATCTATAGCTATCAATGAGAAGTCTATTTTCAGAAGGGTCAATTGATGAGTTGATTTGTTCAGTCTTAGTGCTAGTGATTTAAGATTCAATGCCTTTTACATAGGAAAGTGTGTGTCAAGCCTAAAAATGTATAATACTTTCAACTACTCTATTTTCTTGCATTCCTTTTTCATAACACTAAATATGATTCATTAAGTGACTCTAATAATTTAAAAAGTCATCACAGAATGTATACTTCTTAAATCTATATTTAGAAATTTTATACATGATAAAATTAATGTAAGTCATGTTAGCAGATTAAACAAATAAAAGTGGTTCTCTCTGTGTTTTAAATATTCTGTTAGTACTCCAGGTATCTTGCATAAGAAGTAAAAATTGAAATTGACCAGTAGAAATTGAAGTGAAACAGCCTACTCTGTATTCATGGTCTAACCTCTATTGTGCCTATTTTGTAACTTTCCAATCAGTTCTCTCTTAAAGACATGAGAGTTTTGGTCTTAGAACAACTGAGAGTTCTCTCATAAAGGTTAACTCCTTACAAACTGACTAAATTAGTATATCATTAAGAATTACTCTGATAAGAAATATTTTAATGTCTTCTGAAATATCATATATGCATATGAGCTTTTGAATATTGTTACATCAATTTAGAGGAGGGGCAAGTTATAATTATTCACTTGGCAATTGTAAATTTGAGACCTTAAATTTGATAATGATATTGATAATAATGAGTATACTTTACCTGAAATACACATTAACTTATTCTGAATAGGTGCAATAATAAGTGAAAACTGCATGGAAATCAATAAACATAATATAATATTATATGTATTAATAAATTTGTGGTACCTTGGAGAATTTTACATCTTATGTTAGATTATTATATAAATGAATTTTAATAATTTGTTAAAATGTATCATTGGCCATACAGCAAAATATATTTTTATTTTGACTTAAGTTGATAAGCAAATTTTATAATTAATTGAAATTTAATTAAAATATTCCCATCTAAATTAACACAAAAATTATATAAAATTGGTTTATTCTGATACAATTTCTTTTATGACAAGCCCTGTATCAGAGAATAGTTTCTCTTTTAATGCTAGTCACTTTTATTTTTACAATGATAAGGAAAATTTCTGGATAGCCATTAAGTTAAACATTTCCTTACAAGTTATAAAAACACACTTTAATATGGCTTTCAAGAGATGAGAATTTCATATCTCATACAATAAGGTCTTGCAATAAAATATGGTGATACTTTCTGTACATCTTCACAGTTACAAAATTGATATATTTGAAGGTTAGTTTAATCATTACATTTTTAATAAAAATTAAATTCTAGAATAAATAACTATCATATGAAATATATAGCATTTTATTTAAATTAGTTTGGTTTACTCATCAACTTTGTCTCTTTGTAATGGTATCATTAAGTCTAATTTCATGCTAAAAATGTTCCAAAAGATTCCAAAGAACAAAAAAAAATGGTGTATTATTCAAAAATTATATAAAGGTAATCAAAGGAATAAATTACGTAGAATGAGGTTTGGGAGTTATCATATACAAATATATCTGAGTAGAGTTCTATAGGGATGCATTTAATTCACCCAGCATTGACATTTACTATGAAGGTGTGCAGAAAGTATCACCATGCCTAGATTGCAAGACCACATTTTATGAATCTGCCTTATACACTTGCAGTCTCCATATCACTGATCTTAGCTGATTATATCTAGCTCAATAAAGGTCAAATTAGCTGAACATGGTCCTGGACTATAACATAGAAAGGCCATGGTAGAGTAAATCACACTGTTACCATAAACTGTCCGGTTGAAGTGACACCTGATGTCTATTGGCCTAGACACATATAAATTAAAATACACCTTGTTGGTACACTTCAATGGTTTAGAGGTTGTCTTTTAAAATTTGTAAACAAATAGTTCTTTTATTGGAATTTTATCCTCCTGATAGAGTCATAACATATCCATATAATGCTGTAAATTATTAATAATATCTAAAACTAAACTGCTATTTTGAGTTGTTAGGATTTTGGTTTGCTAACGTTAACTTATATACTGTACTATTTTTATTACTAGAGCCTCAAAACATGACCTGCTAATAAACATATGCAATTTGCATTAATTAAGCTCCTAAATAAACATCTTGGTGTAAGACAGAACTCTGACATAGTGATTCAAAATGCAACATTAGTAAACTAAATTTTCAAAGAAACTTCATTCATTGTTTTTCAGTTATTTTGTTTTTAAGTGGATTTAGTTTATTGTTAATGTAAGTGATGGAGGAGGAAAATGCAAATGATAGGAAACATTTATAATATAAACATATTATAAACTGTTTCCAGTTAGTATTTTTCCAGTGTCACATCCAAGTTAATTATCCTATTTTTGCAGTGGCAATAAAAAAGCAAATGTCCAATTCTAAAAGCATCACATATCAGCATTTAGTTTGCATATACAACATGACCTTTGCAGAACTTCAGAATCCTTGCTCCTCAGAATCACTGAAGTCTCCTGACTGATGAGATAGCACCTGACAATGGCTGAATAATAGCACAGTGAGATGAGGGGAAAAATTATGAACCATGTGCTGGCTCTTAAGCATTTTCCTGGAATCAACAATCAATTTCATCCTTCAGAATTGACTGCCCATATCCTGTCACATAACTAAATTTCAAAGATAAGCCTGTGCACTCTTCCCACGTTTGTAAGCAGCCATTCCATGTAACATGACATGTTCTGCTGACCAAAATACATGTAGTTTTATTCCTCTTTAGGAATTATACCCAGGAGTACTTTACTTAGCTTCTGTCATTCTGTAGAATCTTGTCTGAGAAAGACATGGAGCAGCTACCCTCAACATGCTTCTTAGATGATTTATCTTCATTCACAGTATGTTTAAGAAATGTTTTTCAGGTTAAAAGTTTTGTCACCAACTTTTCCAGTGTATCTGTCATTAAATAACGTATTATTATTATTATTATGGTGATGATGAATTATTGCAGTATACTATACTGGAGATTTCCTCTAAGTTATTGCAGATTTTCCCTCTGACAAGTCTTAAAACTTTATGCTGGTCATTTTATTGTACATCTATGCAACAAACCATCCCAAGACTTCGAGCCTTAACTGCTGATCATTTTCAAACAGTACTCATGGGAATGTAGCATAACAATAATACAATGCCTCTGTCTTGTTTAGCTTTATCTTTTGTAAGGCCTACTATTAAAAGCAAATCAGAAGGCTAGAAAAGATTTGAACAAAAGTGAAATAACCTTTACTTCTTTGAGAAGTGAAGCTGTAGTGCCTGCGAATGTTATCAAAATGATAACAAAGAAAACCTTGCCTCCCCTGCATCCTGCCCATGGTCAGTTGAATAAAGGGGCTTGTTTTAAATGTCTTACATAATTTTAAGTTATTTATTTGTTAATTTTTCCAAATTTGATTGATCTTCTAACATAAAATTTAAATGTTACTCAATTTCCTATTTAATTGTTTTCAGACATACTATTTTGCCAATAGACAGACTGGAAAAGACTATGAAGGATTCTAATCTGTTTGAGGATATGCCTTCCTGTCTAGACTCTGTATACAGATTACCAGCCTGATGGAGGTGGGTCTTGTATCTTATCTGTTGCTTTCATTGGTTAACTAATAAAGAAAACTGCTTGGCCCTCTGATAGGGTAGAATTTAGATAGGCGGAGTAGACAGAACAGAATGCTGGGAGAAAGAAGCACATTCAGGCAGTTGACATGATTCTCCCACCCGACACAGCCGCAGGTTAAGATCTTCCCTGGTAAGCCACCTCGTGGGCTACACAGATTATTAGAAATGGGTTAGATCAATATGTAAGAGCTAGCCAATAAGAGGCTGGAACTAATGGGCCAAGCAGTGTTTAAAAGAATACAGTTTCTGTGTAATTATTTTGGGTAAAGCTAGCCGGGTGGTGGGAAGCAGCCCGCCACGCCCATTACTACACCAGCCATCATTGGAACAGATTCATCCTATGTTTCTTCTGCCAGCATCTCCTGCAACTCCTGAAACTGGTGGCATTTGCTCGAGTAATTTGGGTCCATTCTGTAATTTTTCAATGGTAAGTGTAACAATGATAATTTACAGAAAGATGAGTTTTTAACTCTGGTTGTAATTATCCTGTTTATTTTTTTATCTTGGCATCAAAAATCAATTTCAGTTGGATCATTGAATTCTTAATGACTAAAAATTTTCTATCCTTTAATATTTATTTGAAAATGGATAGTATATCTCTGTGTTTATAATTCCACTGGCAAATATTACATGCCATTATTGTTGACTCATAGTAATATTTACCTCCCATTTTCTTTAAATTAAAAACCTACATAGTAACTAGCTGCCTCTAATTCAGTTTGTCATGTTTAATAGTTATTTTATGTCCCTACATGTAACACAGCTTGATACTGTTTCAGCCTCCAAAAACTTTCCTCGTCCTTTATACATTTGCACTTGTATCAGAATTTTTGTTGCCAGAAAGCTCTTTCCTTACTGAAATGTCTATGGTTAAAAGTCAAGTTAGTTGTGTAGTAAGAGGGCCATAAATATCTCTGTTAAGTTTCTTTTCCTTGATACATATCAATCATCAGTTTTTAGAGAGTTCTATTTTTCAAGGTCTCTTGAGGCTGTAGTCTAATGGCAGTGATATTTTAAACATTTCACTTTGTGATCATGAAACTAAACAAAAAATAAAAGACATGAAAAACTGACTCCCAGTGTTTCTTCCATAAATAACACACAATGCTCTTCTAATGCATTCTGACATCTCTCTTATCTTCTCAATAGCATAATGATGTGTTATTGCTCTTCTAGCTTAAAGGAAGAAGAAAGGAAGAAAAGCTTTAAAGGACTTTAATGGCCATGTTCTCCATTATAACTAGATGTTTCAAAGCATAGTAAATATAATGTTAGTTTTTATTAGGAACTTTAGTTATAAGATTGCTGTTTTATTTCAGGTGCCTGTACTATATTTGAATCTCAATCTCCAATTTGCTTTTCTAAAAGAATTTGGTTACAGAATAAAAGGTTTGTGTGCACATGATTAATCGATCTACACAGTTATAAATAATTAATATTTTAAGAATCAATATGAAATAAAATATTGAATTTTAATTAGACTAATAAAATATGGAGCAACTTTCTTATTGTTCATTAGCTCATATAATATTATTATAATACAAATAGATAATTCCAATCTTGTTATGTAGCCATTTCTAGGAGAGATTCTTCTAGGAAGATTTCCATGGCATTCACTGAGCTACAGGCAAGGAGCTCTGATGTAGATGTATATACTGGACCTTGGCTTACCACTCCCTGTAGATAATGTTCTGTTGTGGTTTTCTCTGATTGTCTCCATCTTCCATAAACAGAGGGTTCTTTGATGAGGGTTGATAACTACACTCATTATGGGTATAAGGATAATATTCAGAATATAGTAAAGAAATATGAAATATGCCAATATAGTGAAGTACAGAAGTAGATTCTTTTCTACAGTCCATTACCTTACTAACCGAGGGTTTTGCTAAGCTTACAATACCAGGGATGATTTTCCTCCTATTTTGTGTGCTTTAGGGCCAATTAGAAAATTGTTAGCTACTACTGAAATGTAAATGCTACTCACTGTACTCTAATAGGTATCTTGTCTCAATACAGCAATATCGATAGGCATGCTTACATGAAAAGGTAACAATTCTATAGAGCCTAATCATCAGGAAAGGATTTAGGCAACTGATGTCTTCTGGTAGAGAAACAATTAGCCTCTCCCTCCGATGAACCCCTTTATTATTTACCTAATACAAAGTGATCAGATCTGAAACCATATACAAATCAATAAGGAAAACAGACTCAGTGGGTTGAATTTATTTATTTATTAATTTATTCATTCATTCATTTATTCATTTGTGTGTGTGTGTGTGTGTGTGTGTGTGTGTGTGTGTGTGTGTACATACAGAGATAATACCATGTGTAACAATGGAAAAAAGAAACCGAAAACAGAGGCTATCAGTTTGAGAAGGGAAAGTGGGTGAAATTGAGGGTTGGCTACCTGGGAGTAGCTGGAGGTTGAAAAGTGAGTAGGGAAAACGATACGATTCTCTCTTAAAAATTAATTAAAATAAGAAATCATGAATATTAAAGAATTATATTTTATATATAGGGTAAATTTCGACTAGAGCATTGCTGATTTCTCATCTATTTTTTCAGTTTAATATATTCTGCTGCTTATTTGTTGTCTTACTAATACCTTTTAAAACTGTCATTACAAACAATACTATTCAAATACTGCTACTTCTGATTATAAAGGTTTATTTATTTTTATTTATGTGTGTGTTTCAGCATGTGTGCTATGCAAGTACCAGTGACTGCCGAGATCATAATAAATCTGACCTCATGGAGCTAGCATTAGAAGAGATTGTGAGCTTCCAGAAGTGCTGGGAATAGAAATCAGACCCACTAGGAGAACAGCAATGCTTTTAACAACTGATTCTTCTCTCCTACCCATTCAACTACTTTCTTTATTACACATTTTAGTATTTAAAACAATTTTAAATGTAAATATAGTTCTATTATATTCTTTCCTTCTTGCAGTTCCTTCCAAATCCCCTCTACCTTCCTACCTACCCAACTTTCAGTTTTTTTTCTCAAAACAAAGAAAAGGCCAATATAATACAAAACCTCCTAAACCAAAACCACTTTCTTAAAGTGACTCAGTTTATAATGTTTTCTCCACCTGTTACAATGAGTCTCCATTTACTAAAGCATAAGGATTCCTCCACAATATCTTAAGTAGTCTAATTTCTTTTCATTGTTAGCTATTAAAACCAATGCAGTTCCTTCCCTACATAGAGCTCATACCATGTCCTAGCTTTCCCCTACTATTGCCAGGTGGAATCAAGGCAAATTGAATTTTACTTCCCTTTCCACTTCTGACAATTTGTAATGGAGATAGGTGCATGTGGTAGTTTTTAAGTTCTTTTCTTTCTTCTTTTCTAAATGATGGGTTATATGAGATATTAAAGCCAAAAAGGAGTATCTGGGCAAAGGGTTTGCCTTTTGCATGGCTTTGTCAGGTGTAGTTCTCTCTCCAAGGATGTCAGCGAGTCTGGCTAGTGGATTACAGGGGCTCCTTGGTTTTCCTGCTGCTAAGAAGGGGATGGAAGATGACACAGACCTTCTTGTTATGTATGATACTTTCTAAAGTTCCCAAGACAAAAGCAGACAAAATTTTGTCCACACGAAGAGGAAAAGGAGCTGTAATAGAGTGTTGGTGGGAAATCAAAGAGGTGCAGCTACTTTAGAAACAGAGTGAGACCAAAATACCTTGTGATCAACCTATTCTTCCAACGATGATAATTCAGAAGCAATGATATCATCATCTCACATGCATAACGTACCCCCTCGTTTACTACAGAATTATTCACAATAACCAAGATTATAGAATCAGTCCAGGAATCTACTGACGAAAAAACAGATTCACAGAAAATAAGACATGAATGTCTAACAGCCTATAATGCAGTCAAGAAAAAAAGAACAAAATATGCAATGAACAGATTTGAATACACTTAAACATAGTTATACTTTGTTATACTAATAGTGGATGCACACAGGTTTTAGACTTGATAAAAGTGTTCAGCCACAATTTAAAGGAAGAAGTAAGTGGGGAGAATCAATGCTGAGGAGGAAAAAGAGGTTCTCTCAACTTTAGGAAGAATAAATGATTAAAATTGTAATAATTAAGAGAGCTTTTTTATTAAAATGAAATTAAAATGAAGATGAGACTGGAAAATTTTCTGATCAACGAGGAAGAATGCTTAAAACAGAAAGGATAAATTTTAGCTACAGTTAAAAATATTGTATTCTATTTATGTATTTATATAAAATGTGTATAGATTTTTTGTCACTGATATACTAAAACTTTCCCATTCACCTTGACTTAGTCCACATGTTGGTTCTTTGGTCTTTACAATTCTTTTGTGTCTTCAAGTTTTATTTATATCATCAAATGAAATCTGAGATATATTTTCCAAAAAATGATGATAGACTGTTTTCACAATTCTATTAGAAATACAGTAGATAACAGTAGATAACACTTCTGTATTTTGATTTGATGTTCTCAATAAACTTTTATAAAACAACACTTACAAAATCATACTCAGGTTTGACAACACTTTCAAACTGGGACATTAGAAAACTAGACTTCATTTGTATAATAAATTGAATTCTGATCATGTTGTTGTTGTTGAGACAGGGTTTTTCTGTCTGTAGCACCATCTGTCATAAAACACTCTCTACAGACCAGACTGATAATTGAACTCAGAGATCTGCCTGCTTCCTGAATGCTGAAATTAATGGCGTGTGTCACCATGCTGGCCTGTGTGTTCTAAGTCTTATCTAGGAAATTCATAATTAGGGCAAAGCTCTGCTAATCATGGAATGCCGCGCCCTGCGGCCCCAGTCTGCGTTCTATGCGCTAGACCCCAGTTCGCGGGCATTGGGCAAGGGGCTGGAGGTTGAGAACACAGACGCAGAGACAAACCAACACACAGACCTTTAAACACTGATACCAAAGCTCCTCATTATTAACACCATGCAGGCTTAAATACACTGCAGTCAATGGCCGACAGGTGACAATTCCGTCCTATCATCCTCTAAAATAGGCCCAGCTTCTAGCAACTTTAATTAGAAGGTTCTAGGAGGGAAGAGCAGCTGAAGTCCAGGACTCATTAATCCTAACATCCAGCTGAAGGCCAGAACTCATTAGTCCCAACAATAAAGAAAAGTGAGTAGGAAAGGTGACTATTAATATAAACAACCAAAGGGACATTTGAGCAGCAATAGTAAGATGCCAAACTGGGAGGACCATTTAAATTAGTGCTTCTCAATCTTCTTAATGTTGCAGCCTTTTAACACAGTTTTTCATGATGTAGTAAAAACTTATCCATACAATTATTTTATTGTTTCTTCATAAATGTAATATTGATACTGTTAGGAATCATAATGTAAATATCTGATTTGCAGGATATCTGATATTTGACCACCAAAGGGGTCACAATCACTAGTTGGAAACTTCTTTTCGAAAGAATAAAAATTTTATTGCTCACTGCTGTAAAGTGCAAAATCAAGATCTCAGCAGATCAGTGTTTCATACTGACCTTCTTTCTGCCTCATGATAGTGTTTGTCCTTGTTATTGTGGAAGGGCTAAAAGATTCACCTGGGCTGCTTTTATTAGGGTGGTAATACCCTTTACCAGGCCATACTCAAACGACTTAACTACCTTTCAAGTATCCCTATGTACTAATAACATAATTTTGAGTGTTAGGGTTCCAGCATTTTATATTTAGTAAAAGCATAAGCAGCCAAACATTCTTGAGTATCATTGTAAAATCTCTGATTTATTGGACTCAAAACTATGTAATGAGTAGCTACATAATAATGAGTAATGTTTAGAACTCATCCTGTTAACTAAAGGACAGGAAAACATAAAGAACATATCAAGAACATCCTGAACATTCAGTCAGTGATTTTTAAAGTATAGGATACTTAATTATTTATATAATATGTGAGCAAATAGCAGGCATTTGGAAACTTACTCATCATCCAATTTTGTTTTCATACTTTGAACAACACTTAAGCAATGAGTCAGAATTTCCGAAAGAATATTATCTAGTGATATTGACTTGCATCTGGAGGATCCTGACAGCTGTTCTTTTGATAACGGATTATATTGTCAAGTCACCTTAAATGAGATTGGGAGTTTACTGTGAGACTCAAAACTGATGATGCTAATGAGCACTGTGACCCTCTAATGGGACCTTGTGAGCAGGTTTCCCTAACCATATTTTACTGTAGAAAAAACTTATATACACACTTAGTATCCTCCAAAACTAGAACTTCACAGAAGGGAGCTTTGAAAATGTGATGCACTCCAGTCCATCTTAATATCCATGTCTATTACTGGGATCTCAATTTCAAAACAGCATCTATTATTCCCAACTGAATCTTATGTATTCTTGTTCTTGAGAACTAGATAAAGATTGAAAACACAATTAAAGAAATTTAAACATTCTCCTTTATCTAAATAAACTATATCTTCTTGAGTTTAACATGCCATAGTTTGGAGAATATATTAAAATATGTAAAAAAATAAAAATTCTAAACTACTAAGACTAATTTTCCTCGTCTTTTTCACTTTACTATATTATGCATTTCATGTCGCTTATCTGTCAGCTCTTGCCTCACCAAATTACAATGTACTCCATGAACATATAATAATCTTATGCTAAATTACACACAAAGAGTACAGATTACTTCCTGTTGTCTTTCAGTAGCGATGTGCCAAATGGTTTATTTGCTCTTCGTCATCTAGTTTAAGGTGATTCCTTTAATGTGGTCATGAAGGACACTTATTAGATTGTGGTCATGTGGTCATGAAGGACACTGTGTCCACCCTTCCTAAACAATGCATTGTCAACAGTAGCAATGCAGTGGTTAGGATGGGTATACAAGGGTAATATTTATAGAGCAAGTGGTAGAAATAAGTAGAAGATAGGTAGAATGCTGAGTGGTCCATTCCCTACAAATGAATCTTGGTGAAAAAATTCAATGTGATTAAGTGAATAAAGTTTTCTACAGATTTATTTCCTCAACGAGAGTTCCTCAGATTAATAAAATTATATTAATTTAGATGGCCTGTCTGTAACTGTTGGTGCATTTCTTATGGATCAGATTTGATTAGAAATCCCATTGCCAGCCAGCTTCAGAAAAGCACATTAAGGCAGAGCATAAACTGGTTTAGTATTTCTGTCTTTTCTTTTAAATTATATGTAAAACATGCTTCTATCCAAAATTGTAAATTTTAAATATTATATGAAATGCTACATTTTTTTTCATGTTTTATTGCAAAAGTATGCCTGCTATGAAGTACATGATGTTCTATAAATAGCACTTGAAAAGTTCAATTTAAGGAAGTGCTGGGATATAGATTGCTTATCTCAATTTTTCACATGAGATGAGTAAGCTCGAAAAAAAAAAGCTTTTTAAGAATGTGGTTTTTAATAATAGTGTCAAACAATAAAAACATTGCGCTTTTATCCTTGTCATTTATCATGCTCTATAAGGCAGAATAGTTCTGGTTTGTTAAACATTAATTAAAATCACAAATTTACTTCTTGCTGGTATTGATGACGCTTTCATTGGTGAATTATTCATGATAACTAATAATGCTTTAGTTGTTCGGCTTCCCTCTGTTTATAATGCATGTAGTACATCATTTAGAATTTTGATCTTTTGCACATTAAATTCCACATTTACCTTTCAGCCTTTATAATACTGAATAATCCTTCTTGTTTGAGAGGTCTATTGGAAGGCTTTATTCATAATCACAGTAGAGTGATCAGCACGTAGGGCTATACATTTATGAATTTAAAATAATCTATGATAACACCAGCAGCTAGCCTACTGACTATTAAATATGCCCTCATCGGTAATAAATAATGGCATAGCAAAATTGATTTAAAGGTACCAGAGCTTAGACTGGAACTAAAAAGAAAGTAAAAGGCCCAGTTTTGAAAAATGTATTAAACTCGCCAACTATCACTAGAAATCTATTAAAAGACAAAGTTCAGGTCTGTAGAACTCTCTGCATTAGGCTGAGGAAGTTTTAGGAATGACTCCGAAGTAAATGAGAAGAGAAGAGGAGTTTTGAGCTTGAATTTGGGTCCTTTAAGGCAGATTATTCAAGGTGGACAACTGATTAAACTCATCAGGATTCATGATAAACTACAGCAGAGAAATTGGGGTACCATGTGGAGACTATATTGACTTATATAGCAGTGACTTGGAAAGCCTTGTTTTCTCGGGTGATAAGATTTCTGTCTTTGGTTTTGTGATATAGCAGTTTTCTGAAGCAAATAGTGTTTGTTTTGCTAGGTTGTCTATCTTAAGAAAAACCTTGTAGTCTTGAGACAGATGCTGTCAGATGCCAAGCCAAATAAAGTAAAAGATAATAACTATTTACTAACTGATTAGGCATTATGCTTTGATGAATTGTATAAAATTATAGCCCCCCTTTTATTAATTCAAACACAACAATAGTCAGCTTTGGCAGAGGATAGAGTTTAAAATAATTTCAAAACTATCCCTCCAAATATAAATCATTGCTTAGTATCCATTTCAGCTATTCTTTTAGGGTATGTAGAAAACTTTTAAAGTGAATTATCTTGTACCACTTTACTTACTTCTGGGTCATAGATGTTTTTTTTCTAATCTAGAAGCGGTTCTCTTATTACTGTGGTATAATGGTTTAGATCTTAGTTTAGTTCTCTACAATATACATAGGCATCTTAGCCTCCAAACTGCATTATAATTTACTTTCAAACAATCCTTCTATTTGTTCCCTGAAGTAGAAAATAAAATATATGACAAACCTCTTAACTTATATCCCACTCTGCAACACTTTCATATATTTTTCTTTTATTATTTTTTCTTCTCAGGCTCCCAAATTAAACGCTTTTAGGGTGGTATTTTGATCACCACTTCTCAGTTTTTACAAGATGTATCTTCTCTGAGATGGATTCTACTGAAAATCCAAAGTTTTATAAGAACAATTAGAGAATTTACCTCATTGCATAGATTCCTATGCTTTATGATTTTTGCGGTCTTTATTTTCTCTTTACCTGGGACTATAACAAGGTGTGATGGTTCTTAACTTGGTTGACATAGATTATACCATTGACTTAATAATGGGTTTTGTCCAAAATCAATTTTTTTTTTTTACCAAACTCTTCCTAGTAAGCTACACCAATACACCTTCTATAAAGAGTATTTTGATACTGTGTTTGTGATGGTTCTCCAGAGAAATAGAACCAGCAGGTGAAAGACTATGATCATAGGTAGTATGAGATGGCAGAGCAAGGGAAGAGAAAGACAGAGGGAAAAGATTAAGGAACAGGAGGGGACTGAGTAGGAGATAAGGGAAAAGGAGGGGATAACAGGACAGGGAATAATTTATTGCGAGAATTATAACATGTCATTGTTGAGGCTGGGGAGCTATACAAGATACATTCTGTTATCTGAGGAATTGAAAAGGCTGCATTGGTTATAAGCAAATTTCCTATTATTTTTCCTGATTAATAATTTTTTAAAGAAAATCCTCATATACATACTCAGGATAACATTTTTTTTCCACCTATTTTTAACACGTTACAAGTTTGCATCCAAATAACACATCACCCCAGGGTACTTTGACTTTGGCAAATCATTGTTAGGGAAATGCTGGTTGAAAACAAGGTGGATACCTAGCCACAGAATTTACAAAGCAGTAGGGGTACTATTTGTTTTGTTTTCTAAACAGAATAGCTAAAACGTTTTGATAGTTACCGAAGAATCAACTAATTAAAGAATATGTCTTAGTTAACATTTCCTTTACCAATTCAAAATTATTCTTTAGTCTTCAAAGTTTCCTGTTAATTTGAAAGTTCTGAAAGACTAAGTGACATATCAGTTTTATTGACATAGTATAAATTGAGAATTTAAAAATATTCATCAACTACAAACTGATAAAAGGTCATATTTATTACTCAAACACCACCTACAACACAGATAAGTTGAGATGGTACCTAACAAGAGCCTTCAACACTACTGACTAGTGTTCATGATACTAGAAAGTGCTCTGAACATTATCAAAAAAAGATAAACACCATTCTGGCTATAAATTTTATGGACTACATTGGTAACTTGCCTGTATCATATACTGTCACACCATTAACATCAAAGTTGTAGGAGTAACCAAGCACTAACTGATCAGATTAAAGCCCTTTTCATGATTTGAAATTCATGCCTGACACTGCCTGAGGGGCCAAGAACCTGATACAAGATAGGCCATAGATTTAAGTGTAAACCAAATTTTGTTCTGCTGGGAATTTTGCAATAAAATGACAACATTCTAACAACATTCTTCTATACTCACATATCTGTCTTGTTCAGTTGTCATAGAGAAAATTTCTCCAACAGTAGATGGGAACTAATACAGAGATTCATAACTCAGCAATATGCTAAGAGTAAGAGACCTTAGAACACTCAGTGCTATCTGGGAAGTCTCCATAACAGCCCTCGAGTCAGGGTCCAAAGAACTAAGTGCAAAAGGAAGCAGAAATAATGTAGGAATCAGTGGGGAATATAAGACACCAAAGGAAAAAGTACCTTTCAGATACTACAGGACAAGCACACATGTGAACGCAGAGAGACTGACCAAGTCAAATGGAGTTCTACTGGTTAAGTAGTAATAAGCTGCCATCCTTAGCCCAGAATCTAACTATGGTCAATGATTACTCAAAAAGGAAAAATGATTATTTTCCCTATGGAGTCACACTGTGTAGAGACAACCATATTTTAGGGAAGGACCGACACCCAGAAGTAGATGGTTAACTAACCCAAAAGGAACTGAATAGCATTTTTGAAGATGTTTTGCCTCGTAATGCTTTATTCGAGCCTTTCCTATTTCTTATAGGTTTTTTGCTTATTTAAAATGGTTTCTAAATTTGTATTTTTATGTGTTTTGTTTTATCCTGGCTTCTTAAACAGATCAATTTGCTTCCTAAAGGAAGAAAGAAAGTTTGGAGTTAGGTGGGTTGGCAGATGCAGAGTTACTGGGAAGAGATGAGTAGGGAATCAGAATATAGTGTATGAAAAGACCTACTTTCAATAAAATTAGTAAAAAAGTTTATCAACTACATTCAATTATGTTTTCATATTATATCAACATGCAAGTGTTTGTAGGGAAGCAAACCCAAGTTTCCTAAGCCTATTAACTACGAAGCCTCTGTTCCAGGAAATATCTTGCTGCATTACCATGAGTAAATTTTCTCCCTGAACAGCCTCTAGGATCTTAGAGTTGTACTTATTGTTCACACTCTTCTGCCTGTTTGAAAGCAAATCATTAAATCTTTCTGAAAAGCCAAATTATTGAAAATCATAATTATTGTCCAAAACTAAGAGTGTACACATAGACACAGTTGAGCTAACTTTAAGGAAACATAGATGAAGTAGCCACAGTCTTTGTGAAACTGATAAGCTTTGTGTCCAAGAAGAAAATATAAGATATTCTCTCCCCTTGATGTCACTTACAAATATTCTAAATCAGTGATATTTTTTTTAATTTGGAGTCATAAGTTTAATCAGTGGAGAACCATAAATATTAAAGATGCATTGCTTCATTCTATTTTCATTTTATGTATCATAACTGAATTGTTATAATAAGGAGCATGTGATCAAACCGGAAACCGGACTCCCTGAACGTGGCTGACAAGGAGGGCTGACTGAGAAGCCAAGGACAATGGCACTTGGCTTTGATCCTACTGCATGTAATGACTTTTTGGGTGCCTAGTCTGTTTGGATGCTCACCTTCCTTGTCCTGGATGGTGGAGAGAGGACCTTGGACTTCCCACAGGGCAGGGAACCCTGACTGCTCTTTGGACTGGAGAGGGAGGGAAAGGGGGATGGGTGGAGCGGGAGGGAAATGGGAGGAGGGGAGGAGGTGGAAATTTTTAATTAAATAAAAAACAAACAAACAAAAACAAGAAAAAGAAAACTCGAGAAGAAAGAATTAGATTAAATAACATTTTCCTCACATCATTTGCTGTACAAGTAGAAATATCATATACATCATAGGTGGATCTACACTGGGCAAGTGATATGCCAAAGTCATGTGTTGATTACAGCTATAATTTAAGCAACTACTTTATTATACAAGGATAGGAGACATTGCCATAGGAGTGTTAAGAAGCAACGGGCTAGAGTATCTAACAACCACCTCTTTATGAGTAAAGACATCACCTCCAGTTTAGAAAGGTGTGTCTCTACTTGTGTATCTATTTACGTATAATGGAGACTGTGGATTAATAACTATTTTCTGAGAAGAAAGTCAGTATTTAGAAATAAAAATTGACCATGCAATTCAAAAATCTATTCTCACAATCTTCAGGGATGTGTGCTACAATTTATACATGCAAAAACACATTTAAAACATTTGATGTAAATCACAAAATTGGCAAGTTGCTGCATTACACCAATAACTTCTGTTTTAAAGCTAAATATAATCATAAGAAGTTTGACTAATGAAGTATCAAAGTATTATAATAATAATATGTTTTTATTTTTTGTTTTTAACAAGGATTATAAACACTGAATTCCTACTTAATTTAAAGCAAGTTCTTAAGAAAATAAAATTTAATTGACACAACATTCATTGAACTTTGTAGACTACTGTGTACTGAATATTTAGGTTATTGCAAATTACAGATGTAGAAACTAAGTGTTCAAGACAATGATCATTGCTTATTGCCATTTCTACATGCCCGGGGCTAGCAAAGAAAGAGGATGGAAAGCACTGGGTAGTTTATAAATTGGATACATTTTTCTATTTTGTGCATCAAAACATAAATTTTTATTAAGTGAAGCATATTGGGAATATCAGTTCTCAGGTTTCATCATTCCAGAACTGCGAGGCCCACACTCCAATTCTATCTGTTGCTTTAGAATTTTTGCCTTACTTTCTTCTCAGAGTGTCATATTGTGTGCTAAATTTTTAAACGTTAAAATTTTCATATGTGCAACAAGATTATTTTTCCACACATTTGAAATAGTTTTATAAGTAAGCTACTATTTATCACAGTCTTGAATGCCATCATCCCTG
This sequence comes from Microtus oregoni, assembly GCF_018167655.1. Lineage (NCBI taxonomy): Eukaryota > Metazoa > Chordata > Mammalia > Rodentia > Cricetidae > Microtus > Microtus oregoni. The sequence continues at coordinate 74,464,470 of NW_024543062.1, forward strand.
AGGATAGATTCTCCTACCATCTCTCAGTGCTATGGAAGCTAGCAAGGGAGCATTCTCATAGGGAATATTGCCAAGATGCAAGCTTACAAGCAGCATCAAAGACTGGCCCAATGAGAGCCCCAGTTGTACAGTTATCGCATTTTATCTTGGAAATAACAAATCGAAATCCAATTGGATGTAAGACCATCAGGCCTGATACAATATACCTAGCCCAACACGTATAGGTGAATATGCATAGATTCAAGAGGAGAACCGACTACTTCTGTTTCCTAAATGATTGTAACCTCTGAGTGTATTATAATTTCTTATTCTTATACCAAGAGATAATTTTGCAATATTACAGAGCTACAGAAATGGTACAAATGAGGAAAATAGTTGACTATAGGGTGTTCTACCCCATCTAAAGTAAATCGGAAATCTTCCCAAACCTAAGGCTTAGAGAAAATCACAAAACTAGGAGCAGAAGAATTTTAAGAACTAGAGGAGCAGGATGCCTGTTCTCAGAGTCACTCAGACTGACCTTGGAAAATACAGCAAGAACAGCATAGGCAGTATTGCCCTATACATTAGGTGTCAGTTAAACTTGGAAGTTGTGCATACCACCAGTATTTCTTTCCAAATGACTGCTAATTTTGGTGCTTCCTACAGTCCTCTGCATTTCATTAATTCTCTAGGAAGATTGACAACAATCAGAAAAGATAATTATGGTTTTCTCAATAAGTTTTAAATAAGGTACAGACAAATATAAATATACAAAAACATGACTGAGAATGTCCCATAAGTAGAGTTTCCGTGATCTTCTTATGGATATAGAGAATAAAAATTTCCCAGTAAATCGTAGTGTTCATTTAACCAGAGTTAATGAGTTTAGCTTTGGAGTCTGGAGTTTTTGTTATTGTCTCATTTCCGAGATATGGTTGAAAGAATCATTGGCCATGTGATAAATTTCAATCTCATGGTCTCCACTTCTCCCTGTGGGTTAAATTGGCCAAAGCTCTAATTACATAACTACTTTTACTGATGATTAATACCCGTCATGAGGCCTCTAACTGTCATAAACACAGGTATTTTAAATGAAGTCAACAAAGAGTAGAGACCATCTTATTATGTGAAACTAGGTAAAAAACATTTGGAGCATTCCTTCTAGTGCTAAGGACAGGACTATACATGTACACATGTATCTAGTAGGTACAGCTATGATCTTTCAGCAAATTTCTACTATACAATACACTTTTGCTAATGACATTCACTTTATCATACAAAAGTTCTCTTTCTCTATTTCTTTCCCTGCTTTGTGTTGGACACAGATGCAGAATACCATGGCCTAATTAAATTTCTCTCTCTTTATTTAAAATTTGTGAGGATCCTATGATGACTTTATTATTGTAACTTCTGAAATGTCTATGAAATACAATCTCATAACCTCATACGTAGCTTGGCCATATCCAAGAGCTCTCCATGTAGACTTAAGTAAGACATGCTCACAAAAGACAGAAATCATGCTTGGCACTGGAAATCTAGCCAACTACTCAACGCTAATAAAGACATATATCATGGAAGAGAATGTACTACCATCTCATTATTAAACCAGCATAATCCCTAACTATACTCCTAACATTTGTCTTTATAACCACAGATAAGTGTCATTCTTTTTTTTTCTTCCTTTTTTAAATTTATTTATTTATTAAGGATTTCTGCCTCGTCCCCACAACCGCTTCCCATTTCCCTCCCCCTCCCCCGATCAAGTCCCCCTCCCTCATCTGCTCGAAGAGCAATCAGGGTTCCCTGACCTGTGGGAAGCCCAAGGACTGCCCACCTCTATCCAGGTCTCGTAAGGTGAGCATTCAAACTGCCTAGGCTCCCACAAAGCCAGTACGTGCAGTAGGATCAAAAACCCACTGCAATTGTTCTTGAATTCTCAGTATTCCTCATTGTCCGCTATGTTCAGCTAGTCCGGATTTATCCCATGCTTTTTCAGACCTAGGCCAGCTGGCCTTGGTGAGATCCCAATAGAACATCCCCATTGTCTTAGTGTGTGGGTGCACCCCTCGTGGTCCTGAGTTCCTTGCTCGTGCTCCGTCTCCTTCTGCTCCTGATTTGGACCTTGATAAGTGTCATTCTTGTGTTTCATAAAGGATATTTCTCTTTGCAATGGAAAGTAACTATTATAGAAGATATATTCTTTCTTTTTTAAGAAGACATGTGTTTCATGCTTTAGACCAATTAAGCCATTGAAATAGGGGAAAGAACGATTCATTTTTTTTTAAAATATAATGTCCCTTTATGTGTATCAGCATGAAGATGTCAGACCCCAGGGAACTGGAGTTACAGACAGCTGTGAGCTGCTATGCGGGTGCTGGAAACTGAACCTAGGTCCTCTGGAAGAGCAGCCAGTAATCTTAACTGTTGAGCCATGTCTCAAGTCCTTAGAAGATATATTCTTAAATCAACCTGACTTAGGTGTCAGGCTCTAAATCAAAAGTTATTTTCAATACAAAGATAATTAAGAAGAAAGTCAGTATTTTATACTAACTTACAGTGTTTGTATCTATTTTGTATTCTTGGTTACATAGTTTACCTATATTTTCATGTTTCCTAATAAAACCTGAGAAATTTCTAATAAAAATTCAGACACAGTAGTAAATGTGATGGTGAAGAATTACCGCCAGGGGTCATTTAGTAATTATATGTATTTAGCAGATAAGAATAATCGGGTACTTAATCTTATGGAGTGCTTAATATGAAATAGATGCCACTCAAAATATTTACAATGACCTCCAGTCTTCTAAATATTCTAATCATTGAGTAATCAAATAAAACATCTCTTTAGTTTAAAAAAAAAGAAAAGAAAAGAAAGCATATTTTTTTTTTTTGGTTTGTTTTCGAGACAGGGTTTCTCTGTAGCTTTGGAGCCTTTCCTGGAACTCCCTTTGTAGACCAGGCTGGCCTCGAACTCACAGAGATCCGCCTGCCTCTGCCTCCCGAGTGCTGGGATTAAGAAAGCATTCTTGTCCCTATTTTGGAAAGGAGCACACTAAGTTTTAGAAATCTTACATAATTAGTACAAGAACTGGGATTCCAAACCAAGACACCTAATATCAGAGATAAAGTTGTTAACTTTAAGTGGCTTTTATGAATCCTAAAAACAAGAATCCTAACTCTGTCTTATCAAAATTGCTCATTGTGGATAGGCCACCACAACCTAATCTTTCAAGAAACTCCCATAAAACAAACAGAAAGTGTTAAAAGCAACATCTCTCTCTTGACTACTCACCATTATATTTGAAATTAAATAGGGTCTGACTGAAACCAATGCTTGTTCACCCAAAATAAATGGTAAGTAGCATCATAATATCTTCACATAAGTTTAAGATACTTAGTCGAGATCATAATGTGGACATGACTTTTAATTCAGTTCAATTTCTGAGACTTTAAGTACAGCATCCCCCCCTTTGTTTCCTCCCTCCAAAACCACCCTTAAACCATTCCTCTGTCCTTCAGATCTGCAGCCTATTTTCTAATTAAATGATACTACATGCATATGTGTACAAACATAGATTCCTAAATATTAACTCTGGAGTCCATATAATGCTAATTTTGTATATGTTTCAGAGTTTACTATTTGCAACTGAACAAAAATATCCACTAATACGCTCATTCATTAGGAAGACAACCTCTCTGGTTTCAATTTTCTTCAGTTTGCTATAGTTCTTTGTGCGGGGCTGAGGCCTCTCGGATTTTTGCCCTTAGTTTGCATGTCCATTGGTGTTGTCCTTCTTCAACCCACATCTGGAATTATATTGGTGAGACTTTATGGGTGTAGCTTCTGACTTTACTAGGAGATACAATCACATAGCAAAACCTGATCCTCTCGCTTTTATGATCTATCCGAAAATAACAAGTTGTTACAATTTCTTAGGTTTCTGAAAACTGAGTTTTTAGGTAGTAAACATAGCTGTCCTGCTTAGTGTATAACAAGCAGAGCTTCTTACTGAGTTGGGTAAATCTTAGTGACTCTTTGAGACGATCTGAAAATGAACTATTCCAGTCCTGGAATCTTTCTTTTGTCTTTTTTTTTATTTTGAGATACTCAGTGAATATTTCTTCTGTTTTCATTTTTATTTGTTTGTTTTCATCACAAAGAAGTGAGCCTTCCTTTGAAAGCAGAGGGATTGTCACAGATGTTTATTATGTTAACAGTGTGCTTTGGAAAGAAAATAAGAATAAATATTTTATTTCTGCATATGAAAGTTCATTTGATTATGGGCTAGATCTAAGTGAAGAAAAAAATGTGTTGGTATCTTCAACCTATGTGGTCTCTGAGTAAGAAGGCCACTTGTTTGTTTCTTGGCCACCGGGAAGTTCAGACATGAAATAATCACACAGAAACTATATTATTTAAATCACTGCTTGGCCAATTAAGCGTATTGCCAGCTAGCTCTGACACCCCCATCTGCACTATTTTATATTTTACCATAAGGTTCAGGGCTACATGGCTTCTCTGACTCTGCCTCTTGTCTCCCAGCATTCAGTTTTCCCCCTTAGCTCTGTTCTGCACTGCTCTGCTATAGGCTCAAGACAGTTTCTTTATTAACCAATGGTATTCACAGCATACAGAGGGGAATCCCACGTTAGTTCTCCTTGTTATTTTCATCAGTCTGTTTTTTGGTAATTTCTAAAGTGAAGAGAGACGATGGTTTCTTCCCACTTTGTAATTAGCTATGAGAACTTTCTCCAGTATTTTGATGCCCAGATATTTGGCCCATCAAGAACACAACTCCAGGAGTCAGTCCTTCAGTTTTTGAAAAAATGCTCTTTCATTGGAAAGCTAATTAACCTTTAGCTTGTGATTTTGAGCTCAAAACCTCAGTTTCCTAGCTTCAAAAAAAGAATAAATGGTGGTACTTTTCATTTCAGGTATGTTATTTATATTGAAATGCATTTAAAATCTGAAATAATCTTGTCATGGAATAGATTTAAACACTCACTTTGTAATTTAGCTCATACTGCATTTGTTAGGCATAAAGAAAAATAATTAACTTGATGAAATAGAAGTGCAATATTCCTGACATATAATTCTCCAACATAGAATTATTTATCAATTATCGAATTTGTCTCATCATTTGTGACCAGTGTAACAAATTTAAATGACATAATTGGTCAGTATCAGGTTTTTGCAGAAATTTCTTATGGATACACTTATTTTGATGCTTTTCTTTTTAACCAAATTATCTCTAAATAATCTTCTATTATCATTTTCTCAAAAACTGCTATGAATTAGCATCAAATAAGGTTGTAAGAATTTGTCCCACTTATTATTTTCTGAAACCAGATATGTATATAGAAAGTTTTATATTTATGAATTGTCCAAAAATTAATATTTCTCCGAAATTTTGGAAAATCATAAAATATTTTTCATTACCAAAAAAACAAAATTAAACTAAAAACTCAAAACCAAGCATTTAGATATACCTTTCCATGAAATATTTATTATTGAAATATAATAGGAGAAACACTTAAATGCTAAATAGAATTTTCTAAGAAAAATATAGTAAAACTGTATTGTTAGAAGTGAAAAACCTCAAAAAAATCAAACATTAGTTAAAACGTGTAATTTTTGAATAATCTCAAAATTTATCAACATTCATTTATTCTTCTGACTAATTTCCCTAAATTTTGGGTTTCCTAATCTTTTTTTGATTGTATTATTTTCTTTAGAATGGTCCAGAGCTGAAGATCAATCCACTTTACTGCATTAACATTTTCTACTTAAGGGCTGATTGCAATATTATGGCAAGTAGAACTCACCGGAAATAGTTGAAAGACAGAGAGGACACCAAATAATGTGTCCCAAATTACTCCAGATGTGGAGAGCATCCTTTGAAATGCCAAATGCTTGGTTTTGAATGCCCTATTAATATATATTTACTGGGTTGATGAGCTATATTATAAGATAAATTGTGAATTGTTTGACGTGTTCTTCAACTTCAATTCTAATTACAATGTAGTCAACTCTTGATTATCCATTGTAATGGGGACACAAACAGCAGAGACAAACAAAATCTACAAATTTTCTCAATGCTTTCACTTTTTTTCCACAGTCAACCTTTACTTGCCCTCAAAAATCATTTGCTTCCTATTAATACACAATAAGTAATGAATAAACTAAAATCTAACATGAAAGTTAGCAATTTCACAATGAGTAATAAACAATATCTGAATAATTAAGATGTGTTTGATATTTCTATGACTATGTAATGACAAAGAGATTTGAAGATTTAACTACGCACACTCCAGAGTGAATTCTATTGCACATTTGTCTTGTATAATATGATAGCCTTATTACATATTCAGAAGAATCCCTATGACTATTCCTGCTACAAACATTATTTGTTTTATCTGGCTTACAAACATATTTGGAGATGTCTGAATCTTGATTATGAAAATAGTTTTTTTTTCTGTCTATTGCTTAGGTTAGGTAAAGACATGAAATGAAATGTCCCAAGTCTAATGTTAAAATAGTCCATTAATTAAGGACAATTAACTGAAAGAATATAAGTATAAAAGTGTCTACATTCCTTTTCTTCTAGAATTAAATAGCAACTAAGAGCCAAGAATGCTCTAAAGCTAATATTTTGATGCGAAATACTTTCCAAATGTTAAATCCAAACTGTTGGTACATTATATTAATATGTGAAAAATACAGCAGCAATTAAGTGTCAATATTCAATAATACATTGATGCCTGGGTACATAGTTTATTGAGATCTGATCTTTAATCTGGTTAAAGTATTTTCCTGAAAGGTATTTATATTGAGACCATAAAATTGATAGGAGGAGAATAATGTACATCACCAAGATTTGCAAAAGAAACGAGACTGAGCCAACAGTCGTACCACGTTTAATCAGAACAGACATGCCAAATGTTTCTTCCTATGCGGCTAAAGGAAAAGCATCTGAGCAGGTTGGTTGTAAAATGAGAATACTGATCAGAATTTTTTTTTAAAGTGGAAGAAAGAATCAAATATTTTGTAAGGTAAACAACCTAAGAGCTGTTAAAAATATTTAGAGACTGAATCAACAATTTGTTCTCTAGGTTCCAGTGCGATGCTAGTCAGTTTCTAAGCAGATAACTCACAGTAAATGATTCCTACTCCAATGACAAATAGAAGAAAATTTTCTCAAATGTACATTGCTAAAACCCTCCTGTGAGGTAGATACGCTCATCTGTGGTTATGTGTAGGTTGGAATTCGAATAGGTTCTTGTCGACTAGCCTCCTTCTCTTATTTGTATCTATTTGTGCTTCTCCACATAACTCATTGGTGACTATGACTCCTGAAAGAACAGAATTAAATACAAAATTTAAAAAATGTTTCCCTATCCTAGTAATAAATACAAGGATACACAATAATATAGTATACAAAGTAAAAGGATATATAAACCTTTTCCTAATAGCACCATCTACTTTATGGGTGAGAAAGAAATGGTGAGAAAGAGTGGGAGAAACAAGACAGACAGACAGACAGAGAAGGGGTACTTTTGACTTTGCACCCTTCTTTCATGGGATGCCAGATCTGCCGCATCATCTTTATTATTTTTCCAGAATAACCTTGGTTTTTCTATTCATTTGTTCCCAATTCATTGATGAAAGGTTCCTAAAATTTCCCATTTCACTTCACTTGAGCGCTTAAGGTTGGACACCTGAGAAGTTTCAAATGAATTTAGTTAAGCAGAAGTAACAAAACAAATGTGTGAAAGTAAAAGCTTTCTGTTTCCATCCAAATGAAATAGGAAGTGCCTGATAGGAAGCAATGAGGCAGAGAGATATAGCATGTATCCAGAAGAGGGAAAAAAAGAATATGCTACTAAATTTGATTCCACAGATGGAAAATAAAAAAAAAAATGTCTCACACCAAACTTTAAAAGACTGTTTAACTACAGAAGCAACTAACCTCGGCTTATAGGAACTCACAGACTCTGGAACCAACAGCTAGGGAGCCTGCATGGGACTGACCTATGCCCTCTACACATAGGTGACAATTGTGTAGCTTGATCTATTTGTGAAACTTCTAATAGTGGAATCAAACATTAGGCCTGTCCCTAATGCTTGAGCATGCTTTTGGGACCTCATTGCCCATGATGGGATGCTTTGTCCTGTCTTAATACAAGGAGAGGAGCTTGATCCTGCTTCAACTTGATATGCCGTTCTCTGTTGACTCACATGGGAGGCTTTTCCTTCCCTGAATAGAAACAGAGAAAAGGTGGATGGGAAAAGGGCAGAGGGGAAGTGGAAGAATAGACGGAGATGAGGGAGGAGAAACCGTGTTTGGGATGTAAAATAAATGAAAAAAAAATAAGATACTAAAAAGGAGGCTGTGCAAACCTACCATAGTGTAGGATAATGATACAGACTGTTAGATTCTCATAAATGAATAAATGTGTGCTCTTAGTCTTGCCAAGAAGGGTCAGGGAACATATGCTGACTCTATACCATGTCTTAGCACAGAGCACAATGGTGCTTTGCTCTCATATTGAAAAATATTTCTGTACAGAGAAGGAAAATTCTGTAGAGATTTGCACAAGCCCATCCCAGCTGTGCCAGCATATGGCAAGCTGATTAATACATGTGCCAGCAGTAATAATGAGCCATGAGGAAATGCTATCCATGTAAACTGTTTATTTTTAAAATTTTGGTTGTTCTCTTCAGCTCTGTTTATAAAATTTCCTTATTTATCATAAGGCCAAAAAATATTATGCCTTAGTGGTGTATTTCAGTGGCTAAAGAGCTTCCCTATAATAAACTTAGCTCTAGGTTTAAGCCCCAGGACTCAGTTGTAGAGAACTTTCCAGCATGCACAGATCCTGAATTTATGAATGAAAATAAAAGACTCCATATTTTCAAAGAAGGATTACATTAAAAGATTAGGAAGTGAATAAGCATAGTACATATAGATTGAATAATGACCAATTTAGGGTTTTTCCCCCATGAGCTTTTACCTTCTTGTATTAAAGATACCATATAGAGACGATGACTACTTCAAAATGCAGCATTCCATCCAAAAAAATGAAGCACAGTGCTTCTCTTTTCTAAAGGACAATCTAAGTGAGGTAGATAAGTTAAATATAAAATTATTTTTCAGAATGAACTTTAATATTTATTATTATGAAAATACATTATAACTAAAGAATATCCTCTGAGTGTACACTAGACATACACTTTCAAAGAGGAAACATTACCTCAGTTAGTTCATGTCATTCTTGAAACACAAACTGGCTTATATATCACAGTGAATTGTACCTCAAAGAGTTAATAAAGTTTATTATTTGGTTAATATTAACCAAATTCTAGAAAGAATGATATTCTGAACCTCCGAGGTAACACATCTGTTCCGGGAAAGATCTGGGGATCTTGGGGCAAGAGAAGCTGACAGAACCTGAGCAGGAGTCTGAACTGCGGTTGCTCAATGAAAAGGATTCTACATGCTCCTGATTCTAAATTAGAATTAATGGCACAAAAGCCTTTTAGAATTTACTGCCCAGTACATTCAACAGCTAAATCAGGGGACACACAATCAAACTTGAATATCAGATGAATAGTACATAATTTGAAACACAGTCATTTGAAAAAATTATCTCATCCTACATTACTTTATAGTATCTATTATGTTTTTACTTGATACATCTTATGAATCTTTTCTGGCAAAGTTCCGAGTATCAAAGAGAAAAATAAAGTAAATAAATGTCCTCAAAACCCTCAGTTATCTTTTTAAATGCTCATGACTCTTGCAGGCATCTGCTTGTTTGTAAAGATAATTTTAATGCTAAATAATGTATTTAAACTTGAGAAGGCTAAACTACTTAAATGTTTCATGATTTCCTTAGGAGTTCTTCTATACTGTAATTATTCCTGTCTCATAAATTCGTTCTTTCTTTGTTGTCATAGAAACAACTCAGCAACAAAAGTGCATCTAAAACACACACACACACACACACACACACACACACACACACACATACACACCTCGCATACACATAGACACATATTCTAAGCAAGCACCAGGGGAATGCTAAAAAAAATTAACAAATGAAAGGATAGGGAAGCTTTCAATTAGCCCTACATCTTCTTGAGAATTGGTAGTAATTTTGTATTGGTAGATAGACAGGTTGATAATAGAATGAAAGAAATGATTGGATCTCTTACCTACAGATGAACAAATAGCACGTCTGTCAGTGAGATGGTAATCCACTCTAATTTTATTGCTTCAATTATCTTATTGCTTATATAAATAAATTAAGTAATTCAGGGAAACTAATTAGAAAATTCTTGCCCAAGAAATTTAAATATCATGTGCCACCATAGGCTAACTTGTTCCCCAGCTGTGAGAAGTGCTATTTTACATTTTCTTCTTTGGTTCCTGGTATATTCTACTACACTAATGATTAATATTAATGAATATAATCCATTTTCCACCTTCAGCTTGAGGTGGAGAATCACTGTTATATAAAATGCTTTTTATTTCCCTTTGAAAAAAGTTGACATTGTTTCAAAAAATATGGAGTATTTTTTAGCAAGCAGTCCCGTTATAATCCTGTTTCCCTACTACAAATAGTCTTAAGGTTATCATCACGTAAATAAATCAATATTAATTGTATAATGCTACTATTGGGATCTATAACCTAACAGAATAGCACTGTCTTTAGCGTCCTTCACTTATTTTCCACTTGTTTCATTAATAATTTTTGAAGCAATGAAGAGAGAGCAAAACAAATATACCAAGAAGTTTTTTATGTAAAGTTTTTTATATGGATTTTTTTTCTATTAACATGATTTTTTAATGTTTGACTTTGAAAAGAGTTATTTACCTGTATTACTAACTAATGCCCCCTTGCAGTTTGTACCGAAAGTAATTACTTAATTTGATTTATTCATTTTTCTTTAGGAGGAAGTGATACAAACATGGATATTTGCTTTAATTTAGTGAATAGGTGAGCATATTATTTTCTATGAATAAATTAAATGCAGCTCTCATGCTACAATAAAAGAAAATCAGTTTTCGCAAAGACAGAATTAGTGAGGATGCTTTATTCATGCAAGAAGCCAAAACAGAGTGTTCCATGTTCGTGAGTGGAAAGCACCAGTAACGCTCTGGGTCTCAGCTTTGAAATGAGCTATGAGGTAGTGTTTTCAGTATGACCTCTTCATATGGAATGTCCAGTGTTTCCTCTTCTCCCCTCATTTCCATCACTATCTTCTTCATGCACCCTTCCTAGCTCATATCTTCCCCTCAGTAGCCCATTTCTGCTCTCAGGTCATCTTGCTCTTTATCTCCTCCACTTTCTGCCTTAACATCTCCTCTAGGGTTCCCTTTTTCTTCATAAGTTTTATTTTATGTAATATAATGATTTCCACTTTCACTCATTTAAATGTTATTTAATTCTTCCTTGTGGATAAATAGGGTATCATCATATACATATACATTTCTTGATCCTTACTGTCAGATCCATTTCCCAACTATTGTGAGTAGCCCAGTAATGATAATATTTTCCTTTCATATATCCTTCCCATATATTTTAATTTATCCCCTATGTTGCTACTTTATTCTCTGTACTAACATCTTTGTCCAGTTCTTTAGTTCCTTACTTCATTTATCCTCAAATATCCTTTATACAGTGGGACTCAAATTATTTCCTGTTATTTTAGCTTTATTGCTATCTTTGGCTTCTTGTATTGAGAAGTGGTGAGCTTGTGGAGGTATTGTACTGGCTTATTTTTTGTATTTTTTCTTTGTTGTGTTTGGAGATGTTTGTATAGCTTTTTCCTGCAGTCTCCCTCCTTTTTACCCCACTCCATCTGCTCAATTTATATTAGGTGAGTCTCATGGTGTATTCCTTCATGTCTGCGTGTATATTCTCCACTCTCTTTTTGCAGGAGGGAGAAACTTAACTGCATTACTAGTAGTTACACAGATTTGACAGTATTCAAGAATTTATCTTTCAGTAGAAAATTCTTCCATTCTTTACTGTATCACCTAAAAAGTAAACAGACTGTACTTGTGTGCTTACTAACAAAACTGTAGTTCCTAGATTCTTAGAGCTCAGGGCATCGTTTTGTAGTATGAAAGGGAGTAACTGGAGGAATGGACAAGTATGAGGGTTATGAGATTTCAGAAAAATGGCTATTATAGAGTAAGTAGAAATAAAGGACAATGCTATTAACAAAGACACTATAAACAGTAAACAAACAATTGACATCTGGAAGTGTAAATAGAAAATGGTACAAATGTGGTTTCTCTTTCCCCTGCTTTGCCTTGTGTGACTGTCATTTCAGTTGAGGGTTGGTTAATATTCTAAGTAAACCATACAAGTTAATTGCATATGTTTTTTTTTTCCTGCTCAGAGGGATTTCTGTGTAACACCATTTATGCATAAACAGTTTGATTACATACCCTCCTGCCTTTTGCCTTTTACCTCATTACCTCACTATTTTTTTTTTTTTTTGTCACCCGATATTCTGAGAGTCTATGGAAGGCCAGTTTACTTGTGCCTACCTTTGTAAGTATGTGATCCAGTGATCTCTCTCCAGTCCCATCAAACACAGAATCGACAGACATCGGGGTTCTATTATCCCGTAATGTACTATGTTGCCATTCTGCCAGGTAGTGAGGTGTCTTCTTGGGATATTCATTGCAAGATGCTAAAGAGGAAGGTTAGTTTTTGGCTCTCAGGCCATACTTCTGCAACCGTTTGAACAGATCAAGGTTCTCGCTATTCAGTCCTTTGTTTACTTTTTCCATGCCTCTGTCCATAAAAGGAAAGTTTTCCTCACTGCAAAGGCTGACCCTGTCTGAACCATAGTTGGGAAGCAACTGGTGGCCATTTCTGGCTACTTCTTAGTAGGAAGAGAGCTTGCTAAGGTTTCTTTTTCTTTTTCTTTTGCTTTCTTCAGCTTTTTATATTGTGGAAATAGAATAGATCTTTTTACTTTGATATTTATTTCTCTTCCAAGATGCAGGGAGGTGACTTCTAATCCATAGTCTACCTGGAAGGCTAGTGTTTTTCACACTTAACAAACGAATTAGTCTAAATTTTAACAAAGACATAATTGTGTAGGGGTTTCTTCATTAAATGAAGAGAATGATCATGAAAAGAAATAGATTCTTTTATAATGAATGTGGATATTGTGACTTGAAAGACTATTAAGGAATCATGAGGTTAGCCGTCATTTTTGCTGATTTATTGATTCTCTGTCTCTGTCTCTCTCTGTCTCTCTGTCTCTCTCTGTCTGTGTGTGTGTGTCTATGTGTGTGTCTATATGTATGCATGGGTGTAAGCATGCATGTGCCAAGGCATATAGGCCGAATCAGAGGACAACTTTGGAGAACTAGTTCTATTCTTCCTTTCTGAATTCTAAGAAACAAATGAGTGTCAACATGCATGTATCAAAAATATTTTTACCTACTGCACACTTTCTTAGTCCACACTTCACTTGTTAATGAAAATTATTTTTTTTCTGTAACCTATCATTATAGCAGCACTTCAAAAAAAGGCAACATGACAATAAAAAAGCAAGCAAACAACAATAAAAAGTGAAAGTGGTATTAAAATTTTAAGTTCATTCTTTTACTCTCAATGCTCTTGTCTACTATTATTATTTTATTTCACTTATACATAACATATTTGTCGTTAGTGTAACTGTAAATGATCCAATTTTAATAAAATATTTTCCTCGAGCACAGAATAATGTTAAATTGAAATCACTGAGTGAGAGTCATGTGTGAATCTGAAGTCTATTTAATAGATGTTCACAGGAATGAGGAAGAAACTAGTGTTATATGTAAGCAAGCAATACACATATTGCTGTTCCTAAACTTAACCCCCAAACCTTCCACATAATATGAATTTTGTTGAAAGCAGAGGAGACACCACATTGAGACTTTACACATATTTTAAATAAATGAAACACTATTCTAAGTTGTGTTGCCTAAACAAAACCTTGAATAAAATGCAAGTGACAGACTCAAAGGAAAGGACAAATCATTTGAAAAGTTTCCTTCTAAAACTGCTTTAGAAAGTTTACAGATTGGTAATTCGGTATTTAAGTCACATGTAAAGAGTATTTAGTAGCCAATAAGAAGGCATTCCGCAGTTTTAATAAACAGTTTCCAACAGCATCACTATATTCTACATTTCATACACTAAAAAAATGAAACAATTGAAATTTATAAAACAAAATAAGTGGCTTACATGAGATTTTCATAATCATAATTGCATTTATAATACATGTTGTTTACTCTAATAATTTAAAACAGCTATCTTTGTTTTCACTATAAATTAAATCAAAAATTAAAAAAATTATAACAATGTTATGCATTTTAAGAGAAATAATCAAAACAGAAGTCACCCTGAGTCCCCATTTCAATTTCACCTGACTTTGCTATGGAATTGTTGGAAAAACTAATTTTTATCTGTTATCTCCCAGAAATTAGTAGAACAAGATATTTTATTTCCTTAGTAATAAAATATACATTGACATTATTTAGAGTCTTTTTTACTTTTTTATTACTTTATAAATAATGCCATTCAAAATTCCTACTTCCTCTCCTCTTCCGACTTCCCTCCTGCTCTCCCACATACCTTACCTTTATCCCCCCCCCGTCCTAAAAGAGGGCAAGGGACCCTGCCCTGTGGTAAGTCCAAGGCCCACCCCGCTACATCGAGGCTTAGGAAGGTATGCATCCAGAAAGAACAGGATCCCTAAAAGCCAGTATATGCAGTAGAGGCAAATCCAGTGCCATTATCATTGCTCCCTCAGTCTGCCTCAATTGTCAACCACATTCAGAGGGTCCAGTTTGATCCCATGCTCCTTCAGTCCCACTCCAGCTGGAGTTGGTAAACTCCCATTAGCTCAGGCAAACTGTCTCAGTGGATGAACCAACCCCTCCCTTCGTGGTCCTGACTTCCTTGCTCATATTCTTTGTCCTTAAAAATCAGATACCCAGCATCAGTGAGTCAGTTACAGTGCTTCATCTTCCTCTAACTCCAGCTCAAATGATCTTTAACTGATCACATATAATTAGTATTAATGAAATACAAGAAATACTTTCTCCTTGAAAACTCTGAAGTTCATTCTTTCAATTAATAGCAGTATTTTCTTTCAGAAAATATGTGAAATTTCTAAACTTCTGATGCTGTGTATTCAACACCGAAGAAACATTCCCATTTTTATGAGTGCTTAACAAATGAAAATGACATTTTCACATACAGAAATTCAGGGAAACCGGAAAAGGATTAGCGGATTTTCTCGTCATACACTTCAGTTGATTCGAGATTTCAGGCATGAGGCACCACAAGGCTTAGTGAGCGACTGCAAAAAGGATTAGAAGTCCAACAAAGGAACTTTTTATTTCAATGTCAGAATCATGGTAAGAAATGTAAGAAGCAGAGATATGGGAACTTAGAATGATTAGGGTTTATAATGGAGCTAACTATATTTTGACAAGTGCCTATGATAATTGGAAAATGTGAACTGTTTTCTTCCCTAGAAGGAATTTTTATACATCATTTGAAGGGAGTGAGGAGAGAAGAAGAGAAAGAAAGAAAATAATCCAGCATTTTTATTTTCATAGCTGATGCTGTAAAAATAATCTAGTTGTGTTCCCACAACCCTAGACTATGGCATTTATAGATCATTAGTTTATTTGTGCTATATAGCCTGATAGGATTATTTTAACCTTCTACTTAGCCAAAACGACTTTAATCATTCAGGACTGGTATCAATGACAAACATTTCCAAGAAGACTTCAGTACTGATTCCATAATATTTTTCCAGATCATTTTGCCATAACTGTGTTCAGCTGTTTTCACTTTGTTCATAAGAGTAGGCACTGACCATATTAGTTCTTATTAACTTTGTAGTTTTTATAAGATCAACCAAAGAAATCATACATCGCAGGAAGATGGAAATGAATATTGTTGTAACTCATCATTTAATATAATGAGCCATTGACATCATTTAGGAATTTGCTGAGAATAAGTGACAGATCATGTCTTATATATAAGAACAGAGAAAGGGTTGTCTAGACCAAGACATAATATTTCATCATGATCGGTAATATTAGATTTCTGGTCATAGTAGTGATGGTAACTCATTGCTCTAAGGAACTTAAAAGAGAATAAATAGAAAAGAAGTAAGTACCTTCTTTGGTGGGTTAGGAAGCACTGAGGCAATGTTGACTGATCTAAGAGTATAGGTGTAGATAATTTGCATAAGGTTTTTATGAAGTGATTTGTTATATTGATACTAAAAAGAAGTTGAAATATCTTTAAAGATATTAGTCCTGCAAAAAAAATCAAAAACAAAAACAAAACAAAACAATGGCTTGTACCAATAAAGGTCTAACTCTATACTTCTGCCAAACAGCAAAAACCAAAACTGAGGAGGTTGAATAGAGATACAAATCCAAATGTTGATGTGGTTAAGATTGGATCAGCTGATTTAGTGCGTTTTGAGCTCACAGAAGTTCTGTATTTTGAGTTCCTTTTTTCTTTTACCTCTTTTTTTTCTTAGTTTTTGAGATTATAATTTATTTACATGTTGCCTTTTCCTTCCATCCCATATATCCCTTCCCATATCCTTTCAAATTCAAGTCCTCTTTTTTCACTAATTTTATTGCCTGAAAATATACATATATACACATATATTCCTGAATATAACCACTTCAGCATATATAATGCTACCTTTATATTGTTTATTGTATCATATGACGTGGGAAGTTTTGCACATATTTTGTAAAAATAGTATCAATGTTGGCTTTTGTCTAAAAAAGAAAATAATCCAAGAATCTGTGTAGCTGTCAGAATACAGTCTCCTCACAAGGTCAGATGCTATCCTGAATTGAGATCAATGGACACGAAGAGTCACAGCAGTGACCCTTGGCCAAATCTAAACTACATGTCCTGACTGCTGAGATCTTTTGTCCAGTGTTAAGTGTCTAAGCAGAGCAGGATAGATGTCCATATCATGCCCACAATGTTTTTAAAAATTTTTATGAATTGCTTGTCTGTGTTTGGTTTTTGTTATGACTTGATATAAGGTTTCCCTGTTGAATTTATTGTGTAATTTCTACCTCTCAATTGAAAGAAGGCTGGGACAAAATTCATCTGGATGTTCACATTTGAAATTTAGCGAATATTAGCTTAGAGATCTCAGACTCTCAGGCATTAAAGTGATTTTGATTAAACTTTCTTTTATTTTTACTACTTTTGATTCCTCCTCTTCACAGGAAGTACTAGGGAAGAAGGTAGGGCATCATTTTCTGAGGATTTGCACAACTCATCATCCATGTGATCGTGAATCATTTTTACTCACTTTTTTTTTTTGTGTGTGTGTGTATGTGTGCTTGTGTGTGTGATTTCTTTGTGAATCCATTCCAGGACAGCTACATCTTCTTTTCTTATTATGTTTAGTGACATAAAGAAGAGGTACTTCTAAGGAAAAAAATTCAGATTCTGAAACTCTGGTGTTTGTGAAATTGATAATTTGAATAAAGTCTTCAGAATGATATCAACATACAAGATCATTTTCAAACATTCAGAATTGTATGCAATGCTATTTTTTTATATGTCAGGACAAGGCCAAAAAGCTCTTTAAAATCATGTTCAAGGCAAATCTAGTTGCCACTGAGGAGCAAATAAAATTAACTTAGCTACTTTAAGAAGGTTTCATTATTTACAAAGGGTAAAAGTTGTCACGTTGCATTGTCATAATGGTCTCTTGGTGGAACTTTTGCCAAAACACTTTTCTTTAATCCTGGGTTATCCAAAGCTCTCAAGAAATATAACTGCATTTTTTTAATGAATTTGATTCTTTATGTAACCACACTCTCAATTTTATCAGTCAGAATTTGTTTTTAGCAGAAATTATATAACAATGAAATAAACATTATGGATTTGAATTGTCTAGTAAAATGCAATTAACATAATTCTTCAAATTCCATGACATATTAATGTCTTCCTAACTGTAGCCTTCATAAAAGTAGAAACATTAATAATTTTAGTAAATAAAATTCTGGTAAAATAAGAGCATTTTACATGTGGAAAGGCTGTACATTTTAGTTTGAAAATTATTTTTAAAGCTATTACTTTTTACTTAATTCACATGAGCAACATACAGTAGAATGATCTCTTTATTTCATTAATTTCCTGAGTCCACATTTGAATTCTTTGAAATTCTATGACTATAAATTTCAAATTGAAAATCTCAAAGACACTTTATGTTCACTTCAGTTTCCATTACTCTTATCATAATATAGAGAATAGAAACATCCTAAGGACACCCAGATATGTTCTTCAGAAAAATATTAATAAATATTACTAGATATTTCAAACTTATTTTAAATTCAACAGACATAAATGCTCAAATCTATGGAAAGCAGCTAAAAGGGTATCACAATCTTTGGCTAAATGTTTTGTTAATTGCTTCTTCACACTTAAACATCTCTGGAATGAAGACCCTGAAGACTCCTCATCATCACAAGTTCAGAACCTTCCCTTAACCCTTTCAGAACCTCAGGTGTGATTTTGACATGATTACTTCACGTCCTTAGTTGACGTAAATCTATACTCACAAAAGAATCTTCTCTCTACAGATTAATTTTTTCAATGATGATGATGTGTGATGGCTATTTGTTGTTAACTTGTCTACATCTGCAATTAACTAAAATCCAAAAATGGAGGTTCAACCAGTGAGTGACTTTTTGCTTAATTTGGAAGAGAAAGATTCACTTCTAAACCAGATTTTTCTTTTCTTCCTATTTTGCTTGTTCGGTTTTTTTTTTTGGGGGGGGGTCGAAATAGGGGCTTCTCTGTAGCTTTGGAGCCTGTCCTGGAACTGTAGGTCCCAGCCAGGACAACCGCAATAGAAGCTGGAGTCTCAGTAGTTTACTCAAGTTCCACGAAAAATCACAAGGTACCACCCAGGAACAGACCATCCAAAAGAAATTCCTAATGTTCCAACCATTGTAGATAGGATCAACTGCCAGCATACACCCATTGCTTTTCACCAGGACATTCCTAGACAAATGTCAGCCAAGCAAAAATCCTAAAACTTAGAAATCCCTCATCCCCACATTTGCTACAACAAAAACTCAACCCCAAATGAGCTCAGGGCTCTCCGACCACTCCAATACAATGGACACACAGTCCAAGTTTACAAACATTTGCAAGAATAAATGTTTTTTGCCTTTACATACACGACTTGGTCTCCTAGTTGGATTGGGGGTGAATCCATGATCTGGGCATAACAAAGACCAGGCTGGAACTGAACTCACAGAGATCTCTGTCCTCTGCCTCCCAAGTAAATGCATGAATCACTACTGCCTGGCCCCAGGTAAACACACCTTTAAACTGTGCTCCACCTATTGCAGGGAGTGTATATAAGGACATGAAAGAAGGAAAGTTGTTATTTTCCTTATTACTGTCACTTTGCTAGCAACTCCATTCCTAAACTGACATTAGAGCCTACCTTTTGAAGATTCCAGTGTCTGCTAAAGACCAGATGAGAAATCCATCCTCCCAGACTGAGCAAGCTCTGGCTTATTAGGCTTTCTTTCCATAGCCCGCCATTGTTGAGTTAACTGGACCACAGTATTTAAGACATTTTTGAGTAACAAAATTACAGTGTTCTCATTGGTACTAATAATTGTGAGAAAAATTAAAATTAAACATTTTGGACAATAAGTTCCTTTTTCTGATAAAATATGAATTATAATATATCCCAGGTTCTACACTGCAGGGTAATATTCATCAAATAGTTTGTCATGGCATGAAAGTTTTATTTTAGTCCAATTCTACTAACTGAACTTATTCTTTTCAAAATCAATTTTTCAAAATTATCTTAGCTCTCTTTTCCAGAGCTTATGCCAGTGAAACTTTCTCCAAGGAGGGCTTATTCATCTTTGTGACTGATGACTATGGATCTGCTTGCCACTCTGTCACAGTGCTAAATGTTATCAATGACAACAGCATGGATATCTTTTGTTTACCCATTATAAATATGAGTTTTACTTTCTGAAATTCAGAGAATATGTCACTTGTTCTTGTGTATTTTTTGCATTTGGTGAGGAAATAGTCTCAGGGTTTGGTATTCAGGAAGATTGATTCTTTTCCCTGAAAACTTATTGTTTTGCCAAATAATTTTTTCATGGGTCCATTAAATAGTTCATTAAATGGCAATAATTCATAGGCATTTCAGTTAGGCCTTAAATATGCCAGATGGTTTATAATACAGTTGACTTCAGCCATTTAGAATGTTATTCACAAACATTTGTCATCTTAAATCTTGTCATGAATCTCTTTCATGCAAGTTTTATGTTTTTTTTTTTCCTTTGCACAAGAAAAGTTTCTTTAGTGGTACTAATTCTTTTTAAGCTAGTTTTTCCTGCTGCATTTCATTAGCTTTAGCTAAATAGATTTTTCAGATCAAAGCCAAAGGTTTCCATAAAAGCTCAACCATATAACCTTTCAGCTGGTTTTATCCTACTTGCGCTACCATAATTAGCCATGGCCTCGAGTCAGAGCTGTAAGTGATAGAAATTAGATTTTGAAAAGACTAAAAATATCATGCTTAATAGAAAGGCACTATAGTACCAATGTCAAATACTTCATAATAATATGTCATTTAGTGAGAGATAAATCTTCATGTATGAAGAAGGAAATGTTATTGTATCTGACATTGGCTAATAACAGTAACACCTCAAGAAGTTATACTTCAATAGAGAGTATCCAGAATTTTACTGCTTGAAAAAAAAAAGTTTTGATATTTGTTAATTTATTTATCATCAATTGCTTGTTTTTAGTGAAAAATGCAGATTTTCTGTTTTGGATAACAAATGTATTTGTTAAGCCAAACTATAATATTATTAGTGTGCTGAAATTTTTGAGTTCCAAAAATTGCTATGTATAATATTTATTCAAATAAAGTAAAATAAATAACAAGTATGCATTAGATATTGAATGTGAAGCAGGTTATTTTATAATACAGAGGATCTCCTAAATCAAAATATTTTTAGGAAAGATATTGAGCCTGTCTCATTACAGAACTGATGGTGTACATAAAATGTGCCCCCAGAAATTTCATAGAACCATGTAAGTTGAAAAATAAGGTATATAAATATTTGGCCCTACAATAATTATAATATTTACTAGTTTAAAAAAAAGTTATGTTCTGAACCCTTCACATTCCCCAAGTTATAAAAAGGACATACCACCAGATAATATGTGTTACAAATGGTATTTTATAAACAGGGGTCCATGAAAGCACTATAGAATGCTTTAATAAATGGCCACAAATTTTATCCTTAATGTTTAACAGAGATTTTTAAATTCAAGAAAAAAACATTAAATATGTTATATGAAGTGTTTTCAATTTTTTAACTTCAAAGCTAAGAAGGATTTTCAACAAAGTATGGGGCATAAAATTTGTGCATTTAATTAACTACTTTGTGTTCTTCAAGATTGCAGCTATCTGGTTAATATCACTAACATAAAGTACGACTTTCTAAATAGTTCATTACTAATAATAACTCAAACCATTTCATTACGACTTTACAAAGATTTTTCTACCATTGTACTACCTAAATATTTAGAATATCCTCAATGTGTTCTGTCACAGAGTTTCAAAACATGTATTCCAGTGCAAAATGTTAGTCCTGAAAATATAATATGGGTAATATATGGACTGAGGAGGTTATATTGAGAAATATATAAATATATACATATAGTATCAATTAATGAAAAAGGTCATTGAAGGAGAATTAGGTGAGATACATAGAAGATTTGGATAAAAGAAAGGGAAGCAAGAAATATAATTATAATCTTTAAAAATTTTTGTGCTCCACGTGTTTATATTCATGTGACAATGTCAAAGGCAAGAAAAAGTTATACTGATCCTATTACTTTTTCATTTAAAAAAGCTTTCCTAAAAAAAGGGTGAGATCACAGATAAATAGCAGCTGTTGAAAAATTTCTCTATTATAGAGATCCTGAGTTGATACAATGTGTAGACTTTTATTAAGTATGCATTCATGAGCTCAAAACTCTTCCAAACAGTGATATAGAGAGAAAGGTGTGCTCTGAAATAATCAAATGTTTTTTTCTATGTTTTTTATTGGCTAAGATAGATGCTAAATACTCACAGTAGGAAGCAAGCAGAACAAAACCCAAGTTTCTTCTCTTTCTCTGTATTAATAAATTGAGAGCAATTTTCTATGGTGTTTTATGTGGATTATTAATTTTTTAAAATCATTAAAAACAATATTCTTTGCTTGTAATCCTAAATTTTATGAATAAACTGTGGCTTTCACAGACACTGCTTCCTGGGAAAAATCTTCAGATTTACCTTTGTGAAACGAGTATAGTATAATGTGAAAAGATAACAACTAATTTAGAAATAGATCTTTTAATTTATTACCTCAAGTCATGTTTCCCACTTTTCCTCCTCCCATTTCCTCCCTCTTCCTCCCCTTCCCTTTCATTTCTCCTTTTGTTTCCTTTCTTTTCTTCTTATGCATCTATTTGTTTCTCTTATCCTTTGTCCTTTTTCACACAGGAAGTCTCTTTGTAACCTAGTCTGTCCTAAAAGTCAGGGTATTATTCATGCTGGCCTTAAAGTCCTACACACTCAGCGTCCATGCTAACCCTTCCTCATCTTTTAAGATGACACTTGAACACAGTTAAGGTAATCTTATCGGTGAAGTAATAAAATACTTAAATATTTTCTTTGGTATTTTTCTATTAAACATTGTATCATATGAGCTTATAGAAATTATGGAATAGGAGTCAGTGGAAATACCGAAAGATGTTTAAGATATTGTCAGATTGTATTAAATAAATACTCTCATTTTAAAAATCAAATTTACCAAATGAAATTAGACTTTATTGTCCTATGCTCATTTATTTCCAAGAACCCACATTTCTTCTTACCTTCTTTTTTCATTTATTTCTCTCTCATACAATATATCCCAACCTCAGCCTCCCCTCCCTCCACTTCTTTAAGTTCCCTTACCACCACCACTTCTTTATCTACTGATGTGGGAGTCCCTTCTGTGTGCTGTGATTACCATGAATGAATTAAGAAACTGCCTTGGCCTGTTGATAGGGCAGAACATAGGTAGGCAGGGAAGAAGAAACTGAATTCTGTGAGAAGAAAGGCAGAGAGAGGGATGCCATGGAGCCTCAGGAGACAGAAGACAGACGCTGGGAGTCTTACATGGTAAGCTACGTGGCGATACACATATTAATAGAACTTGGTTAGATTAATATGTAAGAGTTGGACAATAAGAAGCTAGAGCTAATGGGACAAGCAGTGATTTAATTAATAAAATTTCTGTGTGATTATTTTGGTTCTGGCCAGCCGGGACGAACAAGCGGTTCCCTGCAAAAATCTACCAGATCCATTGTTTCTTCATTTCTCCTTAGAAAAGAGTGGGCCTCCTAGGAATAGCAATCCAACAGATCATAGCAAGATTCAGTAAACTATGCCCAACCTTCATATAAAACTGGATGAAACAGTCAGTAAGAGGAAAGGGGTCCTAGGACCAGGTGAAAGAGATAGAGGCATTTCCATTCTCTTGGTCAGGAGTTTCACAAAAGACCCAGCTCAGACTCATTCAGGCTCCATCATTGTTGCTTCAGCCTGTCATCCCTGCTTTGTTGATTCTGTGGGCTCTGTTTCCCTGATGCCTTCAAACCCTAGGATTCCTACAATCCTTCCTCTCTGTCTTATGTGGGGTTCCTTGAGAACTACCTAATGTTGGGTTGTCGATCTCTGGATCTGCTCCTATCAGCTGCTAGAGGAATCATCTCTGATGACAATTGGGCTAGGTTCTGATCTATGATTACAGCAGAAAATATATTTCTATAGCAAAAAAAAAATATTTTCACTTGCAAAATCCAACAAAATTAGTAAGTACTTCAGTATTTATTTGCCCAACTACTAGATAAAATGTATTTTTAAATTATGTTTCAGCTTTCAAAAGTGCCTTTTCATGCAGTCTCTTTTCCAGACTTCACATTAAATAAGACCAGGCACTCTTCTATTTCTCTGAAATCAACTCAACTCTTTTTCTTCATTTATGTTCCACCAGCCTTTGTACTATTGATACTTCATTGTGTCAGGGCTAAGGCTTATATTTACGTGAAGAAACAGAAATTCTGAAGTTTATATAGCATCCATATATGTAGAATAGTTTTTGCGCCACTGGTCCAAATTTTGTTATGAACATTTTAATTTTCTAAAACTGAGAGAAGAACGTAGGGAAGCATTATATTCAGTGGAAACAAAAAACCATTTTCATTGTTTTATAGAATGGACATTCGAAGTTAAGTATGCCTCTCTTTGGGTCATCATTGCTGTCTAGGTTCTCTGGGACTGTGATTTGTAGGTTTGTTTTCTTTGCTTTATGTTTAAAAACCACTTATTAGTGAGTATACATGATAATTGTCTTTCTGTGTCTGGGTTACCTCACTCACTCAATATGATATTTTCTATCTCCATCTGTTTGCCTGTAAATTTCAAGTTAACATTATTTTTCTCTGCTGTGTAGTATTCCATTATGTAAATGTATCATTTTTTCCTTATCCAATCTTCAGAGAACTCTCAACAAAGGAATCTAAAATGGCTGAAAGACACTTGAAATGATCAACATCCTTAAACATCAAAGAAATGCATATCAAAACAGCTCTGAGATCCATTTTACACTTGTAAGAATTGCCAAGATCAAAAGCACTGATGACAACTTATGCTGGAGAGGCTGTGGGTTAAAGAGAACACTCCTGCATTGCTGGTAGGAGTGCAAGCTGGTACAACCCCTTTGGATATCTGTATGATGATTTCTCAGAAAATTAGGAAACAATGTTTCTCAAGACCGAGCAATACCATGTTATATCCAGGGCAAATATAAAAGTCTAGTGTTTATAAAAAACCAAGATACAGTCTATAACTAAGTTGTTAATTTCCCTATTACATCTTTTAAGATGCTTTCTGAAATAATGGGTTTGAGAAGTCTTATAAACTTCAAACCTGGAACTATGCTATGCTAATTTAAATGTTCCTTAATGAGATAAGAACATTTTTCTAACTCATACAAAAACTGTAAAATAAGATGATATCACATGTTCTAAATTATTTTCTTATATAACATCAGAAAAAATTCAACTGTTGTGTAAATTTGTACTTGCTATGTAGAAATTATGTGCACCTCAAACTGGGGTTGCTGTGATCTTTGTGTTGATCACACACAATAATGAAAGAATAGTGAGATAAAACATATATATATATATGCATATATATATTATATACCTTTAGTGCAAGATGTGTTTTTATTACTATTAATCTTGGTTTTATGGGAGAATAGCATCATTTGGGTTTTTCTCGGGTCTCTACTGAGTTTAATTTCATTACTTTTATTATAGTGGTATGCTGCTTGGGGTAATCTTACTTTGAGTTGAAACAAAATTCATTAGAATTTATAATTGTTCTACCCCTGATAATGACCATTTCCATAGGATTAAATGACTACATATAGATATCATCCCCTATATTGTCCCTCATTTACAAAAGAGAGATACAGACTATGATTTGTACCTTCTCTCTAGCCTGCATATAGCTCCCTCTGTCTCCAGCCAATTGAATAATATAGTTAATTGAATGGAGAATATGATTAGTAAAGTCTATCTCATTACCTTAATTTCCAATTTCCTTCATGGTTAAATTGCATTATTGTATATCCACTTAGAGATCTAATGCTACATTTAAAAATAAAAATAGATTAAAACACTTGCAGACAGCTTTCTTTATAAAGAAAAATAATATGAATTTTCTGTATAGAAATTTTTATTCATTTTATGCATATCATTTAACTTAATAGAGAATATTTTTCAAAAAATACTACCACAACTTCATTCCCCAAAACATGATAGCTAACTTAATCAAATATGTTTGAGTTGTATTGATACCCCCACTAAACCGTGGATCAAAAAATGGCCCATAGTTTCCTGGAGCTTTAATGGAAAACACTCCAAAAGGCTGCACTCCAGGCTAAGCAGAATCATTCTTCACAATTTCACTGATTCCCTTCATCTAGTTAGTATCCAGTCTGTCTCCATGGGCTTCTCGTTTGACCTATACACTGTATTATCTTCTGATGTTTGTTTATTCATGGCTTCATTCTTCATTCATCAGAAGACTTCATCTTACATAGCAAAGACAGTCATCACTTAAATTTGCAGGAATCAATTTAAAAATTAGATAGGAAGAATTTATTTATAAAATAATCCCATTTATTAGGACTAAAGAAGTTTGGTTTTGTTTTGTTTGTCTACAGTCAACTCATGGGGTTATTTATGATCATAATTCAGATATTCTCAATTTCAGCTTCAGTTTAAAATTACACTTCTCACTGGGTGGGTGGTGGTGCATGCCTTTAATTTCAGTACTTGGGAGGCAGAGGAAGGCAGATCTCTGAGTTGAAGGTCAGTTTGGTATACACAGAAATCCTCTTTTGAAACACCAAAACAAAAAGTAAAAAGTTTTCACTTACAAAAACAGTAGAATCTTCTAGCAAGCAGTCATACAGAACTTATAAATCATTTAGTCAACATATTAACAATAATTTTTAAATATAATTAATAATGATCATAGAATATATTGAGCAGAACTTTCTGTTTCAGGTAAGAAAATTCTATTTTCAACTAAGTTTAAAAGGTAAATGAGCAGTTTAAAATTTAGTCAGAATCAAGTATTTTTTTAATTTATCTAAGCAAACTTACTTCCCTGTAAACAACTGAGCAAGGAGTATAGGAGTTGTCAGGGATTTGTCCATAGAGGGACACATTTCAGAAAAATAATTTATGAGAATTAATATCATCTTAGTGTTCTATACTTATTAATAACCTGAACAAAGCAATTGAGGTCTGCTCATCAGTTTTGCAGATGATATCAAATTAGACAAGCTTGTTAATAACTTTGAGAGCAAAAAGTATGATTTTAAGTGAATTTGACAAATTGAGAATGAGCTTTATCCTCTAACACTTAAATAAATAATATATTCTTGAAGCAGATTTTAAACTATGGAAAGAATACAATGTGAGAAGACATTACCCAGAAGAAAGAAGAAGCAACAGAGAAGAAACAAACTGAAATAAAAAACTGGGTATAAGCATGAAAGGGAGCTAGAAATTAGTTGTGTTATACAACACAAGTAATTTAAGATAAGCTCATGATTACACATTTCCTAGGAATTTTCACACTTTTATTTAATTAAAATACTTTGCATTTCTTTTTAGTTATGCATTTGCATACATAATCACAGAGAAATATACATGCTTGTAGAAGTCAGAGGACAACTTGTGGAAATCTGTTGTCTTGTTCCACTATGTGGACCTTGATGATCAATCACATTTAAGTCATGAGGCTTGGTAAGTGTTTTAGTTGGGTTAATATTGTTGTGATGAAACGCAATGACCAGAAGCAAGTTTGGGAAGGAAGGTGTTTATTTTGTTGACAGTTTCATATCAATCCTGCCTGCTTATTTGCATATTCTCCATGTCTTACTCAAACTGCTTTGCTATAGATTCTAGTAAATACTCGTTTACTATAGAAACCAGGTGGCATTGGTGCATGACCTTAATCCCAGAACTAGAGAGGATTATAAAATGGGAGGAGACATCTCTCAGGCTCAGGCTTAGTCTCAGTCTCATTCCTAGAGGCAGGATCACCATTTTCAGACTAAGGTTGAGGTAAGAGTCAGCGGTTGGCTACTTTGCTGGTCTTCAGGTTGAAACCCAATATCTGTCTCTGAGTTTTTAATAACCATTCTTCAGGCAAGGAGAGAGCATAAATAGGAGGAGAAATCTAGGAAGAGAAGTTTGAGAGGTGAGAAAAAGAGAATGAGAAGAGGATGTCAGGGGCCAATCATCCAGCTATCCAGCAAGCCACAGCGTAAGACGTAAAGAAATGTTTATAGAATACAGAAAAATAAAAGCCCTGAGGCAAAAGGTAGATGGGTAATTAAGTTAAGGAAAGTTGGCGAAAAAGAAGTCAAGCATAGGCTTCACATTCATAAGTAAGATTATATCTCTCTGTGTGTATTTATTTGGGAACTGTGAGGTATATCTCCAAAATACCCAAAAGAAAAAAATAAAAAATAAACTCCAACCAACTAAAGAACTATATTTTATCTGGGACATATCTTTAGATCATAAAAATTGTCAACTATAGTCTTAGATTATTTTCTTACTATGGTACATCCTCATGAAGAGAAACTTTTCACACTTAAACAAAATTCTTGTAACCAAAACACTAATGACTCTAAAATAGAAATAATTTCTTTATGAGTCCTAAGCCTATTTTTCTATTATTACGGCATTTGTTTTTTTCATCTAGTTTTATCAAAGCTATACCAAATAAGCAAAATAATACTCAGTAATAAGAACTTCCTTTTCCCCAAACCTGTGCTTTTTCTTTTATAACAAGTCTAGATGAGTCAATAGTGCAACACACATCTCAGTTTACAGTAAGTCACCACACCCTGTGATTTGTCTCCTGAAAATTTAGGTGAATGAAAACCATTTAAATTCCCATGGTCAGTACTGCTACTCTGCATGTTCCACAAGCGTAAGCCAAACCTTTTTTTTTTTTTCTTTCTGGTATCTCATTCTAGCAATTCTCTCTTTCTGATTTATGAATAGAAAAAAGGATACTATAGATTTTACTCCAGTCTTGGTATGGCTCTAAATTATTTGTTAAACTTGAATCCGAGGGGTAGGCTCTATGCCTCCTTCCATGAAGTTGGATCATATGATTACTTCCCATTTAACAGTTGTCAGAAATAGAACATAAGAAACCAGCATTTCTACCACAATAGTGTTGCAGGAGGTCCTCCCACTCCTCCAACCTATAGCTGCTGAGATACCAGCCCATTGGGGCGTGGTCTCTCTCCCTTTAAAAAAGCAGCCACTTCTCTCTCCTCTCTCTCTTCACTTCCTGCTCTGCCGGCAACTAGACTCCTTTCCTGGTTGCATAGAGGACTGTTGCCTGGGACATTGATCTGTAAGTTTTTTCCCCTTTAATAAATACCACCCTATTAATCATAATCCCAAATTGGTGTGGCATTGCTTGTGACTTACGCCTTCACAATAGACTTTTTTTTAAATGCTTGCTTTTTTAATATAACTACCAAATATAAAGGAAGGGGCTCATATGTCCAGTAATATAAATGTACAAAGCAAAAAGGACACCATCTTGGAATTTGACCTATTAGCTCCAGTGAAGTTGCCTAGCATGAGAATTAGAAGAGACAAACTAAGTCCAATAATTTCTTCCACGCTGCGCTGTGGTATCACATATAAAGCAAATGAATCTATATTGTAGAGGAGTGTTTCTGTTTAATTTTCATACAATATATTTAATCATATTACTTACTTTCCTCAAATCCTTCCAGAAAAGCAGTTTCCTGCCCACCTAGTTTCAACTTCTTTATCTCTCAAAATATCGAAACAAAAACACACAGAGAAAAACAACAGTAAAACCAAAACAAAAAGTACACAAAGAACTGGTAGACCATTTTGTTTTGCCCAATTAACACTGAGAATGGGGCTTGCCACAAAGTATGAATACTCAGCATCACTCCTTAGAAGAAAAATTTTCTCTTTCCCAGCAGCTATTAACTGGAAATAGATTCTTGTTTAGTGATGGGAATTTGTGGCTGCTTGTGCTTCTCTGTGCTGGAATTTTTTGTAGCTCATACTTGTACAGGACTTGTGTATGTTGACACCATGAATTCATGTGTACATCAGCTATGTGTATCTGGAAAACACAGTTTCTTTCAGGCTCTTGTAATCTCTTTACCTCCTCTTCCACATAAATCATTTAGCCTTGAGAAAAGACATGTAATAAAGACATCTTATTTAAGGCTGAGTGCTCTAGCGCAGGTTTATTCAGCAGTAGTTTCTCTGCATTTCATTTGATAAAAATGCTTATATTTAATACACATAATCATAACCATCATTATTCCTTATGGAAATTTTCAATAAGGGGAGGTTTGATTGTGGCATTTTTTAAACATTTATTTTCAGACCATAGAAGTGTGTAGAAATTAACTCAGTCCTGGCTGGAATCACCCTATAGGTTTAGTATAACTATTACGTTATATATTTTACAATATATACAAATAACTTCAAATGATAAAATCTCTTCATAGAGTTAGTGCATTTAAGAATGTATGGATAAATGTTCAAGTGAATGGGAAGCTTAAAGCTAATAATATTATCTATATGCATTTGTCATTAATAATATAAAAATCTAAAATATGATTTTAATGTAATTGTATTTGGCAGGAAGTTGTTCAAAAGTTTTTAAAAAGGAAATTAATTAAAGCATTATTTTAGACTACATAGTGAACCATTCTTCTTTTTATATTAGTTTATTTATTTTAATTTTATTTTATATTCTAACCACAGTTCTCCCTCCCACCCCTCCTCCTGCCTCCTCTTCCTACTTCCTATGCCACCCACATCCACTCCTCCCAAAGGGTAAGGTCTTCCATTGGGAATCAACAAAGCCTGGCATATTAAGTTGAGGCATGACCAAGCCCCTCTAACCTGATCAAGCTGAGTATGACATCCTAACTGATATGCAAAGTCAGTAAAAATAACAAACTGCTTAGAAAGGAAGTTTGTTTTAAAGCAATTGCTAGGTACAGTATGGACACACTGGATAATCATTTCCCTCAGGACAGATGACTTTCTACCCTCTCTCTTTTAAAACTAAAGATAAAAAATTAAGCCACACCATCAAAAAATGCCATCCCCCAGGCCACCATAGCCTTTATGGATGACAATAAAACTAATTTTGGGTTAATAATAATGGGAATTAATCATAAGGAAAGGGCCTACACTCAATCAAAACCTGGATCAGTACAAGTAGGGGAGTTATTGGCAGTCCATATGGTATTGGAAATGACCCAATCAGAACCCATAAATATTTTCTCAGATAGATGCTATGCCACACAAGCATGTGAAATACTATCTTTTCAAAATTAAAGTCCCAAAAGTGTTCCATCTTCAAAACCATGCAAACTATTCAAGACTTATTAAAGTCCAGAGGATAGCCCTGGCACATATCCCATATCAGATCACATAAAGGGCTGCTAGGAATGCTAGCAAGTGGCAACCTACAGAGTAGACTGCCGAATTATGAGTATGTCATTGTCCTTGCCTTTGCTGGAACAGCCGGGGTTCCTCCATCAGCAATTTCATTTGTCCCCTCAGAATTTGCACAAGGTTTTACCTGGTTTACCCTTGCCCAGCTGTAAATATTTAGTCAGAACTTATGCAATTTAACTCGACATGAGTTGAGTCATTGGATTTGTCTACCACGTTCTTTGGTCAAGTGTGGGATCACATGAAATCCCTGCTATACCCCTTTGAACTTGTCGCATGATGCTTTACTGTAGGGATGATGCAAAGCTTCCTAGGTGTGGATGTAGGGGGGGGCAGGGCTTGGACTTCCCACAGGGCAGGGTTCCCTGCCCTCTCTTAAGGAGGGAGGGGGAGGGATGAAGGTGAGTGGGGAAGCGGAAGGGGAATGGGAAGGAAAAAACAAAAGAAAAAAACAAAAACAAACAAAAATTGCTCTTATTATTATGTTGGCCCTACCTACCCAAGAGCATAGGAGATCTTTCCATTTTTGGATATTTTCTTCAATTTCTTTCTTCAGAGACTTAAAGTTTTTGTCATACAGTACTTTCACTTGTTTGATTAGAGTTAATCCAAGATATTTTATATTTTTGGCTAGTATAAAGGATGATGATTCTCAAAGTTGTTCTCATTTCTATATAAGAGGGATACTAATTTTTTGTGTTAATCTTGTATATGGTCATATTACTGAAGGTGTTTATCAACTGTAGGAGTTTCCTGACAAACTTTAGGTCACTTATATATACTATCATGTCATCTGTGATTAGCGGTAGTTGGACTTCTTCCTTTCCAATTTTTAACCTCTTTATCTCTTTTTAGTGCTCTAGCTAGAACTTCAAGTACTATGTTGAATCTATATAGAGAGAATGGAGAGCCTTGCCTTGTCCTGGATTTTAGAGTAATTATTGAGTTTATTGCCATTTAATTTGATGTTGGCTGTATGCTTGATGCAAATTAATTTTATTATGATTAGGTATGTTTCTTGTATCCCTGATCTCTCTAAGACATTTATCATGAATGTCTGTCATAATTTGTCAAAGGCCATCAAGGAATCTAATAAGAAGATCATGCTATTTTTATTTGAATTTGTTTACATGGTGGCTTATATTGATAGATTTTCATATATTTAACCAACCCTGCATCTCCAGGATGAAGCCTCCTTGGTCATGGTAGTTGATTTTTTTTATATGTTATTGTATTTGGTTTGCCAGTATTTTATTGAGCATATCTGCATCATTGTTCATTTGTGAGCTCAGTTTGTAGTTCTCTTTCTTTGTTTGCATATTTCTAGAATTTGTGTTATTGTTTAATTCTAACTTGAAGCTATGGTGATCCAATAAGACACAGTGTCTGCATAACATCTATCCAAAATCTTCTGGCATTCAGTGTCTCCCTTGAGAACTTGGGTGTTTTTCTGATGGGTCTACCTTTATATGTTACTTGGTCTTTTTCTTTTGCAATTCTTAATATTTTTTCTTTATTCTGTACATATTGTGTTTTGGTTATTATATGACAAGAGAACTTTTTTTTGGTCTAGTTTCTTTGGTATTCTGTAAGCATCTTCTATTTTCATAGGAATTTCCTTCTTTAGGTAGAGAAAGTTTTCTTCTATGGTTTTGTTGAATATATTTTTTGTGCCTTTAACTGGTATTCTTCTTCTTCTATTCCTATTATTTTTAATTTTGGCCTTTTGATGGTGTTCCAGATTTTATGGACATTTTGCATTATAACTTGGTTGGCTTTAACATTTTCTTTGACTGATGAATCTATTTCCTCTATTGTATCTTTAGCATCTGAGATTCTTTCTTCCATCTCTTGTATCCTATTGGTTATGCTTACATCTATAGTTCCTGTTTGATTACTTAGATTTTCCATATCATGAATTTCCTCTGTTCATGTTTTCTTTATTTCCTCTATTTAATTTTCAAGTCTTGAACTCTTTCCTTCCTCTGTTTGATTGCTTTGTCTTGTTTTTTTTTTATTTTTATTTTTATGTTTTGCTTTCTTTAAGAGACTTAGTGATTTCTTCCATTTTTTTTTATCTTTCCTCTTTAAAGGAATTCTTCATTTCCTCTTTTAAGTTCTTTATCATCTTCATAAAGTTATTTTAAAAGTCATTTTCTTCTGCTTTTTCTATGTTTGGATGAAGGGTGCTAGGGGTACCATACTGCTCCTTAGGTTATTGAAAGTATTCTTGCACTGCTGTCTACCAATCTCTTCCTCCAATTGGTGCAGGTAGTGTCTGTGTCTTAAGGAACCACTCTTGGAATGATTGGTTCAGTAGTTATCTTTTCCTCAGGGAGCCTCTGATATCACAGGCAACAGGTGCATTTGGGTACTAAGTGGGACTTGTAGATTACAGGGTCCAATGCAGTGGTGGTGGAATAACCTACTCACAGAAGCCTTGCCTGCTGACTGGCTAGTGAGGCTGTGATGGTTGGAGGAGGCAACCAGAGTTTGTTCCCAAGGCCTAGGGCCTAGTCACTGAGCTGACTAGCTAGGAGATAGGAATAGTTGCTCTCTGTGCCTTTTGGAGCCTCTGAGGTTGTGGGGAATGGGTTGGTTTTAGAGTGAGATGGAATTTTCAGATTACAGGTTCTAATGGGGGTGTGGTAGAGTAGCCTGCTCACAGGAGCCTTGCCTGCTGACTGGCTAGTCTATTGAAACATTTTTATACGGATAGTTATTCTTTGCATCTATTACTATGGTAGGCATTTAAGTGGTAGAAACAGAAATCAAATGTTTAGGAACTTTCAAAAGTGAGATACAGCTGCTATTTCCCATTGCTAAAAGCAATATGTATTACTAGATGCTATTAAATACACATTTTTCAATATTTAAGAGTAAATGCCCAGAGTCTACCTAAAAGTCTTATGAAGTATTTTGTTCTTCATAAGAATAAGGTCCAAATGAGGAGTAGAAGGAGGGAGAATATGAACAAGGAAGTCAGGACCACGAGGGCTGCGCCCACCGACTGAGATGGTAGGGGTTGATCTAATGGGAGCTCATGAAAGCAAGCTGGACTGGGACTGATAGAGCATATGAGCAAACTGGACTCTTTGAACATGTCAGACAAGGAGGGCTGACTGACAAGCCAAGGACAATGTCACTGGGTTTTGAGCCCACTGCATGTACTGGCTTTATGGGAGCCTAGTCTGTTTGGATGATCACCTTCCTAGACCTGGATGAAGCAGGGAGGACCTTGGACTGCCCACAGGGCAGGGAACCCTGATTGCTCTTAGGACTGGAGAGGGAAGGGAAGAGAGATGGGGGAGGGGGAAGGAAATGGAAGGAGGGGAGGAGGTGGAAATTTTTAAGTCAAAATAAATAAAAAAGAATAATGCTAACGACTTAATACAAAGAAGGAATACTTAATAAATAAAAAATAATTACTTTACCTCCACTATAAGAACTCAGTTTGATAGGGAGGAGAGTTGCATTGTTTCTTCCATTCCTAAGCTTAATTTATAGTGAGTTATTTTCTTCTACCCTTTCTTCCATTATTTCTTACTTTCTTTAATTTTAATCTCATTATGATTTTTAAAACTGCTTTCTAGTTGAGACCAAAATAATACTATTCCATGAAATGAGAGATGCATCTGCTATTACATTTCTTTGAAGACCTTTCCTTGGTGAGCAAATTGCAGAGTTAGGTTACAGTTCTATACTTAGATTCATGGATAGCTTTAGTAAAAATGGAAGCAAACGTATAGAAAAGTAATTATTTGTGTGCTAAATATGCACAAAAGCATTAAAAAAATCCATTGAAATCACTGAAGTGAGTTTCTTACAGCTTCATTCTTATTGACTACTGAATCTTAATGGGACACCAATCATAAAAAGAAAAAAATCACTAACGTGTCAATAAGTGCTGATCAAATAGCATGTGTTAGTAGAGCAATTAGCTGCATATGAAAGAAATTCAATAATATTAAATTTAGGGTTTTTACTTATGTTGTTGGTTAGTATCATTTTTTTCTATTATTAGAAACAGAAAATAATCAACTGTGAGTGAATACATTACATCCTCATGTTTCTGGGTCTGGGTTACTTCACTCAGGCTAATATTTTTCTAGCTCCATCCATTTGCATACAAATTTCAAAATATCATTTTTTTAACTACTTGGTAGTACTTCATTGTGTAATGTATTACATTTTATTTATCCATTTCTTCAGTTGGAAGGCATATAGGTTGTTTCCAGGTTCTGGCTATTATGAATAATGCTGCCATGAACATAGGTTGAGGAAATATCTTTGGAGTATGATTGAACATCCTTTGAATATATGCCCAAGAATGGTATTGCTGGGTCTTGCAGTAGGCTGATTCCCAATTTTCTGAGAAACCACCATACTGATTTCCAAAGTGGTTGTACAAGTTTGCATTCCCAACAGCACTGGAGGAGTGTTTCCTTTACTCCACATCCTCTCCAGAAAAAAAGCAATAATTGGTGTTTTTGATCTCAGCTATTCTTATAGGTATAAGATCATCTCAGAATCATTTTGATTTGCATTTCCCTGATGGTGAAGGAGGTTGAACATTTTCTTACTTGTCTTTCAGTCATTTGAAGTTCTTCTGTTAAGAATTCTGTTTGGATCTGCACCCTATTTTTAAGCTGATTATTTGATAGTTCAATGTCTAATTTCTTGAGTTCTTTATATATTTTGGAGATCAGTCCTCTGTCTAATGTGGAGTTGCTGAAAATTTTTAACCATTCATTAGGCTGACTTTTTTTCTTATTGTCTGTGTCCTTTGCTTTACAGAAGCATATCTGTATCAGGAGGTCCCATTTCTTTATTTTTGCTCTCAGTTTCTGTGCTACTGGTGTTATATTTAGAAAGTGGTCTCCTGTGCACATTCATTGAAGACTACTTCCAACTTCCTTTTCTATCAGGTTGAGTGTGGTCAGATGGTGTAAAACAAAGGATAAAGAGCCTATAGTCCACTACCCCAGAGAAACTAAATAACCAGGAGAGAACCCTAAGAGAAACATACACAGAGCTCCTTGGGAAGGGAAAATAGACAAAATTTCCTGAGAAAATTGAGAGTGTGTGTCAGGGAGAAGGGAGAGTGTAGGAGAGCCAAAGGAAATGGACGATCAAGCTGGGGGAAGGACAGAGATGGAGAACGAGGAAAAAGTTATCTTGATTGAGGGAGCTATTATGGGGCTCACAAGAGACCTAGCACTAGAGAATTTCCAGGGAATCCACAAGGATGACGCCAGCTAAGACCCTAAGCAACAGTTCAAAGGGTGCCTGAACTGGCCTTGCCATGTAGTCAGATTGATGTTTATCTCAAATGTCATCATAGAACCTTCATCCAACAACTGATGGAAGAAGATGCAGAGAACCACAGTGGAGCACTGGGCTAAACTCCCAGTGTCCAGTTCAAGAGAGGGAGGAGTGAAAATGATAGCAAAGATGTCAGGACCATGATGGGGATACCTACTGAAAAATCATACCTGAGTTAGAACGAATATCTTCTAACTCTAGCCTGACAGCAAGGGAACTAACATAGGACCAAACTAGGACCTCTGAATGTGGATGACAGTTGTATGACTGGAGCAGACTGTAGGGCCACTGGCAGTGAGCCCAAGATTTATCCCTACTGCTCGGAATTTTTGGAGCCTGTTCTCTCTGGAGGAATCTCTTGATCAGTCTATATATAGTGGAGATGGCCCTGGTCCTGCCTCAAAACAATGTGCTAGACTTTGTTGACTCCCCATGGTAACCCTTGTCTTCTATGAGGAGTAGATAGGGGTTAGGGTGGAGGTACAGGAAGAAGTTGGAGAGGAGCAGGAAGAGGAGAGGGTGTGGAAAATGGATTTGGCATTTAAATGAGAAAAGATAGTTTTTTTAAAAAGGAAGCAAAAAAAAAAAAACATAAAGTAAATTCTGGAGACATGCTTAATTTCAAAGTACTTTTTGCAAAGCCTTATTACTTCTTATTCATACATGCTTTCCTCAGACATCACTCAAGTGTTATGGCTCTTATATAAATATATACACAAAGTACATAGATAAATAAACACAAAA
The DNA here is from genome assembly GCF_018167655.1 of Microtus oregoni. Classification (NCBI taxonomy): domain Eukaryota; kingdom Metazoa; phylum Chordata; class Mammalia; order Rodentia; family Cricetidae; genus Microtus; species Microtus oregoni. Next base: position 74,501,757 of record NW_024543062.1, read on the forward strand.
AACAACAAAAATCAGTGTGCTATATTAAGAACATTGTTAGCAAATGTTACTCAATTAAAATTTTTCTTTCATTAAGGATGTCTATATAAGTAATGGGACATCTATAAAATATTTATAGTCTTAGTCATCCAAAAGTAAAAATTTTCACTTACATGAAACATAAATTACAGTTGAGGGAAAACTTTTATCTGTAAGAATATTGGGTGACGGGCATCTAGGTTGTTTCCAGGTTCTGGCTATTACAAACAATGCTGCCATGAACATAGTTGAGCATATACTTTTGTTGTATGATAGGGCCTCTCTTGGGTATATTCCCAAGAGTGGTATTGCTGGATCCAGGGGTAGGTTGATCCCGAATTTCCTGAGAAACCGAAACACTGCTTACCAGAGTGGTTGCACAAGTTTGCATTCCCACCAGCAATGGGTGAGTGTACCCCTTTCTCCACAACCTCTCCAGCAAAGGCTATCATTGGTGTTTTTTATTTTAGCCATTCTGACAGGTGTAAGGTGGTATCTTAAAGTTGTCTTGATTTGCATTTCCCCGATCGCTAAGGAAGTTGAGCATGACCTTAAGTGTCTTTTGGCCATTTGAAGTTCTTCTGTTGAGAATTCTCTGTTCAGATCAGTGCCCCATTTTATAATTGGGTTGATTAGCCTTTTACGGTCTAGTTTCTTGAGTTCTTTATATATTTTGGAGATCAAACCTTTGTCAGTTGCAGGGTTGGTGAAGATCTTCTCCCAGTCAGTGGGTTGTCTTTTTGTCTTAGTGACAGTGTCCTTTGCTTTACAGAAGCTTCTCAGCCTCAGGAAGTCCCATTTATTCAATGATGCCCTTAGTGTCTGTGCTGCTGGGGTTATACATAGGAAATGGTCTCCTGTGCCCATGTGCTGTAGAGTACTTCCTGCCCTTCAACGGAAGAATGGATGAAGAAAGTATGGAATATATACATATTAGAGTATTACTCAGCAGTAAAAAACAAGGACTTCTTGAATTTTGCATACAAATGGATGGAAATAGAAAATACTATCCTGAGTGAGGTAAGCCAGACCCAAAAAGAGGAAAATGGGATGTACTCACTCATATTTGGTTTCTAGCCATAAATAAAGGACACTGAGTTTATAATTCATGTTCCTAGAGAAGCTAAATAAGGTGAATCCAAAGACAAACACATAGGCATCCTCAGGAATATTAACCTTCATCAGGCGATGAAAGGAGACAGAGACAGAGACCCACACGGGAGCACCGGACAGAAATCTCAAGGTCCAAATCAGGAGCAGAAGGAGACGGAGCACGAGCAAGGAACTCAGGACCACGAGGGGTGCACCCACACACTAAGACAATGGGGATGTTCTATTGGGATCTCACCAAGGCCAGCTGGCCTAGGTCTGAAAAAGCATGGGATAAATTCGGACTAGCTGAACATAGCGGACAATGAGGAATACTGAGAATTCAAGAACAATTGCAGTGGGTTTTTGATCCTACTGCACATACTGGCTTTGTGGGAGCCTAGGCAGTTTGAATGCTCACCTTACGAGACCTGGATAGAGGTGGGCAGTCCTTGGGCTTCCCACAGGTCAGGGAACCCTGATTGCTCTTTGAGCAGATGAGGGAGGGGGACTTGATCGGGGGAGGGGGAGGGAAATGGGAAGCGGTTGTGGGGACGAGGCAGAAATCCTTAATAAATAAATAAATTTAAAAAAATAAAAATAAAAAAAAGAATATTGGGTGACAAACAAGACATCAAAGAAACAAAACACAAATGGCAATGTTTCAAAGGGACTTAGAGGTTCTAATATTAAATTCTACTCCATTGAACAGGAAAGGGCCATTAACATAGATCTAAGTGTTTTAAAGATGAGTGTGAAAAAATCAGACCAGGATTTAATAGTTTGGGTCATGGAAAAAGCATCAGTAACTCAAAGATTAATATTAATAAAAAGAAGTATGGGACCAGGTACTTCCGAGTGAGACAGTTTGAAGAAACTATAAAGATGTGTCCTTTGGAAGCTGTGGTATTATGGAGAGCCTTTCCATAAGATTAGACTTGCCAAGTACTTATCTTAATAATTGTTTTTATTTATCAATTTTAAATTTTTTATTCATTTTACATACCCACCACTATTCCCCTTTTCTTCACTCCTCCCACTGCCCCCTTCTCTCCACCCACAAACCTTCATCCATTCCTCTTAAAGGATAAGGCCTCCCACATAGTATCAACAAGGCCTTGAATATTAAGTTGAGGCAGGACTATGACCCTCCCCCATCAAAGCTGAGCAAGGCATCCCACAAGGGAATGCCACCAAATAGGCAGCTAATGCAACACAGATAGATCCTAGTTCACACTTCCAGGGGCCCCTCAAAGAGACCAAGCTATACAACTGTCACCCACATGTAGAGGGTCTAGTTCAGTGTAGATACTCCATTCATCAGTTTAGAGTCTCTGAGCCACCATGTATTTGGGTCATCTGTCTCTGTGGATGTCCAAGTCATGACCTTGACCCTCCTTTGTTCATATATTCCCTCCTTCCTCTCTTCAAATGTTTGGTTTCTAAGTTAACTATTAGTCACAGTGAGGTAAGGGTAATCTGAGAATGTTGCTGAAATTAGTAATTTGTTAAATCAATAGAGTGGTAATGAGAATTTTAGGATAAACACCTAACATAAGAATTTTGCTGTGGGAATTTTGTATGGTATAAATAGAATGATTTCTAAAGACTGCCTTTTAAGACTAGAAACCAACCCTTTTAATCTCAATGTGTAACCTAGTAGGAGTCTCAATATTCATTGGCGATGGTTCATACACATGAGGATATGTCCATAAAACATAGATATTCTTTCTCATGAAACACCCTAAGTGATACATGCCAATACTGTAGAAATGCTAAATCAATCTTTTTGGGAGACATTCTTCATATCTGTTGTGGATATCATGCAATTGTAGTGCACCTGTTCCTAGTCAGAGGATTGTTCTGGGTACAGACCAGAAGATTGTTCTGGAATCTTGCCAGAAGACTTTTATGCACTTTTCTAAATACTCACTCAGACTTGTAAATAATCACAAAGTTGAGGGGTGTGACTAAAGCAGCATGTTCTCTTAAGAAGGGCAGTCGGACAGAATGCATAGCAAACCTTGATACATGCGAGAGTTGCTGTCTGAATTTAAACTCATGTTTTTTACCTTGTGTTATGCTGTCTGGAAAAAATCCTTCAGTAGTTTCTATAATATCTAGAAGTTTGGAAAGTACAGGCCCTACCAACATTGTACAAGAATATAGTTTCAAGGACTTACATACAGCTATAAAATTAAAGTATCCTGCATTCCATTATAAGTGATGAATGATGGAGAATTACTAAAATCCAGACTGCTCCTCTGTAAAGCATAGCCACTGTAAATATATTATTTCACTTTGCACACATCAGTTGCCTTCATGAGACTTGAATTCCCCAGATATGATATCACATAGAATATAAAACTAACTGAAAGATACCATGTCCAGATTAAGACTGTAGTAGGGCATAATGCTCTGGGACAATGGTCTTATCCTGTAAAGATTTTTTTTCTTATAGTTGTTTAATAAAATGCTGATTGGTCAGTAGCCAGGCAGGAAGTACAGGCAGGGCAATGATAACAGGAAAAATCTGGGAAAAGGAAAGAGTCCTTCTACAGTCGTAACCCAGACACAAAGGATACAAGATGTGACTGCCTCGCTGAAAAAGGTACCAAGCTATGTGTCTAACACAGACAAAAATAATGGGTTAATGTAAGATGTAAGAATTATTTAATAAGAAGCTTGAGCTACTAGGTCAACCAGTTTATGATTATTGTAAACCTCTGTGTGTTTATTTGTGACTAAACGGCTGTGGGACCTAGTGGGACAGAAGCATCAGTCAACAAATGGGGCCCAACGTGTGGACAACTGCATCCACAGAAAACCTGAGAGAGCTTGAGAACTAATTCTAGACACAAAATAATCGCACTAAGCATGGGTTCTTGGTAGGAGCAATTTTTTAGGTTTGCTCTGTTTACTAGAGACAAGCACATCTCATTTACAAGAGGCTACCTAATTCAGCTTCAGTGAATAAACCTTGCAGCTCCTTTATGTGGCCCCACCACCAAACCCTTAAGTGGTGTTGATGGATAGCCGATAGCATGCTTCATGGTGTTCATAGGGACCTTGAAACTCCACAGTTTCAAGGCTTCTGCAGCTGTATAAAGGCATGCGGGTCAGATGGGTCTCTGAAGATACCTGTGCTTTCAGAATAGAAGTTTGACCTTTCATCTTAGTTCTTCACATTATAATCCTAGTTATTTGATCATTTGAGGGTAAACTGTTAATATTTCATTTAATTGGCATCCACTTTTCACTTTAGAGGATTAAACGATAAGTTCAAATAATTATTTAAATGTATTACTTTTATGTTTTCTTATTGCCCTTTAACTAAATAATTTTTACAAATTTTAAAGGTATCAATAATCAATAGAAAGTGGTATTTCCTCAGAGTTATCAACATTTTTAATTTGAGATTTAATTCAGAACTATCTTTATGATATTATTTTTAAATTTAATTTATTTTCATTCCTTTTTACATCATTCTTTGATAATTTCAATGTATATTTTAACATATTTTTTTCATCCTGCTTCCCCTGCTAGATTGTTCTCTCTTCTTTACGTATCAAATTTCATGTTCTTTTTCTCTCTCAGAAAAATAATAAAGGAGCTGTGTCTACTCTGGGTAGCACAGAGTCACTGACCCTGTTGAAAAGGGTTCAAGTCAGCTGGCCAGAAAATATGGGCACAGGAGACATGATCCCAAACCTCATGTACCATATGGCTGCATGCATGTGATGGAGGAAGGTCATTGGTTAAATAAAAAGAAACTGCTTGGCCCTCATTGGTTAGAAGATAGGTGGGAGGAGTAAACAGAACAGAATGCTGGGAGGAAGAGGAAGTGAGCACAGACTCCACAGCTCTCCTCTCGGGAGCGGGACACCATGCTCCCAGCTCCCAGGCAGACACACGCGATGAAGCTCCGACCCAGGATGGACATAGGCTAGAATCTTCCCAGTAAGCACACCTAGGGGCGCTACGCAGATGATTAGAAATGGGCTAAATTAATATGTGAGAATTAGCCTAGAAGAGGCTAGATAGAAATGTGTCAAGCAGTGATTAAATGAATATAGTTTGTGTGATGTTATTTCGGGCATAAGCTAGCCAGGCAGCCGGGGTGCTGGGGACACAGCCCCGCCACCCTTATTACTACATGCATGGGATAGAGAAGCCACTCCCCGCCCACAAACACCTGAAACAGGTGGGATTACTTTCCCTGAGGCTGTAAGAGCAGATTTGCCCCTGCCTGCCATCAACTGCAACACAAGAGAGCATGCCATGTACCTTTTAAGGACAGCACAATTGAGCCAATTCTATTAGCCTAAGGGTGGCTGAGCCAGCCCAGAAGTTATAGCATGGGAGTGATGTACCCATTATTCATCTGTCAAGTTGTGGCATGGGCAGGGGAGAGTTACCATTGCCCAACAATGCCTGAGTCAGGTAGAAGAGCTGATCCCAAGATAATAAGAGCAGAACTCTATGCCATGTCTCAAAAACACAGTAGAGCTAGTCATGAAGTTGTTGAAGTGTGGTAAAACTGACACTGAAGACATAAAGCAAGAGAACTGGATCATCCCCTTGATTATCCCAGGAAGTGGTGAACTAGTCAGGGAAATGCAGGAGAGGTTACCTTGGTGGTTAGGACGAGGAAAAGCTGGCAGGTTGGTCAACCCTGCAACTACCCAGACCCAGAACTAAGATGATGTGTTGCTCACTCCAACATCCATCCACCCATCTGTGATCTGCTGAAGCAGGTGAGAAGGGTCCAGTCCTACAGACTCAAAGTTGCACAGTCTCCACAACACAGGGAGATAGTGGGATAACCAAGAGGAGTTTCAGTGAGAACCCTATATTGATTGTGTAGTAAACACCAGAGGCCTGGAACCAGACCAATGACTTTTAATAATGAAAACTTGCAAGTAAAGATATATGGATAAAAGGGTTTACTGCAAAATATGGGCATGCAAATGGATGGAAATAGAAAACACTATCCTGAGTGAGGTAACCCAGACTTACTTAAAACAGTAAAAGAAAATGTCACTAAATATATGAAATCTTATTGTATGATCATCTTCTCCATAGCATGTGGGTATATATGAGTTTATATTCCCAAACTCATAACTTGTGGTTCCTTTCCCTCCTCTGAATGAACCATCTTGTTCCATCTTTCTTTGACTCCTAGAAGTCTTGATAAAACAAAAAGCTTGTCAATTAAGGGGATTCCAAGGAAAGTTTCATGAACAGCTTCCTCCTAAATATTGGCTGTGAGAATGCTCAGTTACACAATGTCTCTGTAAGTTCCCCAGGCTGAAAATAATTAACATACTATGTCACTTTTGTCACCAAAAGTCAAAATGTATATTCATATACACATATACACATGAATAATGTGCCTTAAAGAGAATAGACTCTGGTTACAAAATAATTTTCAGAGCAACCTATAGGGGAAAAATACTGAGCTCATCTTTTTCATTTGAAGAAACTATAACTTTGACCTGGGTTAATAAAGCCATATCACAAAACTGTTAAGTGAACAGATTACTTAATTGATAAAATATTACATAAGAATAAAGACTTCTATTTTTTCAATACCTTTTTGCAAACTAAAGAAGTATCCTAAAAGTGGAATATGAAATCTGGTCTATTTATGCCCTATGAGGAATTATAATATTTATGAAATTTGTCTTTCTTATCACAGTATCTTTGATTTCATGGTCTTCCAAGAAACTTCAGGACTTTTTTTTTTTTTGACTGCTCTGATTTTCTCCAAAGCAGATCTAATTAATGGAAAATAAGAAATTTATCTAGGTAGTCATAACTATAAAGAAGAATGATACTCCTATCCATGTTCTACAAATTTGTCAGAGTTTGCAGGTTTAGTAAATCCTTATGTCATGGTAACATGCACTTACACTAATCTGTTATGGACCATGAAAGAAAATTCACTTTGTTGGTATTCTCAAATTTGCAAATAAAAATAATTTTCTTCACTATATCTTTAATTTGTTTCTGGATATGGATGCATTGACCTTGACATAACAGCAACAAATAAAATGCAATATAACTATCTTTGCTAAGGTGCAATTAGCTAAATTGATTATTAATATCATCATTGCTGTGGGCACTAATTAAGATGAAAATTAATTTCATGACCTAATATTTAAAAAAAAATCTAATCACATAAATTGTCTCTGTTATATAAAATTGCTTGCCTTAGGAAGCCACATCTTCAAAGGATGATAATAAAGTACCTTATTAAAATGTTACTCATAATCAACTAATTATTGAAAATTAATACAAGTTAAATGCTTTGTGTAAAGTTATATGGCAAATATTTTAATTAATAGTAAATAATATTATTTAAATATATTGTCCAAGAGAAATGAAAACTCATCTAAACTGTATTATGCCATAAAACCATACTTTCATTGACCAAATTTAAACTTTTAGAACAATCTTTAGGCAAGGCTGAATTTCTGACTCATTATACAAATTTGAGCATTTTTATATTACTATAGAGCAATTCAAGGTAGAAAGAAAGCCTTAAAATTTTGACCTAAAGAAAAAAAAAAGCTTCATTTATAATGTATTGCAAACTTATTAAGTATCAGCTGCATTTTCTGTTCATCTTCACACCAGAAAAGTGAAAAAAAAGTACATAAAAATAGGTACTTTTCCTGTACAGAAAACAAACAAATGAAACAACGCAACAAACAGCAACAAACACACAGACACAAACACTTTATCTTACTTTGAAGATCCCAACCCTGTGATATTACCCAATCCCAAAATAATGTGTTAATTGGCAATGTTGAGTTGTCATTAGTGAATAAACATGTGATTAATGTTTGTTGTAGTCCCATCAAAGACATTCATCAGAAGACATCAGAAAAGCATCAGTGTATCTTGAGGAATATATATTTTAGAAACAATTAACATTGGCCTTGGGTTTTTAATAGCGAAAGTGATTATAATGAATTGTGTTAATACAAATTTAGGAAACATTAGCAATAGACAAAGAATAGATAGACAGAATTCCTCAAAGTTAAAATGAAGGGTATACTCATTATTTTTACAGGAAAGACTCCTCAATATACAACTGAAATTGTTTAAGACTCACCTAATTATCAAACAATTGACCCTGTAGATACTCATTTATCTGTCACTGTGTTCACTGTCTCATTTCTTGAGAAAAGTGAGGGAAGAAAACAGAAAAAAAGTACAGCAGGAAGCTAAACCTTCTTTAAAGCTAGTAAAGTCAATCTGCTCTAATATATCTTTTTGCTTACAAGCTTTGCTAAGATCTCTATCTTCTCGAAACTTTACACTTTGCACTTAGTTTTCCAAACAGAATTTTTTTTTTGGGGGGGGGGTTAGGTAAATTCAAAACTACCCTAGAATTTTTATTTGTTTTTAAATAAGTGTTTACATGACTTAAATATTTGCAGCAGAATCAGTCAGATGTCAGTTTTCCATGTATAAAATTCACAGCAGCACTTAGAGAGGTTTCTTTCACCCACTATTGCTTCCTCATTTGTTTGCCAGGGGGAGTTGGGAAAATATACTCATTAATAAGAACATTTATGGCTGCCAATATAGTTATGAGTATTATTCCTTCAAATGGAAAAAAATAAGAATTTTGGTTTTCTCACGCTAAGCAATTTTTGCATTACACTGAAACAAAATGTTTAGTATTAAGTCATATAGAACTAAGAGAAGGGTTGAATTTTATGTATAGAAGAGAAATGAATGAAACTCATGCCCCTCTGAATTCTGGACCTTTCTCTGCTTTTATTGTGTTCTCTCAAAGACTGATATGCTTGCAAACTTCTGAAAATATGCCCATGGATTTAGAATGTTTTCAGTATATTATAAAATCACAAAGCAATTAGCTGAATGAATAACTGTTTCTAATGATCCAAGAGAGGGGTTAAGATTTGATTTGTTGCTTTGATACCAGACAATATGGCATCTTTGGCAACACTTTAAGTTGTTATTATTATTATTATTTTAATTTTGTATATTTCTTACACAAGAGTTTTTTTTTTTAAAAAACAGTTACAGAAAAATATCTGTACTTTCTCATTTAAGTGTTACTCTAATGACTTTAACAGTCTTTTCTTAAATTTGCTGATAGGCTACTACAGAGATGCCAATGGAAATCTCATTAAAATATGCCTTTTGTTTTCTCTAATAATCAGGATTTAAATAGTTTATAAAACAAATGAAATCTTTTGTTATCTATCATCTATCTATCTATCTATCTATCTATCTATCTATCTATCTATCTATCTCTTTCACAGTGATGCTAGTTGACATAAAATCCCAGTTGTTAATTTTTTGAAAATGAGAATTTGAAAAGGATAAAATTATCTGATAAAGGAAATCCAGATTTAGCTGTGAGTAGGAATCAAGCATTGAGCCTACTCAGCAGGTAGTCAGCTGCTGAACTCAAATCAAGAGGTGCAATAATGAAGGACTGGACGATGACTGAGGAGTTAGAACCAGTTTCTGCTCTACCGAAGGACACAGGATTGATTTCTATGGCCCCAACATTGGCTGACAACATTCTAGAACTTCATATTTTAGGATTCCTAGACCTCTTCTTCCTCCATATTGTCTTATCCTTCCACATTAAAAAGAAGACAGAAAATTGAAATCAGCTACTAGGGGTAAAATAATATGTAGCCACTTAGGAAATTTATATTTAGCTCGTTCCTTGTTTTCATTAAACTTAGTGGTTAGGCTCTGCAAGAACAACAATCCAAACGTTCTTCCCAGGCATATAAAAGAACCTTCCAAATAAACTCAAACGTTTAGAACCTATTTTAGTTTTGATTTTACTCTTTAAGAAAATTGATGTTAGTGATACTATTTTTAGACATAAGACTTTCGTTTTCAGTCTCTTTAAAAATCTTTTCTTCCACTAAGAAATTATTTGTAGTCAGGTTTGCTAGCTCATGCTCCTAATTACAGCACTCAGGAGGAAGAAGTGTTTGGAACTCCATGAGTTGAAAGCCAGCCGGGTCTACATAGCAAGTTCAAGCAAAACCAGGATGACATAAAGCAACCTTGTCTCAAAAAGGGGTGGTTATTTGTAGGTGTTACTCAAGACTCCATTATACTTTCCTCTCTTAAAAGGCTTTTTAATAAGAATATTACCAACATCTTCACTTTCAAAGTTCTAGAATCTTTCAAACCTATAATTTCATGCCCAATTCTTGCATGTGTTTCTACACAGGTTTAGTGCCATTGATTTTACAGAGATAGCTCAAACACACAGAGCCAAGACCCAGCTCATTAGTTACTTTAATGCTATCTCATACGTGGTACAGAAGTAATCCTTGCAGGAAAAAAAAATGTTGCATTCAAGCATTCTCCATAAGCAGACTTTAACTGTCTTCTATTTATCATCTGGCAATTAAAATTCTCTGCAATTTGGTGAACCATGATTGAGCATCTCTAAGGCCATAGGAATTCGGGAAGAAAAGGTAAAAAGTACTTGCAGTGATTCAAATGAGAGATGATATAAAGCAGCTGTAGTAGTGTATACTAGCAGTAAATCAAGAGAAAAGAAAAAAAAAAAACAACAACATGGAAATCCTCATCACATAGAGTTATTAGAATTTAGGGTCTTACAAATTCAGCATGCTTGTAAGACAGAGAGAGATACACGAACTTATAAAATCTGAAATATGTCTGATTGATAGTTTTTACAGTGCAAAGGGAAACTTCAAATGAGGCTACAGGATTAGATCATCAGCAATATCCAGCCATGGCTACAAAAAGGAGACACGGTTCTCAGGAGTCATTATCCAAAACACTTAAAAGGAGAATTGGAGTGAGCAAAGAAGACTAAGAGACTGGCTTTTACAGATATTTAAAACACAGATCAGTTGAGTGATAAGCTTTAGATAAGCAGACAGCTTTAGAATGGCATTTTATCACCACTTCTTCAAGTATGGGGTAAATAGAAGCCTCCACTACTTTGTAGAAAAAGCATATTTCCATTTTTAATTTCTATAAGGGTTTACCGAAGATCTTGTTGCATATGAATTATGGATATTATTTTTCTGGTGCTAATTGCTGAAAGAACTTTGTGCTTAGGCTATTCTTTAAGCCTTCATCTTACCTCTTATAGATCCCTGTTGCATCTCGTCTTGTTAGTAGTAAAAGTAATTGATGGAGGAAGGTTATTGGCTAATAAAGGCACTGCCCTGGCCCATTTTATTGGTTAGAGGATAGGTGGGAGGAGTAAACAGAACAGAACGCTGGGAGGAAGAGGAAGTGAGGTCAGAGACTCCACAGCTCTCTCGGGAGCAGACGCCTCAGAGAGAGACGCCATGCCCCCGCTCCCGGGATGAAGCTCCGACCCAGGATGGACTAGGCTAGAATCTCCCTGGTAAGCGCACCTTGGGGTGCTACACACAGATGATTATAAATGGGCTAAATTAATATGTGAGAATTAGCCTAGAAGAGAATGGGCCAAGCAGTGTTTAAATGAATACAGTTTGTGTGTTGTTATTTCGGGCATAAGCTAGCTGGGCAGGCAGCTGGGGTATTGGGGACGCAGCCCTGCCGCCCTTATTACTTCATATGGCGCCCACGTGGACAACTGCTTCCACATAAAGCCTGAGACAGCTTGGGAAGTAATTCTAGAACAAAATGAAAGCATTTTGCCTGGTTTCTTGGTAGCAGCAATTTCTCGGTTCTACTCTGCTTGCTAGAGGCAAGCAAGCACCTCATCTAAGAGAGGCTTCCTGACTCAGCTTTAGCTGCAAAGCCTGCAGCTCATTAAGAGGTCCTGCCACGAAACACTTAAACGGTGTTGACGAAAAGCTGAACACATGCTTTTCGGTTTTCAGCCGCAGCAGGAAAAAAGCTGCTCCGTTTAAAAATGCCAGCTTTCTGGGCTGTCCTGCCAGGGCAAACTCTGACTGTTTGAGGCAGGAGGGCCGGCTACCGAGAGAGGACTTGAGTGTTGTCTGTTGTAACTCACTTGCTGGCAGGAACCTTGAAATGCCATACAGTTGTGGCAGTAAACATGACTACAGCCAGTACCTCAGCCATGAGGCTGGAAAGCTAAGGAATGGACTGGATCTAGCTGGCAAAGCCACGCCTTTAGTCCTACTGAGATAGCTTGGTGAATTAAAGATTCATGTGGTCAGAAAAAGAGAGATATACAGTAAAGAGAGATTCAAAGACAGAGAAAATTTGTAAATGGTTTAAAGTGTGTTAAAAATATATGCAGACTAAAAGTTGAAGTTCTTAAAGTAAAAAACAAAAAAAGAAAGAGAGTTGATTAAAGGCACACGCCTTTAATCCCAGTGCCTAGAAGGCAGAGACTAACAGATCTCTGTGAGTTCAAGGTGTAGTAGCAAACACCTTTAATCCTGAATGCCTGGGAGGCAGAGACAGGCGGATCTCTGAGAGTTCAAAGACAGCCTGGTCTACAGAGTTACTTCAGGTCAAAGATACAGAGAACCTGTCTCAAAAAGCAAAGAGTTAAAAGTAAAAATAAACAAAATAGAGGTTAAAACAAAGCTGCACAAAGATGGAAAATACACAGAGAATCTTGATACTGTATGCTATTATGCTCTCTTTAAATTATTTAAACGCTGAGGAAGGAGCAACAGATGCTAAAAGATATTTATTTATAAATGCTGCTGAACTAATCCAACATAGATATTTTGAAAATGCCTTGAATTTGAAATTTGGATCTAAGGACATGATACTTTGGAAAGGAGTTTCTTATTTTGTTTTCACAGAGGATGAGACGCTGTTCATTTCTTCTATTCCGATTTGGTATGATGGACCACGCCCTCCTGAAGGGTTGCAGTGAACATCTTCAGAAAATTGCTTCGCTCAACTGCCAACTGAGATGAAACTAGCACACAGGTTATACCGTGAAAGACCTAATTAACGACGTCCCCATTCAGCAGGAAGCAGTTTGGAGAGAAAAAACTGCGCCCATGTTCCCAAATATGGTTTATAAACGTTCTTTATATTTAAAGGGGGATATGATATAGATATGAATAATTTACATTAGTATAGATTTTGCTTTATTGATAGAGATTTAAGGTCAATTTTGTTATATATATAAGTGTTTCTGATTTTGATTAAGGTATTGTGATTGTGTAGTTCATTTAAATATGTACTGTATAATTAAGAAATACAGGTTGTTAATGGATAATCATCGATAATAGTAAAGCTTGCAGTCATGTTAGATTTTCTAGATATATAGAGATATATTTTAGATAGACATTCATGTCTTTCAAAGATTACAGAATAGGACATTTAATGTTTTAATAACTGAGGACTTTTCATGACAATGAGACACTCTGCTCCTGGCAGCACCAATCTACTTCAAGAGGAAGATGGGCATTGAAGAGGCTCGTTATGGAGTTTGATAGCCATTTGGGCAAGAAACTCCTCTTGCCTGGACTATTGCATAAACTGGACACAGAGATCCCACAGAGAGAAGACTACTGAACTTGCCTAAGGTGAGATGATTTTTCGGGGTTCCTGATTCATGAAAGAGTCTGCGAGACATTCTGCAGGACACAACAGATAGTGACTGAACTGACTTTGAATTTTCCTGCTTTATGGAAATGTCTGCTGGATACCATGGGCCTGAAGGCTGAAGATGGATGCCCCAACGGTACAGAGGAACTTTGGGTGACTGTCCAGGCAGCGAGATGTCTCTGTCATTTCTAGAGTTTTAAAAGTTGCTTTTTTCTTGTTTGCGTAGGTAGTATCGTATCTTTCTGGAGTCTTTGATGGAGTTAAGAATAGTTAGTTATAGTTATAGTTTTCCTTAGTTATGATAAAGATTATTGTAACTTTTACTTGATAACTGTTTTGTTATATGTAATTTTGCTATGTTAAAGCCTTTTTTTTGTTTAAACCGAAAAAGGGGAAATGATGGAGGAAGGTTATTGGCTAATAAAGGCACTGCCCTGGCCCATTTTATTGGTTAGAGGATAGGTGGGAGGAGTAAACAGAACAGAACGCTGGGAGGAAGAGGAAGTGAGGTCAGAGACTCCACAGCTCTCTCGGGAGCAGACGCCTCAGAGAGAGACGCCATGCCCCCGCTCCCGGGATGAAGCTCCGACCCAGGATGGACTAGGCTAGAATCTCCCTGGTAAGCGCACCTTGGGGTGCTACACACAGATGATTATAAATGGGCTAAATTAATATGTGAGAATTAGCCTAGAAGAGAATGGGCCAAGCAGTGTTTAAATGAATACAGTTTGTGTGTTGTTATTTCGGGCATAAGCTAGCTGGGCAGGCAGCTGGGGTATTGGGGACGCAGCCCTGCCGCCCTTATTACTTCAAGTAATTAGATTAAAAGTCATAATGTTTTCACAAGAAATCCAGAAATTAGAAATGTCTGCACCAAAGCAACAATCAGCAGAAAAGCAAGCAATTCTGCTGTGCATATCTTTAGTTTAAATTGAAATCATCACTGAGAAGAAAATGAAAAGGGCTTATTACACAGCCTTATATGGGAGGTATTTTCATTCCTTTCTGAAAGAGCCATGATACTGAAGATAGGTATCACCGAAGCAAAGAACCCATAACCTTTAGCAATTTTTGGAGCTGCATTCTCCCAGAAGAGGAAGCTTATTTTTATTATGGTCTAGAAATATTCATAGAGAGAAATTACTCTCATACACAACGAAATATAGGCTGTGCATTTGAGAAAAGTGATCAGTTATTTCACATATTATGTAGATGGTAAGAGCTTCTGTATTTTCTGACCATATCAGTGGTAATGTTTTAGAATTAAGTCTACCTTCAGACTCTTTTTAGAGAGAATAATTAAATTTTAGGTAATCGCTCTCACTGTCAAATCTTTAAATGCAGTTTTTAAATACTATAGGAATTCCTACAGCCAGTAGCCTTTAAGTCACCCACCCACTTCGGCGTGGCCTCTTATACTATATATGCCCATGTAAAAAGCATGTGTCTGACTTCTCTTCCAGTGGTGTGATTCAGTTCCTGTTCCCCGTGGTTGCAGAGGATTATGATCTGAGTGTCTACCCCTAAATAAATAACCTTTTATTATCATCATTTCTGAGCTAGTGTGGGATATTTTTTTTACTGTCCTTCTTCATGTAACCATTACAGTTTACCTATTTTTGAGAAGCCTTTGTGTGCTGGCTTTGCAGAATGTGCATCCTTGGGCATGTGGGTAATTCATTCTATAAATATCTGCTAGGTCCATTTGATGTATGGTGTCTCTTAGTTCTGACATTTCTCAATTTTTGTCTAAATGATCTCCTTAAATTAATATGTGCACATTTAAGTACTGGTTTATAACAATTAAAAACAGCAGCTCTGATTGAAGCTTCAATATCTTTTATTTTTTTATCTTATTTGTTTATTTTTTAAATTTACTTTAATAAATTTCTTATTTTACATACAAATCTCAGTTTCCTCTTCTTCCTGTCAAAGGATCCCCTCACCTTCAACCCACCCCGTACTCCATCCACTCCTCAGAGAGTGTGAGGCCTCCCATGGGGAGGCAACAAAGTCTTTTACATCACTTGTAGCAGCTCCAAGTACCTCCATGTATTGTTGTTCAGCAAGGTATTCCTCCATAGGGATTTGGTTTTAAAGAGACAGTTTATCCACTAGAAACAAATATTGTTTCCCCTGATAATAGCCTCACAAACTATCCAATCCACACAACCGTCACCTACATTCAGAGGGCCTAGTTTTGATCTTACCCAGGTTCCTTAGCTGTCAATCTGGAGCCAATGAGCTCCTACTTATTTGTGTTGGCTGTCACTGAGGGTTTCCCAATATGGCCTTGGCCCCTTTGTTCATATCACTCCTCCCTCTTTATCAGGGGACTCCAGGAGTTCAATCCAGTTCTTAGCTGAGCATCCTGCATTTGCTTCTGTCAGTTACTGGAGGAAGGTTCTATGATGACAATTGAGGTAGTCATCAATCTAATTACAAGGAAAGGGCAGTTAAAGTACCATCTTCATTATTGCTAAGATTCTAAGCTGGGGTGATCCTTATAGCTTCCTGGGAATTTTCCTAGAGCAAGATTTCTTGCTAATCCTGTAATGGCTCCCACTTTCAAGGTATTTCTTTCCTTGGTCTCCCTCTCTGTCCTTCATACAACTTGACCTTCCCACTCCCTCATGTTCTCCTTCCTGTTCCCCTTCTCACCTCCCTGTTTCCTTTCTCCCCACCTTATTTCCTTACAACTCTCCTCTCTCCTCCCATGCTGCTATATTGTCCAGTTCCCTTTCCCAGGGGGTTCCATATATGTTTCTCTTAGCATTCTCCTTGTTTTCTGTTTTGTCTGGGATTGTGGACTGTAGGTTCATTATCCTTTGCTTTATATCTCACATCCACTTATGAGTAACTATATACTGTGCTTATCTTTTTTGTCTGGGTTAACCTCAGTCAAGATGGTTTTTTTTTTTTTCTAGATTCATCCAGTTGCCTGCAAATTTTAAGATGTCATTATTTTTAGCCACTGGGTAGTACTCCATTGTGTAAATATACCTCATTTTCTTTATTCATTCTTCAGTTGAGGGGCATCTAGGTTTTTTCAGGTTCTGGATATTACAAATAATTCTGCTGCGAGCATAGTTGAGCACATGTCCTTATAATATGATTGTGGAATCTTTGGGTATATGTTGTTGGATAATGCTCTTGTATGCTGGAAAGAATTGTCACTCATATTGGTTTGATAAAGCACTGATTGATCAGTAGCCAGGCTAGAAGTATAGGTGGGGCAAACAGACTAAGGATTCTGGGAAGAGGAGAGAGAGAGGGTCAGTCACCAGCTAGATGCAGAAGAAGCAAGATGAGAATGCTGCACTAAGAAAAGGTATCAAACCACATACATAAACGTAGACAAGAATTATGGGTTAATTAAGTTATAAGAGCTAATTAATAATAAACCTGAACTACTGGATCAAATAGTTTATTATTAATATAATCCTCTGTGTTGTTTCTTTGGGACAAAACAGATGCAGGACTGTAAGGACAGGAAATTCCATCTACAGGTATACGCCCAAGAGTGGCATAGTCACTATCCCATGCACAAAACTCAAGTTCAAGTGGCTCAAAGACCTCAACATAAATCCAGCCACACTGGACCCCATAGAAGAAAAAGTGGGAAGAAGCCTTGAACGCATTAGCACAGGAGACTACTTCCTGAATATAACACCAATATATTTTTTTTAAAAAGCAATACAGTCATATTCAGCCCTTGGCTAAAGTTTAAGTCTCCGTCAACATTATATTTATTGCTACTTTTATTAGATTATTTCTGAAAGTATGTGTTGATTTATTAAAATTACATTACTTATTCTTTTCACAAATTTCCATTAGTGTATTATATATCAGTTGCTACTCTATTATGACTAAGTTTAGTTTTGTATATAGTTTTTAAAATGTTGTTTTGGTCTGTTGTTTTTTTTTAATTTATTTATTTATTAAAGATTTATGCCTCCTCCCTGCCACCGCCTCCCATTTCCCTTCCCCTCCCCCGATCAAGTCTCCCTCCCTCATCAGCTTGAAGAGCAATCAGGGTTCCCTGACCTGTGGGAAGTCCAAGGACCACCCACCTCCATCCAGGTCTAGTAAGGTGAGCATACAAATAATAAAATGTTATTGTTTTGTTAAAAAGAATTTATTCATTATGTTTGTAGGATAGCATATTAATATAGATAGGTTAATAATCAATAATCTAGCAATCTTTATCATTTGTAACTTCAATTGTTCCCAAAGGCTTGGCTGACAGTCTATAATGCCACATTGTAGGGTTTCATGGAGAAAATTAGGCCAATGAAAAGGATTTTGAAACATCACCTCTCTTCCTTCTTCTATTTGCATCCTGACTAGGATAAAATATTCAGTTTTTGCTGCAGAGTAATCCTTTTGTATACTGTTTGAATATGTATCATTATGATTGGAGTAATAAACCAGCTGACTGGTCAAGAGTTGAACAACAAAAAGTTAGGTGAGAAACCCAAACTGAGAATGATGGGGTGAGCAAGGGCAGAATCAGAGGAGTTCCCATCCAAATGGAGAATAAGTCAGACATGCAAAGTGGGATAAGTAAAAGCGACAAGCCTAGGGACTGCACATAGATCAATAGAAATGGGTAAAGTTGTAGGAACTAATAAGTAACAAGTCTGAGGTATTCACTGAGTATTTATAATTAATATAAGTCTCAGTGTGTTTATTTGAGAGTGGCTGTGGGACAGGAAAACTCTGTCTACAAGTTTTCTTTAGGATGGCCTCCCAAAAGGAAGCAGAGCTAGGTGTTCATGGGCTCCTGGTAATGGACTAAAACCAAAAACAAACAACAAAACAAGGACTTAATAAGCCAATATTCCTTTAATATACTTGATGTGAAGTGTTTTGTTACAGTGATAGAAATTTTACAGGTCAAAAGAAATGTACAGGGGAACATGAGACAAAGCGGAATTTGAATATTGAAAAATCAAAACAGACAGTAAAGTACATTAAACCATCACCACACTGACTCTTTCTTCCTGTGAAAGTCTCTTCTAAGATCTATCCTACATCATTCCTATTTTGTCTTCATTGTTTAAAATATGATGAAATTTACCTTCTTTTCTGAAGCCTTAATTTTGGTATCTTCTTTCTGCAAATATTGGATACTTGTTTTTCAAACTACTTACACAATATACTGGTCTAAAGTACATTTATAAACAGGTGCATTTATGGCTGTTAGTACTGAGCATGTTGTATTAATTCCTGCAAACCCAATACTACATCCTATTGTGCTTCATCTTTCAAATAGAAAGGCACAACTAAGGAAATAACATGTTTCAATTGGTAAGTCATGATAACAAGGAAGGTTAGGTTTTCTAGTGGTTTCTAGTGTGGGTAATCATTGCGTACTTGTGTGCTCCCCCCCCCTCTCTCTCTGTGTGTGTGTGTGTGTGTTATTTTACATATAATTAATGTGTCTTTAGTAGGCTAATGCAATCAAGCCTTCTATTGAAGTGCATCTGCACTGCTTCTTGCCTAGAGATCACTCTTAACTATTGCATCAGTCCTCTATCCCTGCACATAAAATTGTTTTGACATTTAATAAGTGTATTAAATATTCTTAGATAAAATGACTATTTAGAATATGGTAGGTCTAGTCAAGCCTATTTTTTCTTATAGGAATTATAATATAATATTAATGAAGGTGACACATTTTAATCTATGAAATTATTTTAGCCACTGTTAAGATGATTTTCCACTTATGCCTGGGTTTTCAGTTCATGGCTGCTGCAGCTTAACAAGCCCACTCATGATCGTTTCTTCTCCTTTGAGTATCTTTTTCCCAAATGTTTTCATGTTTATTCTCATTGATCACATGTGTTTGATAAAGATAGTGTGATGGAAAGGCTGTGGGCATTTTAGGCATCTAACTTTTCTACTACCTTCCATTATTGGATGTCTGTGAGTTCTGAGTTCCAGGAGCTTCAAAGGGACAGTCATTCACTCCTATTTAAAAAATCCACCAATATTTTCATGCCTTTCTTTGATAATGATGCAAATGGAAAACCAAGGCCATGATCCTCTATCGACATCTGTCTCTATTCCTCTTTCCTTTTCTCTTCCCCTTCCCTCCCTTTCCCACTTCCTCTCTGCCCTTCAGTTTCTTTCTCCTCCCCTCTGTTCATTATATGTTAACACAAATTTGTCAAACCTTTGTGGATAAGCACAAACAAATCCAAATGATTAAAATAGTAATTTTTTATAAGAGACTCATTCTAAAATTATTAATTCTGTGTTGTTATATTGATACACAAAGATGGCCATTATAAACATGTATATTTGAAAATTGTACCAAGAAAAAAATGATTTACTTTGTAAATGTTAGACGAAATAATATTTAAACCATAAAATAAATGACTACAAACTACAGACGTTAAGTTACACTTCCTTGTTTTTATTTTGTCTCTCTTCCTTGAATTTTTCTGCATCACTATTTCTTTGTTATGGTTTTTATTCAGTCATATTATTAGGCATTGTTTTCCTAAAGGTATGCCAATGTTTGACATTCTATTTAAATTTCTTATGCCCAGAGTCATATTTCCATTACATAATCAAGTTCAATTTTTTATTGTAAATGACCAATGTACATTTTACTTAGTGTGTCCAAATTACAATGTCACAGAAGAAAACAAGACAGGGTGGCAAATCGATTGTTTAAGGAAGGATGGGGAACCATGATTAGCAGTTTAATTTGCTGTTTGGGCAAGCTATTAAACTCTATGAAACTTATATTCATAGTTCTTATGGTAAGTTTTAAATATTTTATTATTGAATTTTCTATAAAACTTCCTTAGAAATTTGAAGCAGTAACAGTAAATTTAGTACTAAAAATAGTGTTATATAAATATATTATTTGCAATATTGTTTGGTCAACAGCTTAAGCATATTGCTAGATAGCTCTTATACTTTAAATTAACTAATTTCTATTATTTTATACTTTACCACAAGGCTCATGGTTTACTGTAAAGTTTCTGGCTGGTGGCTCGTGTCTTTCTCCTCTGGTATCTCCCTGACTCTGCCTACTTTCTTCCAGCATTCAGTTTAGTTTTCCCACCTAGCTCTATTATGCCCTATCACAGGCAGTCCAAAGCAGCTTCTTCATTCATTAACCAATAAAAGCAACACACATACAGAAGGACTTCCCACACCAGTTTCCTGTAAGAATGATTAAGAAACTTGATTAATTCCTTTCATACGCTTTCACAGGTATATAATTGTTGAACTGATCTTCTCAAGAACTATGTATTCCATATGCTTTTAGATCAGACCTTCATAAAATTATTGATATTAATTTAAAGGGATGCCAAAAATGTCTCTTTTGTATACTCAATACTATAGCCAGAATTATTTACTTGATTAATTTTGTCTTCAAAACATAGACTTCATTATTTACTTCGTCTTTGAAATAGTGTATTTCATGTTTTTTTCTATTTTATCAATTATGTGTATGAAACAGTGGTGCTTGGAGGAAAAGCAACAATATTTCAAATTAAGGGTTCTCATTAATCAGTCCAGGATGAGGTAATAGAAACAAGAAATTCATAGGTTCAAAGAATATCTGATGAGTTTTCATAGAAACACTATTATCTAGGAAATATTTTAGCATGTAACTCAGACACCATGAAAGCAAATACTCATCGTCTAAACAGAATGTATCTTATTAATAACAAGAAGAAACACTGTGTTATTAAACTTTAAGGCTTTATCATAAGTCTACTACATAATTTGTTCTTCAGGCATCAGCACAACTTCAAAGACACCAAATTTTAAATCCAGTAGTATTGTTATAGCTATGAATGTATTAGACTCATATATTAGCAAATGTAATAATATTTGCTGCTACACATCACTTGCATGATAATTACAATCTAGGCAGTAATCCAGGAAAGTACAAACATTTCCTATAATCAAAAGTAGCCAGCTGAATACTGTGTAAGTGTTTTAGGTCATAGATGATTCAACATCTCTTAACAATGTTATGACATGATTTCCATAAAAACAGCTGGATAAACTCAACTATTTGAGGCTCAGAATGGTTTTATTCCTCAGATAAATAACAAAAGATATGGCATTTTCCTCTGTATGCTGTGAATATATTTTGTTACCACTGGTTAATAATGAATCTGATTCATCCTACGGTATGTAAAATAAAACCAAGCAGGAAATCTGAACAGAAATATATAGAGAGAGTATGCAGAGTTGAAGTGATGCCATGTAACTACAGAAGATGAGAGATGTTAGAATCTTATCAGTTAGCCACAGCATCATAGTGATACATAGATTAATAAAAATGCATTAATTTAAGATATAAGAGTTAGTTAAGAAGAAGCCTCATATAATAGACAAAACATGTTGTAATTAATATAATTTCTGTGTGATTTTTCAGGTCTGCGCAGCTAGGAAACAAACAGTCTTAGCTTACAAACAAATGCATGTTTTCTATTGTTGAGCAGTAAGAAAAGAATCCCATACATAGGAGACTAATGATCTGCCAGCAAATCACATCCAAGTTCCACAAAAATTTTTATGAGTTTCTAAAACTTATGTGACTTATAAAAATATTAATAAGTAAGGTGTGAGGACAAATACTCTTAATCCTAACACTTGGGTTTCTGTGGGAAGTGTTTCTCTGTGTACTCCAGGCCAGCCAGTTACATATGGCAAATTCCAGTCATACCAGGATACAAAAAAGGGATCGTGTCTCAAAAAACAAACAAATAAAAAAATATAATAATGCTCTCTAAGACTTATCACTTCTACACTGAACCTGTAACAGGTTTAAAACATCTTTTTAAAATCCTTTTTTTTTTATTATTGAGAAAAGGAAGAAAAAAAAAAACAAGTTTCCACCTCCTCCCAGCCTCTCATTTTCCTCCCCCTCCTCCCACCTTTCTCCCCCCCCCCCCAATCCTTCTCCCCCTCCTCCCACTCCTCTCCTGCTCCCTCTCCAGTCCAAAGAGCAGTCAGGGTTCCCTGACCTGTGGTAAGTCCTAGGGCCTCCCCCCGGTGTCCATATCTAGGAAGGTGAACATCCAAACTGGCTAGGCTCCCACAAAGCCAGAACATGTAGTAGGATTAAAACCCCGTGCCATTGTCCTTGGCTTCTCATCAGCCCTCATTGTTCGCCATGTTCAGAGAGTCCAGTTTTAACCCATGCTTTTTCAGTCACAGTCCAGCTGGCCTTGGTGAGCTCCCAGTAGATCAGCTCCACTGTCTCAATGGGTGGGTGCACCCCTCATGGTCCCCACTTCTTTGCTCATGTTCTCCCTCCTTCTGCTCCTCATTGGGACCTTGGGAGCTCAATCCAGTGCTCCAGTGTGGGTCTCTGTCTCTATCTCCATCCATCATCAGATGAAGGTTCTATGATGATATGCAAGATATTCGTCTGTATTGCTCTAGTATAGGGTCATTTCCGGTTCCCTATCCTCAGCTGCCCAAGGAACTAACTGGGGACATCGGCTTGGGCTCCTAGGAGCCCCTCTAGGTTCAAGTCTCTTGCCAACCCTAAGGTGGCTCTCTTAACTAAGAGTTGTGCTTCCGTGCTCCCCTATCCTACCTTCCTTTATCCCAATCTTCCTTTTTCCCCAAGTTCCCCCCAGCCTCCCCTTCTCACTTTTCTCTCCCCATCTCCCCTTACCCCCATCCCACCCCACCCCCAAGATCCCAATTTTCTCCCCGGCAATTTTGTCTACTTCCCATAGCCAAGAGGATAACTATATGTTTTTCTTAGGTTCAACTTCTTACTTAGTTTCTTTAGGATCACCAATTGTAGACTCTGTGACCCTTATTTATGGCTAAAAACCAATTATGAGTGAGTATATCCCATATTCATCTTTTTGGGTCTGGGTTACCTCACTCAGGATAGTGTTTTCTATTTCCATCCATTAGCATGCAAAATTCGAGAAGTCATTGTTTTTTCTGCAGTGTAGTACTCTAATGTGTAGATATTCCACGCTTTCTTCATCCAATCTTCCATTGAGGGGCATCTATGTTGTTTCCAGGTTCTGGCTATTAAAAATAATACTGCTATGAACATGGTTGAACAAATGCTCTTGTCATATGATAGGGTATCTCTTGGGTATATTCCCAGGAGTGGTATTGCTGGGTCCAGGGGTAGGTTGATCCCGAATTTCCTGAGAAACCGAAACACTGATTTCCAAAGTGGTTGCACAAGATTGCTTTCCCACCAGCAATGGATGAGGGTACCCCTTCCTCCACAGCCTCTCCAGCAAAGGCTATCATTGGAGTTTTTTTTTTTTTTATTTTAGCCATTCTGACAGGTGTAAGATGATATCTCAATGTTGTTTTGATTTGCATTTCCCTGATCGCTAAGGAGGTTGAGATTGACCATAAGTGTCTTTTGGCCATTTGAACTTCCTCTGCTGAGAATTCTCTGTTCAGTTCAGTTCCCCGTTTTATAATTGGGTTAAGTAGCATTTTAAAATCTAGTTTCCTGAGTTCTCTATATATTTTGGAGATCAGACCTTTGTCTGTTGCGGGGTTGGTGAAGATCTTCTCCCAGTCAGTAGGTTGCCTTTTTGTCTTAGTGAAAGTGTCCTTTGCTTTACAGAAGATTCTCAGTTTTAGTAGGTCCCATTTATTCAATGTTGCCCTTAATGTCTGTGCTGTTGGGGTTACACATAGGAAGCGATCTCCTGTGCCCATCTCCTGTAGGGTACTTCCCACTTTCTCTTCTATTAGGTTCAATGTGTTCTGAGTGATAGTGAGGTCTTTAATCCATTTGGATTTGAGTTTTGTGCATGGTGATAGATATGGGTCTATTTCATTCTTCTACAGGTTGACATCCAGTTATACCAGCACCATTTGTTGAAGATGCTTTCTTTCTTCCATTGTATACTTTTGGCTCCTTTATCAAAAATGAGGTATTCATAGGTTTGTGGGTTAAAATCCGGGTCTTCTATACGATTCCATTGGTTGACTTCTCTGTTCTTATGCCTGTACCACACTGTTTTCATCACTGTAGCTCTGTAATAGAGTTTGAAGTCAGGGATGGTAATGCCTCCAGACAGGTAATTTATAGATTCAATGCAATCCCCATCAAGGTCCCATCACAATTCTTCACAGAACTTGAGAGGACAATAATCAACTTTATATGGAAAAACAATAAACCCAGGATAGCTATAACAATCCTATTCAATAAAATTCTTTATTTTTCTACTCTTAGGCACTATTCATATTCCAAGAATGAATTAATTCAGAATTGCAGTATAAGATAGTGTAGAGTGAATTAGTATGTTCTGCCTTGGTATTATCCCTGTCTTCATTGCCTCATGAATCCAAACTTGACTAGGTACACTCCCATAAAATACCTTAGCATCTTCTTTCTTCTGGGATTTTCAGTTCAATAAAAAGAAGAAAAAAACCTACTTTGAGGTTTTATGTAGTTTTAAATCTGTTTCATTAATTTCTTAATGTTTTATTTACTCTATTGTGTTCTTGTGTTATGGAGGGGAATTCTCACATGTCATGGAATGTGATGGAGTACAGAAGATAATTTAAAGGTGTTATTTATTTCCTTTTGCAAAGTGCATTCTAGAAGTTGAACTCAGATCATCAGGCATTAGAGAAAAGCTCTTAACCTATGGAACAATCTGGTTGTCCTTGTAATTCTTAAAATTCATTACCAATTTGGCATAATTGCTTGACTCTTTCTTGCTCTTATCAAACTTTTTTTAAGTCCAAGAAAATATTCCTATCATAATAAATATGTGCATTGGATTTAAGTGTATGCACTTTATTAATTGTCTGATAACTATTTTCAAGTGTATCCTTAGTTTTTTTAAACACATAGAAGTCTAATAATTTTTGCACATATAAAATTTAGCATAAAGTGGAAAAAAGTTATGTAAAATTATAACTACAACTGTATATGAACTCTGTATCTGAAATAATTAATGTCTTAAAAGATGAAAAAATGAACTACTGTATTTAAAATTCTTTAGACTACTTTTATTCTGGTTATTCCCTAGTAAAATGTCTCTTGATAAGTGACGCTTATTTGAAGCTTCATTTCCTCATTCAAAAAAAAAGTAAAGAACTCAAAACAACTAATAAAATCTTAACAAAACTGAGAAATGGTCTGTGGATCTGAACAGTAAGTTTTCAAAAGAAGAAATAAAAGAAACATATTGACTAAGAAATATCTTAAATGTGCTCAACATCCTTATCATTTAGATAAATGCAAATTAAAACAACTTTTATATATCATCTTATGCAAATCATGGTTATTTTCAAGAAAACAGCTGATAACTGCTGTGGGATATTATTCTTGTACACTCTAAAGATTTACTACTAGAACTGGTTTAATAAAATGCTGATTTGCCAGTTGATGGGCAAAGAGTATAGGCAGGGTGACAAGACTAGGAGAATTCTGGGAAGAGGAGAGGCAGATATACAATGAGAATGCCTTACTGAGAAACAGTACCAAGTCATGTGGCTAAATATAAATAGGAATTATAGGTTTATTTAAGTTATAAGAGTTAGTAATAAGTCTGAACTCATAGGCCAAACAGTTTATAATTAATATAAGCCTCTGTGTTTTTATTTGGTCTAAACTGCTACAGAACCAGGCAGGACAGAAACTTCTGTTTACAAATGATGCCCAAACATTTGGCAAGAATTTCCACATAAAGTCCAAGAAATCTTTAAGAAAACCATTGTACTTCCGTGCTCCCCTATCCAACCTTCCTTTATCCCAATCCTCCTTTTCCCCCAAGTTCCCCCCATTTTCCCCTTCTCCCTTTTCTCTCCACATCTCCCCTTACCCCAATCCCACCCCACCCCCAAGATCTCAATTTTCTCCCCGGTCATTTTGTCTACTTCCCATAGCCAAGAGGACAACTATATGTTTTTCCTTTGGTTCACCTTCTTACTTAGCTTCTTTGGGATCGAACTTGGGGGAAAAGGAGGATTGGGATAAAGGAAGGTTGGATAGGGGAGCACGGAAGCACAATTCTTAGTTAAGGGAGACACCTTAGAGTTGGCAAGAGACTTGAACCTAGAGTGGCTCCCAGATGCCCAAGCTAAGGTCCCCAGTTAGTTCCTTGGGCAGCTGAGGATAGGGAACCGGAAATGACCCTATCCTATAGCAATTCTGATGAATATCTTGCATATCATCATAGAACCTTCATCTGGTGATGGATGGAGATAGAGACAGAGACCCACACTGGAGCACTGGACTGAGCTCCCAAGGTCCCAACGAGGAGCAGAAGGAGGGAGAAGATGATCAAAGAAGTCGGGACCACGAGGGGTGCACCCACCCACTGAGACAGTGGAGCTGATCTACTGGGAGCTCACCAAGGCCAGCTGGACTGTGACTGAAAAAGCATGGGATAAAACTGGACTCTCTGAGCATGGCGAACAATGAGGGCTGATGAGAAGCCAAGGACAATGGCACAGGGTTTTGAACCTACGTAATGTGCTGGCTTTGTGGGAGCCTAGCCAGTTTGGATGTTCACCTTCCTAGAAATGGATGGAGAGGGGAGGACCTAGGACTTACCACAGGGCAGGGAACCCTGACTGCTCTTTGGACTGGAGAGGGAGAGGGAGAGGAGTGGGGGGAGGGGGAGAAGGGTGGGAGGAGGGGGAGGGAAATGGGAGGCTGGGAGGAAGTGGAAACTTGTTTTTTTTTCTCCTTTTCTCAATAAAAAAAATGCTAAAAAAAAAAAAAAAGAAAACCATTGTACACAGACAAGAAGAGTCAAGAGCAATTTCCTGGTAACTATTTTGATTCTGGTAGTTCAGTAAGCTGTTTTCTGGTGGCAAGCATAGATGTGGCTCCTTTTAGAGAAACTTCCTGATTCCCTGTTAGCAGCAAAAACCTGATGAGGCCATGACAATGGACAACAAGCACTTAAATACTTAAATGGTGTTTATGAGCAGCAGGCAGTGGCATGCTTCTTGGTAGTAGAATGGACATAGAAACTCCAGAGAGTTGCCGCATAAAAACAGGGCTCTTGCCATACCTCTGCCATGAAGCTAAGACCCTCAGGAAGCCAAGGAATGTGGTGGAGCCAGCCACCAAAGCTGCAGCTTCATTCCTAGTCATCCCACTTAGCAGATAAAAGTTTCATGTGGTCATGAAAATGTAGATATATAGACTAAAGACAGATTCATATGGGAAAAAAATAAGCAAATCTCTAAACGGTTAACAGTCTATTTAAAAATATACATAGGCTTGGGTAGCTGTTCCCTCTGAATGCTAGCCTTAGTATCCTCTCAGGGTTCAGAAGACTGAAAGCAAGTAGGGCACTTAGAAGGATCTGAGGGTAAAAATAAACTCTCCACTATGTACTTTTCTACATCAATTTATGCTTCTACCATTGTCTATCTCTAATAAGACTGAGGAGGAAGTTTGGCAGCAACTCTGAACTCATTAAAGTATGAGCTGAGATCAGTCCCTCTTACATTCAAGGTGTTGCCATAGTAACTGCATTTCAGAGATGACCAACCTTTCATCTTTTAAATACACAAGAAAGAGCAAGGCCTAATCAAGGAGGTATGGTACCTAGATGCTTCTCATATCGGCAATTTGGACACATCAGTAAATACTGCCTGTAGTAAAAGGAGCGGGGGGCTGCGTCCCCAGCACCCTGGCCACATGCTAGCTTATGACTGAAATAACAACACACAAACTGTATTCATTTAAACACTGCTTGGCCCATTTCTATCTAGCCTCTTCTAGGCTAATTCTCACATATTAATTTAGCCAATTTCTAAATATCTGTGTAGCACCGCTAGGTGCGCTTACTGGGAAGATTCTAGCCTACATCCATCCAGGGTCGGAGCTTCATCGCATGTGCCCAGGAGAGGGGAGCATGGCGTCTCTCTCCAGAGACCAGAGCTGTCGAGTCTGAGCTCACTTCCTCTTCCTCCCAGCATTCTGTTCTGTTTAGTCCTCCCACCTATGTTTTAACCTATGAGGCCAAGCAGTTTCTTTATTGCTTAACCAATGAAATCAACAGATTGATATATGACACTCCCACATCAACTGCCCACATAAAAGAGGGAGTAATATAAACCCAAACATCTTAACCTCACTCAATACATAAATCAAAGTATGCCTTCTGCACCTTGCCCCATTTGCCAGAAAGGATTGTTTTGGAAAAGGGATTGTAAATCTCACTTTCTTAAGGATGGTACTCTCCTAACTGATGCTAGTGACCCCACTGCTACTGATAAACCCCTGCTTAATTGGGGAAACTTCCAGATGGGCAGATCCAGTCCCACCCAATAGTCAGATATCTCAGTAATTTCAGACAAACAATCCATTTCCCAACAGAGGCATATCTGGCAATTACAAGGATCATCAACCAGAAGTGCATAAATGGACTTGTGTATCACCATCATTACAATATTAACTGCTGATTGTCCAAGAGCTTGCCTTAACACTGGAGTCGGTCACTGTCTCCCTGAGGGGTTACTGGATCTAATTATAGACTGCAGCACTTAGGAAAAAAAAAGAAAAAGAATAGAGAAAATCCTTTAAAAAATAGAGTAGTCAGGTGTGATTGTACATGCCTTTAATCACAGCACAGGCAGAAGTAGGTGGAGCTCTGTGTGTTTGAGGCCAAGCAACAGAGTGAGTTCCAGAACAGCCAAAAATACATATAGAAATCCTGTCCCAGAAAAAAAAAACCTAAAAAATTAAAATAAGAAAATAGAGTTAAGAAATTAAAGTCACATAAAGATAGAAAATACAAATAGACTGTGGATACTGAATATTATTGTGTTGTTTGACTATTAAGAAGGGAGTAACAGCTTCAAAAAGACATTTGATTATGAATGCTGCAACCTATGTATTTTGAAAATGCCTTGACTTCAATATTTATGTCAAAAGATATGTTACTTTGGAGAAGAGGTTTTGCTTTTATTTCCACTGGAAAAAAGAGGCTGTGATTCATACTGAGTTAAGAAAAATCAGGTTTGAAGATCCCCCTGAAAAGTATCCAATGGGTATGGATGGCCCAGATGATACAACTTTCAGAACATCTCTGTTGCAAATTCCCCTGGGTTCTACACCCAAACAGCTTCAAGAGTGCTGGCTGATAGAATCCAATCTCACAGAATACGCCAGTCAATACTTGGCCATAATCCTAAATTTTCTTTGAATCCCCATAAGATTATTAGTGACCCCAATCAGTAGGAAGTAGCTTTGAAAACTGTCCACATTACCAAAAAAACCCACATTTTTGTGTTTGTGTTTGTTTAGAACATTGGTTACAAGTTGTTGTGGATAATGGTCAGAAGAAACAACAATTAAACAACGGAGATTAGATTCAGAGTTTTTGTTCTGAAAAGAATAAAGGGGAAATGCTGTGGGATGATGTTTTTACAAACTGAAAACACTCATCATTTATATTTGTTTAATAAACTGCTGATTGTATACACATTTAGCTGCCATTTAGGTTTCTCATTACACCCTAGAAATATGTTTTTAAGTAAAAGAAAAAAGTATACCATAGATGGCCTTGATAAGTACTGAGACATATGCTTTGTATGCAAGTGTGATATAAACATTTATAAGTATAAAAAAAGGCTCACAAGAAAGAGGAATTAGCAAGAAGTTCTCATGAAGGTCACTGTAATGTAATGCAACAACCTGTCTTTCTTCCTTGTACTTATTGTTGCTCAAATTTATTTCACTTTTTTTCAGATCAAATCAGCTATTAGAATGTTATCTTACCCAGGCGGTGGTTGCGCATGCCTTTAATCCCAGCACTCGGGAGGCAGAGGCAGGCGGATCTCTGTGAGTTCGAGACCAGCCTGGTCTACAAGAGCTAGTTCCAGGACAGGCTCCAAAACCACAGAGAAACCCAGTCTCGAAAAACCAAAAAAAAAAAAAAAAAAAAAAAAAAAAAAAAAAAAAAAAAAAAGAATGTTATCTTAGAATTGAATCATTCTTGAATTGTTAAACATTCTAATGTATATTAGGATAATATTAACATAATATTCTTCATGCCATTTTAGATTGTAAAACAGAGAAGGAATTGTTAAGTAACAATTAAACTGTACATATCATTAGATACTTTACTATGTACCAACTAACTTGCTCCAGGAAGTAAAACTAATAGACAAATCTGAGAGTCACCGCCAAAAAAAAAAAAAAAAATCACTATTACTTGAGTAAGGCACAATAAAACCAGGTGATGTTTATGCTCAGAGACTACAAAGGAGAATTAAAAGACTAGAATTCACAATCTTAATCTCAACATAGGGAGGCAAAGGCAGGCAAATCTCTGTGAGTTTCAGATTGGTCTGGGATACATAATGAAAGTTTGTCTGAAAAAAAGAATAAAAGAAGAATAAGTTGAAAGAGAAGGAATAAGAGGAAGAGAAATATGAAGAAGAAGGAAGTGGAGGAGGAAGAGGAGGATGAAGAGAGGGAGAAGGAAAGAAGGAGAAGATGGAGAAGGAGGAGAAGGGGAAGGGGAACGAGGAGGAGGAGGAGGAGAAGAAGAGGAAGAGGAAGAAGAAGAAGAAGAAGAAGAAGAAGAAGAAGAAGAAGAAGAAGAAGAAGAAGAAGAAAGCAGCCTTGCTATAATGGTATATGCCTAATCTTGTTACATCTAGACAAGTCCAGTTGAAAACACTGAGTGGCTTCTTGTTTTCTGGAGGGAAACCAGGGTAGATGGTGGGATTGGGAGGAGAGGATAGAAGGGAGACTGCTGTTGGGCTATATTTTATGGGAAGAATAAATTAATAAAATAAAATAATAATAAAAATATATTTTTATTTAATGAATCATTTCATGATTGTAGTTTTTCTTCCCCACTTCTCCCTTACCAAAAACCACACCCTTCCTTTCTTTAATTAGCATAAAAACAGGAATTAAAAAAACATTATTAATCATGAAAGAAAATTAATATCAATATAAACAAACCAGAATAAAACAAAGCAAAGAAATAAATGGAAGAAAAAGTGTAGAGGGCAAGAGGTCTGTATGCTCACAGTTAAACACCAGGTCCAATTTCTCAAATGCTGATCTTAGTCCTTGCACTATTGGTGTGCGTTTCAGGAAGTCTCCTGTGCCAGTGAGTTCAACGTTGTTCCCCCATTTTCTCTTGTTTCATGTGCAGTGTATCTGGTTTAATGTTGAGATCTTTCCTCCACTTGGTTTCTAATAATTAAAGCAGGTATTAAGTATAGATATAATTTAGTCCTTCTACATGCAGACATCTAGTTTGAGAAGCACTATTTGCTGATGATGCTGTCATTCCCTTAGTCTGTATTTCTGGTTTCTTTATCAAAAATATGATAACCACTATATGTGTGGATTGATGTCTCAGTCATCAATATGATTCCATTAATCAACATGTATGTTTCTGTACCAAAATTATGCTTATATTGTTGTTTTTATTATGATAGCACTGTAGAATGATTTGAGATCTTGGATGATGATTCCTCTAGAAGTTCTTTTATTATTCATGATTGTTTTAGTTATCCATTTTTTGTGTTTGTGTTTATGTATGAGTGTGTATGTATGTTTGCGTGTGCATGTTTCTTCATGAAGCTGAATATTGTTCTTTCAAGATCTGTGAAGAATTTGATAAAATTTTGAAGAGGTTGTATTAAATCTGTAGATTTCTTTTGGTAAGCTGGCCATTATTACCAATTAATGTACATAAAAAGAATATTACAAGCAACAAAGTAAATATCTTACTAATTAATGAGCATTGGAGATCATTCCATCTTCTTCAGTTTCTTTCTCTGATATTTTTGTGTTTTACAATGCATGCTCTGTAAATATCTTTTTGGTCCATTTGGCTTACAATATCAGTTACTTCCAACATTTTACTGTTTATTTTCTGCCTGGATGACCAGACCAATTGTAATAGTCAGGTATTGAAATTTCCCACAATCAATGTATGAGAAACAACACGTGAATTAAACTGTGATAATATTTCTTCTATGAACTGTGGTGCCTTTGTATTTAATAGGTGTTAAGAATTTCAATGTCATCTTCGCAGATTTTTCTTTTGATGAATATGAAGTGTTTTTCCCTATATATTCGGATTAGTTTTGTTTGAAATCTATTTTGTGAGATATACCTGTTTGCTTCATATGTCCATTACTTTGGAAAATGTTTTTCTACCCTTTTATCACAAATTGATGTCTATATTTAATGCTAAAGTGTATGACATTTTAGATCCATTCTGTCAACTTCTGTCTTTTGATTGTGGAGTTGTACCATTGAGTTTGAGAGATATTAATAATCAATGATTATTGATTCCTTTTACTTTGTTGGTGGTGGTCATGGTAGTGTGTGTGTGTGTGTGTGTGTGTGTGTGTGTGTGTGTGTTTCCCTCTTTTGATTTGCTGCTCTAGGATTATTTAATCCTTCTGTTTACCTGTGTGGGGTTAACCTTTGTAGCATAGAGTTTTTCTTTTAACACTTTCTGGGGTATGGATTTGTAGACAAATTTTGTTTAAATTTGTTTTGTTTATGGAATATCTTATGTTCTACATATATTGTGATAGAAAGTTTTTCTGGCTATAGTGCTTTCAATTGGAGTCTGTGGTCTCTTTGAGTCTATAGAATACCTCTACAGGGCCTTCTAGCTTTTCAACTCTCCATTAAGAAGTCAAGTATTATTCTGATAGGTTAGATTCTATATGATATTTGATCTTTTTACTTTGCCACTTGGAATATTCATTTTATGTATATTAGGCTTTAGTATCTTGATTATTTTGTGCTGAGGGAAATTTACTTTCTGGTCCAGTTTATTTGGTGTTTAGAGTACTTCTCGTCTCTTGCTAGGTATTTCCTTCTTCCAGTTAGAAAATTTTTCTTCTATGATTTTGCTGAATTTATTTTCTGTGACTATTACTTGAATCTCTTCTCCTTAATTTCTATTGCTCTTTCAACAGTGTCCCAAATGTCCTTGATGTTTTTAAATTTAAAAATTTCTTTCATTATGGTATCCATTTTTTTTCTTCAGAATCCCTGTTCATTGCCTGAGATCATATTCTTCCTTCTCTTATATCCTGCTTGTGAGGCTTACCTCTGAGTTTCCTGTCCATTTCCTATTTTTTTTCCTTTCCAGATTTCTCTCAGATTTGGTTTTCCTTATTGATTTTTATCTCTACTATTAGGTTTTATTTATTTCCTCCCCTTGTTTGTTTGTGTTTTCATAGATTACTTTAATGAAATAATCCATTTCCTTTTTAAGTACCTTTTTCAAATTTATAATAGCTATTTTAAGGTCATCGTGTTGTGCTTTAATGATGTTGCAATTCTCAGGGTCTGCTGTGGTAAGGTTGCTAGGCTCAAGTGCATACGTATAGTCATCCTATTATTGATTTTGTTTTTGTCCTGACATCTAGGCATTTGGGATGCAGATGAGTGTAATTCTAGGTGCTGCCCTATGGTCTTGCTTTTGTTTTTATTCTTTGGTCTCTGTTGTTCTCTCTTGTTCTTAAGAGGTTTTGGTAGCTGTGTGCTGACTACTAGGGAATTCTGGTATCTTGCAAGGTGTGATCAGTTTCGCATTATATACCTTTTGTCTCAAGGCTTTTTCCTTTTTTTTTTTTTTTTCTTCTGTATAACTCACTTTCTCTGCTTCTCATTCTGACTGACTGGTGCTGCTTGGCTTCT
The DNA here is from genome assembly GCF_018167655.1 of Microtus oregoni. NCBI lineage: Eukaryota > Metazoa > Chordata > Mammalia > Rodentia > Cricetidae > Microtus > Microtus oregoni. The sequence continues at coordinate 74,536,039 of NW_024543062.1, forward strand.
TGCCCTGTGTGTGCTGCCTTTGTTCTCCTTGTTCTCCTCTCCTCTTCTCCTACTTATTCTTTCTGCCTGCTAGCCTTGCCTATCTTTTCCTAGACATTGGCCATTCAGATCCCTATTAGACCAATCACCTGCCTTAGGCAGGGAAGGAAAGACAAATGCAACACACCTTCACATAGTTAAACAAATGCGGCATAAACAAAAACATCACACCTTTACAGAGTTAAAGTAATATTCTGCACCATAAACAAATGTAACACATCTTTTCCTATTTAAAATAATGTTCTACAAGAATGGCCACTAGACTTTCTTTTTCATGTTTGTTTCTAGGTATTGGGGGCTGACTTTTAGAAAGGGAGATGAGATAGGAATGATATTCAGGTGGTTTACAGAAGAAGCAAAATGAGGCTATTCTACCAGAATCTACATAGTCCCGTGGGACGTAGGCCAGTATAAGAGGATGGAACACAACAGGTAGTCTACTACAGAACTAGAGGTGAAACTGGGACATTGTATATGGAGATCTGGAGAGGAGTAAAGACCTGAAGTTTGCCAGCCTGCTTAATTGGCTTACCTGCTTTCCTAGTTAGAGTGGCCTGAGAGTTTCCAGGGATTGCCTGCCAGAGTTGGAAGCTTGGATATTGGAATCAGTGGAGGGAAGAAAGTTTGCAGAGGGAGATCTGTGTGATCTACTGGAGGTGGAGACAGAGAAGAAGGGGAAGCAGCAAATAAGAGCTGAGGATGAGACTGGGGGATTGAATTTGAAGAAGAGAGAGATATGAAGATCTGTTGTTAGTATAGCTGCTTCCCTGGTCAGAATAGTCTTTTAATTAGTTTTAATAAATTATATTTTATTATTTTGAAGTACAAATTTATAAAAATGATATGAAGTGGTAGTAGTAAAAAATTATGTCACTATAGAGAATGCAATGAGTGATATATTCTCTATCTCTAAAAAAAACACTCTTAGTACAGTATTGGATTTGTGACAAAATGCTGTTTTCCAGCCATGAAATTAACTCATTTCCAATGGAACCACAAAGATAACTGGTGGAAAAATAACCTACCTACTACTCGTCGTCACCTAGAGAATGCATGAGCTGGTTAAATGGCTACAGTGACAGATGACCACTTACATTTCCTATGGTAGCGCATACATATCAGAAGGTTAGCAGCATGTATTACATTCTTAGTAGAAAAATTTCCAAATGACAGCTTGAGCATTGTGAGCACACTTCAGTCTCTGAACTTGTAAATGCCTTTTGTTCCGAAAGCAGATTTCCATTTAATTTGGGGAGTATTTTATAGCTCTCTACTTTATAATTAGCTTAGAAGTTGATTATGTCCATTGAAACGACAGGAAACAAGCTATTAATTATGGGCTTAAACCCGAACCGATGGGAACATCAATAGTATTACTGCAATTTTCCCAATATATTCTAAATCAGAAAGCCTTACACAAGCACTCTAGAGGGAAGAACAGTTTTATGTCTTTAAACATAGAGACAACACATTGATTGCCTATTATGACATTATGAAAATGAGCTGCAGAGACAGTCTAAAGGAAAATGTTCAAGTGAAGTAGATCTTTTACTATAGCAATTTATTTTTTTCTAAAATTACATATATATATTTTTGAGACTCAACACATATATTTTAAGTAATATGTTTTACTTGAAAAACCTCAGTGTACAAATACATTAAAACTCAGCAACTAATATTCCACTTAATTAAAGGTATGTTATTTCCTGCTCTTATGTTCATTTATTCAAAATATTCACTGTGATATTAAATAAAAGCATACATAGTCCCTGGATTGAAGGAGAGCAGAACCTATGAAACATAATTTAGCAGAAGGGATCACTGCCTAAGTGTCTGATTCTTGAGTAAGAGAATAAGTGACTCTTTGAATCTTGTACCTTTTCTTTGGCTCTTTGCCTTCTGTTGGTTTCTTTGACCAACTTAAATGTTAATTTTTTGTATTATTTTATTATATTTTATTTTCATATTTTAAAAAGAATGAATGAATAAATAAAAACCTAGTCATTTGTATAAAGATTAATAGTTAACTGTATTAATCTTTCTGGGAAAGGAAATATCAGTAAGGTCCAATGGAGTGATACTGGTTATATCTACCAAATTTAGGACAGGCACAATGCCCAGGAGTAGTTAATCAACACAAAAAAGATTCTATCATTTTTGTGCACTTTTTGATTTATTATGTTTTGTCTTATTGTTGTATTTTGTTTTAATCTAGACTGTTTTGATGGTGTGAGAAATAGAAAGAATGAGTGATTCAGAGAATGTTGAAAATTTGAGAGGTGTTAGAAGATGCAAAAGAATATAATCAAAATATAACTTATGAAACATTTAAATAATTCACAAAGCTATCACTAATTTCAACAATAAAATTGAAGCCATTAAATCCAAATATTTATTAATAAAGTTACAACTTTTTCTGAATTAATACAAAAAATAGAATATATCTGGTGAGATTTCCTCAAGGCATATAACAACAAATCCAACTATTTGTGTTTATATATATATATATGCTTTGTGTTACTTATTGTATGACAAATTGGACTCATTTTCATTTTCTATTATATTTTCATGTATTAAAACAATTTTTAAATTTAAATATACTTTTATCTTATTCTTCCCCTCCCCTAGATCCATCAGATTCTCTCCTTTTACCTACTCAACTTTAAGTTCTTTATAAATAAACAAAACAAATAAAAGGAAACTATAACAACCTCCCCTCAAAATACCAAGAAAACAAAATAGAACAACACTCAGCAATAAGGAAAAAAAGCAAAAAGAAAATTAAATAGTTATAATGATATAATGCGATTGGCCTTCCACATTTCAGAATAAAGAAATGTTTTCTAAGATTATCTTATCCAATTATCTTCTTATCAACATTTAAAACTTTCCATTTTTAAATATCAACAATTTAGAATTTATAGTTGTTATACCTTTGCTACAAATGAGGAAAATTCTTGACTGTTTTGAACACAGTTTTACTATTAGTCTATGAATCATATATAACTCCCATACCTTGTGGCAATGTTCTATAATTATGTTTTTATATTTATTACTTTTCTTTACTCGGGGACTTGGAAGGTGTGTGTGTGTGTGTGTGTGTGTGTGTGTGTGTGTGTGGTTTGTCTCTGTGTGTTTCTATATTTATAGAGTGACTATTTTATCAATTCAACTGCTTTTCTATAAGGAGAAGGAGTTTGTACAAAATTCAACTCTATTGTCTTAGCACTTGAATCTATGTTGATATATTAAAATAAAATCACAATAATTATAAATAAATGCATGCCAGTTGCTATTTTATAATCAATAAAATATACATATGTATGTATATGTATACATATAGATACAATACATATACATGTACTTGGCTACTTAAGTGTAAATAGATAGTATAAAATTGGGAAAGAGAGAGAAAGAGATACCATTTGTAACACAAAATGCATCATAAAATCTTAGACCTATACTAGAAAAAAATATATATATATTATCTCTGTTGGGACCAATTAAGTCCTGGCCTTCAGCTGGATGTTGGGATTAATTGAGTCCTGGCTTTCAGTTGCTCTACCTTGCTAGAACCTTCTAAGTGAAGTTACTAGAAGCTGTGCCTAGTTAGAGGATCAGAGGATGGGATTATCACCTGTAGGCCATGACTGCAGTGTATTTAAGTCTACATGGTGTTAATAAAGGGGGGCTTTTGGTATCAGTGTTAAAAGGTTTGCATGTGTTGGTCTGTCTCTGCCTCTGTATTCTCAACCTCCAGCCCCTTGCACAAAGCTCGCGAACTGGGGTCTAGCGCATACAGCGCAGACTGGGGCACGCTGCGCGGCAATCTCTATGTGTACTATTTAGATTTTTTTTTTCATGTCAATTTGACACAAGCTTGTGTCATCAGATAAAAGAAAACTTTAACTGAGAAAACACTCCTTAAAACTCTCCTTTAGGCAAGTCTGTAGACCATTTTCTTGATTAATGATTGATGTGAGAGGGTCCATCCCACTGTAGAAACTTCCATACCTGGGCAGGTAGTCCTGAGTTGTATAAAATTTAAAAAGTCAGCTGAGCAAGCCAACTTACTTTTGGGAGAAGCCAGTAGGCAGCATTTATCCATGGTCTCTGTATCAGTTCCTGCAGAGTTCTCTCAATGACAGACAGACCATGACTTGGAATACATAAACTAAATAAATCTCTAGTCTCTTTTGGTTCATGATCTTTATAACAATACATCAAATCAATTCTTCATGACCTATTTTGCTATAATCTTTAGGATTAAAGGAAGAAAGGAAATAGAGGAACCACTGACATTTAGTAAAAATATCAGGCAATGTTTCATTCTATTTCATGTGAGGAATTAGGTCTGTTCTCTACAAACACCTACAGGACATTTTCCCTTTTCTATGGCAACTCTGATTACTGTTCTGACTCCCTGCTTGCTCACATAATTCTGCACAAAATGGATTCTCCATGGTTTGCAGGATGGGCAGGTGGTTAAAAAAATAATTCATCCTAATTCTTCCAAATGAATTTCATCCCAGGGACCCACATAGAAAGAAAAGAATATTTTTGAAATCTGTTTTCTATCCTCTCTAGATTCTCAGGTACAGTTTTGAGAAAGCTTCATTTTTCTGCATCATCGTATGATCATAAAGAAAAATGTATAAAATATTGTGAAAGGTAATACTATCTAAAGGAAAACAACAAGACAGTCCATAATACTATACCATAACTCTTCCTTCAATCAGTTAGTTAGAAATATTTCCGAAATTACATTTATCTATTATTTATTTATTTGTTTGTGTGTGGATGCACATGCACCATGGCTTGCATGTGAAAGTTAATGAACAAACGACTGTTGTCAGTTCTTTCATTCAGCAGTGTGAATTTTGAGCTAGAATTCAAATTATCAGCATCAATGTCTAGTGCCTTTACCTGATGATCCATCTCCCCTCTACAGCAGCTTTTTTGTGAGAACTTGAACAACATATTAAGTGCAGTATATACATGCAAATGCATATGTCTGCAACTTACTTGGAGAAGCAAGTCTGAACCATAAATTATCCTTCCATAAAAATTAAAGGAACATGCACAGTCAATAATAGACAAATTTCATTTCTCTAAGTAATTACATTGACCATCTTTATAAAATAAAACTTGAGGAAAACATATCCTTGTCAAAGTTTCTTTTTTTCTTCCACTGACTTGCTAACAGCAAAACATTGTTATTTTCCTTCATCTAATTTAATAAGGAACATTAATCATCTATTAGTTGGTTCTTTAGCTTAACAATATTTGCTCTAGTCCACAAATAGGACAGCTATGGCTTGAAGTTGTTAGCATTGGAATTCTATTAGGATATACCATTTATCTTGTCCCTTCATATTAGCTCAGTTAATTGCATTTGATTTTTTATTATTCTAGCTAATGAAAAATATACACTGTTACATGCAGGACTGACCCTTAGCAAAATAGTTAAGTGAATTAATGTATTTCTTCAGCTTCTCTGTTCATTGCTTTTCTCATATTTAGGAAGAATCCTATAACAGGTTATTAAGAAGAAAGATTGATAGAACACTGGCCTTTCAAGCACCATTGATACTGGATGATCTGAAAGTCTGAGCAGTGGAATCTTCCATGAAGCTATTGTTATTTTGAAATAGCTGAACCATCAGTGATTAAAAACAAAATAATCAAAATAATTTCAATGAACCAGATACATCACTGTGAACTGAAATAAAACCAGAGGCACACAATCAACATATAAAAAAGCAACGATAATGACTAATAGTGATTTCTATCATGAACTAGCTGGCCATGCAGATTATATGAAAAATGATTTACCCCAAATGACAATACATTTAAAAATAAATCATGAAAAATATTCCTATTAGAAAATTTAGTGCAGCTTTTATTGTCAGAGAGTGAGTCTCAGTGTCTTAACACATAGCAAAGCAAAAACACGGAGGAGCAATTTATCAACAAGAGTATTTGTACAGAGACTTATTACCTATATCAAATTTATCTATGTTCAAATTGTTTTGACAAAACTAGCATTGACTCAGTAGTTTAAACAACAGACTTTTGGTTCTCACGTTTCTTAATTTTAGAAGTTCAAAACCAAGGAAGACATAAGACCATCCCCACGGGATATTCACAACTTTAAATTTTAGAAGTTCAAGAGCATGGTAAACAAGTGTCTGCTGATGCCCCACTTGCTTCTTTCTGTAAGCAGCTATCTTTTCACCACAGCCTCAAATGCCTCACAAAGAGATTACTTCTCTCATATCTTTTTTTTTTTTTGAGATTTTCTTTTTTTTTTTAATTTATTTATTTATTAAGGATTTCTGCCTCGTCCCCACAACCGCTTCCCATTTCCCTCCCCCTCCCCCGATCAAGTCCCCCCCCCCCCTCATCTGCTCGAAGAGCAATCAGGGTTCCCTGACCTGTGGGAAGCCCAAGGACTGCCCACCTCTATCCAGGTCTCGTAAGGTGAGCATTCAAACTGCCTAGGCTCCCACAAAGCCAGTACGTGCAGTAGGATCAAAAACCCACTGCAATTGTTCTTGAATTCTCAGTATTCCTCATTGTCCGCTATGTTCAGCTAGTCCGGATTTATCCCATGCTTTTTCAGACCTAGGCCAGCTGGCCTTGGTGAGATCCCAATAGAACCTCCCCATTGTCTTAGTGTGTGGGTGCACCCCTCGTGGTCCTGAGTTCCTTGCTCGTGCTCCGTCTCCTTCTGCTCCTGCTTTGGACCTTGAGATTTCTGTCCGGTGCTCCCGTGTGGGTCTCTGTCTCTGTCTCCTTTTTTATAAGGTTATTTATTAATCCAATCTTTAGGGTCTTGACCTATAGAATTCTTTATCTTTCAAATGCCTTGTTTTCAGAGAGAAGTACCATTCGCTTAATTTTGAGGAATTAAGAATAAAATAGTTATTGTCTAAGACAGTGAAATTCTGTTTGAATAGTTCTGTGAGTTATCAAAGATAGAAGATAAAGCCAAATGTTTTACCAAATCACTCCCCTAAGGGTTCAGGGAACACTGTTCAAAAAGATATAGAAAGAATATAAGAGCCAGAGGGCATGGGGGACAACCAAGATACAAAACTATAAATACAGAAAATCAAAGCTCACATGAAGTCACAAAGACTAAAGTAGCATGCCCAGGGCCTAAATGGATCTGAATCAGATAGGGGTTTTAGAGTTGAAAGAAAAAGACACATGACCCCAAATGTAACCCAGAAGCTATTTCCCATTCTGCATTCATATTGCCAGGGTTCTACTACCTTCCTAATGTAAGGTCTCACTTCTCCATACCCACCATGGTCCTTTTCTAGTCACCAGTAGTCTTACCCAGCTGTGAACACTCTGATCAATGTATCAAGAAATATACATGGGTGTAATACTCGCAAAAATGTTATAGAGGTCATTAATAGTATTCTGGTTTGATTTAAGGTCTGCTTCTCAGAAAGCAAAATTGATTGCAAATCTCGCTTGAAACCCATAGATGGGGACTTGCAGGTCACCAACGGAAATCTTCCAGTTTTATTTTGCCAGTAGGCATAGATATCAAACTGCCCTCTAAATTCATATTTTTATCTGTAGATTATTGAAAGTCTATATCTCACTGGAGAAATAACTTCTCGTAGTCTTAGGTAGTTAATACAGAAGCGTGTGATTGATAAAAAAAATGGAGAGAATAGGTGACAGGCATTTTCAGCCACAACTGAGACATCTCTCTGTCACATTTCATACCCACAGTACAAGGATTATTACAGCAGAGTGGGCATAATGATTATAAGAATGCTTAAGAAGAAAGAAACAAAGCGATGCTGGCCTTCTGGATAGAACAGAGGTGCTACATTAATGAACTCACAACGTAACACTAAACCAAGCAATATTCTAGCACAGAGTAAAGAGGCTTATGAGTCCTTATTTCTAATAGAGAAACTGTGGATTATTTATGGTCTTTGTAGGAGTATTGTTTTCTGTAAGGATCTGCCTCTTTTTTTAGGTCATTCATGCTCTAGTGGGTATCACCAAAATTATAAATATATAGAAAACAAAAGTTGGCTTCTATGGATTATTAAATAATAAAAATAAGAGAACATGAATTTGGGAGATGGGAAGACTTTGTGAAGAACTTGAGTAAAAAATGATGAAATTATATTGCGTGAAGTTCTCAAAGATTATTCTATAGGGAATTTAAAAGAACTTTGAATTTTTTCAAATGGAAAGTACATAATACCCCCAGTAATATAAAATCTTTGCTAGAGAAATGTAAATACACTAGCAAGAGGATTTCTGTACATTTGAGTCTAGTCTGCTGTTCATAGTAAGTTCAAGACCCATCAGAGGTAAAAAAGAAAGCTGCACAGTGTGTCTCTTGTCTCAAGAAAAACAATCAGTTCATGCATTAAGAGTAAATAAGGCATATCACATACCCTTGAATCATACCACAGTCATGTGATATGTCGTGAAGATTATGTCAACTGCAGACTGTAGACATCATGCACATTGAAATACATGGCTCAGTGCATTTCTGAATTGTAAACTAATTGCCACTTATATAAAAGTACAACACATACAATTATGCATTTAATATTTAGTACATGATGATAGCAGTACCGCCTATAGTACTAATCTGCAGATTAACTCTTTTGTATTTTTAAGTGTTGTTTTATAAAACACTGCCACTTAAAATGTACTATAAGTCAAAATAGCATGCTTTATTGATAGAAGAATCATATATCTCATATTTTTCTGTATCATTGACCAATTCACGTCAGGATTATGCAAGTATAGCCTTTGAAGTTTGTACAGTGATAAAATTCCTTTGCTTCTCATAATGCACAATATCATTAAATGCTGCAAATTTGAATCAAAAATTTAATAATATAGGTAAACCCTTATTCATTTATAATGCATTACCAGTTTCATCTAGGCTTAACTAAGTGTTTCCTTGTCTACTTTTGGGTGGTTTTACTCATAAATAATCTCCTGTCAGTTTAATATGCAGCAGATAACATGTCCTAGCTTGCAGAGCTCACTCTGACCAGTGACTGTGCTTTCTAACACTGAACACGATATGCTGGCGTATTTGTTGGAATATGTATGTAAAAACAGCAACAGAAATGGGCTACATTTTTTTCTTATACTCTGTTTCACTGCTGTTTAGCTGAAACAAGGCTTAAGTATAGCTCTATTTCATTTTGAAAAATGAATTATGACCATTTATAATAGGTTCTTGAAATTTCTATTACCAAGGAAATACCTAAATGTTCAGGACAAATTTGTCATCATTTTGCCTTATTTTTTTTTAGTTATGAAATCATCTCATTGTATTTACTCAGTAGTTCTCAGTAGTTACATATTTCTGTTTACTTCTTTGGGTTATAAAGAGCGTAACTGAAATTCAGTATTACTTACAAAATGAAGTACACACAGATAGGAATTGAAAAGAAAAAGTTTTTTAAATAATAGTTTTTCTTTTATTTGAAAATAGATTTTTTCTAATATAGTTTATTTTGGTTATAATAACTCCTCCCCATCAAAATAAAATATCAAAAGTTGAAACAAAAACTTCCATATCAAAGTTAGACATGGCAACTCACCAGAAGGAAAATAATATCATGAACAGGCAAAAGCATCAAAGAGCCATCTACTCTCACAATGAGGAGTCCCAGAAATTTCTAAGGTAATAGCTGTAGTATATACACAGAAGACATGGCGTAGGTAGACCCTGTGCCTGCTGCTTCCATCTCAGTGAGCTCATATACATCTTCCTTAGTTGGTTCAGACCAGGGTGTTCTCCTGGTGCCCTCTACCCCTTCTGACTCTTAAAACTTTCAGCTTCCTCTTCTGTGGGATTCCCTAAGCTGTGAGGAGAGGAATTTTTTTGTAGACCTCCAATTTAGACACAATGTCCACTTAACATCTGGCTGTGAGTCTCTGTATCTGTTCCCATCCGCTACTGGAGGAAGCCTCTCTGATGATGACTGGATAAGGCACTGATGGGTATAGTAGTACATCATTAGAAATTATTTATTTGATTTGAGAGTATTCTTTTGTTTTTGCCTAGGTTTCTGTGTTGGGGAATATTATTGTCAGGTGTGTGACTTTTGTTTAGGATGTTTAACTCTGCAAAGCTGTGTTACTGTGCCTGTCTAAAACACTGATGGTCCTAATAAAGAGATGAATGACCAACAGCAAAGCAGGATCAGGATAGGCAGGGCTATAAGGCAGAAAGTATAAATAGAGGAAAAATATGGGAGGAGGGAGAATGAAGAGTAATGAGAGAACAAGGAGAGGAGGACGTCAGATGCCAGCCACCCAGTTGCACAGTAAGCCAAAGAGAAAGAAGTAAAGAAAGGTATAGAAAAATAGAGAAAGATAAAAGCCTAGTGGCAAAAGATTGTCATGATAAATGTTAAGGAAATCTGGCAAGAAACAAGCCAAGCTAAGGTTGGGCGTTCATTACTAACAATAATCTTCAATATGTGTTTTAGTTGAGAGCTGGGTGGTGGGCCCCACAAAATAGTCAAGAGTAAAATATCCCACATCTCTGAAATATCTAGTCTCTGGTTCTTGGTTACACAAGCAATGATGTGTCACGTCTCACCCTCGACCAGCCAGGAAAACGCAATACCCGGAGCTCTTCTTGCAGCAGTTTTCAGGACTTTATTCACAGCAATCTATCTCCTTCTCCTTCTCTTTCTCTCTCTCCTGGGCAAACCTCTCCCCTTAAGTAGGCATGGGCTGCCAACCTCGAACTGCCAGGTGGGCACTGCCCATAGGTTCACACATATGCAGGCAGCTGATAATCATTGCGTGATCATAGTGTAGGTCTGGCCTTAGCCATCTCAGGAGTTGACTATACGTCTCCATCAGGTGTGACACCACACAGCTCGCTACAATGATGGATATGTGTTCCTTCTTTGGCATTGGGGTGAGTTTTAAGTCAAATCAGACATTGATTGGCTATTGTCAAAAGTTCTGTGCCATCATTACCTTAGCATAATTTGCAGGCAAGACAGAATGTATATCAAAGCTTATTGGTTTGGGTTGGTGTCCACATTTCTCTTTTAGCAGCCTTCATAATATCTTCCCTAACCAAAGTGAATAGAACTTAAAGACTCCAAGTAGATATTAGCAAGATCTCTCACTGTTCATTGAGTTGTACAGATGTTGTCCTCAGCAATGAAGCCCCACTCTCAGTTTGCAGAGAGCAACCCTTTGTCTTAGTATCAATCTGGGTTGTTTAGAGACTATTAGAGTACCATAACCTATAACAAATCAATTGAATACAGCCCAGTCCCACCACTAGAAACCTTCCCTGGATAAAAGAGATATCCAATTAAGACTACATATCTCCCATTTCTAGGAATACTCATTAGGGATCATCTTCATAGATTCCAGGATGCTTACAATATAATGAGCTTCTGTATTGGCCCCCAAACTACCTCCCCAATTCCAGCTATCTCTCTTCAAACTCTTTCCCTCTATCCAATCTACACCCTGTCCTGTCAACCCAATACCCATTCCCACTAGGTCACAGGCCACCCATAAAATCTATTCTATTTCCCATTCCCAGAGAGACACATGCATTCCCAGTAGAGTCCTCCGCTTTTTCTAACCTCTTTGGGTCTAGGGATTATATCTTAGTTAGCATTTACTTAAGACTAATATCGTTGTTTAAGTGAATACATACCCATATTTTTCTTTCTGAGTCTGGACTACCTCAACCAGGGTGATTTTTCCCCTAGTTTTATTCATTTTCTTGTAAATTTATGACTTTATTTTAACAGCTGAGTAATACTCCATTGTATAAATGTACCACATTTTCTTTGTCCGTTTTTTGTTTGAAAAACATGTAGGTTGTCTTTAGTTTGTGGCTATTATGAATAGAGCTGTTGTGAACATAGTTGAGTGTCCTTGTGGTATGAAGGTATATCCTTTGGGTTTATGCCCAAGAATGGTATAGCTGAGTCTTGAGATATATTTCCAGTTTTCTGATGAATGTCCATAGTGGCTAAATGTAGCACTAACACCAGCAATATAGGAAGGTCACCTTTGGTACACATCCTCATCAATATAAGCTTCCCCTTGTGTTATTGATGTTAGCTATTCTTATGTAAGATGGAATCTCAAGATACTTTTTATTTGTTTTTTTTCCCAATGATTACAGATGTTGAACATTTCTTCAAGTCTTTTTCATCATTTGAGCTTCTCATTTTTATTTGCTCCTTCATACAACACATTCTGACAACAGTACTCCATCCCTTCACTATTCCTATTTGCCCTGCCTACCTCCCCTCTCTGCTAGATCCACACTCAATCAGTTTCCATTCAGAAAAGAGCAGGCTCTCATGGTTATCAATAACAAGAAGACTAGGCAAAAACCTTCATATCAGAGTTGGGCTTGGCAGGGCATCTCAATAGTCGGTTCCAAGAGAATGAAAATATCAGAAAAGGCACCAGTCCCACTGTTAGGAGCCCCAAAAAAACAACAAGCTAACAACTATAGGAAAACCACAACCCAAGGAAGCCAACAACATCCATAATAGCACAAGAATATGACAACCCTCCACCAGCATAACTCAAAGAAGGGAAACACAGAAACACTACCACCTGAAATATCCATTTTGTCTGTCATATATTCAATGCTTGAGATTCTCTCTTCCATATTTTGCATTCTGTTGTTGAAATTTCAGAATTGAGACTAATAGATGGTTATTTATTTAGGGGTAGATTCACAAATTGACATCCTCTGCTGGAACGGAGAACAGCAACCGAATCCCACAGCTGGAAAAGAGGCCATGCATTGGCATAAGTAGCAGAAGAGGCCATACCTCAATGGGCAGTAACTTAAGGGCTACTGACTGTAGGATTTCCTACAGCACCTACCCTTTTGTTTAAATAAAGGAGTTCTAAGCCTAATACAAAACTATATACAATAAGAACAAATATATTTAATAAATTATACTATCCTAATGAGTTTAAATCTTGTATTATAAATAACTTGAGCAAGTCATGAGAGGAAAGTAACCACAACTATCTAGTCGTCAATCCCATTGATGATCTGAGAAGGGAAATAATATTACTTCAGGAAGCAGGAAGTTCAGTCAAAAAACTTCCAAAATATGCTTAAATGACAGAGACAACTGGCAACCTGGGCAATCACTCAAAGTCTCATTTGCAACGTTGAAGCAACCAACTTTGGCTAAGGCCTAGAGTAGCTGACAGACCATTTGCAGAGGCAGGAAAATTTTCAAAACCATCTTACCCTGTCTTGGCAAGATTTGACAGTCTTTTTCCTTGAGTCTTGCTTATCTATTTCTGGATACCATGTACCTTGTCAGTGGTTGGGGCATGGGCAGTTCCTTGCCCAAAGGCCAGTTTTTCCAGGAAGAAAGCAAGCTCCAAGTGTAGTGTCTTCGGTGCTCAACATTCTTTCGGGAATAGATCAGTGGTGCCAGGAGCAATCCTGTGTCACTTCAACAGAACCCTAAATTTTTTAAATGCTGTATTCTACAGCTCTTGAAGTGGTTGAAGATTACCTATCCATGCAGAATACAGTCTCTATGTATCTAAAGAACCTGGTTAGTCTAAGTATGACAAACATAGATGACTATTAATCTATATTTCTTAACACCTATATAATTTAAAGACTAAGACTTCATATTAGAATATTATACAATAAACAGCTGTGCAAGAAATGAAGACAATGACCTCAAAATGTAAAATATGTATAAGTATCTTTTTCAGAGGTAGAAATGTATTTTGCAATATAACAAATATATCCTAAAATTGTATCAATTTACAAAAATATTTTAAGCAGAGGTAGAGTCATGCATGCACACAATAGGACGAAATAACTTTGCCTAGATATACATATATGGTGGAGAAAAATAGGAACATATTCAGTATAATTTAAGTTGTATCAATATACAAGAATCTATACCAATGTAAACTGCCTATAAATAATATCTCACAAGTATTCACTCTATTACTCATTATTACTATTATTGTGAGTAAACTCACACTAATCTAGTTGGCCATGTGGGTGACAGATAAAAAAGGATGCTTAAAAGAAATCCTGCACTAGCTCAAAATTAAAAATACTAGATGGTTATTTATTTAGGGTATAGACTTACAAATCAATATTTTCTGCTGAAATGAAAAACAGCAACCAAGTCCCACCGCCAAAAAAGAGGCCAGATACATGCTTTACATCGGCATAAATAGTAAAAGAGTCCACACCCCAGTGGGCAGTTAACTTAAGGGCTATTGGCAAACTTGCCTTTGTAGTTCCTGCACAAACTCATAGACTTTTTTCATTTCCAGAATTCCCTGTTTGTTTTCTTTATTGCTTATATTTCTATTTTCATTTCTTGGACATTTTATTTTTTTTAACTGTTTTGTTTCTCTTGATTTCTTTAAGGTATTTACTCATTTCCTCTTTAACAAACTCTATCATCTTCATATAGTTGGTTTCAAGGTCTCTCTTGCTTTATCTATGTTGAAGTATTCAAGGTCTGACATGGTAAGATAGTTTGACTCTAGTTGAGACATATCGTCCTGGCTGGTACTTATTTTGTTATGCTGGTACCTAGGCATCTGCCTTTGGGCTAATCATAAATCTACATCTTGGTTTTCTGGTTTGGCTTTGTTAGATCGCTGTTTTGTTACTTGGTTTCTATTTCCTCTCTGGAGTTTCAGAGATTATGATGCATGTGTTTTACTTGTTTTTTTCTGACATACTCAACTAGAATGTTCATGTATTTATAGGTAATGCTTGCTGGTATTGGATCCTTTGATGCAGCAACACTTGAGGAGAACATGTTTAGTAAGTTGTAGTCTATGAGATCCATAGGGGATGTGTGTGGGGGCAAGGGAGGCATCTGCTACTGTTGTATTGTAGCACTAAGGACAAGACTGAGGTATTGGGTCTGGCGGAACAGAGAGGACAGAACATCTATGGGCAACCTATCTGGCGTTCTGGTAGGCATTGTCTGTTTCATTTTTGACTTTTGCTTCTTACCATGATCTCTAGAATCAAATTTGAGTATTGATAGCCTGAGAAAAAGAAAAATATGCAATAATTGGAATAATAGAAAATCTATAATCTAAGAAACAAAAAAATGAACAAAAAACAAAACAGAAGGAGGCTATTAGAGCAGAGGAGAAGGAGCAGTGAGAGTTGGTAGGGGATCAAAGAAGGAACACAGAGTAATGTGGTCAAATTCATTACATGAATGGAGTAATGGAGACCTCTTGTATTTATAATTTTATATGAAAAATTATTATTCCATTATACACATATTTTAATAGTTTTAAACTTTTAATAAATAACATAAAACTCAATAACTACATGAAAAGTATCTATTAAACAATATGTTAGAAAAGATCAAAATGAAGAATTTGTGCTATGCCTAATTAAGATGGTAATAGAAGTTAAAATTTATGTTCATATATCATAAGTTACTTGATTAGAGTTTATTTTCAAAATGCCTTATAGTAATATTTTTTAAGTTAGGGGACTCTGTAAGTCAGGAATAGCAGAAGGTAACTTAAAATCTGTAAGATAAAGTAAAAATTCATAAAACATTTTTAGTTTATTAAATGGTATAAATACAATATAATGACTGAAGATAAGGAACAGAATAATCACCTACAAAAAAGGCACAAATTCTATTGTGTGCCAACTTGTCAGCTGCAAAAGTAAAAGGCAGAAAATATTGAAGTTGCATGGCGCTATGATGACTTATGACTGCCATGTATGAGTCAAATAGAGAATCAACTTCCAGATGGGAAACTTATTACAAATTGGTAATCTCTAAGTGAAAAGTACTATTAGAAATATTTAAGGTGTGATAAATATTAACTCAGATAAAAATTCTTATAAGCTGGCATAGTAAGTCAATTATTTACAAAATGTGTGTGGACATACAAATTGGCATCATTAGCAATATGATACATATAATCTTTAGTTTGATGCCAAAAGTGTAAAACAAAACAATGGGTAGTTTATTTTTTGTTTTTGTTTTTTTTTTTTTAGAGAAACTAAACTCTGTTTCCTTGGTAATGATGAATCTCTTCAGCTTGGATTTACTCTGTCCCCTTTCCTTGAAAAAAGCCACTTCAGTGTTCCTTAAATGTAAAAGAACAGAAATGGCTTACTTGGCAAAAGGCTTTCTTCACAAAAAATGGATTAAGTCCACACTCCAGAAGTCAGACCAGACGCCAGTATCATGGCCCAAACTTGTAATGTCATGCTAGAGAGGCAGTGAAAGTTTGCTCAAGATTTCGAGCCAGCCAGTCTAAAGTAGCTAAAGAAATTCCGAGCCAATGAGATATTCTTTTACAAACAAAATGCGCAAGATTACTTTAAAAATGATACTGAGCAAACCCATCTGATCTCTACATATACAGGCACACCAAAACCAAAAGATGCATATGTGCAAACATCTATGTTCCTCTCTCTCTCTCTCTCTCTCTCTTTCTCTCTCTCTGTCTCTCTCTCTGTCTGTCTCTCTCTCTCTGTCTCTGTTTCTCTCTGTCTCTCTGTCTCCCTCTCTCTCTCTTTGTCTCTCTCTCTCTCTCTCTCTCTCTCTCTCTCTTTCTCTCTCACACCAGGTAAAACTAGTGGATTCTAGAATTAATTTGTAAAACCATGTTATTCACAACATTGAAGTAGAAAAAATTAATTAAACCTTAACAAATGAAGGTTAGTGATAAGCAATCCGCTGTATTAATAACTATATTGTTGAAGAACTTTTGAAAAAATAAATATTTCTTGGTATATTGTTGCATTATAGAACACAGAATTACTATACTAAATATGTTGTTAAATATCACAACCATTAAAATAAAAATGTAAAAATTTAAATTTGAATTAAAAAAGTTGTGAAGTGCTCATTAAAGCTGATTAGTATGTGTAAAATACATATTTAGAATTTGACACATTAAGTTAAAAACATATACATTCTTTGCTTCATGAATTTTTCTCAGGATGGACATGTGTATAGATATAGCCTCATAGGATTGTATAGCATCAAGATTCCATTGTTATATTATTTTATATAACTGTAGTCTGTACCATAAAGTTTACTGACAATTTCTATACCATGTTTTACTACTTATAAGTGATGAATTAACTTTTAACTGTATAATTCTTATTAACCAGTATGATATAAGAAAATGCAGTATACACCACCTTTCATACTGTGTCTATGTATAAATACACACATTTTTATATTCTCATTTTTTACTCAGTGTTAACCATACACAATATGCTTATGCTGAACAACAGTAATATCAAGTGAAAAGTGAAATCAGTTTTAATTTTTGCCTTATGTGATTATGGAAAACAATAACCAAAACTAACAGCTTTTAGTATTTCATATTTTGTATGACTTCAGATAGTCAGCAGTTATACCCAAAGATTTGTTTTTATTCCAAACATTGTTTTTTGATATTGTTCTCATTTTTCTCTAAGATTCACACTTACAAATATTAGTAGGCTTCCAGCAAAAAACCAAACATCAAGGCCTGTCTCTCAGTGAAGATTTTAAATATAGCATAAAGGGAGCTAGTGCATCTTCACAAGAGAGAGCTCAGCTGGAGTTCAGTGAAGGAACAGAGTAGTACTAGGGGATTAGGCACCATCACAGGAAGTAAGAATGGATATAAAGGGAATTCACTGAGAGGCCTTAGAGGAATAACAATACAGCAGAAAAAAGCAAACCACAGAGCAGAATAGAAAATGTAACTCAACACAAAGAATTCAGAAAAACAACTGAGCCAGTCCATAACCTCTTTTTTAAAGAGGTTAGAAAAGGTCAAAAGTTATAGAGGTTGTTGAACTCTGAGAAACTGCACAATGGTAAGAAAAGAGAAAAGGCCACAAACAAAGCAGTCTTGAAATGTGGGAAAGATGCCACCATTTCATTCCATATTGTACCATGTAGCAGAGTATATTCTTGGAAAACAGTTCCACAGGGTGACAAGATTATAACTATAGTATTAGTGTCATTTGACAATATTGAATCATTTTCATCTACTTTATATATTTATAAAGTGAAATAATCATACTTAAGTTAATATCTATTGTAAATATAATCGGGTTAATGCACACATTGTGTAGTATGTAGGTCAGGGTTATTTGGCTCTTTTGGCTTTTGGAATACTTTATAAAATATAGAAATACAAATCTCTTTTCAGAAATATTTGAAAGAAACACAGATGTTCAAGTTGTTATCTGTATTTCACTGATGAGTAACGGAAGTAAGAAATGCATGTTGTGCCTCATATTTATTGGCAAGAGTCAATGAGAGCAATTCTAGAAAAAAATATAAGATCAATATAAGTATTGAAATAGGTTTTAAAATAATAAAAATTTTGCCAAAAGGCAAATTTCATATTGGTATTAATTAATTTCAAAGGCAAAGGACATTTGTTCCTATTGAGACTGGGTCTCATGTATACTCTTTGGTTATCTGGCTGGGAATCATAGATCCTGAACTTCATCAATTGCTATGATGGACTCTGTATATTATACACCTTCACCTCATCTTGATTCTGCTATTTATTTTAACTTCACATTATTTCTTCCAAAATATTCTTTTAGCACATTGAATTATATACTAACTATATGAATTCCTTTACTCTTCCTATAAATTTCATAGGTTTGGTCATTTATTTATATAAAAGAAAGGGTCAAGATATGCATTTTCTTCTAAGTTTTACAAATAAATATTGTGCTTAGTATATATTATTCACTGAATTATCTTTATAAGACTTGAAAAGAAAGTGAGTGTTTTGATCCAATTACATTTATCAAAGATCTCTGTAGGTAATAAAATTTTACTTAAGACATCTTCAAATGTGGGTATTTAGTTTAATGATTAAACCCTAGAGTACAGACTAATAATCTGAAGCCATAAAAAACTCTCATCTTCTGTTTGTTGTTAGCTAGAGCATATTTCTGACATTTTGAGATGTTTGAGTTAAGCCATCCTTAATATCACTCAAATTTCATGATTTAATTAATACAGTTTCTGTGTGATTATTTCAGAGCTAAGCAGCCTGGAACTAACAAGTGACCCCCTTCTTTGCTCACAGAATAATGCTCCTTAAGAAAAAAATTTGACTCTTTCATACCTGGTTGCCTTGTCTAGCCTTAATAGCAGAGGAGGTACCTGTTTTCACTGCAACTTGATATACCATGCCTGGTTTATATCCATAGGAGCCTTGCTCTTTTCTGAAGTGAAAATGAGGAGGTGAAGTCTATAGTGTGAAGAAAGAGAGGGGAAGCGTGGGAAAGAGACTAAGAGAGGAGGGAGGGAAAACTACAGTTTGGATTTAAAAACAAAATAAATAATCACTCTCTGATCTATAGCTCTTTGCAAGTACTCAATATACTGCACAGAATGAGAACACCAACCCTTCGGTTTATATGTCACATACCTACATAGCTAATCATCCACCTACTTGTCTCATTTTGTTGCGTTTTTTTCATTGTTAATATTCACTAATAATGAAGTATTAGACTGATTGTAGAAAATGTTATTTTTGTTTCTCTGAGAAAATTAAGCAGAGAAAAATACATTTGCAAAACAATGTCCCAACAAAAATATTTCCTTTTGTAATCTTTATCTGAAGAAAACATTTTCTTAGAGACAAACCAAGCAATTCAGAGTAAAAAATAAAAACTTACATGCTAGTTTAAACAGATAGTTTACATTATTTTTTAAAAAGATATAATTATTTTACAGGTAATCTGTAAAATAATATGATTTTGAATTTAGCTGTGTCCTTTGAGATTTGTATATTGAGAATTTGTTTCCCAGAGGAGTGGTATTGAAAGCTGGTATAGGATGTGAACAGCAGTTGTCCAGCACTGGCCTTCTCTCTGGGCTTGTTGATAAAGAGGTAATCACTTACTTACTCCCTTTAACCTCTGGACATTGATTTCAAATCTTAAGGTAAAGGAGCTCAGTGGTTGTTCCAACCCATAGAGCCTGTGCTATGCCATTAAGACTTCGAAATGCCAGATTTGGAATCTAAATCATATCTGTTTTCTTAAGTTGTCCATAACATACATTTTATAATAGTGAAAATTAATGCATGATTAATACAAAATGTTAAAAAAGTCATCAAACTAAGAGAGCTTTAAATTTAAAACAATGAGATTTGCAGTACAAAATTTTGTTACTTAGATTAATCATATTAAAAATTACTTTGATAGGTTTTATGAATAAAATAATTTATTTACCTGGTTTTATTTTTCATAGACTTTATTTTTAGAGCAATTTTGGATTTACAGGAAAGTAGAACAGATGGTATAGAGACTTGCCAACTCACAGTATTTTCTCCATTTTTGTTAACATCTTTCTTTAATGTAATATATTTGTTGCAATTAATGAACCAACACTGAACCATCATTATTAGCCCCAAGCTACAGTTTAATCAGATTCCCTTAGCTATTCCTTATTCTTGTTTTCGTGGTTTCATCCTGTAGTACAAGTTCTTCAAATGTCTTATCTTTAAAGACTTTTCCTGTTTGGGACAATTGTTTTGACTCTGCTTGTTCTCCATCTTCTTTGTAGTTCTAAAGAACTACAAAGCATTGGTCAGATATCTTATAAAGTTAATCTGCTGGATTTTGTTCAATTTAGGGACTGGAGCACTGGGTTTTTAACACAGAGAACACAAAAGCATATCAAGTGCTCAGTTGAGTGACAGCCAAGATGCCTGATGCCAAAGAAATAGATTAAAACAAGTGGTGTCAGTGAAAGAAACTGTTACAACTTCAATCAGTTGTTACTCTGGTATAAGTGAGGGGATGGAAAGAAAAGGCTCAAAATCGCAGTGTTTCTTTCTCATCATGAATCAGTGTGAAGTTCCAATGATGGGTAGGTCAGAACTAAGTTGTGGATCAACTTCATGCTGAGGAGCTTAAATCTTTTATGGACCTAGTGGAAAAAAAGAAGACCTGAAACCAGAAAAGGATCAATTCAGAGCTCAATACAAATAATTTTCTGCCTTCTTTCTGCCAGGTAGAAAGCTTCAACAGATCAAGCTGTGGATAGCCTCTGGTTAAGGCCAAGGGTGAGACACTACCATTCTGTCATTTTACAGATTGTTATGCACTGACTGTGCCCCAAGTTAGTTTGAGGAAGGATGCTTCTTCCCTGTGAGACAATTCAAGCAAAGTGCTTTGTTACCAGCTGTCAGACCTAAGGACGCCCATGTAAGGGAGAGGTTTTCTGCCATCATCTGTGTCTCTCTGTACCACACTCACTATCTCAGGATGCATGGAGGTAGGTGTTGGCCATGGTAACTCTGCTTAAGTGTTTTTCTTTGTGCTGCACTACACAGTTTCTGTGTCCTTATAATGTTTTTGAAAGGGAAGTGTTTGTGAAACCCACTCTTAAAGTATTGGAGCTTCTGTTCTGCTTGCTAGAGAGCAGAACACACTTTAATTTGGGGAGTGGATCTTTGGCATAGGAGATATTTTTGCTTCTCATTTATTAATTTGACCCATCATTTATTTTGATCTGTACATATTGTATGCATATGGTTATTCAATACTATTTAATGTTGCTGTTTTTTGTTCAGATTGTCTCAACTGCAGACCATGAGCAGGAGATTTTGTTTTACATTTTGCTTTTTAAGGATAGATTTGAAATGATTTTTGCAGGTGTTAGGATTGCCAAGTTAGACTTGTGAGACCCAATTATCTAAATAACTACCTATTTGAGTACAAAGCATGGGGCTGTGGTGGTTTCAAAGAAACTAGCCTCCTAAGGGAGTGATACTAATTAGGAAGAGTGACCTTGTTGGAGGAAGTGTCTCATTTTTGCAGGGGGCCTGGCTTTGAGATCTTTTGCTCAAGCTCCCCTCAGTGTGACTATCAGTCGACTTCCTGTTAACATGCAAGATGTAGTACTTTCAGCTCTAGCACCATGGCTTGCCTGCCTGCTGCCATCTTTTTCACCATGATATTAATCAAATGAACCTCTCAACTGTAAGCAGGCTAGCCCAATTCAATGTTTCTCTTATAAGAGTCATGCTCTCTTAACAGCAATAATAAACTAAGACAGGTGCAAAACTCTGAGTAAAATTAGGAGAACTATATTCTTTTCAAAAGAGACCCTCTACAATTCACTTCAAAAAACATGAAAAGCCAAAGTTAGCATCCACAGGTATTGTAAGGTCATAAAATAATTGAGAAATTTGGGCTTCATTATTGCTTCTAATTCACATATTTCATCATCATCTCACCAATATATGTATTTTCTTTAAACAAGTCGCCTTGAGGGTTATTATTTTTCTTTATATAATATAAAAGTGTTCTATACTTTCAAATTTACTGCTTCAGAATCCACTAGTTTAGTATCAACTGTTAAATTTGCCTCTAGTCCTGTGACATACTATAAAACCATATTAATATTTTTAATTAATATTTTTAATTAATTTTATTTAATTTAATTTAATTAATTTAATTAATATTTTTAAACCTCAAATATTAAACACTTCTATTGGTAAGCACATTAGCACAGATATTTCAAAAATCATCATTGTGATGTAGAAGCAGAGAACTTTAGTATTCTCTCCTGTTAGTACCCTCTTGATGTCCCTATACATCACAATCAAAATTTTAAACAGAAAATTCTTTTTAACTAAAGACAGCAATGGAGAAAGACTCCCTACTTAACTCCTCTAATGCAGAATCAGGATCAGAAAATGCTCAGCTTAAGTTACTGACATGCACTGTCCATCAAGTACCACTTAAAGATTAATACTTTAATGTACAGTAGAGTTGCCATTTTGGTCCACAGATCTTCTATAATTTCACTAAGTTATCTAAAAAGATAGTATGTATGGTGTTTTGAGAAACACCTTTAATGTATTTTCTTTGTCATATACCTGTTTCTGGTTTTGAAGTAATTTTCTTTATTACCTAAAACTTGCTAATATCTTCAAATTTCATTTGAGCAAATACAGTTGAATTTTATCTTGAAATAAGGATACATTATAGAATATCAAATAATAAGATAACTAACATATTCATGAACAGGTTGAATTTTTTTACCATGAAAATTATAGTATAATTATATACTTAGTTATTTAAAAAGTGTAACCCTAAAGTATAGTAATATTAATAAAGAGAATAATTGAATGTATATTTAACATAAATTCTTTGTCCTTTGATCAACATTCCTGAACGTATCTCTCATGCAGCAGTGGCTAGCTTTCATTCTATGCTTTCCTCTCTTAATTCAGCTTTCTAACTCAACAGCATGGATGAAACTGCAGGATGTTATATTAAGTGAAATGATACAGGCACAAAGCATAAATATGTTGATTCTTCACAAAAGTCATTTATCAAACATTTCCTCTTTAAAAAAAATTTAAAAATGCCCCTTTGTGGCACTGGACAACATGGGGAAAAACATACTTAAATTCCTCTTAATGTTGCATTTTCTTGTTTTGTGGCTACCCATTTTTGAATCTGCTTTGGACCACAGTGATTGTAGAATCTTTCAGTGTGGAATATGTGGCACATGGTTATGTTTTCCAATAGAGAAGTTTGTTTATTTGGTCAGTTGTTTGCAGCAAAGAAACTATCCGTTCAAAGAAACATGAGTTGGATACCAGGTATTCTTATAGTCCTGTCTGAACATAGAGCAAAAGTCTTCCCTTTCCATTATTTGCTATGCCTTAATTTCATTATTCTATCATAAAATACGTTTTATTTTTAATCTAAAACTACAAGTATTAATGATTATCAATGTTATAAAGAAAGAAATAAGAGCCGGGTGGTGGTGGCACACACCTTTAATCCAAGAACACAGGAGGCAGAGGCAGGTAAATTTCTGTGAGTTTGAGGTCAGCTTTGTCTATGAAAGTGAATTCTGGGACAACCAGGACTGTAGGACTGTTGCAGAGAGAAACCTTACTTTGTTAAACAAAATAAAACAAAACAGAAACAGAAACAGAAAGAAAGGAATAAAGAATTGAGAGATACAGTTAATGACTTTTGGAAAAGGGTGAATCTGTCTTCTTAAGGCATGAGCCCATTAATTGTTTATCCACTAACAAGTAACCAGACCTAAGAACATATCCTTACAAGCAACATTAAATTGACTCATTAGGTTCTAAGTACATATTTATTCATATATATTTATTACATTATATACATATATATATATATGTTACATATGTGTGTATAACCAAAGTAATTAAAGAAAAAGAGGCCTTGTGTATGGATTGAATTCATTAAAAATTAAAGATCCCTTATATATTCCTCATGTTCCTCAGGTAAGGCAACAAAATGTTGTTGCTTGAATTTATTAACAATAAACCCTGAGTAACAAATTATGCATAGGTGTATCATTATTTAAGTATTTAAGAAAATACTCAAAACAATATGTTTGGTGTTATCTAACCAAAGGCAAGCCCAGATTTTAATTATCTATCTACTCAGGCTCCCAGTGTCATGCATCTTTTATTTGTTTGTTATTTTATGAGTCTGAATATTTGCCTGGCTAGAAGATGCCTTGTGAATATGTCCCTGTCACTATCCCTGTTTGTTAGCACTTAGGACTTAGCTCTGTATTTATTGAACAACAAAGAAGGTATTAAATAAAAAAATAAAAAGATACTTCAGAGAAACATTTTGCAAAATTTTACAAACAAATGAGTCACATACTAAAACTAACCAAATAAACAAACTGTACTTTAAACAGCATTTCTTATTATAGAGTGTCCAAATATTATGCTCAACATTTAAGGTGGCTATTCACTGTATAAGATCACTTCCAACCTCTATTTTTAGTCTTTTCAGCAAACAATTCACAAGCTTTCCTCTAAAACTAAGGGTTTGAAAGAATAAATAATTTAAGATTACAGATATGCATAACTTTAGGTTTGTAAAAGTTAATGACATGAGAAATCCAAGGCAAGTACAGTTGATTGTTACATTGTTCTCAAGGCAAGTAAAACACACAGGAGTACACAGGAAGGCAGCAGGCTTATTTGGCCTCCAGGTGTATCATTAACTGAGTCTCTGAGGCTCAGCAAAAGCTCTAGATTTTAGAATAAGAAAGATAATTGTCATATTACAGATCCTCAGCCGTGAATTTGAGAGGAAGTAGGGAGAGAAGATGTGTAAGAATTTGGAAGAAGGAAAGGAGGAATGATGAAAACATAGCATACATACATAAATTTTTAATAAATCTATTTAAAATAAGAATTAAAATTTTAAAAAGAAACATATTTTAGTGAGCCAATTTTTTTTATTTTAAAGAAATATAAACAGATGATAAATGGTCTGAAAGAAATTGGAGAAACATCACCCTTCACAATAGCAACAAATAACAAAATATCTCAGAGTAACTCCAACCGAACAAGTAGAAGACCTGTATGATAAGAACATTAAATCTTTGAAGAAAGAAACTGAAGAAGACACCAGAGAGTGGAAAGATCTCCCATTCTATTGGGTTGGTAGAGTTAACATAGTAAAAATGGTAATCTTATAAAAGCAATCTACAGATTCAATGTAATGCCCATCAAAATCTCAGTAAAATTCTTCACAGACCTCAAAACAAACAGTACTCAACTTCATATGGAAAAGCAATAAATAAATAAATAAATAAACCAAAGAAACAGGAAAGCCAAAATAATCCTGAATAATAAAAGAACTTCTGGAGGCATCACTTCCCTAACTTCAAACTCTACTACAGAGCTACAGTACTGAAAACAGACTGAACGACAGCCTACAGAATGGGAAAAGATCTTCACTAACCCCACATCAGACAGAGGTATAATCTCCAAAATATACAAAGAACTCAAGAAATTGGTCATCAGAAGAACAAATAATCCAATAAAAATGGATTACACTATGGCTATAGGATAGGGTCGTTTCAGGATCCCTATCCTCATCTGCCCAAGGAACTAACTGGAGATATTGCCTTGGGCTCCTGGGAGCCACTCTAGGTTCAAGTCTCTTGCCAGCCCTAAGGTGGCTCCCTTAACTAAGAATTGTGCTTCCATGCACACTATCCAGCCTTCCTTTATCCCAATCGTACTGTTTCCCCAAATTCCTCCCCTCCTCCCCTTCTCACTTTTTTCTCCCCATCTCCCCTTACCCACATCCCACCCCACCCCCAAGATCCAATTTTCTCCCCGGCATTTTTGTCTACTTCCCATAGGCAAGAGGATAACTATATGTTTTTCCTTGGGTTCACCTTCTTATTTGGCTTCTTTAGGTTCACCAATTGTAGTCTCCGTGACCCTTATTTAAGGCTAGAAACCAATTATGAGTGAGTACATCCCATGTTCATCTTTTTGGGTCTGGGTTACCTCACTCAGGATAGTGTTTTCTATTTCCATCAATTTGCATGCAAAATTCGAGAAGTCATTGTTTTTTACCGCAGCGTAGTACTCGAATGTGTATATATTCCACACTTTCTTCATCCATTTTTCCATTGAAGGACATCTAGGTTGTTTCCAGGATCTGGCTATTACAAATAATACTGCTATGAACATAGTTGAACAAATGCTTTTGTCATATGATCGGGCATCTTTTGGGTATATTCCCAAGAGTGGTATTGCTGGGTCCAGGGGTAGGTTGATCCCGAATTTCCTGAGAAACTGAAACACTGATTTCCAAAGAGGTTGCACAAGATTGCATTCCCACCAGCAATGGATGAGTGTACCCCTTCCCCCACAGCCTCTCCAGCAAAGGCTATCATTGGTGTTTTTGATTTGAGCCATTCTGACAGGTGTAAGATGATATCTCAAAGTTGATTTGATTTGCATTTCCCTGATTGCTAAGGAGGTTGAGCATGACCTTAAATGTCTTTTAGCCATTTGAGCTTCTTCTGTTGAGAATTCTCTGTTCAGTTCAGTGTCCCATTTTTTAACGGGGTTAATTAGCATTTTAAAGTCTAATTTCTTGAGGTCTTTATATATTTTGGAGATCAGACCTTTGTCTGCTCCCGGGTTTGTGAAGATCTTCTCCCAGTCAGTGGGTTGCCTTTTTGTCTTAGTGACAGTGTCCTTTGCTTTACAGAAGCTTCTCAGTTTCAGTAGGTCCCATTTATTCAATGTTGTCCTTAATGTCTGTGCTGCTGGGGTTATACCTAGGAAGCGATCTCCTGTGCCCATCTGTTGTAGGGTACTTCCCACTTTCTCTTTTATCAGGTTCAGTGTGTTCGGACTGATATTGAGGTCTTTAATCCATTTGTACTTGAGTTTTGTGCATGGTGATAGATATGGGTCTATTTTCATTCTTCTACAGGTTGACATCCAGTTGTGCCAGCACCATTTGTTGAAGATGCTTTCTTTCTTCCATTGTACACTTTTAGCTCCTTTATCGAAAATGAGGTGTTCATAGGTTTGTGCGTTAAATTCCGGGTCCTCTATACGATTCCAAGATGAGGATAGGGATCCTGAAATGACCCTTTCCTATAGCAATACTGACGAATATCTTGCATATCACCATAGAACCTTCATTTGGTGATGGATGGAGATAGAGACAGAGACCCACACTGGAGCACTGGACTGAGCTCCCAAGGTCCCAATGAGGAGTGGAAGGAGGGAGAACATGAGCAAGGAATTCAGGACCACGTCGGGTGCACCCACCCATTGAGACAGTGGGGCTGATCTATTGGGAGCTCACCAAGGCCAGCTGGACTATGACTGAAAAAGCATGGGATAAAACCGGACTCTCAGAACATGGCGAAAAATGAGGGATGATGAGAAGCCAAGGACAAGGGCACGGGGTTTTGATCCTACTTCATGTTCGGGCTTTGTGGGAGTCTAGCCAGTTTGGATGTTCACCTTCCTAGACCAGGATGGAGGGGGGAAGACCTTGGACTTTCCACAGGGCAGGGAACCCTGACTGCTTGTTGAACTGGAGAGGGAGGGGGAGAGGAATGGCGGAAGGGGGAGAAGGGGAGGAGGAGGGGGAGGGAAATGGGAGGCTGGGAGGAGGGGGAAACTTTTTTTTTCCTTTTCTCAATTAAAAAAAATAAATGGATTACAGACCCAAACAGAACTCTCAACAGAGGCATCTAACATGGCTGAAAGACATTTAAGGAAATGTTCAACATGCTTAGTCAACAGAGAAATGCAAATCAAAACAACTCTGAGATTCCATCTTACACCTGTAAGAATGGCTAAGATCAAAATCACTGATGACAACTTATGCTGGAGAGGTCGTAAGGTAAAGGGAACACTTCTAAATTTTGGTGGGATTGCAAGCTGGTATAGCCTCTTTGGATGTCAGTGTGGTGATTTCTCAGAAAATTAAGAAACAACCTTCCTCAAGACCCTGTAATACCTTATTTGGGAATATAGTCAAAGGATGCTCAATCGTGAAACAAGGACATGTGATCAATTATGTTCATAGCAGCATTGCTTGTCATAGCCAGAACCTGGAAAAAAACAAAATGCCCCTTGACTGAAGAATAGAAAAGGAAAATGTGGTACATTTACACAGTGAAGTACTACATAGCAGAAAAAAATAATGGCATTTAATTTTCCAGGCAAATGGATGAAGCTAGAAAACATCATTTTGAGTGAGGTAACTGAGATCCAGAAAGACATTTATCACATGGACTCACTCATAAGTGGTTTTTAAACATAAAGCAAAGAAAACCAGCCTACAAATCGCAATCCCAGAAAACGTAGACAACAATGAGGACCCTAAGAGAGAAATAGATAGATCTATTCTATATGGGAAGTAGAAAAAGACAAGATCTCCTGAGTAAATTGGGAGCATTGGTACCTTGGTAGATGGTTGAAGAGGAGAGGAGAGGCAGTGAGTGGAGCAGAGAAAAATGTAGAGCTCAATAAAAATATCTAAATATCACATTTTTGTATTTATTCTTTAGAAGGAAGAAAACAGAAAAATGGGTGATATAATTACAGAACTATTTGAGATTGCAGAATAATAATTGTCTTCTCATATTCAGTCCTAAGCGTGATAAAAGGGCTAAAATCACTCTTGCTCTAGTGTGTAGTCCAAAGTGACCTTCCCTACCTATTTAGTGTCAGGACCTAGACTGCTTTCTACCACTGTTCGCTGTTTTCTCATTGGTTTCTGCAGTAGCTTCTGAACTTTTCTAATCAGTGTTTCTCATAATACTCCTCAGTAAGCATCCGTCAGTTTTGGAACATTGTACTGCACAATTAAACAATTATACAGCATTATTTTTTTCAACAGCTTACTCTAGGCACCATTGCCAAGCATGACATAATTTGACATACACATGTGGAAAAGATTTTATTTCTAAGACTCATGAGAATGGCAAGATTTTTTACTATCTTTTCCAATAAATTCATAAAGTAAATAAATTCACAAAAAGATACAACAAAGTTTTAAAGTATGGGCAATTTCTACATTTTTATTAGTTATCTTTCTATTTCTGTTGAATATTCAATAAGTTTTTGAATGACTAAAGTATTTTATCTCTTTTATGAGTAAAGTGCAAAATATTTTCCCTCACTAGGGAAGTATTCTGCTAATTTGGAATATGCAATCATAACTGAAATAAATAATGTGGTATGTGAAATCAGCAAACTAAAATAGATTATCGACAAAGAATAAAAATGTGGCCAGCTATGGTATGTCAGGTGGAAGCCACTGGACGTCAAAGATGGAGACAATTACCTCATGCTGTCTATTTGGTGTTTTATTTGTCAGCAAATCCAGCACATTTGCATTTAATTATCTGTAAACTGGTAATTCCCGATAGTTGTTTACACTGAAAGAAATATTAAACAAATAAAAATTTTCAGTTTTTTCATGTTTTTACAAGTTATATCTTGATCAAGGGAATGCTATAGTGTTAAAATTTGTATGCTCGTTCAACTAAATAAAGAACAATATATTCTTTAATGAAAAAAGTGAACTTTTCTTTTGTTAGTTTTGCATTCCTCTGCACTGTTTTATTCATCCCTAGAATTCATTTATATCGCTTAGGGCTTTTATTTTTGTATAAACCTCATTCTTATGTATTTCTTTTCTTGGAGTAGTACACTATGTTTGTTCTAATATTTCAACATTATTCATTATTTATTATCCACACCTCACACAGCTCGTGGAACCTGACAGACTTTCAAGAAAAATATAGGAAACAGGTCAAAAATGTTATTTATTTACAACTAAACCGAAATCAACAGTGCTGCTAAGAGATCAGGTCCACACAGACGTGTACATACCAAGGACACAATTGGTCTTATGTTTGCAACACATAAAATTTTGTTATGTATAGTTAAAGAATTTCCTCACTTGAATACAAATGTGCAAAGTTGAATTCAAGCCTCGCCTTCCAACTTGTAGTAAATACATGTTATTTGGTATACAATAATATCACCCAGACAAACAGAGATAACAACTGAAACTTTTAATCATATTTAATGACAGAAAATATAATCAAATAAAAGAACTGCTTGACATGGGCCAATACAAAAGAGAGGCTAGAAAAAAATGTGCAACTTTCCTGATAGAAAGGATGTAGATTCCATTTCATATTAAAATTTTACTAAAATTACAAGAAATTTTACACAGATACACTATGGAATAATTATCTACCTCTCTTTCTTTCTGTCACACACACACACGCACGCACGCATGCACACACACACCATATTCAAGCAGCATACACGTGCACATTCATTTCATCAATAACAGAAGCCAAAAGACTCCACCAGAGATACAGAGAAATGGTACACAAATCAGGTCTTCAAAGCCGAGCAGCTGGGGAGACCCTGGGGAAAGTATTAATCTTTATATTCAGCCTTTGGTTAAATTGCGGTCTGCAACAGATTTATTTGGAGTGTCTTAAACTCCGAAGTTGAGCAGCCTTTGTTAAACTCTGGGGAGGACAATATTTTATTTTGAGCCTAAAAAATTAAAGATCAACCTGGGCCATCTGGATCTGTAATAAGAACAAATAGCAAAATCATGGTTAGCAAATACCATAGCACGGTTAAAGGGATGTTACAAACATAGCTGTCCATAGATGCTGTAATTTACAGACATTTTCCATTTCCTCTGCTAATAAATTTAATTTATTCTTTTGGTTCTTTATTTTGGCTAATTTTCTAGTCTTTTACCAATATATTATGAAGGGCTATAGAATAAAGATGAATAGAACTCTGAAATCCAATGCATCAAAAGTAACACATTCCCTGCTCCTGTTAATTTTTATTATTTTCAGAGCTATATCTATAATTTAACAAATATAATCTACTTATTTGAAAAATTAATATTTATATCTAAAATTACTAATTTTGTATATTATCTTGAATTAATTTTTGAGTTATCCCAGGCATTTATATGAGATATCACTAACCATATGAAATATTATGAAGGCAGTCCATATAAAATTGCAGCATACAATATGTTTTTTTACTATTCCTTAAGTTAGTGAATTTTATTTTTCTATCTTAGGTGAAACATTTTATTCTCATTTGTCTTGAACACATCAGAAAGTATGAAAATATGCAAATTGAGAAGCACCTCAGCAAAATGATTCCATTCTTAATGGCCTCAAATTGTCTTAAAACAAATCTAACCAACTAAGTAAAAGACCTGATACAGAAAAAAAAAAAAAAAGACCTGATACAATGAAAATTCTGAGATTGGAGAAAAGACAGCATCTCCAGGAAATACAGAATCTCAAATATTGAAGATATGATAGGGCAAAAAAGGAATGCAGTCCAAATTAATGCAAAATACAGAAATAATTCCTGAAAGAAAACATCCAGAAAATCTTTGAAAAGACCAAACAACCTAAGAATAATAGGAATAAAGGAAGAAGACCTAATCAAAGGAACAGAAAAATGTTTTTAAATTTTTCATAGAAGAAATTTCCAAATCTAAAGAAGGAGATACCTATAACAGTACAAGAAACATGCACACAAAACATAGTGGACCAGAAAAAGAAAGCCCCCTTTTCATATAAGAATCAAAACGCTGAAAAGAGGGCTCAATGGTTGAGAGCACTGGCTGATCTTCCAGAGGACCTGGGTTCAATTCCCAGCAGCCACAAGGCAGCTCACAACTGCCTGTAGCTTCAACTCCCTGGGAGCTGACACCTTTACCAAAATGCACATATAATAAATTTAAAATAAATTATAAAAAGAATCAAAGTTGTTTTGATTTGCATTTCCCTGAGCGCTAAGGAGGTTGAGCATGACCTGAAGTGTCTTTTGGCCATTTGAACTTCTTCTGTTGAGAATTCTCTGTTCAGATCAGTTCCCCATTTTTTAATTGGGTTAATTAGCATTTTAAAGTCTAGTTTCTTGAGTTCTTTATATATTTTGGAATTCTGACCTTTGTCTGTTGCGGGGTTGGTGAAGATCTTCTCCCAGTTAGTGGGTTGCCTTTTTGTCTTAGTGACAGTGTCCTTTGCTTTACAGAAGCTTCTCAGTTTTGGTAGGTCCCATTTATTCAATGTTACCCTTAATGTCTGTGTTGCTGGGGGTATACCTAGGAAGCGATCGCCTGTGCCCATATGTTATAGGGTACTTCCCACTTTGTCTTCTATCAGGTTCAGTGTGTTCAGACTGATATTGAGGTCGTTGATCCATTTGGACTTGAGTTTTGTGCACGGTGATAGATATGGGTCTATTTTCATTCTTCTACAGGTTGGCATCCAGTTGTGACAGCACCATTTGTTGAAGATGCTTTCTTTCTTCCATTGTATACTTTTAGCTCCTTTATCAAAAATGAGATACTATCCTGAGTGAGAACCTTCATCTGGCGATGGATGGAGATAGAGATAGAGACCCACACTGGAGCACTGGACTGAGATCCCAATGTCCCAATGAGTAGCAGAAGGAGGGAGAACATGAGCAAAAATGTCAGGACCACGAGGGGTGCACCCACCCACAGAGACAGTGGGGCTGATCTATTGGGAGCTCTCCAAGGCCAGCTGGACTATGACTTGTAGTAATAAGAGCGGTGGCAGGGCTGCGTCCCCAACACCCCAGCCGCCTGCCCGGCTAGCTTATGCCCCAAAATAATTACACAGACACTGTATTCTTTTAAGCACTGCTTGGCCCTTTAGCTCTAGCACTTACAGGCTAATTCTGATATCCCGATCAACCCATTTCTAATAAACTGTAGCACCGGTCTTACCGGGAAGATTCTAGCCTAGTCCATCCTGGGTCGGAGCTTCTTCCCGGGAGCAGGGCATGGCGTCTCTCTCAGCCGTCTGCTCCAGGGAGGAGAGCTGTCGAGACTGACCTCACTTCCTCTTCCTCCCAGCGTTCTGTCCTGTTTACTCCTCCCACCTATCCTCTAACCAATAAAATGGGCCAGGGCAGTTCCTTTATTAGCCAATGACCTTCCTCCATCAATGACTCAAAAAGCATGGGATAAAACCAGACTCTCTGAATATGGCAGACAATGAGGGCTGATGAGAAGCCAAGGACAATGGCAATGGGTTTTGATCCTACTTCATGTTCTGGCTTTGTGGGAACCTAGCCAGTTTGGATCTTCACCTTCCTAGACCAGGATGGACGGGGGAGGACTTTGGACTTTTCACAGGGCAGGGAACCCTGACTGCTCATTGGACTGGAGAGGGAGGGGGAGAGGAGTGGGGGGGAGGGGGAGAGGAGTGGGGGGAGGGGGAGAGGAGTGGGAGGCTGGGAGGAGGTGGAAATTTTTTTTCAATAAAAAAATTAAAAATTAAAAAAAAGAATCAAAATGCCAAACATATGGGAAAAAGAAAGAATATTGATAATCACAGGGGTAAAAGACCAAGTAACATATAAAGGCAGGTCTAGTCATATTATACTTGACTTCTCAGTGGAGACTCTAAAAGCTAGAAGGACCTGGAAAGATGTGCTATACTCTGAGATCACAGATTCCAACACAGACTGTTATACCCCAGAAAACTGTCAATGACCATGCATAAGGGAAATAAGACATGTTAAAAACCAAATTTGAACAATATCTTTTCACAAATTCAGCCCTAGAGAAGATACTAGAAGGAAAACTGTGACCTAAGGAGATCATCTCTACCCACCAAAAGACAGGGAATAAATAATCTCACATCAACAAACAAAAAGAAACATACACACACACGTGCGGGCGCGCGCGCACACACACACACACACACACACACACACACACAGAGAACACCAAAATAACAACAGAACAACAAAATAACAGGAATCAATGATTAATGGTTATTGATATCTCTCAATATCAGTAATCTTAATTCCCAAATTAAAAATCATAGACTAACTTGGTGTATTTTAATACAGGATTCATCTTTCTACTTCTTCCAAGAAACACACTTCAATATCAAGGAGAGAGATTACCTCAGTGTAAAGGGTTATAAAAAGATATTACAAGTAAATGGATCCATAAGCAAAATTGCATAGCCATTTTAATTCTAATGAATAGACTTCAAAACAAATCTACTGAAAAAGAGATGGGAAAGAACAGAAAAAACTCATCAAGGGAAAATCCACCAAGATGATATTTCAATTCTTAACATCTATCCCCAAAGTATAAAGGCACCCAAGTTTGTAAAAGGAACACTGCTATACCTTAAATCAAACATTGACCCTCATGCTCTGTTAGTGGGAAAATTCATTATCCCACTCTCACTGGTGGATAGATGATTCAGAAAAAATCTAAATGAAGAATTTTTGGAGATAACAGATGTTATCCACCATGACTAAGAATGCTTCATCCCAGATATGCAGGGATGGTCCAGTGTATGAAATTTGGTAAATACAATCCACCATATAAACATACTTAGTAATTTTATGAGCATCTTGATTGTGAGAATGAGTAGATCGCTGACTTTTTTGCTTGCTCCTGGGACTCCTGTCTTCCTGTTGTGTTTCTGTGTTCTACTTTGATATGAAAATTTTTGCTTCATTTTATTATATATTATTTTTTCATGATGATTTTTATCTCATAGAATCCCGTTCTTTTCTAATGAGAGACTGAGAGGGAGTGGATACAGAGGGGAGTGGAAGTGAGGAGGAACTAAAGGGGGATAAAGGGAAAGGAAACTATAATAAAGATATAAATATATTATATTTATATATTTATATATATTTATATACATATCATTTATATATTATATTATATTATATTATATTATATTATATTATATTATATATTATTTATATTTTATTTATTTATTTATTTATATTATTTATATATTTATATATTATTTATATATTAATGTATATTATATATTATTATATTTATATCTTTATATATATTTATATATATATAACTATAATAAAGATATATATATTTTCAAAAATAAAAAGAAAGAAAAAACTCTCAGCAAAAAAGAGAGGTAAAAAGAAAATGAATGATGCAACTGAACTATCAGGGCATGGAATTGCAGAATGATTTTTCAAAATATGAAATACAAATAATCCTTAAACCGTTTTTAAAAACATTCAAAATTCTCAGCCTTTTGAAATTTGCAAATGAAAATTGATTTGAGACTTAAACTTATCAAAGTAGGAGGAGGAGAAGAAGAAGGAGAAGGAGAAGGAGAAGGAGAAGGAGAAGGAGAAGAAGAAGAAGAAGAAGAAGAAGAAGAAGAAAAGAAATTAAACTAAAATTAAACTAGAAAAGATACTATATGATCCAGATGTATCACTCTTGAACATTTACCTGAGACACTCTACTTCCTATTGTAAAGATATCTGGTCATCATTGTTTTTTGCTGTATTTTCCACAAGAGCCAGCTAATGAAAGGAACCCAGATGCACATCAACCTAGATAATGACAATGTGCTATATTACTTAAGAAACTATTATTCAACTAGAAAAATACCAGGAAAATTTCAGGTACATGCATGAAGTCTGAAACAATTAACATAAATAAGGTAATCCAGACCTGAAAACACAAATATTTATGGATATTAGCTTTGAATATCAGTTTTAAATCTTCACATATATATGTTTCATGATATCAGGAAATTAGTAATGGACCATAGAGTGATTGAAAAAGAGGTGTGATAGAAGAAAATGATATAATGAGTTAAAGTATAGCACTAAAACATAAAGAGTTAAATGATAGGTGGGATAAATAAGAGCAGATAGAGAACTGAACATGGTGAGAAATGACTAACTTTAAAGTCCATTTCAAAATATCTTAGGGAAGCCTACTACTACAGAAGTTTATTAAAACATACGCATACACTTTTATAGAAGTGTTCAAATCAGTGGTAATCAACCTCCCTAATGTTGCACCCCTTTAATACTATTCCTCATGTTGTAGTTACCTTCAATCTTGAAATTATTCTGTTGATACTTCATAACTGTAGTTCTGCTACTCTTAATAATTGTCATGTAAATATCTGATATGCAGAAAATTGATATATGCAACCCACGGCTTGATAATTGCTGGCTTAAAAAAAAGTGAATTAGTTAGAGCAACAGAACTTAAATAATACACATCTCCTTCTTCTCTTCAACTGGACCTTGGGAGCTCAGTACGTTGCTCTGATGAGGGTCTCTGTCTCTATCTCCATCCATTGGCTGACGAAGATTCTATGGTGATATTGAGATAATCATCAGTTTGATAGTGGTGCAAGTCCAGTTCAGGCACCCATCTGCTCTGCTACCCAAGGACCTAGCTTGGAACATCTCCATGGACAGCTGGGATACCTTCTAGAGCCAAGTCTCTTGCCAACCCTAAAAAGAAAAAGGGAGAAGATGAGCAAGGAAGTCTGGACCGCGAGGAATTGTTCCACCCATTGAGACAGTATACCTGTTCTAATGGGAGCTCACCAATTCCGGCTGGTCCTGGACTGAATGAGCATGCTATCAAACAGGACTCTGAATGTGGCTGACAATGGGGGCAGACTGAGAAGTCATTGATAAAGGCACTGGGACTTGTTTCTACTGCATGTACTGACTTTTTGGGACCCTAGTCTATTTGGTTGCAAAGCTTCTTAGGCCTGGATGTAGGGGGGAGGGCACTGGACTTCTCACAGGACAGGGTTCCCTGTCCTCTCTTAAGGAGGGAGGAGGAGGGAGGAGAGGAAGTGAGGGAGCTGTAGGGGAATGAGAGGAGGGGAGGAAGTGTAAATTTTTTAATGGAAAAAATAAGTAAATAAAAATGAATATACATCTCTCCTCTTTTTTATTTGTCTCTCTATATACATATGTGTGTATATAAAAGATAGTGTATTACAGGTTGAAGGTGGATCTTCCTACCTCAAGATCCAGATTACAAATGAATCTTCTCCTTTCAAATGATTATATTTTAAAAAACCCACAAATATATTCTATCATTTTGGTTTTAGTTAATGCTAGATATAGTTAATTTGAAAACCAAGAACAGCTTATACTGGGGCCACAATGCTTTTGCTAGACACCAATAACAAATAAATAACTCAGAGCCTCAACTGTGGTTAATTTTTTTGGAGTTGTTAACAAGCGAGGTTATGTAGATTTTCAAACATTTGAAGATATAAAGAGTACTTATGGTCAGTGTCAAGAACTTCACAGTAAGTCTCTATTGCTGAAAACATCACATTCTTGAGCCACTAGAAATGAAGCTATCAAGCTGGGACTGATCTAGTAATTTCATCCATATCAGCTAATTACTAAGATGTGCTATCTTCACTACTGGATGAGGAAAGGAATCACTAATATCATGCAGCTGTAAAGGCATTAATTTGCAACAATGGTTGGCCTAGAAAGACTTGACTCCTGGTGTCATAGAGGCACAGATATCATGGAAGTAATCAAACATTTTCTGATCGGATTTAAAGTCAATATTGTAAGTTGAAACTCATATCTGACACTGTGACCAGACAGGTCATAGGCCCTAGAAGAAAATTTATAAGTAGGACTTTGATAAATGAACACAGAATTTAATTGATGCTAATGATTTCCTAGTATAAGTATGTTAATTAATCTGTCTACCCTCCTCAAATAAGTTTATTTTTTTTCAATAGAATGCAATTACTTCTAGACTCCCAACTAGCCAAGATGAAGAGTATGAGAAACTGAGTAAATTGGGAGCATGGGGACCTTGAAAGAGGGTTGAAGTGGAGGGGAGAGGCAGGGAGGGGAGCAATGAAAAATGTAGATCTCAATAAGAATCAATAAAAAAAACACACAAAGAAAAGAAACTGTAGAATTCTCAACCCAATATGGGGTATCTGTTGTAATCTGCTGGCCTGGCCTGTCACCTGGGTACTCCATCCCTTTAAGAGACAAGCCCTACTCATTCCCAATCTTCCCTCCCCCTCTGTCTGCCCTTCTTCTGGAGAGAAATCTTTTGCATCTCTCTTTTTACCCCTTCTCTTTTGTTCTGTTCTCCCTTCCCTTCCCCTCCATAACCCACTAATAAACTCTATACCCAAACACTTTCTGCATAGCATATCTGTCTGTCTCCCATTGAGGCCTGAGGCCTGAGGCCACCCACTAAAATCTTGGTGACCACTGCTGCCCCTTGTGAGACTAGTCCCCACTATCTCTTTATAAATTATAGCATTGGTTCTGTAACTGATTTTATAACATATCTCCTCCTCAAAACAACTCAGAGATTGTTCTGCAAGTAGAGCAGAAAGAAGAATGGAAGAGCTAGGAGTAGTGGAGGACAACAGAGAAACAGTGTTTTCCCAGACACAATAACGTTTCACACATATTTCTACAAATTCACTAATGTTTGGAAAACATGAATAATACCTCTTCAAGCACAAGACAAAAAAAATTCTATGGTGGAGATAAGAGGTGAGCTCAATGTCCCAACCCTAAGCAGCTATTGGCCAATAACTGTATGTAAGAGAAGGGAATTAAAAAAAAAAAAACTTTTTTTAAAGGTACATCACCTAGTGAGTTGACCCCACTCTGGTAAAGCCTACATATACAAAATTAACACAAAATTGGCTCAGTAGCAAAAGGCATATGAATCTGCGAAGAATTCGGAAAGGAGTGAAAAGGATCAAAGAACATTTAAAGAAATTCTTGAAAACCAAAATAAAAATACAATTTGACAACAGTAGTTAATAAGTAACTTCAACTGTATGGAAATCTTTTATTACCAGGGATTTCATCTGGGACCAGTATCTTCTCTTTTAATACTGTTTGATAAGGGTGTTAACTTTTTGTCATCACAAACTTAGTGGAATTGTTGGCACATAGGGTTTGAATTGATAGAGGTTTTTGCTGAGGCACTGATGTACGCAGAAGTAGTATATTTCCTTATCTAAAACCAGTACTATGCTGGGAGGCCAGTGAAGCTTTTTAGGAGCTTTGAGTGGCTGTTCTTTCCAGCCCACCTAGAATGACAAAACCCCTCTCCAATAAAATCAATAATGCTTAATGTAATAGAGAATAATATCATTCTGCAATAGCAGAGGTCAAATGGTAGTACTGACATATCAGAAATGTCCTACACAATATACCACTCATGTACAGGAATAGGAGATGACAGCACGGGCAAAGACTGGGAAATCAGACTCAGAATGACCTAGTAAAGCCACAAACATATTAATTTAGGAATTCAGTAGGATGACAATGATTTCTTTCACTTTTCTAAAAGTAAAGCACTTTGAAATCTTAAAATTTAGTGTTCAAACAAGAAGCCACATCCTCTAGAGCAGTGGTTCTCGACCTATTGGTCACAACCCTTTGTCACATGTTCTCCAAAAATGTTTGCATTACGATTCATAAGAATAGTAAAATAACAGTTATTAAATAGTAATAAAACTAATTTTATGTTTGGGTCACCACAAGATGAACAACTGTATTTAAAAGTTCATGGTATTAGGAAGTTTGATAACCACTGCTCTAAAGGAAGGGTCAAGAGGTAAGAGTGCCTTCCTGCTTGTCCAGAAAAACCTTCCCAATTGAGAGGCTCAACTTCCACTTCTAATCCCATCTTCCTATGTGGTCTTCATACCAGCCATCACCAGTAAAGGAATCTATATGTCCCTTCCAAATTCACTCACACCCCAACATCTCTGCCCCATTTCACACTGAAAAGAATTTATCAAGGAAACAATACCAATTACAATATTCTCAGAAATATCTTTCAATGAATAAAGGTAAGGAAGAGAAAGGCTTGTACCATGAAAACTTTAAGACGTGAAGGAAGATATTAAAAAAGATACCAGAAGATGGAAAGACCTGTGAGGTGGGAATCTCCTCTGTATGCTATGAATATCTTTTATTACCATTGCTTAACAAATAATCTGCTTTAGCCAATGGTTTAGCAGATTAAAACCAGACAGAAAATTGGAACAGAGAGTGTAAGTGGAGTCAAGCAAATGCCATCTGGTCACTGAGGGAATAACACATGTAGAAAATGACATAATGCCCTGGCCACATGGCATAGAAATGGGTTAATTAAGTATGTAAGAGTCATCTGGAACTATGCCTCAATCATTGGCCACACAGTGTTGCAATTAATATAGTTTCTCTGGGATTATGCAGGTATGGGCAACCTGAAAATGAAAGTGCAGTCACTGTTTATGGATCTGACATGTTCATAGATCAGTAGAGTTGATGTAATAAACATGGCCATTCTATGTAAAACAATATGCAGATTCATAGTAATTTCCATAAAAATACCAAGACAGGACTTCATAGAAATTAAAAAAAATTCAAGTTTCTTATGGAAAATCAAAAAAACCCAGGATAGGCAAAATGATTTTCAACCATGTCCAACAATGCCAGATATCAAGTTATACTACAGAGCTATAGTAATATTGTAAAATTGGAATCATGACTGTGGTAACACAATAGGACAAAATAATGTTTCATATTCTCGAAGACAGTAACTTCTCTTGGACCTCACAGACTGAGTTAATAGATACACCTTGAGGTCAGGTAAGACTTAAGACCATTGTGTAATCAACCTGTTTGTTTAACCCGTTTTTAAGAGAATAATGCAACAATCAGTCTTACTCACCTTGAATTTTCCATGTAATCATTTTTTACAAACCTAAGGTAATGCAAAGCTGTAGTCTTAAATGACTTACTTCCTTGCTTCTGACCCAGAACAATGGATGTTCATCCTTGACTGAAAACAGAAAGCACAGACCTTCAAAGTAATCTTCTATAATGAATATCCACCATAAATGTTAAAAACAACATTTGGATACCCGATGATAAATATTGATGTTTACAATACTGTTTAATATATTAGTCAGTTGGAGTCAGTGATTTGGTCACTTGTAAAACTCTACTGAAGATTTTTGTAAAGTACTTTTTTTCTTCCCCATGTGATGTTTTTATACTGTTTTTATACAATAAAAAACAGAGCAGAACATTTTGTTAGGCACAGACATAGTCTTACAAGGGGACAGACACAGATGTATACACTGAGACAGATTCCAAAGACAGCCTCTAAAAAGACACATATGCAGACACATAATAAAAAAAAAAGAGGACATGGAACAAACAACAGAGAAATCAAATCTGGAACTCTCTTGGACAAACGCCTTTTGCTTCCTGCCTTAATGAAACAGCAATGCATTATTGGTGATCAGAGTAAACCACTAACACGTTTAATCCATACAATTGATCAATGAAATAGAGCCAAGTATATTCACTCCTACAACCACCTGATTTTTGACCAAGAAGTGCCCAATAGACACTGGAGGAAAAACCAAAGATACCACAAATGGTGATGGTAAAACTAGATAACTACACACAGAACAATAAAACTATATGATTATCTTCCACACGGTGCAAAATGAATCCAAGACCTCAAGAAAATACCCGATGCCCTCAATCTGACACAAGGGAAGTTTGCAAAACACTTGAACTCACCAGATTAAGCAGGGCTTTCTGAATGAAACCTCTATGACTAGACATGTCTCATCATTCATGTGAGTGTTGTGCTTTTGCAATAGGTTGTGATTAACACAGACCTCTAACAGGCAGAGCATAAGAGACTACAGAATTTCCATCCCCAAATAGACCATGTATACTACAGAGAGAAAGTAAAAAGATTCCAAGATCCCGAAAAAGTGAATGAAGAAGAGATAACAATGTTTTCTAAACAGGAAAGTAGAACCATATACAAAATCAGAGCAATTGAGATAATATTAACAAGACCTGTGTGAGTCTGAAACAGACTATATCTCAGAAAAGTGATGAAACTGTGGCATCAAATTTCATAACAGTCACGGTGTTACTGGCAAGTGTTAGCTGATGGTCATAAGGAGACAGTTTTCTCTAGTGTGGCTCCTGGTAAACAAAGCACACTTCCGCGGAAATCCCCACATTCAAGAGTATTTTGGCAGCATATGGTTGTCTTGATTGGTTAAAACAAAATCAACAAAGAAACTTGATTGTATTAAGAAGATCAAGTAGATCTGGGAAGAGTTTCAGGAAACAGAAAGCAGGATAAAAAAAAACAAAACAAAACCAAAACACATATTTTTTTTTTCTAAATTCTCAAAGAACCAGTATCTTTAAAAAACATTTTCAAGAGAAACAGAAATACTGGGGCAAAATTATGTCATTTATATCATTATAACTTTCCCAAAAGACTCTAAAACCATCTTACAGGGTTACAGCATACTATTAAAAGAGAAAAGCACTAGCATTTTGAAAACAGAGTGCAGTTGCTCTTTATTCTCATATCAAGAAACTAAAGAACCCTCCTATTGTAGTGATCATTTTCTGAGGTCAGATTGTAGCAGGGTCATTATGAGGTCTAATTCACAATGGATTTGTGGTTATTTGTATAGTCTTCAAGTTTTTAATGAGGAAGTTGATATCTAGCAACTGAATTTCAGATAACCCTTAGTTGTCTGCCCCACTGAGCAGGTCTTCTAGACCAGTCTACTTCTACTCCTCAGTATCTAAGCAGGAAAAGAGAAATTAGCACATTTCAAGACTGGAGATGTCATTTAAATTTATTGAGGTTTCTCTCAGAATAACTAAAAGGAGTGGCATCATTTGGTTAACTGCCCCCCAAAGCCATTAGAAAGGCTGGAACTGTCAGCAGATTTCACACATAAATAATTTCAGATGGCTTTGAGGAATAATTATGAAGGAAAGTTTTCTTTACAAGAATATCTGAATGCATGATCCTTAACAAACAACATTATGGAGGGCAAGGTTGTCAGAGCTTACACATAGTGACGCACAGTTTATTGCATAATGATTACCAGGAAACTGAAATTTACAGTATGGAAAAATAATTAAACCCAGATTTACATATAATTGTACAGATTACTCATCCCACATGTAGAGCATAAAATTTTCAGGGACATGTTTGTGAATTCCCCTATAGCAACATTAAGATGTGGACTTTTGTATTTCATATTAATACTGAAGATTGAGTATCTGTGGTTAACATTTCTGTAGTGAGGTAGACAGAAACACTAACTCTTTGTTGAG
Organism: Microtus oregoni; assembly: GCF_018167655.1. Taxonomy (NCBI): domain Eukaryota; kingdom Metazoa; phylum Chordata; class Mammalia; order Rodentia; family Cricetidae; genus Microtus; species Microtus oregoni. The sequence continues at coordinate 74,579,458 of NW_024543062.1, forward strand.
TAGTTTTTTCAACTCAATTCTTTCCGCACAAAACTCCATGAAAATCAGTTTATTGCTGTAGAAAACACTGTGCTATTAGACTATCAAAACTTTTTAATTTGTAAGATTTCGCTCCTCTTGTGAATTAGAAAACATATTCTTCTCTGATAAAAGAAATGTTTCAGAAACCTCAAGAATGATGAAGAAAATTAATATCAATCAGGTAAATACCATGGCAACATGGTTATAGTAGCTTTTATTTCTCATAAAGAGATATCATTTTTAATGATTATTTGAATTGTTGCTGAGCACTCGGAAGCAAAACAAGCATATCTCTGTGTCTTTAATGCCAGACTGGACTACAAAGTAAGTTTCAGGACAGCCAAGGCTGCATAAAGAAACTCTCATTTAGAACAAAACCAAAAAAAAAAATCACAAGTAATGAATTGTTTTATCTTTTTAAAAAATAAACTGGTAAGGATATGGAGCCAGGTGAACATTTTCCCATTGCTATAAGAGTGAAAATTTTTATAGCCACTATGGAAATCTATATAATCATTTCTCAGAAAATAGGAAATCAATCTAACTTCAGGCTCATCTATATCACTTAAACTTATACCGAAAGGATACTCCATCCTACTAGAGGGACACTTGCTCATCTGTATTCATTGTGGCTTTATTTATAATAGCCAGAAATTTGAAACAACCTATATTTCCTTCACCCAAAGAATGGATTAAAAATAATGTGGTACCTATAAATATGGACTATTACTCAGCTGTTAAAAAATGATATCATAAATTTTGATGGCAAATGGATGGAACCAGAGGGGGAAAAAATCATTCTGAATGAGGTAACCCAGACCCAGAAAGACAGATTTGGAAGTTATTCACTAATAAGTGGATATTAATTGTTAAATATATGATAATCAAGCTACAATCTGCACACCCAGATGTAGTCAGAGGCTGCTTGTTTGTTTCCCAGCCACTCAGACTCCCAAAATGATCACACAATAACTGCATTAAAAAATGACTTATTGGTCTGTTAGCTCTAACTTCTTATTGGCTAGCTTTTATAGCTTACTATAACCAATTTCCATTATTGAATATTTTACTGCAAGGCTTGTGGACTACCAGAAAGGTTCCAGCATGTCTGCCTCCAGGGGCAGCTCCATGGCTTCTCCTGTTTCTGCTTCCTTTCTTCCAGCATTCAGTTTAGTTTGTGCTTCTCTATCCTGTCACTGGTCCAAAATATCTTCTTCATTAACCAATGATATTCACAGCATACAGAGGGTTATCCCACATCACCTACTCTTTTCTATTTAAATAAGAAAAAAGTTTTAACTTTAACATAGAGAAATTACATAAAACAAAACAAGTATCAAGCAAGGAATTACAATTATAATAGTTATATGTACTTTTTTTTTTTTTTGGTTTTTCGAGACAGGGTTTCTCTGTGGCTTTGGAGCCTGTCCTGGAACTAGCTCTGGAGACCAGGCTGGGCTCGAACTCACAGAGATCCGCCTGTCTCTGCCTCCCGAGTGCTGGGATTAAAGGCGTGCGCCACCATTGCCCGGCTTAGTTATATGTACTTTATATTCTATCATATTTAAGGAAAACTATAACTATAGCTATATATATTTCTCTCTGTATACTGTGAATAACATTGGTTAAAAAGAAACTGTCATGGGCCTGCATAAGGAATAGAGGTAGGCAGGGAAAACTAATCTGATTACTGGGAGAAAGAAGGATGAGTCAGAGAGAAGCCATGTAACTCCACTGGAGACAGATAGAACTTTACCCAGTATGCCACAGCCAAGTTGCAATGCACAGATTACTAGAAATGGATTAAATTAAATTGTAAGGGCTAGCCAATAAAAAGTTAGAGCTAATATGCCAAGCAGTGATTTAATTAATACAGTTTTGTATGGTTATTTTGGGGCTGAGTAGCTGGGAGCTAACAAGTGACCCTTTCTTACAACAAACTGGCATGCCAATGTGGTGGAGTAAATCCATATAAAACCAGAGTGGGCTTGGAAAGAAATTCTAGACACACACACACACACACACACACACACACACACACACACAAAGAAAGAAAGAAAAAAAAAGAGTTTAGCTGCATTTGTTTTCATAAATGGGCTTTGCTTGCTGGTGGCATGCTATATCTCCCTTTAGAGAAGTTTTCCCAATTCATCAGTAGTAGAAAAAAAGTCCACGGATTTGAAATGCTGGCTTTCTGGACCATGCTGCCAGCATGAACTGGTTCTTTTAGGAGATCTAGAACTTAAATGGGGTTTTCAAATAGCATGTTACAAACTGATTAATGACTCAACATAGAGCCACTGCATACTTAGAACTTAGGGTAGTATGTGTGGCTTAGAAGCAGTGAACTGACCTCCTCCACAATGCTAGACTGGGTGGGGCAAGCAAACAGTGCTGTATTTCCCCTAAAAATGGCACCTTAAGTTCATATGAAAGACTTAGCGTTTAAGAAGCACTCCTGGTAAGAAAATAATTACAGATACACAATAAACAGTAAATATAAATTCAGATGAAAAAGACCACTAAATGAGATTCAGTGTGTTTTTTAAAAATGTATGTAGGCTTGGGAGAAAGAAAAAAAAAGAGTAAAGAGACAGACTACAAACAGTCTTAGATTAAAGGAGTAAAGATAATAAAATAAATATTAAATGTTATAGAGTAAAAATAAACAAGTCCTTTAATATTGTGTGCATCCAATCTTTAGCCTACAGGCCCATAAAATCCAAAGACAGTTCCACCTATATTGGCAGTTTGTCAGTCAAACAGCATATCATCAAGCAGTCCAGGTAAGTGCAGTTTCTTGCCCAAATGTCTAGCAAACTCCATAAGCAGCCTCTTCAATGCCCATCTTCCTCTTGAAGTCATTGGTGCTGCCAAGAGCAGATGTGTCTCACTAGCAGGAAAAGTCTTAAATTATTAAAAGTTTTTAAATACCATATTCTGTTTTTCTTTATAGATTTGAGAATACCTATCTAACTGAAACATATCTCTATATATTTATTTTTTTTCGAATAAAACCTAACTAAAATGCCTACAAGTGTTGTAAGGAGAGGGCCAGCTTATTCTTCCTGGCCTCCTGGCTATCTTAACCCTGAAATAACTACAGAGAAGCTGTATAGCATTAAAAAATGCTTGGACCAGCAGGGCATTGGTGGCACACACCTTTAATCTCAGCACTCGGGAGGCAGAGGCAGGCAGACTCTGTGAGTTTGAGGACAGTCTGGTCTACGAGAGCTAGTTCCGGGACAGGCACCAAAGCTACAAAGAAACCCTGTCTCGAAAAACAAACAAACAAACAAAAAACAACAAAAAAAATGATTGGACCATTAGTTCTAGATTCTTATTGGCTAACTCTTACATTAATTTAACCAATTTCTATTAATCTGTGTATATCACCACGTGACAGTGGCTTACCAGCAAGATTCTGACCAGCATCTATCTCAGGCAGAGGATCCATGGTCTCTCTCTGACTCTGCTTTCTTTCTCTCAGAATTTAGTTCTATCTTCTCTACCTACCTAAGTTCTGCCCTATCAAGGGCCCAAAGCAGTTTCTTTATTAACTAATGAAAGTAAAACAAAAACAGAAAGACCTGTTACACCATACAAGCTTGACTATTATAGATGAATATCTATTAACCTATATTTTTTAATTGTACATTACATTTTAAATGAGCTAAACAAACACAATACCTTCATCAAGATTAGAAACACATATACACAGTATAACAAAATTAACCTTAAATTTGTATTAATAAACCAAGATCCATACCAATACAAATTATTTATATCTATATCATATCCCACTTTAATGTAAATAAACATTTATAAACAATATTTTGAATTTTGGGCATAGTTCTCTGCAAACTGCTTCCTATTGTTTATTGGATAAAGTAATTTTTGAGGGGTGTACAAGGCAACCTTCAGGGGGTCTTGATCCATCAAACCACATTAGTTAGGAAGGATTCCACAGGTTTTCATCCTCTGTGGAAACAAAACAAGAACCTCTTTTCCAAGCAATATATCTTTAGACACAAATTTTGAAATTATTATACCTTTATGTTGGTTTATCTTAGCAGCCCATACAGTAAAATATTTTTTGTTTTGTCACTCTTTAATGGTCAAAAATTCAAAGAAAATTAATAATATACATAACCCAGACTCTTTGTGTATATTCCATCTTATGTGGCTTATTATGTTTTCTCTATTACTTTTTTTTACAAGTTTAATATTTATTTTATATTACTCCTTTAATCTATGACTGTCTATACTCTTTTATATTGCATTCATTGTCTCTTTTCTCTTTTTATTCTCTGTCCCAACCCTATATACATGTCTTTTATGTCTGACTCTTTCCTTATTGCATATTTGTAATTCTTTCCTGACCTTAAAAATGTAAGTGGCATTGTTGCTAGGGAAAACAAGGCCCTGCCTCCTTGCTCTGCCCAGACCAGCATGGTGGAGCTGTTTGGTGCCTCTGAGAGCCATGTACATTGCCCCATTTTCAGGCACACAGTGGGTCTGTGATCATTAAGCAAGTTGTAGCACTCTGCTCATAAACCCCATTTAAATGCTCTGGCTCCTGAAAGAGCCAGAGTTTGTGCTGGGAGTATGGCCCAGAAAGCTCCTGTTTTAACACCATGCAGTTTTTTCTACTGCTGAATCAAGAAATTCTCTCTCTAAAGTGCCACAGCATTAAGCCATGCTTAACTCTGTTCTTTTGTGTCTAGAATTTCTTTTCAAGCTCTCAGGTTTTAAGTGGATTTTAGTTGGCTAATTTGGCACCAATTTGTTGTATGAGGCCATTTGTTAGTTTCTGACTTCTTAGCCCGAAATAACCACACAGAAACTGTATTAATTAAATTGTTGGTTGGCCCATTAGCTTTAAATACTTTTGATTAACTCTTACATCTTAATTTAACCCATTTCTAGCAATCTGTATATGGCCACGAGGCTGTTGCTTAACAGGTAAAGTTCAAGTATCTGTCTCTGGCAGGGCTACATGACTTCTCCTGACTTTATCTTGTTCCTGCCAGAATTCCCTTTATTTTTCCCTACCTAGCTCTTCTGTACCCTATCCGGGGCCCAAAATACCATCTTTATTAACCAATGGTTACTTTCTCAAAACTGACAGTAGGTACCTGAGGACAACATCCATAGTGCTCATTGATCTAAAGAAGGTAAGCTGGTGCCAGCATGGAACCTTCACCCCTATGTTCTACTCTGTTTAGTGCAGGAAGATTCTCTGCAGGGTACCGAAAAAGAATCATGAAAACCAACCCAGCTACAAAATTTTCATCCTACAATCTGTACTGCTTGCAATTAAAGATGTGCTGGAGCAATGATGGCAGAGAATTGTAGGAGTGGCCAACTAATATCTGATTTAACTTGAGGCCCATGCCCTATACAGCCTGGATGGTCAGAAACTGGAGACTGGGTTTTTCAGATTCCTAGAATAGAAGCAAACCCCACAGCCAGAAAAAAAAAATCAACGAAATAATTCCTAACAATATATACTATACTCAATAGACCAACTCCTTGCCATTCATGATAAAAGAGACAGATAGGAGTAGGTGCAGAAACCCACAGCCAGATGTTATGTGGAGAGGGTTTAAATTGGAGGTTTTTATTGTGACCTCCCATGAAATTCAGGGAACCACATGGAAGAAGGTAAGGAAATATTAGAGGTATCAAAAAAGATGAAGGACATCAGGAGAACATGGCCCACTGCACCAACTAAGCAGGGTTCACATGGGCTCACAGAACTTGAAACAGTAAGCACAGAACTTGCATGGGTCTGCATTTGATAGTCTGCATGTAAGTTATGGCTCTTGCTTGGTGTTCTTTTTGAGACTACTAACAGTGGGAGCAGGGGTGTATCTTTGACTCTTTTGCCCACTTTTGGGATTCTTTTTGCTTGCTTTGTCCAGCCCTTGGTATCATGTTTTCTTGTTTTTGTGTGTTGTCTGGTTGGAAACCCACTCTCTTCTTAAGGGTAGTGCAGAGTGAGTGAATCTGAGGTTAGATTGTAGGACATGAGAAAGGGGAAACTATGGTTAGGATGCATTATTTAAGAGAAGAATCTACTTTTAGTTAAAAATGTTAGAAAAGGAAAAATATTTAATTTTATATGCAAATTAAGAATGTATATATACACATATATGCATATATATGAAGAGAGTATAAATATTATATATATATCATGTTTTTATAATATTACATTCTGAAGAAACTTTTCCCTTTTTATTTCTACCATTCAATTTTTACTGCACCAAATATTTATGGAAAAATCATAGGATGGAAGATGAACAGTTTGAAGGAATCTTCATTGTCAAAGTAATTTTCCCATCAATCCTTTGTTTGTGCTGTATTAGCAAATAATTTCCTCCCTTTTAATGCCAAGATCACATGTACTCACTCATAGGTGGTTTTTAAACATAAAGCAAAGAAAACCAGCCCACAAATCACAATCCCAGAGAACCTAGACAACAATGAGGACTCTAAGAGAGACATACATCGATTTAATAAACATGGGTAGTAGAAAAAGACAAGATCTCTTGAGTAAATTTGAAGCATGGGGACCTTGGGAGAGTGTTCAAGGGGAGAAGAGAGGCGGGGAGGGGACGCAGAGGAAAATGTAGAGCTCAACCCAAAATCAAGTAAAATATAATTTCTTTCAAAAAAGAGTTTCTTTTTCCATGGAGAATATAACTTCAAAATCTATGAATAATAATAAATATTATGAAGTCATGAACTTAAACAAATACTTTATACTAACAATAATTATGAAAGGGCCCATCAACCTTATTAGGTGGTTTTTCTAGCAATGTGGTCTCTGGTAGAACCCTGAGTCATGGGTAACCCTGGGAGATGCTTGAGGCTGATTATCGGTGACATGGGAAATCTATCATATTTGTACAATTGAAACATCCTCAGATACCCATGACTATGAAGGTGTGTCTGAGTTTTTAAAGTCAGACGTTTTTCATCATGCTGCCATTCATCAATGCCAGATAATTGCTATCTATAGTATCCAATCCATAGAAGACAACTGGAAGCAAGGGCCTGGTCTCTTGTGGAATTCAGCCTATGTGCCTTTTACAGATTATAAGAATAATGAGTGTTTTGACATCTGTAATTCTTTCTAGCAAATACATGAAATCTTTTGGGAATTCAAAACCATAGTTCTCTCTCCCTTTTTTAACTCCCCTTCTAAACCAAACCCCTCTTTTAATCTTTCCTACCACTGAGAAGTATAAAGCATTTGGCCATGTGACCATGTCATATTTTTAAATATGTAATCAATTCTTCCAAAGCTAGCAAGCATTTGGTAAATGCTGTACATTAAAGAGCACAAGGAGTAGTACTGAGAGAGGACCACAGAGGCAGCTACAGTGTATGCCTCCTCTGCAGTGAATGTAAGATGTTAGCAATCATCATCTGTAAGACAGATGCACATACCATTCCGCTGATGAGGCAATCCCTTGCTTTCCTTCACTGATAGCTATTTAAGCTTTTCCCCATATATGGTATATACTTGTGATTTGAGTCATGAAGTTTTCTGGTATAATGCACCTTATATCACCATTTTAACCCGATTTTTATTGGTTCCTTTAGTAGTGACTGCATAAAATTGCACAACAGATTTTCAAAAACTTTTCTATTAAATCAGTTGTGGATAATTATTTTCAAGCTAAACTATTGAAACTAAAGAGGTCATTATTAACATTTGCCTAGCATGTAAAAATAACTTTCATGTAATTTTACCTGAACATATGGGTTACACCTTTGATAAGTTATTCAGATGAAAGTAAAGCTCAGTTCTTTGATCTGGATGATTTTAAACTGTTTGAAATCAAATGAACACATGTAGCACCAAAAATTACTAAATTAGTATAACACAATTTATTCTATTAAGAAGTAATGTATCAAAACCTATAACTAAAAGTACAAACTATACTTTCATCTATGTTGTGCCAAGTTTTCCACAGTTTAACATGAAATGTTAGCAGCTGAGTTCTATGATTACATATATTAATAATTTATTTTATGTAAGCTTGGCCAGGCTACAGCCCTTTAGATATTTGATCAAACACCCTTGTGTGTTTTCAGCAAGGCAGATGCGATTTGAGTCCAAGTATCAGACTTTGAGGTCAAAACATTGGCATACATGATGAGAATAAACCTCATCTAAACAGCATGAAATAAACAAACCACCAACTTCTCCAAGCGGATGGGAGTTCTGCAGTAGACAATGGTTTTCAACCTTCCTTATTCTGTCAGTTATTAACACAGCTCCTCGTGTTGTGTTGACTGAGGACTATTTTTTGCAGCTACTTCATAACTGTAATTTTTGCTGCTGTTTTGAATCATAATGTAAATACATCTATGTTTTATGATTGTCTAGGCAACCCCTGTGAGAGGGCCATTTGACAGAGGTTGCGACCCATAGGCTGAGAACCACTGCTTTAAACTTAAACTGCAACAGTTTAAGATGTTTTTTTCCCTTGATATTCACAATGGCTGATGATAGAGTTTAGCCTTGACTCTTTTCATAATGACATAGATCAATTACTGTAGTGAAGAGGCAAGCAGGCCTGCTTTTTGTTCTGCCTGGCTCCCGCACGGCTAGCTTAGCCCCAGAATAATTACATGTAAACTGTATTCATTTAAACATTGCCTGGCCCGTTATATCTAGCCTCTTCTTGGCTAACTCTCATATCTTGCTTTAACCCATATCTAATAATCTGTGTATCGCCACGGGGTTGTGGCTTACTGGGAAGATTCTAACCTACATCTGTCTCGGGCCAGAGCTTCATGGCAGTTGCCTGTCTCTGCTTTCTTCCTCCCACAATTCTGTTCTGTCTTCTCCACCTACCTATGTTCTGACCTATCAGGCCAAGCAGTTTTCTTTATTAATTAACCAATGAGAGCGACAGATAGGTAGAAGACCCTTCTACATCAAATTACTTTAAATAATATGTCCTTGAATGTAACTAAAATATTTATTTCATATTTAATTATATATTTTATGTTATGTTTGAACAAATAAAAAGTATTCCTTCTGCTTAACCAATATTTATGGTTAAGAGTCATCTGAGAGGTTAAGCTTCAAATGAGGAATTGCCAAGGTCAGATTGGTTTGCGGTCTTGTCTGTGAAAGTTGTCCTGACTGTTAATTAATGGAGGAGGGACATTCCAGAGCAACAGGCACCATGCTTCAGGAAGATGGACCTGGACTCTGTATAAAGTGAATAGTGGCTTATGGCTATTAAGGGAGTAAGCCAGAGAACAAGACAAGAAATGGCTTCCTATATTATTTTTGCTTTACGCTACTTCATCCATTCCTGCCCTGATCTCTCTCAACGATGGATATTAACATGAAAGTATAGGCCAAATTATCCTTTTCTTCTCAAGTTGTTTTTCCCTATTTTTATTTAAAATATAATTAAATAATTTCCTCTTTCCCTCTTCTTCCTCTAACCCCTTTAATGTCCTCTGACTCCATCCCCTCCCACTTAACAATAAGGAAAACTTGTAGTCCTTCTCTATATGTGTTGCTTTTATTGGTTAATGAATAAAGAAGCTGGCTTGGCCTGTGATAGGGCAAAGTAGAGCTAGGTGGGAAAACTAAACTGAATGCTGGGAGAAAGGAGGTAGAGTCAGTGAGACCCCATGTAGCTTCCAGAGGGGAAAGACGCAAGCTGCCAGCTAGAATATTGCCAGTAGGTGACGAGCCTTATAAAATAATAGAAATGCGTTAACCAAAGATATAAGAGCAATACACTGAAGTGATTGGTCAATCAGTGATTTAAATAATATAGTTTTGTGTGATTATTTTTGGAGTCTGAACTGCCAGGAAACAAGCAGCCTCCTATAACACCTTTCTTTTTTTTTCTTTCTTTTTTTTATATTTATTTATTTATTTATTTATTTATTTATTTATTTTTGGGTTTTCGAGACAGGGCTTCTCTGTAGCTTTTTGGTTCCTGTCCTGGAACTAGCTCTTGTAGACCAGGCTGGCCTTGAACTCACAGAGATCCGCCTGCTTCTGCCTCCTGAGTGCTGGGATTAAAGGTGTGGGCCACCACCGCCCAGCTCTATAACACCTCTCAAATAGCACCACTCCCCGTTACTAAGAAGCCAAATTATGTGTTTATTCATAGGAGTCATTCTTATTCAAAGTTCCACATTCCACCCATTCTCATCATAGATTAGTAATCATATCATATCATAGCACACAAGTGCATCCAGTCCAACTTCAAAAATTCCCATTTTCTATAATAGTTTCAAACACTATTTAAATGTTCTAAGTTCAAGTCTTTTCTGAGAGTCAAGGTAACCTCTTAAATGCACTCCCTGTAAAATTAAAATTGAAAAGTAGATTGCACATTTTCAACATGACAGACATCCATTCATGTTTTTAACTCCCCTAAAATTTGCACATTGAACATGTCATATGTGTTTGCAATGTATTTTGATTGCATGTATGATTCCCAATATCCAACTGACCACAGGACAGACTTACTGTGTGCCTCAATCCTAAATTCATATACTTGTTTTATATTTTTTAGTTGATTTGAACCACTGTGTCCAATTAATGTTGTCTGCACATGTGGGTGTGGGACCACTCACTGGAGCACAGAGAACCTGCCAGTGGTCATACACCTAAAGAACAGTGACACTTTCTCTCACAGAAGATATAAACTACCAATATATCCTGAGCTAGGAGTGAGGACTCAGGAGCCCTTTACTCTCAATGCAGGGATGTTTAATGGGCTTGATCTTCTGTAGTGGTTATCTTGTATAGATATCTTGTGTAGATAACCACTACTTCTGTGAGACCTTGGGTGTAACAGTAATGTCATATTTATTCTTTTTAAAATATATATTTACTTGTATTTCCTATGGAACAGGTACTACTCTAGACACAAAGAAAATAAAATATTATTCGTATTTATCTGGGGCATGAAAGTCTCAAATATTAAGAAATTTAATATTGTCATTTGAAACCAAATATTAAAGACTAGATGACTATGGAGACATAGTAATATTCTTCATTCTAGAACATCAATTTTATTTACTTTTGTCAGGTCAAATTTCCTGACTTTCGAAGTTGCTAGTTTTAATTCAGTTCTGGAAGAAGATGGAAAAGTCCAATTGTGGAATTTAAGCATAAATAACCAATGGATGTAAAGATACGTGAAACATTTTTTTGAGAAATAAAGTGTGAGAATTAAAGTTCACTGAAACACAAATGGGAAGTGCTGAAGTTTTTCTCACGACTTACTGGAAATGAGATTTTCAGAAAATTGCTTAATATCATGATGATTGCTCTTCACATAAAATATTTTAGTAAGCTGAACAAAGTATATAAGAATTCAGAAAGAGGAATCTATTTTTAAAAATATAGAATTGTGTAATAGGTATCATTAAGAAAACTACCAGATGATCAAGAGAAACCATTTGACGTAGAGCTAATTATGAATGACTCTACATGAAAAATGTTAAATACATTCAGATATGAAGATGAAATTTCAAGCCTCATTAAAATCATTTATATCCTGTAAGGAAAAAGTCACAGCTCTGCTACCATTTTTTACCTCTATGTTTCTTTGTATTCCAATTATGTTATCAGAGAGGATCCTCACTGAAGCTAAGATCCTGCTGAACAGATGACATATATATCCATTGATCCGTGACACAAGGCATGTGAAAATATATTCAAATTATGCTACTTATTTCACAGCAAATAAGTTCATTTACACACCTTTAATTTATATTTCCTTTTATTTATGGGTTTCTTTTTCATGTACAGTGGTCTAGTATAATAAAATGGCAACAATAATAAAAATTTACTGATTGAGATCAGTAACTGAATTAGTGGATGATACAGGATATGCAGTAGCAGAACCAGGAGGTAGAAAGTAGGAAGGAAGTTATGGCCAATTAAAGATCTATCACCAAAGATGAGTGAGAATCAAAACTCACAACCCAGGCATAAGCAAGAATATCTAGCAACTAAGCAACTTAGTCTAGATCATTTTTACAGTGAATTTCTTTAGGATTGATGTTAATTTTAAAAGTTCTGGAGTATATTTGTATCTCTGGTGATTCCATATATTCCTACATTTTTCTAAGTGCATAGAGCACCTGAGGTTCCATAAACTCCATCAGTGTTTCCATGGTGATATTACTTTTTCTGTAATAATTCCTTCAGCTGTATTTGTTCATAGAATATAAAAAATGGTGAATATTTCAGATATATTGGACTATGATTTGAAATAAAAAAAATTCCTGTGCCTTTCAATCCAATGCATATATCCATAATCCAATCACATGTTTGAGCACCTTGATGTATCAAAATATTTTAGATTTTACCAAAAACAGAAGAATATATTATTTGGCGCTGAGTAGAAGAAAAAAAATAATAGTATCGATGAGAAGTTCATCTTTTATTCTTGGGAAAATATTGAAAGACGTATAACCAATGGAGTATAACAAATTCATAAAGAAACTAAAAGCATGTTTTAAATCAAGGCTACCTTGATGAGAATTATCGTAAATACACAATCAAAGGAAGCCTACCAATATAACGTGACACGGTAAATAAAATGTCCAGATTCAGGACTGAGGGCTGCTGAGTGAACCCATAAACTTTCAGAAATACTGACGAACATCCCCTGTGTCAGGCAAAATACATGCTTAAAGAGAATTTGTTCTGTCAAAGTTTATCTCATGGTCCTTTTCATCTTTGTTTTAGTTGTTGATCTTAAGTATTTAGTGATGATAAGGCATAAGAGAAGTAAGAAAATCAAAGATACTATGATCTAAAATTGTCAGGATTTTCTGTAAGTTCCTGCTGTAATATTCTTGGTAGTGTTAATTTGCATGGATTCAAAATGTTGACTAGGCTCTCTGTACACAGGTTTTCATTTCCTCTCGTTTATTCTAATGAGTATCTAGGGTATCTTTGGGTTATTAGTTTCCCGGCTATTAAAGACTTGATGACTTCTTTTCTGTTTATTTTATTTTCTTCTTGAGTCCTCCTGGAATACAGTCTTTAAGTAATTTCCCATTCACAAGATGCTTCTTCCCACTGGATTTGATTATATTTAGGGTGGTAGAAATGTGATTGGCAAATTATGTCTTACCTGATTCTTTAAGTACCTTTATGGGTTTTTACGTTCTTATTTGTTTCTCCACAAAGATGTGTCAATTGCAGAATCTCAGACACTTAAGCTTAAAGTAATTTTCTGAATTCGTTTATGGGTATATAGTTAATGTTGCCATTCTGACAGCTTAAAATAAGTTTCATATTATTTCTAGCTCCTTATATTTTTTAAAATAATCTATTTGAATTTCTTATCTCCTAAATTCCCATTTTGTAGTTTTCAGCTTTCAATTATTCCTCTTTTTTAGTCAAATCACACATTTCTTGGGATAATATTGTCATTTTAAGAAATCATTTCTACATATAATACTTTCCTTTTTTATAATAATTATCTATCCCTATGTGTGAAGGGGCACATAGAAATAACAGCTTTAAAATATGAAATCTTTTTATCTTAGGTTACATTAAAAGTATTATATTTCTAAATGAAATTCTCCACCTTCAAACAATGTGTATCTCTCCTTTAAATAATAAACTGTTTATTTTACTGCTAAAAACAATTTTTAAATCCGATATTTGATACATCATTTGCTCCTTAGAAAAATGTAAAATATGAAATATTGATGAACTATTTTTACACTGAGAAGGATAGTAGTATTTAGATAAACTATTATCTAATTACTATACTCTTATGTAATCAATATATTTTAGATATATGTATGCATTTAATGACACCGGAAGGGAGGCATTTCATACGTGGTGAGAAAGTGTCAGTTCTTTTAATCCTGGGAAGGATATAATGTTTAAGGGAAGAAGCCATGTGTTTTGGGGTAACTTAATTTTGTCTCCTTTGGCTTATATAATAAATAAAAAGATAGTGCAGGATGTGGGTTGATGGAAGAGGTAGCAAAAAAGATGAATATGATTAAAATTCATTGATGGATGTCTCAAAGAACTAGAAAATTATTTTAGAAAGAAAGGAAGTAAAAATAGCACAGCAAAGTCCATTGACCATCATTTATTGTGGAAATTATAGCATACATTTTCTTTTTCTCATTTATTTATTTATTTATTTTCTTTTTTTAACATACACTTTCTAAGTAAGCCTTTTTTTCTTTCCATTTCTTTCCTTGGATAGATTACAAGAGTCAGAATTACACTGTTCACTTCCAAACAAGCCAAGCTATTTTAAATCTTTTCAAGTCTTTCTTAGAATAATACCAGTAATTTGGGGTTTTCTATCTCAAAAAACTAAGTTTTAAATACATATTCATTTATGGACTTGTTCTATAGTACATATAAGAATTTTGAAATGTTGGATTTTAAGCCAGACCAGAGACCATACCTAAATATAATCTGAACAAATATTTAAGTGAAGATAGGTATGCACCTAACACAGGATAAGCAAAATTGAATTTATAATGTTTTTTACTCTAAATTCAAATCTAGAAAGCATGTATGCTTTTACATAAGAATTATTCTTCAAAATTATATACATATTGTGTATACTTGGATAAAACAGTTAAAATAAGTATAAATTGAATAAAGGTGATATTATTTTAGCTGTTTTAGCTTTGAACACATTATTATTATCCTATCCAGCATATTCTTGTTATAATTTGACACTATTTAGCATCTTTTGAACATGCAAATTAGATTGATAGAAAGTAATGACAGTGTTTCTCTACTTCTAGACAAGTTCAGAAACACTTAGAATTATTTTAACCTTCATCAAACTGTAGTGAGCCGGACAGGATCACCATTACAAGATGGTGCCGACATACTGTCTTGTTGGAAATAAACAACTCCATATTTGGCTAAGCCTTTGAGAGCTGCCTGTCCCCCTCTTCCCACATGCGGTGGTTAAGGGTCCTTGGGCCTATCCTGATGCAGTCTGGTGGCAGCTGTTGGTGGTAGCCAATCACAGGGCGACCCCTGTGACATTTCCATATATAAGCAGCTGCCTTAGTGCTCTAGGGCCCCCTTCGCTTCATGCTCTCTCTCAACCAAGGGCGCTCCAGTTAGCGTGATCTGAGAAGAATCCTCCTGTGGGGGTTGTTCTTTCTTGCTGGTCGAGAAGTTCGCCGCATCAAACTGCAGAGATAAGGAATATATTTTTATAATAACTTAAAAACAGGCTTTAAGAAGATGGGAAAATTGCATTAATCATATTCACTGAATTTTAAAAAAATCTGGCAAGTTATGTAGGAATAATTTTATTTTACGTAAGGCATATGCCCTTTCCTAACTAGCCTGTCTTTTCCCTGAAACAGTAATAACACAACTTCAATTGAATGTCATTTCTCAACATAGCTAATTAATATTTTGGTAATATCTGATGTTTTTTATATCTTACGATTTTATGAGCTCTTTGTTTATAATCTTTCTACTTTCAAATAAATTGAACCATGCCACATTTTAACATAAACCACATTTTAAGTCAAGTATGGTTGAAATTAAAGCTGAAGCAGAATATACAAAAACCTGCTCCATGTGACTTTTAGTGTATCAAAATCTAATGAACCCTTTCTTGATTACAGATGCAGAGTGTATGTATACAAGAAAATAATATAAATTTATTTATATAAAAACAAACCATAGCAATTTTTGTTTGTTTGTTTGTTATTTTGGTTTTTCGAGACAGGGTTTCTCTGTGGCTTTGGAGCCTGTCCTGGGACTAGCTCTGTAGACAAGACTGGCCTCGAACTCACAGAGATCCGCCTGCCTCTGCCTCCCGAGTGCTGGGATTAAAGGCGTGTGCCACCATCGCCCGGCTCATAGCAATTTTTGGAATGAAATGCCATAGTCATATCAATATTGAAGACCACAAAACGCTCTTTTCTGATGAGCCATTTCTCAAGTCCCATTGTTTTATTTTTGGTTATTTGTGTGCATGTCTGTCTGTAAGTACAGGGCTTGTACATATGAGATCAGTTGTCTAAAGACCCGAAGAAAAAAGTTGGATTCTTTGGAACTGAATAAAGGTGGTGCTCAGTTAGTGAACTTAGGTATTGGAGCCTGAACTCTGAGACCCTCTACCAGAGCAGAACAATGTTGTAACCACTGAACAATCTCTCCAGTCCCATGTATTAGCTTATTTTTCATTTCCTAAACTTAAAACACAGATGTTATGCTTCTTCTAGTCTGATTGTTACTTTTAATATATGGTTAAATTGATTGCTCTGCTAGCATTAATGAACTAAATAAGGGGATAAAACAAGGCAGAGAGTATGTGCTGAGTGGTAGGACGTCTTGCAGGTAAAATTGATTTCACTTCTTTTTCTTTCTACTCACATCCCATTTGGATACACCTAACTGGTAAAGATGTCCTAAAATGAGTCTTCCAGCATACAATTAAGAGGAAATAATCTTGGTGAACATCTAGCACCTTTCACCATAAGAAAATTAGCATTAAAAAGTAATCATAATCTGAGCATCTGTAAAGCCAATCATTGTAAATTAATAGCAAGTGACAACAATATAGCTGATAATATTATTTTTGCATTTGGCAACTTGCAAAATACTGTGAAGTACTATTCAGAAGACGGACTCAGAGCTGCACCAATTTCTACTGGTGCAAAATTATACAATGTAAAACATATCAGAACAAAATTAGCTCAGAGAACATTATTTTCAAAATTATTTTGGCTCCTTAATATAGCTTTCCAATATTCTTTGTTCTGATTTGGTGTCACGAATTATACAATACTGGGCTGAATTATAAAGGCATAATTTCCAGTCTGTTAGATAAAAATGAACATTTGTGTAATGACAACAATCCATTAGCATATTTCTATTTTTAATTAACCAGTATTGCTGCTTTAGCTCAAAGAACTGTGACCAATTAAGCTGATTATACACAAGGTCCTCAAGTTTTCATTTAGAAATCAAAATGAAATCTGAAGAGTTTCTTTTAACTTCGGGTTGCAACCTCAGGCAGTTTAAGGTAACATGAAAGAAAAAAGAATGGCAAACAACGAAGAGGCAACTGCTAGTTTTCATTAAAAAAAAATATTAGCTTTGATATGATGACAAGTTGGGGAGGAAGAGTGTACTTTTAGAAATATGAATCACAACGTTTTATTGTTGGATTCTGTACTTGAGGTGTTCTGAGACCCACCAAAAGTTTGATTATCCCAGTCTTCAATAATATTAATTATTAATATTAATAATATTAATAAGTGTAGGTTTTGTAATTGAGGAGACACAACAGTGATAATATGTCTCCATACAATCTAATAAACATATGAAGTCCTGTCTACATCCCACTCAAAATTTCTAACAACTTTTGCTGATATGATCATTGATTTTACTGGGAAAATTTTTCCTTGACCCCAAAGAAAAGATACACTTTATATGCAATTTGATGCCATGTTTTTTCCCCATATTATACATGGATGATTAAGAAAACAGAGACAACCAAAATAATTAAAATGTAAATGTGTGCAAATTCTTATTCCTCAGACTTATAAGATATGTGATTAATAAATATTTGATAATACCTTCATTGATCTGTAAACAACAAGAGTCCTGCCTAAGCCTCTGCTCTCAAAGCTTATATGTTCTTGAAGGGAGTTAGCAGAAAGTACACAATGCTTAAAACATAAAATGTTTCAAACCAAAATAGGAACAACATCACCATCCATTTAAACAGGTGTATTATATGAGGAGAACAGATAGTTACAAGTTAAAAGTCGGCATTAGTTTTACTTGTCTAGAATGAGAAGAATGGCAGGGCTTACTTTTGCCTCGGTGATAGGATGTTAGTAACTATCTGTTCTCATGTTGTTTACCACAGCAATGATACCTAAATATTCCAGGAATGTAGAAAACAAGAAGATACACACACAACCATCTGAAGCATTACAACAGTGAAATAGAATCATTGAAAATAGAGAAATGTGAATTTATCGGCTTTGAGATCCCATCCTACCCTCTTCAGAATAGCCATCATCAAGGAAACAAATGATTACAAATGCTACAAAAAGCAATTGTAAATAAATGAAGCAGAATGCAAAACAGATACAAGTTATGTGACTACAATTATATATGAAGTATTCATTCATTCATTTTTAGTGTGTGAGGAAGTGTTTGGTGACATTGCACAGTGTGATGGCATGCAGGCTGCATTGAGGCTGCTGTTTCAAGCTTAGTGAATGCTCATTGAAACATTGGGAATTTGCTCATTATGTGTCATTTTTACCCTTCCAGAATCTTGTACTCTTTTCAAATACTTCATGTTTTCATATTCAATTATAAGAACCCATATGAAATTCTGACCCATTTCTTAAGAAGCTGTGATTCAATAGGTCAGTAATCTGGCTTAGAACCAAACTCAATTTACTTTGCTGCTTTGTAGATTATTAATTTTAATTAACCTGTGGAAAGACATTCATTTTAACTAATGTCAGAACTTTGGTGTCTTAGTGAACAGTAATTCGGAAAAAGTATTATTTTATTTACTATTGCAGTCAAAAAGAAATCCAGGGTCTTCTACAGTCTTTTGTTTACATTATTGTGATCAAATTTATTTCAAAAAGCATATTTTAGATTAGTTTAATAACTATCATGCTTTGTCTTTAAAGAGAATAACGGTAAACAATGTGAGTCAAAATATCTTTAGACATCAATAGTAGGTTTTCAAGCAATATTTTCTATTTATTAACAAACTAATGATATTATTTACATTATTGATGACCTAATTATAGTTTGTTGATTCAAGAAAACTAAAACTCATGTTATTGAATTTTCTATTAAAATAAATAAATATGGGTCTGATTTTGCATAATAATAGTTAAGCAAAAAGAGAAGGAGCTTTAGGCAAATTACAAATCAGTCAAATTATCTTGGTGTTTCTCCATATTACGAATGGCATCTCAAGCTAATATGGTTTAAGACAAAAAATCTAATCATAAGTTATTATAAAAAACATATGTGATATATATGAATATTTAAATGTAGTCTAATATAATACTTTTTATCATAGATGACTAAACAAATATACTCTAGTACTTTATTACAGAAATAATTCTCCAAATTATAGGATCTTTGTTGTTTATGCACATTAAACTATTTTCTTAATGAGCACCTAAAAAACTCAAAGATGCCCTTCCCATATTCTGGAACTAATGAGAAGAGAATAAGCTGAAATATCAGTGGAAGACCCCAATATAAAACGGGATTTCAAAATATCTGTTTCTGCTTAAAACCTGAGAATTGAGTATCAGATGGCAGCCTCTCATGCAAACTAAGTGCCTGCAAAAGAACTCTGTTTGGGTCATAGATGTCTATTTTCTCCAATTACCGAACTTAAAGCATGCACAATAGTTCTGATGTCCATGTTATTTTCCCTTGTTTTGCTTCTGCTTTCTCAAAATTTTAGAGCAAAATCATCATATTTTCTTCTGAGTAGAAGGCTTTAGAGACAGAAAACAATCTTGGATAAAATCTCTTCAGGTTGTAGGAGAGAATCAAAATTTGATGCAGACACATCTGAGTAATCAACTAAGCATTAGGGATTTTAACCAATCTTGGACTCTTGATACCCATAATACCAGGCTAGAATATAATAAACATTATTTTATTGATGGGTACAATAATAGCTAGTACTTCAACTGATGTCAAAAACATATGGAAGATTCTTAAAAAAAAAAGAATTCTGACCCCTGTACTTTGCAAAGTATCTAGTAATTACATGCGAGAGAGCTCTTGAACTTCATACAAACATATCAGATGAGAAATTAACAGGCTATCCAGAATTTCATGTATTGATAAGGTAATTGGTACATCATCGGTACAATGGAAAAAATCAGAACTTCATGACAAATATTTTTTTTAATTATTTATTGGTGTAAATATTGGATACCTGAAGAAAATTGTTAGTGGTAATTTTAGCCTCTGTACAACATACTACTTGATTTCATACAGTACCTTAGCAACTGAGATAGGATTTTTAGGACCAAACTGCAATTGGGGATATATCTATCTGAATTTATGTTTTGTTGGTTTTTATTTCACATAATTTTTAGATCACATATTGAGTTAATTGAATAATAATTATTATTCTTTCATTTTTTCATTGAGAAGCACTTTTTTCTGTACATTCTTGCAGTTGTGTGATTTCCATGTGCTATTTATTGTATTATATCATTCAAAGTTTTTTAATGTATGCAATTTGAATGTGTGTGAAACTACATACTGAAAGCATAGACTTATATACACAGACAAAAATTACACTTGTATATACATAGATAAATATCTATACAAATGCATATTTGCTTAAAGCATATAAATTATATATATATATAAATTATATATCATTATGCCAGATTATTGTATATATTTGTATATAATTCTTTAAAGATCTGTTTTTATATTCAATGCATTCTTACATTTTCTAATTTCCTCTTATATTCTGAGAAATCTTACCTTGAAGTTCATGTTTTAAGAAAATTTCTATTCTGGAAATTTATTTATTGCTACATAAGAAAGAAAACAGCATTCTTTTATTGTATTTAAACTTAAATCAAAATTTAAAATTTGTATTGTGATGTGGGAGTCCCCTCTGTGTGCTATGATTGCCGTTAATGAATAAAGAATCTGCCTTGGCCTGTTGATAGGGGAGAACTTATGTAAGCGGGGAGGACTGGACTGAAAGCTGAGAGAAAGAAGGCGGAGTCAGGGGACACCATGGATTTGCCATCTATTATTACCTTTGGCTTTCATGATCTGGGACACTGCTTGTAAAGTTAAGACACAAACTTCTGGTATCTACTGTTGTGCCCAGGGCATGCCCCCCTTCCTCCACCGGAGGGAGACCACCAGAAAGCACAGTGGACTGGACTGCAAAATGCAAGGTTAACTCTTTTATTGCAAGTTCAAGGGAGTACAGGCAATTACTGGTTGGCGAGGAATTTTCTCTTCACTTCCCCGAAACAACAAGGTAATGAGAGAAGTTAAAAATTCCTTTGCAGGGTTAGTTTTTAAAAAGTGCAATCTACAAGAGGCTTTTGGCATGGGTGCAAGGCCTTCTGCCCCCTCCTATCCTAATAAGTCAGCTTTCTCCTTGTTTTACTTGTTATCACCAGGTATCAGCAGGCTGGCTAAGTGACCTTGTGCTTGGAATCTCCCAGGTGGGAGGGGGAAAGGTAAGTGCTGCTAATCTGTGTTTCTAATTTTAAAACATTTTGCTAGAAAATTCTTGTCCCTTTGAAAATAAGGGGTGAGGGTCTCTTGTGAGGGTCTCTCGTGAGGGTCTCTCACTACCACTTCGAGCATACAGAGAAACTGCAGCTGGAACCTTTTAGCCCTAAGTCATCTCTTCTGCCTTATAAAAGTCCCAAGACACTAGTTTCATATGTGCCTAATCTTCATTCCCACAGAAAGACTCCTGTCTGTCAGTTGATCTGGTTAAGGAACAATTCTGCTCCTGTATAGACTGGCTTCGGCTTCCTTTTGTCTCCGAGAAACCACCATCAATCCCAATTTGGCACATAAAAGTTTGGAACTTTGTCTATGTCTTTTTCCTTTTCTAGAAACTAAAAATAAATATAGGCAAATTTGCAAAATTTTGCAAGGGTCAACATAACCAACCATGTTTCTCTGATTTACCATTTCACTTAGTAAGGATTGAATCAGACCATCTAGGCTTGGAGCCTTCCAGCTACTGGCAAGCTTCCAACCTAGATCCTGTCTGTAAATATCCAACAGGCTCTTGGGGGACCTCTGGGGGTGCCATTAGGAAAAGTAAATGTCTTGCCTACGTGAAAGCCTAATCTTGCAAGCTACCCAAACTAGAAAATGTTAATAGTCAGTCAGGCGAATCATCTGGCCAAGGGACCACACTCCATCAAGCAAGGCTATCCCTAGTTGGGTGCATTCATCTTAGTCCAAGATAAAGATATAGGTGGAAAAACAATCTCTTTAATGAGATAGCATATTATTCCTTTTCAAATTTATGTCACCTCGTGAAGTCCCTATGTGCTATCATGAGGGTAGATCCGCATTGATCCAGAGAGAAGTAAATGTTTTCTTTTTCTTTTCTTGTATTTTTTTTTCTATCAGTTGCTGGCCAGAATATAAGAATGGCTTTTCTAGTAAGGCACCATATGTTTTCTTGTTTTTTTTTTTTTTCTGTAATGTTTCTCACCCCACCATGTCACTTCCTGACACCATGAAGCTGACCTCTATTTTGACTTAACTCAGATGACATAGCTCCCACCTTCTTTCCCTGAACACCTGTTCATCATTCTCGTCCTTTGGACAGATGCTATTTACACCTTGCCTGCCTTGGGGATTTCTCCTTTTAAATTCCAATAAAAAATCATCTTTAAGCTTTCACTTAAGAATATTAAAACAACACATTTTATGAGATTAAGTTAAACAAGGAGACTGTCTGATTTCTTAGGTCACTAGGACATCAGGTAAGAAATGCTAAGTCCCAGAGCAGAGGTTTTTGGACAGCCCTCTTTTTCTCTTCCATTGTTGGCTCTGAGATTCCTTACTTCTGTACAGATGTATGAACAGACACAGGATCCCTCTCATCGAGCAAAGCCTGAGGACTATGTTCTAGCCAAGACAGAAAATAAAAAAAAACAATATCTCCTATTTATGTGGCTGTTCTCTACCTTCATAAGATGACCAGGCAGTTTGTCCCTCAATAAACTGTGTTTTCTACTGAAGGAGTGGTTCTGTTTAGTGATTCTCTGTACTCTCTTATAGTGAACTCAAGGGTCAATTCACCTTAGTGTCTTTTACTAAATTTGACCTTAGAAAGATAAAGTAATAGTTCCTCAATATTTTCATAGCTTTCATGCTTTTAAATATAATTTCATTATTAGTATACATGAGCAGCTTCTAAATATCCAAATTATGTTTATTAGGATATTTCATTTGATGACATTTTCTCTAAATTTCTGTGTTATTACATCTTGGCACACCTTATGATAATATTATTTGCCCTACAAATTATTGTGCCTTATAGTTCCTTTTATTTGATTCTAAAATACTTTTAGTAAGTTAGGTCATTTAGTATTGACTTTCTTAGAAAGTACAGAAATGGAGTAACAGAATTATTGAATTCACATCTTTTTCAATTGCATTTTATTCTTAAATATAGAAGGTGGCAAAATACCTGCACAAAATTCTAGATATGGATAAGGTTAATGCCAGATTTAGAACCAAGAATATAGAAGCTAAAATTAGGAAAGAGACCTCAAAAATCAGACCTCAATATATGAGGTCTTGTTTTTTAGAGCACACAGTGAAGGATTTAGCCTCTCCTGAGGCAATGGAGGGTCTATAGGAGGTAAGGGAGTATTTGGTGATTATATAGAGGCTTGGGAATGAGAAATTAATGCTGATGTAAGGACCTGTACGCTGGCCTGTGGTCTCTACTTCTAGAACAGTTTGTACAACAAGACAGATTATCTTGAGAACAAACTAAGTCAATCAGCTGTAGTTTCTGGGTTGTGTATAACTGATAATGGTTGAGAAAAGCCAGAAATAATCTCACAGGACTCCGGTGTTAATATTTTTTATTTTACAACTGAGTTATATTATTAATTAAAATAATATAAATACACAAATATCGAACTCAGTTATGCCTACTAGACTTTAGTACCAAGTTCCTGTGCATTGTTATTACTCTCTGCTACATTCAGGAAAATGTTTTGTTCATTTCAATTTTCATCTCTTTTGCTCTTTGCAGGATTCATATGTGAGGGTGTGAGGAGAGTTGTTCATTCTTTATTTAAATCTGTAAAATAAAAATTTCAATCCCTGCATCAATGAAGCAGTGATATTATATTAAGACTTTATGGTCTCAATTTCATGCTATCTCTCAATTCTTTAGAATCTTGCCTCATTGTTGAATTACCTCTGATTGAGTAATCACCAGGCTAGTTAAAAGATAAAACAATTATATTATTATTTATTATAAGGGACAAACTCACAAAACAGGAATGAGAAGTTCAAGCTCAGCTGTACTGCGAAGGAAATACAGAGAAAGTACACCTGGGCTGCATGGCATTTTTCTCCGTGAAGTCTCAGAAAGCCATACCCTAACTTGGTCCCACCTCCTAAAGATAATTGGTTGACAAGGATTCCCCATTACCTCCCCTTTTTGTCTAAATAAGAGTGATCCAAACCCAATACAAAACAATATGCAATACGAACTTATATCAAGTATAAAATTACAATCAACATAAACAATATAAAGAAAGAAACATGTGATAAATATTTTCATAAACATTCTGCTCTAAAGAGTCTAAAACTTGCATCAGAAATTGACTTGGCTAAATCATAAGAGGAAAGTAACTAAGACTATCAAATCTTAACCCCAATAAAGGCCTGAAAAGAGAGATAATATTACTTGAGTAGGCAGAAAGTTCAATCACGCAGCTTCGAAAGCAAGCAGTATATGATGGAGATAATTGGCTACCTGAGCAATTACCCAAAGTCTCATTTGTAATGTTGAAGCAACCAACTTTGGCTAAGCCCTAGTATAACTGACCGATTATTTTCAGAAGCAGGGAATTTTTCAGAACAGCCTTACCCTGTCTTGGCGAGGTTTGGCAGTCTTTTTCTTTGTGTCTTGCTTATCCAGTCCAGTTACCATGTACTTCATCAGTGGTTGAATCATGAGCAGATCCTTGTCCAAGGGCCAGCTGTGCCAAGAAGAAAACAAACTTCAAGTGGAGTGTCTTCGGTGCTCAATATTCTCTCAGATATATATTGGTGCTATCAAGAGCAATTGTGTCTCATGTCAACAGAACCCTAAGTTATTTAAATTCCATGTTCTACAGATCCTTGAAGTGGTTGAAGATTACCTATCTAGGGAGAAAACAATCTCTATGTCTCTAAAGAACCAAATTAATATGACTATATTAATAACAAACATGAGTATCTAATGGTTTATAATACGTTATACCTATATAACTTAAAGGCTAAAACTTTAAATCAGAATATTAAATAATCTATAAACAAATGTGCAGCAAATGAGGACAATGACCTCAAAATGTAAACAATGTATAAGTGTCTTGGTCAGAGCTAAGAATAATATTTAATGCAATATGAAAATATATCCTAGAAGTTATATCAATGTATAGAATATCTTAATCAGAGATAGAAACATGCATGTATACAATCTGACAAAATAACTTTGTATAGGTGTTCAAATATTGCAAACAGAAATAACAAATATAATTTGAACTCGTATCAATATACAAAAACTATACTAATGTAAATTATTCATAAATAATAGCTCACAAATATTCAATCTATTACCAGCTATTATTATTAGTGTGAGAAAAAATACATACTAAATTATCGATTATCCAATTAGATATTTCTTCCTTTTTTTAGTCTCTGGGCAGAGAGTGCACCTGGGCTTTGCAGTGTTTTTCTCTGGATCTCAGAAAGCCACACCCTAACTTGGTTCCACCTCTTAAAGATAATTGGCTGACAAAGATTACCTATCACCTCATAATTAGGAAGTTGCATTTCACTTTTTCAATGTGTGTATCTCTTTTCAATCATCTGTCTATCTTTCTATCTAACCTATGTCAATAGCTGATAGATATGTGATGTTTAAAATTATATACATACAAATATATTACTTATATATAATTTATATATATAGTATGTGCCTTCATGCGTGTGTGTGCATGTGTGTGTGTGTGTGTGTGTGTGTGTGTGTGTGTGTGGCTATTCTCAAACCCAAGTCATGCTGGGAGGTTATATAAATCATATTTAAATGCAAATATATGGAATAATGTATTTTTTTCATATTCACCTTAGATTGGAATTCTATTACTGCCTTTGGAATGCTGGGATTAAAGGGGTATACTATCACAATTTCTTGACTCTAAGGTTTTCTTCAATTCTTTTTTCATAAGTTGGAAATTTAGCTGTGTGGAATCTATAAGAAATATAGGTTAATAGATATTCATCTATAATAGTCAAGATTGTAGTCATGTTAGTTAGGTTTTCTATATATAGAGAGATATATTTCAGTTATTTAGATATTCTCTAAATCTCTCATAGACCTTTGATATATGACATTTAAATGTTTTAGAAATTTAGGACTTTTCATGACAGTAAGACACATCTCTGCTCCTGGCAGCACCAATCTACTTCAAGAGGAAGACGGGCCTTGAAGAAGCTCCTTATGGAGATTTTTAGATGAACTGGACATGTAGGATACACAGAGAAATGACTACTAAACTTGCCTAAAGGTTAGATGATCCTTCAGGGTACCTGCTTCATGAAAGTCTGTGAGACATTCTGCAGGAGACAGAAGCAAATGACTGGCAAACTGTCAATATAGGGCAGAACTGTCTTTGAAATTTCCTTCTTTGTGGAAATGTCTGCTGGATACTATGGGCCTATAGGCTGAAGATGGATGCCCCTATAATACAGAAAAACTTTGGGTGACTGTCCAGGTAGATGTCTCTGCTATTTCTAGAATTTTGGAAGTTGTTTGAAATGCAAGTAATATTATATCCTTCTGGAGTCTTTGATGGAGTAGAAGAATAGATAGTTTTTCTTAAATATTATAAAAGATAAAGTAGATATAAATATTTAACTGTACTTCTTGCTTGGATAACTGTTTTGTTACATGTAATTTCACTATGTTAACATTAAAGCTTTCCTTTTTGTTTAAAAAGAAAAGTGGAAATGGTGTGTGGGGGGGTTGTCATTCTGTCTTTGTGTTGCTTTAATTGGTTAATAAAGAAACTGCTTTGGACCTATAGCAGAGAAGAACTTACCTAAACAGGTAAAACTAAACAGAATGATGGGAGAAAGAATACAGAGTCAGAGAGAAGCTATGGTGCCACCACCAGAGTCAGACATGCTGAAACTTTGCCTGTAAGCCATTGCCATGTGTGGCAACACACAGATTAATGGAGATGGGTTAAATTAAAACGTAAGAACTAGCTGATAAGAAGTTAGAAATAATAGACCAAACAGTGTTTTAAATAATATAATGTCTGTGTGATTATTTTGGGTCTGAGCTAGCAGGGTGGCCAGGAACCAAACAAGCAGCCTCCCTCCAACAGGAGAAATCTGTGCTGGAGAAGAATGCGAGAAGGAGGAGGAGAGACAAAGAAAATGAGGAGAAAGAGAGGGACATGACCAGGACAGAAGCAGGTAAGCTGCAGTCAGACGGAAGAAGCAGTGAAAGGATGAAATATAAACGGGAAAAATGTTAAAAATCCCCAAGGCAAAATGTAGATGAAGACCAAACAAGTTCTGTTAAAAAATAACTAGCCATAAACAAACTTGACCTATGCCGAACATTCATAAGTTAAAAAAAGAAAAGCAAAACAAAACAAAAACAACTTCCTTAAGAGAAAGACATAGTTCAATTTCAACAAATGTTGTGTTACTTACATTTCCTTTAACAATAATATTGACAATGAATCTTTTAAATGTTAATGTTAAATGTTTACTGAAAGGCACTAAGAACAACCATATAAAATTATTTCTTGAAAAGTTTATTGGGAAAAAACATTTTAAATTGAAATAATTATTTCTCTAGAGTAGTTTTAAATACTGAGAAGATAAGTGTCATTTTTTGAATTCTATTTATACATTTTAATAATAATTCTGAAAACTTTAGATACAATATATAAGAAATATTCAATAATTAAGGAAATTTGTTACATGATACTATACATATGCATTAAACTATATTTGCTACAGAAATTTCTCTTTCAATATCTATTTAAATGGATGTAATTCTATATTTTAAGTCCATAACCATTAATTATACACTGTTTCTATGAATAAATAATTTAATGAATCAATTATAGATTTTTAATATCAAATAATAATTTATAGAGAGGAGATTATATCATAAGACATGGATGTCTGCCATGTTATTAGGTACAATGTTTCTGTTAAAGGAGGTTTGGTCAATTGTCTTTTTGAATATCAAGTTTCTTAGACATCGGCCACGGTCACACAGAGACACAGTATTATTAATACTATCAGCCTTAAATAGAAATAATAAGCAGAAATTTTTAACGTAAAATGTATTCAAAGTCATGTTGTGTCAAACATGCCAGAGATGTTCTTCTTGTTAAAAACTCATATTTTTGTCGTCCATGATTCTCTTAGCTTGTGTTCATAACTACTTAGTAACTTCTTTTTCCTTTTGACTTAATCTACACTGTCCACATGTCTCTTGTAGTAATTACCCAAGTATGGTTATTAAGCCATTTTCTCTCACCTTAAAGTCTAACTGCTACCAAATGCAGTTACTTTAAAACATTTCTATCATTTTTTCCATGGACCACAAATGACTTACCTAATAACCAAATTAAAATTTTACACATTTAAAAAGAAATTTAATCAGAGCACAACAAAATTTTATCATTCTCCTTCCTCATTTACTTATCTGTAACTTTTTTGTATTTTATTAATTTCAGTAAATGACCTGATTCAGTATTGCTTTGTTTTCAAAGTTAGGAAAGCAGCAAGAAAAGTATGACCTCTTGATGATCTCTTTCACCCATAATACCTAACTTATCACTAAATGTCTCTATATTTCATCCCCTGAATTTCTTAGATCCAAATTACTTCTCTTTCTCTCTGTCATATAGTTCAAACCAGCACCCCACTGAGGTGTGTAGAATTTCATTTCAAGTGTTTCTGCTGTATGTAACCTGCCATCTGCTTACCACACTGCACAAGTGACAATTTCTTTCCTACTCTAAAATAAATGTTATTATTTTAAGTTCTCCAATTTAAAGGATTTTAATGTTTCTCAAGGAGAATGCATATCTCTATAACACAGATAAAGACATATCTAAAGAGTAGCCTTATGTAACTTATACTTAATCTTCACTTTATTTTAATTGTTTTCAAATTGTTTCTGTCTTTTATTGTGGCAGATTGTTCCTTATTTTGAAACTCAGTTACCTATTTGTTAATTTGAAATAATCATATTTCCTTTCAAATTAATCAGAGAAGGCATCCAAGTCCTTCCTGAGGGTGGGTGCTCACCTCTCTTCATCTTTTGTATAATTTTGTTTTACTCTTTACTGCTTACTTTAATTATAATTTTATGTATTTATTTTAAAAATATATACCAAAATGTATTTCTTCTACCAGAATATATGTTCTTTATAAAGTATGACCATTTTTAGTTTAGAAAATGCCTGTTACATATGCGTAATGCTTACTATTAAATGTCTGATCCCAAATATAAGCTATGTACTTTTGAATTTTAGTTTAAAATGTTTTTTTTTTTTTAGTTTACTGTATGTATATGTATGTGAACATTAGTGCGGTGCCTCCAAAAGCCAAAACAGAAAATCAGATCTCCACTAAAGTGACAAATAATTGTGAGCTGCCCAATGTGGCTGCTGTGAGCCCAACACAGGGTCTCAAGAATACAAAGCCCTGGGAAATACCAAATCATTTCCCCAGCCTCCTCTTGCATTCCTTAAAAACATTTACTTTTTAGTGTAAATACTTTTGGGGATTGTAGATGGGTACAAATATAATTTTGAAAAGACATTTGTGTGATTATTGTGCTAAATACCAGTAATAAAACTGAATATACAAACAAAAATTCTTTTGCTTTCTTAAAAGTTTATTTCAGTGAGATAAAGAAAGGCTATCATAAAAAACATTAAGCACCATTTCTAGAAAAAAAAAGTGAAAACTTAGTATGTCACTGAATAAGATTATAAGGAAGGTAGCTAAATGGAAAATAGCCTCTTCTAAAATGAAACAATTGAAAAGTGGTCTGAAATAAATGTGACACTAAGTCTAAGAGCACCCAAGGAAGGCAGCACATGGTTACAATAAATAATTGCAAAATTTGAGATATCAGTGTTATTAAATGACATTCAGAACATTTGGATTTTATTTTTATTTTAAAAGTGAAAAGAAACTATCTTTTTTATTATACCCCAATCTAAGTTCCCACTCCCTCCCCTCCTATATTTCCTCCACATACCCCCTCATCCCATCCCCTTCTCAGAGAGAGTAAGGCAACTGATTTAGAGAAGGTCCAAGACCCTCTCTACTATATCTAGGCTCAACAAAGTATCCATCCCAAGAAAATAGGTTTCCAAAAGGCCAGTACAAGCAGTAGGGGTAGATACTGGTGCCACTGACAGTGCCCCCTCAATCTTCACCAGCCATGCATCTGTCAACCACATTCAGAGGGACTAATTTGGTCTTATGCTTGTTACTTCCCAGTCTATCTGTTGTTGGTGATCTCCCATTAGCTCAGATAGACTTTGTCAGTTAGTGTACCCATCTTGGTCTTGACCTCTTTGCTCATATTCTCCTTCCTCCTACTCTTCAACTGGGCTTTGGAAACTGTCCAGTGCTCTGATGTTGGTCTCTGCCCCTCTTTCCATCTGTTTCTAGATGATGGTTCTATGGTGATATTTAAGATATTCTTCAGTCTTACTACAGTTCGGCCCCCTATCCTCCATTGCTTAGAGTCTTACCTGGTGTCATCCTTGTGAATTCTTGGGAATTTATCCAGAATCAGGTTTCTTGCTAACCCCATAATGTATCCCTCAACCAAGATATCTCTTCCTTACTCCCATCGCTGTCTTTCCTCCACATCGATTATTTCATTTCTTCAAGTTCTCCTTACCACTCACATCTCCCCTTCTCTTCCCTTTTTATCCTCTTTCTTCCCCCACCCCTATACTCCCAATTTTTACAGGTGATCTTGTCACCTGGATCTATATGTTTTATTTAGGGTTCACCTTATTACTTAGCTTCTCTAAGATCATGAACTATAGGCTCAATATCCTTTGTTTATAGTTAGTATCCACTTATGAGTGAGTACATACCATATTCATGTTTTTGGATCTGGGTTACCTCACCCAGAATAGTTTTCTAGCCCATCCATTTGCATTCAAAATTCAAGATACCATTTTTTTTCCACTTAGTAGTACTCTAATGTGTAAATGTGTCACATTTTCTTTATTTATTCTTCAGTTGAAGGGCATCTAGGTTGTTTTCAGGTTCTGGCTATTTCAAATAATGCTGCTATGAACATAACTGAATAAATGTCTTTGTAATATGATTGAGTACTTTTTGAGTATATGACTAGGAGTGGTATTGCTGGATCCTAAGGTAGGTTGATTAAAATTTTCTGAAAAACCGGCATAGTGATTTACAAAGTGCTTGTACAAATTGCATTCCTACAGCAATAAATGATTTTTCCCATACTTCACATTTTCTCCAGCATAAGCTATCATTGATGTTTTTTAATTAATTAATTAATTTATTTATTTATTTATTAAAGATTTCTGTCTCTTCCCCGCCACTGCCTCCCATTTCCCTCCCCCTCCCCCAATCAAGTCCCCCTCCCTCATCAGCCCAAAGAGCAATCAGGGTTCCCTGCCCTGTGGGAAGTCCAAGGAATTCCCACCTCCATCCAGGTCTAGTAAGGTGAGCATCCAAACTGAATAGGCTCCCACAAAACCAGTATGTGCAGTAGGATCAAAAACCCATTGCCATTGTTCTTGAGTTCTCAGTAGTCCTCATTGTCCACTATGTTCAGTGAGTCCAGTTTTATCCCAGGCTTTTCCAGACTCAGGCCAGCTGGCCTTGGTGAGTTCCCAATAGAACATCCCCATTGTCTCATTGTGTGGGTGCACCCCTTGTGGACCTGAGTTCCTTGCTTGTGCTCTCTCTCCTTCTGCTCCTGATTTGGACCTTAAGATTTCTGTCCGGTGCTCCCATGTGGGTCTCTGTCTCCTTTCATCGCCTGATGAAGGTTAATATTCAGGAGGATGCCTATATGTTTTTCTTTGGGTTCTCCTTCTTATTTAGCTTCTCTAGGATCACTAATTATAGGCTCAATGTCCTTTATTTATGGCTAGAAACCAAATATGAGTGAGTACATCCCATGTTCCTCCTTTTGGGTCTGGCTTACATCACTCAGGATAGTGTTTTCTATTTCCATCCATTTTTGATCTTAGCCATAAACATAATAAAAGCAATATACAGCAAGCTGACAGACGGTATCAAATTAAATGAAGAGAAACTCAAAGTAATTCCACTAAAATCAGGAACAAGACAAGGCTGTCCACTCTCTCCATATCTCTTTAACATAGTTCTTGAATTTCTGGTTATAGCAATAAACAAACAAAAGAAGATCAAGGAAATTCAAATTGGAAAGGAAGAAGTCAAACTTTCATTATTTGCAAGTGATATGATAGTATATAAAAGTGACCCCCAAACTCTATCAGGTAACTACTACAACTGATAAATGCCTTTAGTATGTGGCAGGATACAAGATAAACTCAAAAAAAATCACTAACCATCCTATTTACAAATAATAAAGAAATATTACCTTTAACAATAGCCACAAATAACACAAAATATCTTTGGGATAACACTAACCAAAGAAGTGAAAGTCCTATTTAATAAGAACATTATGTCTTTGAAGAAAGAAATAGGAGAAGTTACCAGAAAATGTAAACATCTCTTATGCTCTTGAATAGGTATGACCAACATAATAAAAATGGCATCTTACTAAAAACAATCTATAGATTCAATGCAGTCCCCATCAAAATCCCAACACAATTATTGACAGATCTTGAAAAAAAAACAATAATCAACATCAGATGGAAATACAAAACAAAACAAAACTAGAATATCCAAAACCATCTTGCACAATAAAGGAACTTCTGGAGGCATCACCGTCCCTGACATCATGCTCTATTACAGAGCTACAGTAATGAAACAGTTTGGTATTGGCATAAAAACTGAGAGGTTTACCAATGGAATACACTTGAAGACCCAGATATTAATCCAAACACCTATGAATACCTGATTTTTGACAAAGATGCTAAAGTTATAAAATGAAAAAAATGAAAGCATCTTCAATAAATGGTGCTGGTATAACTGGATGTCAACATGTAGAAAAATGAACATAGAT
This sequence comes from Microtus oregoni, assembly GCF_018167655.1. Taxonomy (NCBI): domain Eukaryota; kingdom Metazoa; phylum Chordata; class Mammalia; order Rodentia; family Cricetidae; genus Microtus; species Microtus oregoni. The sequence continues at coordinate 74,612,517 of NW_024543062.1, forward strand.
CCTGATCTATCCCCGTGAACAAAAAGTCCAAATAAATTAAAGACCTCAATATAAATCTGACCACACTAAACCTGATAGAAGAGAAAGTGGGAGGTAGCTTGCAATGTTCGGCACAGGTGACCACTTTTTAAATATAATCCTAGTAGCACAGAAACTTAGAGCAACAATAAATAAATGAGGTCTCCTGAAACTAAGAAGTTTCTGTAAAGCAAGAAGCAAGTCAATAAAACAAAAAGACAACCTACTGAATGGAAAAAGCTCTTCAGCAACCCCACATCAAACAAAGGACTGATCTCCAAAATATTTAAAGAACTCAAGAAATTAGACATCAAAATTCTAAATAACCCAATTAAAAATGGGGTACAGAATTAAATGCAGAATTCTCAACAGTCTGAAATGTCACTTAAGGAAATGTTAAACATCCTTAGCTATCAGAAAAATGCATCAAAACCACCCTGAGTTACCAAGTTGCCATCTTACACCTTTCAGAATGGCTGAGATAAAAAAAAAAATAAACCACAATGGATTTTATTTTAAAATAATATTTTTTTACTATTTCTTTGAGAACTTAAAACAATGTCCTTTGGCACATTCACCCCCATTTCTTTTCATGACACTCTTACCTCTCTACTCTCCCAATGTGGTATTCTACCTTGTTTTATTTTTCTCTCTCTCTTTTTTGTTCTGTTTAACCCATCATATCTGATTGGTCTTAACCAGCTACTTTTAGGTGTTGTGCTTACCTTTAAGGATGGCCAAATCAATAATAATACAATGGATTCTGCCTTTTGCATCATCTATCAAGTGCCATATGTTCCTCAAATAACAGTGAGACTACATGTTAGCCATCCTTGCTCCTACTGGGATTTATATGCTTTTTGCAGGTCTTGTGAGTATTGTCAGAATGACTGTGGGTCCAAAAATATGCAGAAAAGCCTATCTGTGTGATGTCACCCACCACTTTTGGCTTTTGCAATACTCATTCTTCCATGAATACTCCTAAGTTTTGATAGGAGGGGTGTGAAGGTGTGAATCGATGTTTTTCTGTTTTTTTTTTCTCCCAACAGTTCATATGTTGAAAGTTTGGTACCAATGTAGTAATGTTGTTAAGTGCTATGTTATCTCTTTAAGAAATGGGACGTAGTACAGATTTTTGCTTCATTAGGGCTACTGCCCTAAAAAGAAATCAATATATCTCTCTGGTACTCTAAATTACTTCTCACCAAGAGTTCACACAGAGAGAAATCTGATCTCAAAATGGATTTCTGGCTGCCTGAGAAAAAAACATATGAACAAATTAAAGCATCATGGAAATATGCAGAATCTACTTAGGGAGAGTTGGGAAAAGAAAGTTGATTAGCAGGACTGAATGGGGGGGATAATAGGATAGCAGGGAAGATTGCATATGTTCAAAATATATTATATTCATGTATGAATATGTCAAATGAGAATCATTATTATATATAATTAATGAATGCTAATACATTTTTAAAAATCAATCCATTATGCCACAGAAAACACAGATGAATGTTAACTATGTATTATTAAATGAAAGAAGAGAATTCCTCAAATGGCACGCCATTGATCCCATGTGCATCATTTTTTCAAAAAGGAGAAAGAATGGGGACATGATAAAAGTTCTGTGTTTGCTGTAGATTCATGGGATAATAAGGGTGAGATTAGTAGGTGGCAGGCTGTTTCTTCCACATTGACTTTCAGTTTTTGCCACTTCTGAGTTACATTATGACTAGAGAATGCCAAGAATAAGTTAAAACACAGAGCTCAGATCAAGAGAACACTCTGCACTGTGTTTAATTATAAAAGAATTGGTTCAAAGAACACTAGGAAAGAATGCAAAATAAAAGAAGAAACCCTGATTATATTTTCAATGAAAATTTTCACAAAGAGGGCCATGATCTGAGTTACTTTGATAATGGAAGCTGACTAAATGAATGTGATCACTCTACATTATTAAAGTATACCAGTCAGATTTGTGATTAATAACACATATTGCTATGCATAGATAGGGAACTTGAAAAAAAAGAAATAAAAACAGACAAGCTGATTTAGCTACTTAAAATCTTAAAAAACAGCAAATAAACGATGAGGAATTCCCCTCTGTATGCTGTGAATACGTTCTATTACCATTGATTAATAAATAACCTCTTTTTGCCAATAGCTTGTCAGAGTAAAATCAGGCAAAAAATCCAAATGGAGATATATATATAGAGAGAGAGTAGGCAGAGTTAAAGAGATACCATATACTGCTGAAGGAGAAGCTCATCGTGTAACCTTTGGAATCTTAACAATTTGGCATGGCCTCATGGTGATACACAGATTATTAGAAATGGGTCAATTTAATTTAATGTAAGAGCCAGCTAGGATTATGCTAGAGTCGTTAACCAAACAATGTTGTCAGGTCTGGGTGGGTGGGAAACAAATGAGCAGTCTCTGACTACAAAATGGCCATACTGTCTGGGGCATAAATCCACATAAGACCTACAAAAGCTTAAGAAAAAAATCTAGACACACAAAACAAAAGTTAAGGGGAGCTTCTTGGTAGCCACTTTTTAATTTTTTTTTTTTCAGATAGGCTCTGTTTGCTAGACACAGGCAGAGGCACAGCCCCTTTAAAAGATGGCTTCCTGGCTTGTTTGGGCAGTAAGAACAGCTATGGCTCTTTCTGGATGTCCATCTATGGAGCACTTAAATAAGAATTGTGAGCAGAGTGCTACGACTTTCTAAATGGCAAAATAGACCCACCGTGTCTCTGGAACTGGGCAGCAAGCATGGCTAGCAGTTATAGTGAGCTACTTCTGCCCTGTTAAAAGGCCAGTAGAGGCAGGGCCAGCATCTAGGGCTGCCACAACCACACTGCTTACCATTTTAAAATGCCCTTTGTCAGAACGGGGTTTCAGATACACAATAGGACAAATTCAGGCATAAAAGACCACTCAATAAGACACAGTGTGTATAAAAACATACGTAGTCTTGGAAGAGAGATGAAAAAGAGGATAGACAGTTATGAAAAGAAGTGAAGTCTTTAAAGAGGCATTAAAAGTAATATAAAAGAGTACAAAGAGTCATAGATTAAATAATAATAAGCCACATAAAGATAAAAATACAAAGTTTGAACTTCTTCTGTTGAGAATTCTCTGTTCAGCTCAGTGTCCCATTTTATAATTGGGTTGATTAGCCTTTTACGGTCTAGTTTCTTGAGATCATTATATTTTGGAGATCAGACCTTTGTCAGTTGCGGGGTTGGTGAAGATCTTCTCCCAGTCAGTGGGTTGCCTTTGTGTCTTAGCCACATTGTCCTTTGCTTTACAGAAGCTTCTCAGTCTCAGGAGGTCCCATTTATTCAATGAGGTCCTTAATGTCTGTGCTGCTGGGGTTATATGGACAGAAATCTCAAGGTCCAAATCAGGAGCAGAAGGAGAGAGAGCATGAGCAAGGAACTCAGGACCACAAGGGGTGCACCCACACAATGAGACAATGGGGATGTTCTATTGGGAACTCACCAAGGCCAGCTGGCCTGGGTCTGAAAAAGTCTGGGATAAAACCGGACTCGCTGAACATAGTGGACAATGAGGACTACTGAGAACTCAAGAACAATGGCAATGGGTTTTTGATCCTACTGCACGTACTGGTTTTGTGGGAGCCTAGGCAGTTTGGATGCTCACATTACTAGACCTGGACGGAGGTGGGGGTTCCTTGGACTTCCCACAGGGCAGGGAACCCTGATTGCTCTTTGGGCTGATGAGAGAGGGGGACTTGATTGGGGGAGGGGGAGGGAAATGGGAGGCGGTGTCGGGGAACAGACAGAAATCTTTAATAAATAAATAAATTTAATAAAAAAAAGAAGATAAAAAATACAAAGTTTGGATTATGTGTACTATTGTGTTTTCTTTGAATCTTTTGACTATGATCGAGCTAACTACAAGTAGGCATTTCATTGTACTGTCTGCTAAGCTAAATCAACACATACTTTTTAAAGGTGCCTTGACTTTAAAATTGAATGTAAGGATATACTACTTTGGAAAAGAGCTTCTGCTTTTGTTTACACAGAGGATGAGATCCTGTGGATTCCTTTCAGGCCAGTGTGGTTTGATGAAACATGACCCTGAAAGGTCTTCATAAACCCTAAAAATACTTGCTCAACAAGTATTTTGGAGAAAACAATGCCCAAATTCCCAAAATGATTGTTTATAAATGTTTGTTTTCACGTAAAGTGGGATATGATATAGAAGTAAATAATACATTGGTATGGACTTAGGTTTATACACACACACACACACACACACACACACACACATAAGCAGAATGATGACTATGCATAGAATATATACGTATAGAGTCAGTGGTAGCCCCTGAAGGGTCTCCTTGATCTTTCAGCTTAGAAAACAAAAACAACAAAAATATATTTCCAGTAGTATCTTAGATTGGGTTTCTATTGCTCTGAGGAGACACTATGACTGTGACATCTCTGATAAAAGAAAGCATTTGAAATGAGCTTGCTTACAGGTTCAGAGGTTTAGTTCATTGATACTGTTAAATCATTTAGGCATACATGGTGATTGAGATGGATCTGAGAATTTTACATCTGGATCAGTAGACTGTAGAAAGAGACAGACAGATGAGAGAGAGAGAGAGAGAGAGAGAGAGAGAGAGAGAGAGAGAGAAATTAGATCTGAAGATCTGACTAGGGTCCTTGAAACCTCAAAGCCTACCCTCAATGACTCATTTCATTCAGCAAGGCTATACCTACTCAGACAATCTCATACTTCATATTCTCTCTCAAGTAGTACCCATACCATTCCCTAATGACTAAGCAGTCCAATATAAGAGCATGTGGGGAAAATCCTATTCAATCCACTGCACATTGTAACAAATTTGTCCAATATAACTTTTGACAAGGTTTATCAAAACGACAAAAGTGAAAGAATGCAAGTCTTAGTCAGATTCACTTGTTTCTTGGAAGCTAGACATGAAAGAGATGTCTGTCTCACTGTCACATCAAGTTCCTTATTATTTTCCAGACATGTGGGAATGATATATAGTCATTTAAGATAATGGTCTTTTCAGTGATACACAAGTGACATTAGAATTTCACTGTGGAACCAACATAAGAAGGTTCACTTTCACAGGAAAAGTATTATTGAAAAAAAAAATCCTTTTCTCCCCCTTTTATATCTTATCCAAACAAGGAAGATTTGATGATAACTATTTCCTCATCTGTCACCACGTGAGAATTCTTGGCAGATTCCTTTACTATATTAATTCCAAGGCTGTTATAGTAGAATTTAAAGTTTAGTCATTCTAGATAGCAGTGAAAAAAACTCGAGACTGGTCTTGAAATAGGAAAAGTGGAAATGATTCCACTGGTACGTGTTACTTGTTACAAGGAAGAAATAAAGTAAAAACATATATTTCAATAATATAAAACAGGTTGATTACTAAACATAGTGAAAATGTGGTTTGTAAACCTTAATCTAAAAGAAATTATGCAAAAGGAAATTTACCATTTTAAAAACATTGTGTTTAAAATATTTTTAATGTTGTATTTTCTATATTCTCACAATAAAAGTTGCCTTTTATTCTCCCTGGATTACCTTTCTTCACAATACTTTATTTACAGATACAAATGGAATTTTATCACTGACAGCTTAAGTATGAAATAAGATTACTGTCACTCACCAGATTGTAAGTCTGACAAAGTACTTCATTCAGTTTCCTAGTTTTATGTTGAAAGAACCAAAACAACATGACCCTGAAGAAGTAATAAATGGATCAATGGGAAATTATGGGGGAAAGTGCTTAAAATGTTAAAGTTGTAGATGGAACTACAAAAATATACTGTGCCCAAATTGTAGTCTAGGACTTTAGTTTTAGAATAAAAATTAGAATCAACTATAAAACTTTCTTGTATGTGAATATTTGTGCATGTTTGTATGTTTGTTTGGGTGTATATGTAAGTATATTTAAGTGCTAAATTAACACTTCACTCCAAACTGACATGCTGATGTCCTAACTCCTAATAACATGAAAGTAACTATCTTACTTTGGAGGAGGGCTGTTAGAGATGTATTTACTTCAGATGAGACCTTACAGAAGCAGGATAGGTAATTTTGTAGCATGGTCAGTATAAAACAGGATCTTTAAGATATACACACATGTGCACACACACAAATGCTCATACATGCATAGGTCCTGCACACACATGCTATCACGGGATGGCTGGATATATCACAGTATATCTCCTACACACAAAGACATGCCAAAGAAGCCCAAAAGCGTTGTATACCAGACTGTATGTTTTAAGCAAAAGCATCTTGGTTGTTTTATGATTTGGCACTTGTAAATAAAACCATCATTAATATTTGTTAACATGTGTGTACATGTATGGAATAATCAAAGAATAAAAATATTCAATTAAAATGATTTAAAAACAAAAAAATATAGTAAACTGGGCTAGTTTCCGAGAGAAAAAAGCATGTATTCAAGCAAAAAAAAAAAAATTCACTTAGGCTTCTGTATGCTTGTACCTATTACACTATCTATATTATGGTCTTGTATTATTTGACTTCCTCCAAAAAAGGCTAAATAGTAACACATGCAATATTTTTATATCTCATAAGTGTATATATATGTGTATGTGGAAGAGAGAATGAAAGCTGCTTAGCTAAAATTGAATTTCATAATAATGAAATTCACCTTTGACACACAAAATACACTGTATGATTTGGATGTTAACTGCCTTCTAATTTTTTTTATATGTCAGCCATACCAATTTGTACAATTTTCTTTACAACATTCTCTGCTTATCTTGTCCTTAATGATCTCAATGGTAAGCTGTATATTTATCCAGAACCAATTAAAGATGATTCTTTGTGTGGGCTTTACATTATTTGTTGTCTCATATGTCAGCATTTATTACATATTTGCAATTTGGAATTTCTTAAATGTCATAAGTCATAAATGCTGTGTTTCTTGATGAAGACATGATGAAGGACTTAATCAGAGTTTCTCAAAATATTATTTAATAGATGAAGAAGTGAAGGAAATCAGTTGATTTCATAAAAAATAATATGGGAAACCTTTATGGAGATAAATAATATCTAAAGTTATTCTAGAAAATTATATATAAAAATTTTATTATTATTTATGGATAATATAAGCATAATGTTTCTAAATATAAAATAAAATGATAATATTTGAGTTTTAAATTGACTAAAGTTTCATTTATAGTAACAATTTCCTTGCAACATTCGTCTGAAGGAATACTACAATACCAAGTCCTGTAATCACAATCCACCATGCTTTGCCATCAGAGACTCTATTAAAATCCAATTGTTTTTAAAATGAATTGCGTTGAATTGCAGTATGGTGCTAATGGAAAGCTACAGGGTGTCTGCTAATTGGATTTCTGATAATGTGGAACTTTTTTCACTGTCTACTTGCAACATTAGCTATGCACAAAGTTCCTTTCTTTAAGACCTATAAAATAAATCAGATTACAAAATGTCCATTATCAGAGTAACCAAAATGTCTAATTTTTCTTTTCCCTTCTTCTTGTCTTTCTGTGAGATGTGAGATGAAAAATTCAGTGATCTTTCTTAGTGATCTTAAACATAATTGTCATGTTTAAAAAATTCAGGCTAAATGATGACAAAGAGCCATTTATTATTTTTGTGTTACTCTTACTAATTTTAATTTAAATTTTAAGTAAAAATAAGGTTGAAAAAATAAATGAAAAAATGTTTCATGAAAGTAACAAAATATTTTAGAATAATAGCAAAATCGAAGCAATCATCTCTCTGCTTGTCCTCTTCTGAATCCTTTACAAAGGGTTCGGATATTCTCATAGCCCACATTAGAGGCATGACAGTTACGTTTTATTTTTTTTTTTCATTCTCATCTAGAAGTCTCATTTTCAACAGTAATTTGGAGAATTCAAGCTACAGCTTTTAATCAGAAGCGCAAAGAGACAGTATATTCTGACCCTTATGTGAGTGAGCATGACCTGGGAATGTAGACGCACATTAGTTCAAGAACCTTGTTTCTGTGTGGACCTGGCTACATAAAATTTTGTAGTCGCTGACTGAAGATGATTATGAATCAATATATTTGCCAGACACATTGCTGGAGACTGATGGTAGATAGATTATACAAAGATGTTTGTTACAGATTTTAAGAATTAACTGCTGGCATTCTTTGCTTCTGCGTTGATGGAAGTCTGTGCTCTGCTTAGGATGCATTGCAAAGGTTGTACTTTACAGTCAACTGTTTTAGGTTAGATACAGAGGTAAATAAAAAAGGGAATTAAGGAAACATGAGGTAGTTCAGTATTTAATCAGGAACATCTATGTTTTCCATGATTAGAAACATGAAGTTCTAAACAAGCCATGGTATGAGAAAATTACAGTATAGATAAGAAATGGTTAAGGAATTTCATAGGTCTTAAGCCTCGTCTGATTTCTTTTGCTGACTCTGTGTTTGTTGTAGTGTGTTTGCAGATATGTGATAGAAGTATATATCTGAATTTAAAATCATCAAGAAAATAGGGTGGGCTAATGGAGCAAAGGTAGCACATAAAGAAAACTCAAATTTTAACTGTACAAAAAATCCTTGGGGTGTTTTCTCATACACGTTGAATAAAGTACATATTATACATGAGTCTTCAAAAATTAATATTCTTTTAAATATTTCAGTAGATGTCCAAAGCATATGAAATAACTTATCATCTTTGTAAATGGTCTAGTTTTTTGTTTGTTTCTCTATCTGGGTAGTTTGATTTTATTGTCATACCTTATGTAGAGAGGTCTCTTCAAATTATATAAACCATCAATCTTTAATGTCCACATTTTATACATCTTACTTTAGAGTAATAATTTGACTCTTTGTATTATTTGTGATATTACAAGAGATTTTTTGGGATAATAAATTGATATGCATATTATGGAGAAAAGCAGATAACAGGATGATGTAAGTTATATTTTTCTTAAAAAGGCATTCTTTTCCTATGTTGCAGTATTATTAGAGACATAGATAATTGCAAGAGGCTTGACTTCTGGAATTTTAGTGCTGTACAGATTGTTGTGGATATCTACATATGTAAATCTTTATTTTAAAATGGAAATAGGATTCCAATATGTATCATTTTTTAGGATTACCCATCTACTTTTCTTTGGCAATATGAGTTATTTGTATTTCTAAATAACTTCTAGCCAGGTGGTAGTGGTGGATGCCTTTAATCCCAGCACTTGGGAGGCAGAGGCAAGGCAAGTGGATCTCAGTGAGTTTGAGGCCAGCCTGGTCTAAGAAGCTAGTTCCAGGAGAGGCTCCAAAGCTACAGAGAAACCCTGCCTTAAAAAAATAATTAATTAATTAATAATTTTTGCCTATTTTGTAAGATGTCTTGAATATATATTAACTAGAAAACATTGAATCCTAGGGTATAAATTTTTAATCTTGATCTAATATTTTTTATATTTGTCCTATTTCAAAATGCTATTATATTTCTTAGCTCTTCCTTTTAAATTTATCTTAGTAAATTCAGCAAATCCTAATATTCATTTTCTGATTGCTGTTTTATTTGCTTTGTTTTTGAGAGAAGATCTCTCAATAAAGCCCTGACTCTCCTGTATGTTGGTATGTAAACCAGAGTGGGCTTGACTCACATATACCTGTCCAACTGTGCTTTCCTAGTGTTGGGAATATTCTTAGTTCAGTACCAAAACAATATATCTCAAGTGAGGTCTGTTTTTCCTTGGTCATTTTTTGACCAAGTTTGACTCCATCATCTCAAAACTGTCATGAATGCCCCTGCTTTTCGAGACTACTTTTATGCAATTTGAAAAACAATAGTTGACCCAAGAATTTTGAATATCTGTAGCAAGAAACAACATACAGTAGCATCTTGGTGGATTCAGAAATTAAATGTCATATACATTACTACTGTACAAGAAATTATTAAGAGATCATGGAGAGAAGGAATGAGAGAAGAAAGCAGGAAAGGAGCTCTACCTAGGGACAGGAGAAGGGTGAAATTGAAAAAAGGGGATATGAGACCTAGGGCCTGATTCCTTCTTACTCACTCTGGTCTCTCCTTGATCTCCATTCTCTCTCGCAAGTAGTCTCCTCAGTCTAGACAACATGTCTATAAGCGAATCTTACAGCCACTAAACCAACGTCCTGAGGGCAGTTGAGTTGCTAGAACACAAGTGACATCACAGGATTCCAAGAGCTCTCCAGGATACAATAGAATTTCCAGAGAAGGAACTGCTGATGTCACGGGCATAGCCTTTGCCTTCTTGCTAATTATTGCTCCCTGAACTGACCAGAAGCTGAGTTTTAATTCCATGAGTCTTTCCTGTGACACAAGGGAAGCCATTCAGCACTTCCTCCTTCCAACACTAGAGATTTCTCTCTGCTTCATTAGAATCTTTTCACTGCTCTGCCCATGGAGAGTTGAATTGACTTATTTTTTTTTTCTTTTTTCTTTTTTATTGAGAAAAGGAAAAATAAAAGTTTCCGCCTCCTTCCAGCCTCCCATTTCCCTCCCCCTCCTCCCACCCTTCTCCCCCTTTCCCCACTCCTCCCCCCCTCCCTCTCCAGTCCAAAGAGCAGTTAGAGTTCCCTGCACTGTGGAAAGTCCAAGGTCCTCGCCCCTCAGTCCATATCTAGGAAGGTGAACATCCAAACTGGCTAGGCTCCCACAAAGCCAGAACATGTAGTAGGATTAAAACCCCGTGCCATTGTCCTTGGCTTCTCATCAGCCCTCATTGCTCGCCATGTTCAGAGAATCTGGTTTTATTACATGCTTTTTCAGTCACAGTCCAGCTGGCCTTGGTGAGATCCCAATAGATCATCCCCACTGTCTCAGCGGGTGGGTGCACCCCTCGTGGTACTGACTTCCTTGCTCATCTTCTCCCTCCTTCCGCTCCTCATTGGGACCTTGGGAGCTCAGTCCAGTGCTCCAGTGTGGGTCTCTGTCTCTATCTCCATCCATCACCAGATGAAGGTTCTATGGTGATATGCAAGATATTCATCAGTATTGCTATAGGATAGGGTCATAACAGGTTCCCTATTCTCAGCTGCCCAAGGGACTAAATGGGGACATCGCCTTGGGCTCCTGGGAGCCACTCTAGGTTCAAGTCTCTTGCCAACCCTAAGGTGGCTCCCTTAACTAAGAATTGTGGTTCCGTGCACCCCTATCCAACCTTCCTTTATCCCAATCATCCTTTTTCCCCAAGTTCCCCCCTTCCTCCCCTTCTCCCTTTTCTTTCCCCATCTCCCCTTACCCCCTTCCCACCCCACCCCCAAGATCCCAATTTTCTCCCCGGCAATTTTGTCTACTTCCCATAGCCAAGAGGATAACTATATGTTTTCCCTTGGGTTCACCTTCTTATTTAGCTTCTTTAGGTCTCACTGGAAAACAGGGAGAAGTAAATTGTTCTGCGGAAGACGCGGGACTACTGGGGAGACACTATCCCAACTCTCCACCTTCACTGAGAAGCAGCAGCAGATGAAAAAGTTGGAGGAACTCACCCATCAGTTACATGAAATGACATGTGAGTCCGATGAGCTGCGTGAATTCTTGGCCAATTACACCTATAAGGATTTGAACAACAGGCTGAATTTTGAGTTTGAGATGCTCAAAATGGAGCATAAGCAGGTGCCCAGGGAGATCAGTAAGGCTGTGGACAAGTGCAATCAGCTGATGGAGGAGACCGAATCAGTCGGTTACTGCCATGGCCAGGTCCTACGAGATCGGACTCAGCTGAAGAAAAAAGTGCATGTATTGAGACTGAAGAACAGACTGCTGCGGAAGGAGAAGACTGAACTGCAAGAGACCTGTGAGGAGGCAAAGAGGCTCTTGAAGGGGGTGCATGAGAAGATCTGTGGCCCCTGTGCTGAGCAGCAGCAGGAGCAAGAAAGCCTGGATGAAGGACTGAAGAATGTCCTGAAACAAAAGGAGCTGGTCACCCAGCACGGGGACCTGGCAGAAAAGCTGCAGCATCATGTCAGTGTCCCCAAGATGAGTTCACTACAAAATCTGAAGCAAGACTTAGCTAATAGTTTAATTAAGCAAGCTGCTAAGCTTAATTTTCTTGTTTGAGTTTTTGGTGGGTTTTGTTTGTTCTGGGTTTTCTTTGCTACGGATTGATGTTTTGAATTCATTTTATCTTCCTTTTGTTCCTGTTGTTTTGGTATTTGGTTAGGTTATTTAGTGTTTACATTGTGCTCCCATAAAAGAAATATTGAGTAAAATAAATATATTTTTATTAATAAAAATGTTATTTCCCAAAAAAGGGGATATGGAGAAACAAATAATACCATATATTTATAGAATCCCCAGAACCAAATATCAGTAAAATCTTTTCAAATGGATGAGTGGAATAGTTCAGGTGAGACCCTAAAATAATAAGTGCTATTTCTGTTGCCCTTCATTGCGTCTCAGAGCTTTAACTTAAGTCTCTACTGCTGAAGACACATTTCTAAACTAAAAGTCTCCTTGCTATTGTCTAGCTTCTATAGTACCAGAAAGTACTGTGTGATTTCCCAAAGAAGGTATGCAACTAATAGGTGTACCCAGTCTTGACACCTATGACCCACAACAAAGGCTGACACAGCAAGATATTTAGAAAGATATTATAAGTGACGCTTCTGTCATGGTAACCAGTGGCTCAGTAATTGGATTTAAGGCCCACTTAACAGGAAGAAAAATCGTGTCTTGTTCTTGAAACCTACCCGATATCCCAGGATTAGTACAATCAAGAGTTTTAAGAGAAAATCGACTACCACCATTTTAACAGACCAACATAATGCCTAACTACATTCTAAATTTTCTTTATATCAATAGACATCTTTTGCTATCATCACCCTTCATCAAATAAACTTATCTTTACAGCAAATGGAAATCATTGTAAAAAATCACAAACAGACAACTTGCTGCATTTCAGAGATAAATAATGTGGGATGCCCAGTCCTGAAAATACGTATAAACCATACTTCCTGCTTCTGTGGGCTAGGAAACATCTTCAAAGAAGTGTCAGAAAGATCTTAAAAGTCAGAATACCAGAAAAAAAGTCAGAATACCACAAAATCTTCTGTGCAACCATATCTTCTATAATTGGTTTCATAAGATTTGAACAGTGACAATATCAAAAGATGTGTTAACACAGAGGGAAAACTTTTCACAGGATCTCACACCCAGACAAAGAGCATGCAACTACGGACTGCTGAGGGAGTGAAGACCAATCTCACCCAAGGAAGAATGTCTTTATGTGATATCTGTACTTACTGACAAATCACTGGGGTTTACCTCTCCATTTGTTTATTTCTTGAAATATTACTATGGAAGTGTTCTGTAACTGAATCTATATTTTAAGTTAATATTTTTAGGTATAATATTTGGTAATAATTTTAAACATAAATAAGCTCTACATAGTATAATAGCAGTGTCAGAAATTTTAAGAATTTTACCAAGTAAAATTAATCTTGAGTTAAAATTTAGATGTTATTTTCATTTATTAATTGGCATCAGAATATAAATTTAAGATTCAAAATTTATCTTTAAATGTTGGATTTGCGAAGAGAAACCTTTAACCTATGGAAAAACATATGACTTAGTATTGAAAATATTTGTGTCCTAATATGGAGGCATTTGAATAAAACCTTATTCCAAGTTTCAAATTCTTCTTTTAGTAGTGAAAGTATAAAAAGTCTTTATTCTCTCAGCCATTATTTTTAAGTATAAAGTCTTATTGTTGAAAATAAGAAGTCATATTTTAGCTTATATTATAGCACTTATTTTGAGCATATTAATTTTAATACTCTAATTATAACAAAGTTAAGAATATATATTACATTTATGCTTCATTTTATACAAATGTTTGTAACATATATTTTATAATTTCAGTATTTGTTAGTTTTTTTTTTTTGGAAATTGATGTTTATTAAGGAGGAAATGCCATTTTATTATATAATCTTTTCTTTTTAGTATATTTTTGAGGATTTTAGCAAAAATGTTTTATCCTAATTCAACTATTTATATCCTATACTTCATGTATCTTTTCTATCTTATTTTCTTTACAATCTCTTGAATTAAGAAAAATAATTTTAACATATTTTTTATAATTCAATGAAAATCAGTTATTTGTATATGAAACATAGAAGTCACAGGCAAATGTCTAACCCTGAAATAATTTATCTTTTCTATGACTGACAAATTAAAACCAATTGTTTTGTTTTTTGATACTGAGTATTTGTTTTTTATGCATTCTAGATAGTAACTCTTTATTATATGTATAAGTGGTAAAAGTCTTTCCCCATTCTATAGGCAACTGAATTACCCTAAGGATGGTGTCTTTTCCCAAACAGAATCCTTTTAGCTTCATGAAATGACACTTTTAACTTTTAGTCTTAATGCTTATAGTATTGGAGACTTGCTCAGAAACAAATTATCTGTGCCAAAGGTTGCAAGCTTACCCAAGCTTATTTTTCATTTTATATCTATTTCAGGTTTTCTGGTTTATGTCGATGTCCTTGGTCCATTTCCATTTGAGCTTTGTGCAGAGTGATTGACATGGATCTATTTGCAATCTTCTACATGCAGTTATCTAGTTTGACCAGGACTGTTTGTTGAGGATGTTGTATTTTCTCCAGTTGTACTTTTGACTTCCTTGTCGAAAATCAAGTGTTTATATGTGTGTGGATGTAGGTCTGTATAAAAAAATTATAGTTAAGCATTTAACAAAAAGTATAATTGTATGCTAAGAGAAAGAAAGAAAAGGAAGAAGTAAATTGAAAGGATTTTATTAGAAAACCTGGTAAAAATTTGTTTGCATCCCAAGAAGCTCCTTAATTATAAATACAAACAAATCTATTTCTTTCCATTTTCTCTTTATTGTAAAGATACCCAAGTTAGATATTCATGTATTATAAAATTCACATTCTAGAATACATCCATAGTAACACTTTATTTACATTAAGAAGGCAAGGCATTTTTAAATAAAAATGGTCTTTTAATTCCAAAGCAACTTAAGTCTGAGCCAAATTAACATGACTTAAATGCCATAAATGTTGGCTTCCTCTATTGCTTTGTGTCCTATATACCAAATTAAGAGTCTTAATTTCATATACCCAGAATGGTGATGCATACTCTCCTTAGAAGACTTACAAACATAAACATATGTTTCCTTTTTAAAGTAAGACAACAAAACCTTACCTAAATTAAGGTATGAAATTTGTAGCTGTATTTTACAAAGCATTATTCCAGAACCATCAGAAAACTGAATTAAGGCCCAGCCTTAAAATAAATCAGGATATGAATGTTTGTAACATCTCACAGGATTCAAATAAATATATAATTTATAAGAAGTCACATTGTGTTATTTAAATATCAGATATCTTTCATTAAAAAGTGTCTAAATATTTTATTAATTTTTATTAAATTTATTAATATTTAGCTAAATTCTTCATGGACATTTTTATTAACTTTCAAATTAAATTTTATTATATTTAATCCACTAAATATTCATAGCACAGTTGAAAGTCAGTGAGGCACAACTGCAAATGGGTACAGCTAGAAGGTCTTCCCTTGGAATCACAATGTATGAAGACTCGGTGGCCAGGATAAGGTCTAAAGTTTTCCTATGTTCCTGATAAACATTGATGTCTATTAACTGGGAATTTAGTTTTAACTCCATTATGCTTGATTGTTTTATAGTTAGTATTTTATATTTTAGGTGATCTTTCAATTTCCAGTTAGAACTTCAACATTTATTTTTTCTTGGATGCTTCTCACTTTCTTAAAAAGCATGGAGGTAATATTAACTTTCTTAAAAATTCCCTTGCAATTTTAACACTCTGAAAATGTTAAGTGTATATCATGGTCTTTCTTTTACTAAAAATAGAGTTGCTACTATACTTAAAAAGTGAGCTTGTGAGCAAGTAAGATAACAATAGAAGATTGTTCAAAGTGCTTTTCGATTATTTGTTTACATTTTATTTTATGTAAAATAATAACCAAGCTGTAACTAATATCAATTTAATATTATCAAAATAAAACCAAGATTGTAACTAATATCAATTTACAAACATGATGCAGAATTTTATTTCAATAAGATTATATCATAAAAGATAAGGTTTAGAATACTTCCTAAATATTGTACCCAGAATCAGGACCCCCAAAGACTACCAAGAGACCAGATCTGATGGAAAAGCAAAGAGTTTTTTATTATTATTCCAGCATACTGGGGCAAACCATCCTACACAAAGACAAGATGGCAAGAACTCCCACAAAGGGGTGAGTAATTCTTTTAAGCCTAACTGAGGGGGGTTTCTAAGAGGCCGTTTTAAATATGGTTGACATAAGCAAGTGGAAATCATATTAGTATGTTCTAATTGGTTAGGTCTAGACCAGGGCTAGTCAGGGCTACAATTTTCTTTCCTTACCTTTCCTTCCTTTCCTTCCTTCCCTTCCTCCCTTCCTTTCTTTCTTTCTTTCTTTCTTTCTTTCTTTCTTTCTTTCTTTCTTTCTTTCTTTCTTTCTGTGGGGGGCAGACCGGGACAATATCTAGGCCCTTTCCTTGAGCTGCTGTGGAGGCTGGTTAAGCCCTTGCCTGGCCTAGTACTACATGTTCCAGGCCTCCTCCTTGCTGTTCGGAGCGTTGGATATGGATTATCCTTTATTCATGGCTTTCCTCAGAAACTGCTTGCTCAGTCTCAGAAAACTGAAATTGAGCCCTGATCTCTGAAAAAAGACTGAACAGCCTGTTACGACCGCTGCTCAGTCCTTTCACTGAACCTCCTGCAATAATAACCAATTTCTACAAGTTGTTCAATGTTTTAAGTATAAGATAACATAATACATGTTATTATTTATAGCAAGATCTGCTTCTAAAATATATCAATTTTATTTAAATTCTAAGAAAATGCTGATTACATTATTTGGTTTATTCCTGAAACAAGAAAGTTTGTGTCTGTGCATGTGCTTAGCTAATCAATTTTAATTTGTAAAAAGAGACTGTTCTTTCATTCCCAGCCACCTAGACCCAAATAATCACACAGAAACTATATCAATTGCAACACTGTTTAGCCTATTAGCTCAGGCCTCTTATTAAATATCTATTACATCTTAATTTAACCAATTTCTACTAATCCATGTATCACTACAAGGTTGTGATTTACCTGGTAAAGGTTCTAGGCATCTTTCTCCTTTGGCAGCTACATGGCATTTCTTTGACTCTGCTTACTTTAGGTCTATATCTTGGTTCAGATTTCCTAGCTTTACTCTGCTAAGTCATTGGCCGAAACAGCTTAGTTTTTAACCAATGGTAATAAAACCTATTCACAGCCTTCAGAGAGGAATCCCACATCATCTCCACAGTCTAGTGCCAATACACATATTACTAGGAATGGGTTAATTAAAGATATAAGAGTTAGCCAGCAATATGCCTATGCTATTGGCCAAATAGTGCTATAATTAATATAGTTTCTGTGTGATTAGTCAGGTTTGGACAGCTGGGAACAAATGAGCAGTCTCCTACAAAATGGAGCTCGAATTGGGACAACTACATGCACATAATAACTGAAAAATCTTGGGAAGAAATTCTAGACACAAAAGAAAAGAGTTAAGCACAACTTCTTGGTAGCTGCATTTTTTTTTCAGATACTCTCTGTTTGCTGAACAGAGGCATGACTTCTTTAAGAGCTGGCTTCCAGTTCTGCCAGTATAGACTTCTCTGACTCTTTAGGGAGATCTGTCTATGGAGCACTTAAATGCTTGCTACTAGTTGCCTAATGGCAACATGAACGGGCTAAATCCCTGGAGCTAGGGTGGTGAGCATGGCTTGAAGAGGCTGTAAACATACCTCCACTATGCTGGATTGGTCAGAGCAAAGAGACAGAGCTGTGGAGTTGGTCCTAGCCATATCCCCTTAGCACTTTATAAAAGAGCAGTGTCTGTCTACATTAATTATTGAGACAGAGTCTCACTGTAAAGTCCAAGCTATTTTCAAGCTCTGAAGAAGTTTTTTTTTTGTTTTTTGTTTTCTTGTTTTTTGTTTTTTGTAATTTGGTGTTTTGAGACAGGGTTTCTCTGTGTAGCCCTGGTTGTCCTAGAACAGCTTTGTAGACTAAGCTAGCCTGGAATGTAGTTCCACCTGCCTCTGCTTTACAACTGCTGGGATTAATGGCACGCACCATCACTGTTTGACTGATTTCAGAGTTATAGTGATGAGTTTATATGTGCATTCTACTCTAACTTGCTCAAAGTACTAGCTGTATGGATAAAAACACCAAAAAAGATAAATTTTCTAGAGTAAGAGGGCAGAAGATGAATTCCTCAGCTTAAAACAAATGTGGAAAAATAAAAGTATAAGGCAGCAAGATTTCAGGAAAGAGAGACATCAGTTTCCTTTATGAATGTGACCCAGATAAGCCTAGGACACAACAAGATAGACCTCAATCCTAAAACCAGCTTACCAACACAAACTGGACTAAATAAGGAAAGAAGAAAATAAAAACTGAAATAATATCAAAGGAAAAAATAGAAGGGTTCAGACATTGGCAAAGGAAGGAGTTGGAAAGGAGAATATATTTAAGTACATTGTATGAAATTCTCAAATAATAAAACTATTGTGTAAAAACATAGGAAATATGAAGGATATAATAGCCCAGCAGTGCTGGCCTATGACTTTAATCCCATCTGTTGGGAGGCAGAGAAAGGTGGATCTCTTTGAATTCAAGGCCAACCCAGTCTACAGAGTGAGATTCGGGACAGGCTCCAAAGCAAGAGAGAAACCCTGTCTGACAGAGACATCTGACTACCTGGACAGGCACTCAAAGTTCCTTTGCAATATTAGGGAATCCACCTTTAGTCTACAGGCCCATAGTAACTGACTGACTTTTCAATGAAGCAGGAAATTTAAAAGATTATCCTGCCTATATTGGCAGTTTGTCTGTTGACTAGATACTGTTGCAGTTGTCATTTGATATGATAGAAAGTAAGTTAAGTTAAAAAAAATTGGATTTACTAAGGTGGGATAGATTGTGGAGTATTTTCTCTAAATTTCACAGTCACAAATGAATTCAAATTGAGTACATTGTGAATGTAATGCTTATTTGATAATTGTTATTATTGTATACAGTCTTACTATGTTAAAATTAAAATTTTTCATTTTGTTTAGAAAAAGGGAATGTTGGAATATATTATTTTAAAAATGTGTTGCATGATTTTCCTTTCTCTTTTGTCAACAATAAACCTTCAAGCAGGAGGCTGAGTCAGCAAGTAGCTAACAGGAAATGACAAGGAGGAATCATATGAAGCAAGCATTCTTTAGTGGGGGCAAAGAGAAGAATAGATTGTTTAGAAGACTCCAACAAATGGAGAAGTTTGCTCTTCAGCCTCTTTGAGTGAGCAGAATCCTACCTCAAAACAAAACAAACAAAATAATTAAATAAATAAACAAGCAAAAAAAAAAAAACCTGTGAAATCTCAGTGTCTTGTAACCATGAAACCTTGAAGTTTGATTAATAAGAACCAAGAGAGAGAAATCTGAGTTCAACCTGGAGGTCAGAAAAGTAAAATCGCCTGCCACTGAGTCTGTGGTAATCTTGCCTCCAGGAATCTCAGCCTAAGACAGTGACTGAGAGCTGTCTCCTCCCATTTATTAATCCTCCCTAGCATTGAAATTAAACATATACACCACTGGGATTAAAGGTATGCACATCTGCTTTCTATGGCAACTAGTTTGGCTACTGGAATTAATGGTGCATGTTACCAGTGCCCGGTCTGTAAGACCCGGTCTGTTTTACTCTCTGCTCTTCAGGCAAGCTTCATTTATTAAAATACAAAATGAAATACCAGTACAAAGCATTTAAAACCTTTTTCTGAACTGATATTTCCAAAGGGATAAATTTGCTCACTCATCAGGCTCTGTATTCCTCTTCCACATTCTAATTGTTTAGTCACTAAGCCCACAAAGCACAGACTAAAGTTAGTCCTTGTTCTTGCCTTCCTCAGAACATTACGTGTTCTGTAATCACTGCACCCTTCTGCCACTGCTCCATCAAAGCTTAAAGTGCATCAGTGCCTATGATTTTATGTAGGTATTCATTATGATGAGGAAGAGAAACCTTATGAGTGCACTTGCAATTGAATTCCCTCCAGAAAAATGTGCTTATAGCAGCAGAGAGAGGGAGGCATACCCCCTCCCTGCAGAGCATGTTCAATAATGCATTGTCTCTCTCCTGGCGCTTTATTAACACTTACATTTTCTAAATAGAATTTCCCATGTGTTGCTATTTCCTTCCCGCCAATAAGAATGATTGTTTTCCTAATGTCCCTGCCACACTCCAATGTGTAAATGAGGCTTCTGATATGTCACATCTACTGGTGTTATTTTCTATTGTGAGGGTTAACAAAAGAGTGTTGTTTGGTGTTCCTGATGTCTTGCAGCAAGCTTAGCTGCTAATTTTTAATATCTCTCTTATGTATAAACGTGAAAAAGAAATCTGGCTACCTCGATCTTCCTGTATTTAGAAAAATCTCCTACTCTGAAGTTGACCAGATTCCGGGCCTTGGATGTTCACTTCAATCTTCTTGTCCCTTAATGTAGCTTTTTTCCACTATGGTTACTAGACAGAGTGAAAATTAAATTCAGGAAGACTCAACTCCAAAAGTTCTTCAAATGTGAGGGAGATTTTGTAAAGGTTAAGTCAGTCCTCTCTAAACTAAGACTGTTAAAAGACAATGACTAACAACTCCACTCTTTCAACTGTTCAGTGTAAACTTTTATTTTAATTTAAACTGTATTTTCTTTTAGATACTATTGAGAAAATTGTTGCCTTTTCATCTCTGTGTAAATATTTTTTAGTTTAGCTTAACAAGTTCCTCTTTAACAGCTTTAATTGTATATTTATTAAGTGTATTATCCAAGTAAGGAATTCTGTTTTGGGGAAAATTATTTGGAAAATCACTGTGTATATACTACACACACACACACACACACTCACACACACAAATGGAAAAGTAGCCAGGCTAAATAGTTATGAAAGTTATAACTGCATTGGTGTCAGGACATGGACAGAAGTAATGTCACACCTGACCCTACTGTATCATGACCTCTTATCTGTTATCTGACTCTGGATCACATCTGACTTTTTATTTAAAATCATGAAGGCTTGGAAGAAATTCTCCACTCTCTGAGTTTACATTTTCTTCTGATGTCCCTTTCAAAACTGCAAACCTCAGCACGTTACCCCTTTGTCCACATCCAGGGAATAGTCCTCGCAAATAAAATACAACAAAATCCACACCTTTGTCTCCCATTGTCAAGGGCATTGCCTTCTTCATTTCATTTCACTCTACAGTTCATAGATGCCCTGTTTGTTTAAGTACAATGGTTTACACACACACACACACACACACACACACACACACACACACACACAGAGAGAGAGAGAGAGAGAGAGAGAGAGAGTGAGAGAGAGAGAGAGAGCACAAGAGCAAAATTTTATTATGACAGAGATCAAAAAGGTCCATTCATCTTTAGTATTCAGCATAGATTTTCTTTTATCGCATGTACTTCCCTTATGCTGAAGTTTAAATGCCTTGTTCTTTTCTTATGACTAGTGAATAAAGTGTGGGTCTTCTTCTATATTATGCACATATTTTTAGCATGGATTTTTAACATATATCTTTCTTTTGTGATGAAGTTTAATTGCCTTGTCCCTTCTTTACCGCAAGTGGATATAGTGGTAGATATTTTACTATATTATGCACATATTTTAAACAGAACAAAAGAATATGGATGAACTTTTAAAAAGAAAAAGATAATTCCAAGTAGTGCAATATACCCAGCAATTATGGGACAAAACATGTTTAAGTTCAAGATACATACTTATGAGACTATGACAGTGCCAATAAGCTATATATGACTTCACTCTTCCCATTGCATGATGACTATATTCCAATAATGTTTTGTTCTTATTGTTTATTTGTTTGTTTTTGAGACAGGGTTTCTTTGTGTAGCCCTCTTTGTCCTGGAACTAACTCTGTAGACTAGGCTGGCCTCAAACTCACAAAAATCCGCTTGCTTCTGCCTCCCAAGTGCTGGGATTAAAGGTGTGCTCCACCACCACCAGGCTTCCGATGATGCTTACTTACTAAATTTTGTCTCATCTGAAACATTTCAAATGTCATATCCTTATCTAATTTTGTATTCATTAATAAACATAAAATATGGAGAAAAACACTCTGTGTGCAGTTTGTAAGATTGCTGAATGCTAAATATTCTAGCATATGCAGTCTTGGGAAAACAGTTTTAAATTAAATTAACCTCTACTTGAGTATGTCAAAACATATATGTTGTTGCTTGCAGGTTTCTATAATGTATTCTGTTTATGAGAACCTATCCCTTCATGATCTGAGAGCAGTGTAGCTGCTCTATGTAGCTGAAGAATTCAATTCAATTTTGTTACTACAAATACAATCAGTTTGTGATTTGCCCTGCCAAAATTGAAAAAAAAAAAACTTGGAAAAAATAAAGAGTAACCAAAATCCAGCTAAATTAAATTATCCAACATCTAATATAGAAAAATGTAGTATTTATCTTACATTGCAGGCTTGCTTACATTTTAAATACACAACATATTTATCATTTTTTCACATTACCTTGTAAGAGTGTTAAGGCGATAAAAGCATAACAGGGCTGATTTATTTGAAAAATATAAAATAAAACATCTACAGAGAATTTGCTCATTCTTGGTATACTTTAAGTATAGAGAAACCAGAAAGCTTTTTCTGCACTTCTGAACTGATGTACAAAACATTGTATCAAAGGTCTAAATTGCCTTAATATTCTTGAAAAGCAAATATCCTCTGTTTAATCACAGGGCCAGTTCAGTACATACATGTATGTATGTATGCAAAAACATGCATATGTGCAAATGTGTTTTTTTGATATTCAACTTGGTCCTGTTTTTCATTCACAATATTCTATCATCCCTATCAGCAAATAACTTGTTTGCTATATCCACCCTCCTTTACCTCACTTACTCACCCAACTTTGAGGTATTTTTTTTTCTTGTAACCTTATAGTGTTGTCTAGTTTGTTCTGCTCAACTACTCTTGGGAAAGGGGCTTTTCCTAAAATATTATGCATTTTCTTTGGTGTTCAGGAAATCTAAAACTACTTTTTATTCTAGTCACCAAATAAAAATAAAAATAAAGAAGTTTTGAAAAATCCTGTCTTTTATTCAAGTAATTCTCTGAAGAAAAAAAAAAGCATTACTGAGATTAGCCACTATATTATTTTTGTGTGGCAAAGGTAAGGATAAAATATAAAAAAGAAGAAGAATCCTGAAATAGCAAGAACGAGTCTTTAATTTTATTTTATCACCAACCATCTGTAAAATAAGAACTGACATGCACAGTGTTTCTGTATTTAGACCATGTGTATACTGACAAGAAATGAAATCTATGTTTATTTATGCCATAGTTCTTTGAAGAAAATGATGAAGTATTGCAGTATTTTGACAGTTGACAGAAATCCAGGTTGGGAGAAAAAAATGCACCTTACCCTCATTTAAAGAGAATAACACATTATTTATTAATGATTCTTCTAAAACAACACTGAATGCTAAAAATGTAATTATCAGTCATATAAACATAATTGATTTATTTGACATATAGTTGTGACAAACTTTAACTTTCTAAACATTGAGATAAGAAAAAATGTTTACAAGAAAATTACCAGAAAAACCCAGTTAACACAATGCCCCAAATAGAATTTTCTTATAATAGCAACATCGGGCATGTGCAATGAAAGTTAAGTATGTCTAAATACTACTCTGGAAAGTAGAATTTCCAGATAAATAACAGCTTGGCAGAACATGCCTGCAATCTCAACAGGATGAGTGATAATGAAGAAATATTTTATATTTTAGTTCAGCATGAAGTACATGGCAAGACTTTTCTAAACCTTCACCCAATCACCACCAGAGAAAACTGAATGATGATTGACATTCTTAATTCCTTTATATCCTTCATTACTTTTAGATTCCTTTCTAGGACTGGAAACACAACTATCAGTGAAGCAATTAAGTACACACCTCCAGTTCCTCTTCTTATTATGCCAGGAGGACCAACTGTGGGGATTATTGGAGCCTCCCTTTAAGATTTTAGATGACTGTTTGGTCCTATATTCCTAAAATAATTTCCCAGTCTTTGTGTGTTTACTCAGTGTGTGCATTTGTAAAGTTTAAATGTTTGCAAGGGGTATGATTTCAAAGACACGGTAAATCTTGACATTTTATGATACTGTTCTTCTGACTTGACTTTTTATTATAACTTTTATTGAAAATTGATTCTTTTCTCATATAACATACCTTGGTTATAATTTCTCCCTATCACTACTTCTCCCAGATCCTTCCCACCTCCCTTCCCTTCCTGATCCACTCCTTTCTGTCTCTCATTAGAAAAGAAAAGACTGGTAAGAGGTAACAACCAAACA
The DNA here is from genome assembly GCF_018167655.1 of Microtus oregoni. NCBI lineage: Eukaryota > Metazoa > Chordata > Mammalia > Rodentia > Cricetidae > Microtus > Microtus oregoni. The sequence goes on from NW_024543062.1 coordinate 74,637,041, forward strand.
TGACAAAACGAAGTATAACAAGATAAGTCAAAAATATTGAAGTTGGAAAGTCAACCCCACAGAAGGAAAAGAGTTGTAAGAGCAGGCAGAAGAATCAGAGACATACTTTATCTTACATTCAGGAGTCCTCTAAAAATACTAAGCTAAAAGCTAAAATATATACATGCAGAGAACCTGGGGTGGACCCGTGCTAACCCTTTGCTTGCTGTTTTAGTTTCTATGAGTACATATGAGCCTTGCTTAGTTGATCCAGAGCAAATTGTTCTCCTGGTGTCCTCCATCACCTCTGGCTCTTACATTCCTTTCAACTTCTTCTCTGTAGGGTTCCCTGAGCTCTGGTGAAAGGGATTTGATCGAGACACCTCATTTAGACACTACATGGAATAACTTTTTGTGGGTCTCTGATCTGTTTCCATTTGCTGCCAGAGGAAACCTCTCTGATGATGACTGGATAAGGCATTAGGAGTCATTTTACTGATACTTTAAAAGCTATTTCTTTAAAAAATTTTTAGACTGAAACTCTTTGGTTTTATCGTACATCTCTGGAGTATCTAGTCTCTAGTTCTTGATTATCAAAGCTGTGTTGAGTATGGGTCCCGTCTTATGAAGTGGGATTTAAGTCAAATCAGACATTGGTCATTTACTCCCACACGTTCTGTGCCATCATTAACCTAGCATATTTTGCAGCAGAACAGATTGTAGGACAAATATTTTGTGGCTAGATTAGTGTTGCTATTTCTCTTTTATAGCCTTGAGAGTGCCCTCCCACAGCAAAGACATTGGAATGTAGGGATGAATGCTCTACATAGGCACCAGTTTGACTTCTCCAAGTTCAATGAGTTTTATGGGTGTTGTTCTTTGCAATGGGACTCTATTTTTATTTGTACAGAGCTTCCCATTGTCTCTGCAACAACCAACATCTCCTTCTCTGAAATCTCAATAGTATGCAATCCAGTTCCCCTACTGGAAGCCTCGTTTGGTGAAAAGAGATGGCCCCTTGAAATTCCGTATCCCCCATTATTAGGAGACTTCATTAGTATTACCTTCAGAGATTTTAAAAAGTTTCCATCACAGTAAGTTTCCATATTCTCTCAGAAACACACCTCAGTTCCAGTTGTCTCTCCCCTAATTTTCTTGCTCAACCCTCTTTACCTCCCCCTACTCCCCACTTGATTCTCCAGTTCCTCATTAGCCTCCAGGCTTCGCTTAATATTCAGTCTATTTCCTTCTCCTAGAGAGATTCATGGATCCTCCATAGACTATTCCTCTATAACTAACCACTTTGGGTTTATGGATTGTAGTTCAGAGCATTGCCTGCTCTTTCAAAGGACCCAGGTTCAATTATAAGAACCCACATGATTGCTCACAGTTGTCTGGAACTCCAGTTCCAGGGAATCTGACACCCTCACACAGACATACATGCAGGCAGAACAATAAAGTTTATAAAAATAAATGGCTTGACTTTCAATAAATCTAGTAGAATCATTTAATTTTGACAGCTACTAAAAACAACTAAATGAAGGAATTATTAGTAAACTCATTATTATTGAGTTTCTTTTTATTGACTTTACTAGTCTTCTTCCAAACTTAAATATTACTGTTAATGGCATCTTTATATATTTTTTAAATTATTAAATTTCTAAAACTCAAAAGACTGTATCCTTCTCTTTAACACTTCTTAATTTTTTAGTACTTCAGGTTATAATGGCAATTTTTAATTGAAATGAGATTATAATTACTATCAGACTTAAAAATTCAACTGATGAGGCTATCATTTCCAAATGAAATAGTACATAAGCCCATTACTTCATGCTCTCTTCCATAAATGGTATGCTATAATAACATATATTTAGCAAATGTGCACATTAATAGTGACAACATATTGGTAACATTAACAAGTTAGAATTTTGACAGTTGCGTGATAGAATCAAGCATTATTATATGCGAAAATTAAACTGTTTTCTCACCTATCATAGTTAAAATTTATTTTTAAATTTTGTTAAAAATTACCTGTAATCAAAACTTATAAGTGAGTTTGCTATTTTCTTTACTTTAATCTATTTTAGTTATTGCAATAAAAGCAAGTAAGATGGGAAATTTTAACTTATTTATAACAAAACTTATTATTGGGAGTGGTTCTATTTAAGATATGACCAATTCATTAATGAATAAGGAAAAAATATAAACCTAAGCCTAGTTTGATTTTACAAAGTATTTTAATGAGTCTTCAATGGCCCAGAGTTTGATCTTCCTCCTGGATAAGTTAAAGCTAGATTTCATTTGTTTCACCCTTACAACAATGACAAAGAAACAGAAAATCTTCTTACTTGCCACTTTTCTTGCATTCAACTGAAGCTGAGGTTATGGAACATAAAAATAACTTTACATCTCAGAGACAGAAGCTGCCAAAGATACTTGAGAAGCAGGTAGTAATTTTCACCATAGAAACTATACATGCATGAGAACATAGCAAAACATGAATAATTGCTCAAGGCCACCTAAGAGTTGGTGTGGGATTCTAACACACCAAATGCTTTTACTCTCTTCTCCAATCACCTCATTGAGTTGATAAAGACAAGCTGCTATGAGGACATTTTCCAGAGAAAGCCTTCCTTGAGTAAGTGACAAGGGGCACAGGAACACTAGTAATTTTCCTTTCCCAAACTTTAGTTTCCATTTTCCCATTTAAATTTACCATGCCCTTGAAATTAATATCATTAGAAAGAAAGTAACTTCTTGTTCAGTGTTTGTGTTCTTTTGTATAGTTTTCAGTACAGATATCTTGGTGTCTTGAAAGTCACAGGAAGGCTATATGTTGTTTCCATTTGATTGCCTTGGGTATTTAAAAACTTAATTCACACACACACACACACATATATATATACATATATATATATGTATATATATATACACACACACATATATATATATATATATATATATATATATATATATATTTGTTCTACTTCAGTTGTCCAGAGCCTACTACACACAGATCAACACTGGAGAAGTCAGGAAAGATAAACATAACACTTACCTCTTCAATGGAATGAGGTGTCTACCTGCTCTTCCTGGAATGTCAGGAATGGTCTATTACATCCTGGCGATCCTTTGCTGCCTGATGATATAGGTGCTGCCAGTGTCTCCCAGAATTTGTTTTTATTTATCCCAGACTCTTTTTTGTAAGACCTTAAATATTACTTCTAAGACCAAAAATCATACTAATAAGAGATGTCATTTGTTCTTTACTATAGCCTAAATGATTCCTGAGTTACATTGTGGGCTAGCATTTTGTTCATCTCAGTCATTCTCCCTTGACTCTTGTCTTGAACATTGTTTCTAAATCAACAATAATTCACCTAGTGGATGAATGAAGCCATATGAAGAGCTTCAAAGTAAGCATATCTGAAGCTTTGATGCACTCATGCATTTGAGTTAGTTGTTATTTGAAGTTTTTCCCAAAATCATGCTGTGATAAATTATGGCTAAAATAAAATTAATTGGGTCAGACAGTACAAGGCCTGGCTCAACACTGGCTACAATAAAACATGGCTGGGCTGAGTTTCATTCTTGTGCTTTCTCGAATCATTTTTCTCTGCCTGCTCTGAAGCCAGGAGGGAATCACCTCATTTCCTGATGTATAAGATTATCTTCATATTTATTTCATATTGTGTCATTTATTTTTGGCTGATATTAAATCATAAAATCATGAAGCACTGAGTCTTGACAATCCCCTTTCAAAAAATTTATTTTGATTCTTTTATGTCCTCTATATTTACTTTTAAATTTTAGAATCAGTCATTCAAGATTTATAAAAGCAAACAAAAGCGTATACTGGAATTTTATTTGGAATCACATTGAATATAAAATTATTTTAATAAAAAATGGACAATTATTTATTCAATACCTGTGGCTTCCTTTTTTTATATCTATCTGGTATTTTGGTGAATTAAAGCTAAAGTTTTTAGATAATCTCTCCTTTAATGATTGTTTATACTTCACTAATGCTTTAACTTTTAAAATTTAGTAATGCATGAATAATATAGATTTGCCATTAGAACACCTCATGTGTACAATTTAATATATTTACAATTGTCTTTAAATTGACCCTGCAGCTTTCCAAACTGTCTATCTCCAAAGGGTGAAAGAGGCCAGGTGGTAAAGGCACACATCTTTAACCCTGGTACTCTGGAGGCAGAGGCACCTGAATCGCAGTAAATTCAAGGCCAGCATGGTCTACAAGAGCTAGTTCCAGGACAGGCTGTAAAGCTACAGAGAAACCATCTCTCAAAACATCTCTCAAAAAACAAGAGAAAGAGAGAGAGAGAGAGAGAGAGAGAATAAAATAGTTTTTTCATTAACAAATGTAAATGTCTTTCCTTTCATCACCATGATCCTAATTAAATTTCTCTTGTGCTTATAAAAATTTTCATGTTACACACATATACAAATAAACATACATCTTTTCGACTGGAAATAACATATATCGCATATCTCATTTGGTTTTTGATTTATACTTCTTTTCTATTTGTGATCCTTGACCATTGCTTTACTTTCTCTTTCTCTCTCTTTCTCTCTCTCTCTCTCTCTTGATCTCTCTCTCTCTTTCTTTCACTCTCTTTCTTGATTTTTCAAGACTGGGTTTTCTGTGTAGCTCTAACTCTCCTGGAACTCACTGTGTAGACCAGAATGCCATTGAATGGCAATGAACTCAGAAATCTTCCTGCCTCTGCCATCCTAGTGATGCCTGGAATTTGATCTTTTATTATTCACATGAGTAAGCCTTTACAGAGAGCTCTATCTCTGTCTTTTACCCAATAGATAGTGATTATTTTGTTTATTTCCTTATATAGCAATCATTTATAATATAGATCCAGGGTTGGTACCAGACACCCTGTGAATATTAATACAAATATGTGGTTTATATGGTAAAATCTCATATGTATAATCTGGTATATTTGAAAATAATTAATTCCTATTCTCTTACATGTTTTAGTATTTTTGGTTTGCTCTTTTGGTTGCTGTTTTGTCTTGTTTTTGAGATAGGGTTTCTCTGTGTAGTGCTAGTTGTCCTGGAGCTAACTCTGTAGACCTGGATGGCCTTGGTCATAGAGATCTGCCTGTCTACATCTCCCAAGTGTTGGGATTAAAGGTGTGTGCTCTCATATACATTTAACAGATTTTTAGGTTCCTTTCCTCATATATCAAGTATGTGGTAATTATATGTGTCATTTATATTATTTTTGAATATAGTGACCAGAAAAGAGTAATTGTACATTTTCTGGGTAAATTAAAATTTTCTTGATAACTTAGGTTGGTTGTATTCTTATTCAATACACAGAAGAATATAGATACCAATTTTAAATTTTTGCAAATATCATTTTGCAGATTTCCTTTTCATTCCTTTGTTATTTATTCAATTCAAAAAATCATGTGAGTACAAGTTTACCTTTTTTTCTTAAAATACATGAATTTTATTAAATTTTTAAATATTTGTTATATGCATGAAATTATTTGATTAAATCCACTCTCCACTCTTATTTTTAATCCCTCCTACCCCTGAGAAAGCATGTTATCTTCCTAAAATTTATTTTTCAGAATGCTTATGGTAATATTGTTGTTGCAAGGAGGCCGATTGTTCATTCCTGGCTGCTCAGCCCCAAACTAACCACACAGAAACTATATTAATTAAACCACTGCTTGGCCCAGTAGCTCTAGCTTCTTATTGGCTAACTCTTATATTAATTTAACCCATTTCTATTAATCTGTATATCGCCACATGGCAGTGACTTATTGGCAAAGAATCGGTAAGTCTGACTCTGGTGGCTCCATGGCGTCTCTCTCTGCCTTTCTTCTCCCAGCATTCATTTCTGTCTTCCCTGTCTACTTAAGTTCTGTAGTATTGAAAGACCCTCAACGAGGACCTCTTTTCGGGAGGAAACCTCCCCAATGCCAAGGAACAGGCCGAGACCGCACGGATGCAAATCGCAAGAGGTTTATTGAGTAGACACAGGTACCTGTGGGCAGCAAGATCTCTCGGAATATTTGCACACTTGCCAACCGGAGGGCGGGCTTTTTATAGGGAAGAGCAAAAAGCAAGTTTACAGAAGCAAAAGCGTGGTTATCGATCTACCGGAATGAGGCGGGGGCATGAATGGTTTCCCCTCTCAGCATGGGTGTCAGCAAGAAGCAAGTTTACAGAAGCAAAAGCGTGGTTATTGGAATGCAGCGGGGGGCATGAAAGGTTTCCTCTCTCAGCATGGATGCCTGGCAACAATCATCCTGTTCCTATCTTATAGCTAACCTGCTTTGTTGACATCCTATCTTATTGACATCTTGCCTTGCAGTCTTCCTATCTCTATCTCCTGTTCTCTCAGGCACCTGGGATGTTCTAACGGGAGCAGGCTGGCTGATGATCCGGAGATTTGTTTAAAACAAACAGGACGTTCCCCCGGGAGCATGCTAGCTGCGGGTTTTGAGGAGGGGGTCTGTAGGGTCTTTCACTATCAACAGGCCAAAGCATGTTCTTTATTCACTAATGGTAATCAAGCTCACAGAGGGGACTCCCACATCATATTTTGGTATAATTTTTTGTCTTCTCATGAAAATAAGTATTTTTTTTCTGTGTGTTTTGATTTATAAATTGTGACACTGTTTTCAGATTTGAATTCATTTTTGGTATAGGGAAATGTCCAGTGATGACAGACATTATTAAAATTATTGTTGCTTCTGTTATGCACTACAAGTATGTTTGTAAAAGATAATAAAATATATGTAATTTTGCTAACAATGGATTCATGGCGATTTCATTAGTTAAAGGAAGCTTCAATGGCATTCATTTCAAATTCTATTCTTGTAGGTGACCTGAAGGTAGAAGCAGATAACCTTGAAACTAATGAACATTAAGTTGCAAAGTTGCTCCATGCAAGAGTGGTGTAAGATTGCTTGAAGTTTCTCTTGGCTGTAGCCTGTTCTGTGAGAAGAAATGAAGACAGATTGCAAATAGGAAGCTTTCCTATGCAAGCATTGGAAGCAAATTGCCTAAAGCAATTTCACAAGAAAGGAACCTTGAATTCTAAGGCTGCAGCAATTATTTATGGTTTCTTTCTTATCATAAGTAAGTATTTACATTTATTTCTAATTCTGTACTCAAAGTTTCATGTTCTTTCTTATAACAGTCTTCACAATATTTTTATGCTTCAATTCCTTATGTATGGTGTGCTTTGAAAACATATTTTTGGTTGTGAACCTAGCCTTTAACCACTGAGCTATCTCTCTAGCTCAATATTTTAAACTGTTAGTTGCCAGACAGTCATGACAGCTGGGAGGCATGAGAAGGAACACTTTATTTTTAATGTGAGTTAAAGAGAACCAGACAGGAAAAAAACTGAGGTGGACAATATATCATGATATTTGAACCAAAGGCATTCTTTCAGGTCAAAAGAAACCATGTAATAATTGTGAATTTTCAGCTAGATTATTTTTGCCTGTTTGTACAAAACTTGTGGATATTCTCAGCAAATATTCATTCAATATTTAGACTGACTATTTTGATGAAGTAGTCACAATCATTTCCAGGTGATTATCATTGTGGTTCAATTATTTAATACTACCATGTTGTACATATCACATATTGCTTTTCTTCTTTACCCCATAGAATCTAGTTGTGTTCAAGTGTGAATAATTTTTACTAACATTTTGTTTTCTTTTTGGTGATCAGAAATTTGTTTAGTTCCTTTATAAATATTCATGTGTTTATTTCTAAGTAAAAAATATGTAGCATAATGCAAATGGCAAATAACTGATGTAAAGGGAAGCAAAGAAAACTAAGTCCATCATTAGTTCCTATCCTCTCCTAAAGAGCAAGCGTTAAAGTGAAAAATCTGCCTGAGATTCTACTGCTGTTATCAGGAACTGGGAGGAAGGGCTTCCATTCATCCAAGCACTTCTTACCCTGTGCTTCCACTTGCTGCTCAGTCTGCAGAGGGGAAGGGATGCTTCTTTGTTCTAAAACAGAAGCCAACTTTCCCTTGGATTTAAAGTAATTAAACATTTGTCTCAATGGAGTATAAGAATATGCCTAAGTTTTGAAATGTAACAATTGCATATATGATGGTATACTTTATGATAATACAATGTATATTCATGGTATTTACTAATAAAGTTTAATAAAATGTAAGTAAACATCTTCAAATATTAATCATTTTAAAGTTTGGAATGTAGCTGGCTTTCATAGACAGTCAGCAGCACCCACTTTATGACACAGAGACTATTACTAATTATGAATACTTGGCTTTAGTGTAGGCTTGTTTACAGCTAGCTTTTTCTTAAATTAAATCATTTCCATCATCTATATGCTGCCTTGAGGCTCCTTTACCTCATCTGCTTATATCCATACTGCTTTTCTGCTCCCTTTGTGTCTGGCTGGATGGCTGATTCCCTATTTCTCTCTAGCTGCCAGTCGCACCTATCCCTCTTCTGCCTAGCTATGAGGCATTCAACATTTTATTAGATCAATTAGGTGCCTTAGGAAAGGTCAAACAGCAATACATCTTTATCTAGTTCAACAACTATTCTGCAACACAAACATGTAATACATCTTTCCTTTTTACACAAATGTTCTGCTATATAACAGTGCAATGTATCCTTAATTTGATAATGATTCCATAATTTGGCTATAGAAAAGTTTTGCAATAATTGTAGCCGTTCAGTCTTTCTATTTGTACAAAATGATATCATTTACAAGGTAATATACATAATTGTATGATTTCTGAATGAAATGATAAGTATATATTTATTGATTAAAAATGCATAAGGTATTCTATAACAATTGTTTTAATTTACAGTAGTTCATAAAACTTTCTAATTCTTTATATCTTTATTTTCATTTACCTCATATTAATTACTTTAGGCATTTTTTCTACATATTTATTTTACATTTGTTTTTTGTTTACTGCTTTATTTCATTTTTAATTGGTTTATATGTTTTTGGTAAACAAGTATTTTGAAAATTAAATATTAATCACCTAAATACATTGAAAATATTGTCTCCACCTATTAAGGCTGTTTTTTAATTGTGTTATTTCATTTGCTATGCACATATTTCTCATTTGACATAATCACATTTATTTGTTTTCTGTGCCTTTGATGATCTGCCTAAAATTAATCTTGCTTATACCAATATATTAGAACGTTTTCAAATATTTTCTGTATTAATTTTATCACTTCAGATCTTAACTTTAGTCTTTGATCAATTTTGATCAAAATTTTTTACATGAAGTTGAATGTTCTTTAGTTTTATTTGTGTCATTCTCATAAAGAGTTTTACCTGCAGTTATAATTGGAAAGACTTTGCTTCACTCTATTTTGTGATCTCTTTTTCCAATTATCAATTGGCTATATTGTTTGGTTATTTTATTGGATTTCGCTTGTATTTATAATAATATACTATATTTTCTAGCATCAATTGACTTTATAAGTTTAGTTATTTTATTATTTGTCCATTATATTTATAATAATTGGCATATATTAATACCTGAAGGTGTGTACAATTGTCGGATATGTTATCTGAACCCTGGACATCTACTGACACAAGAAAATCACTTTCATCTTGTTCTTCCTTATTACTATTTATTATGTATTAAAATTCAGATATCTTAAAAATCATAGAATTTAGTGAGCATATTATGATTTCAGCCATCCAAATATGCTAGTAACATATTTTCTAATTTTTAAGAGGTTACAAACAATTGACTTTTTTCTTCTCAAAATTATTAACTTTAATAAATCTCATTTGTAGTTTTCATCTTTCCCTTAATTTGATTTTAATATTTGTACATTTTTCCACTCTCTATTTTCATACTATTTGCATTTCTTTAAAGAATAATCATAGTAATTGTGTTCAACCTATAATACTTCATCAGGGATTTCTCAAATACACAAGGTCAGTCAGTTCATGCATTTGCACCTATATGCAAAACCATGAACGGCAGAAGGTGACATTAAGACCTTTGATAAACGCAAGCTTTCATTTTCCCCCTTTCCTTGTGCCACAAGGAGAAGGAAGTACTGTGTTAGGATTGATGAAGTACCTAGTAATGGGCATTGATTTTTCTACAGGCTCTTTCCTGGCATGAGCAACTTCATGAGAAATGCAGTGTCTATGATTCAAATGGCATCAGGAGGCTGGTAAAAAAAATCCAACTTGATGAAAAATATGCTCTGTATAATGTAATTTTTATGTATTTAAGACTCTCAGTAAACTAAATTAAATAAATAAAGAACAAATTTCTTAGAAATTTGAAATAAAAAGTGAAGAAAGCACAGAATCCCTCTTTCCAAATTTTATGTTAGTAAGAGAATAACATATGTAGATAATTTATAGATTGTTTGTTTGTGATTCCTCAAATAAATCTTTGCATTGTCAGCTTAAAAATACTTTAAAATTAATATTGCATTTGGAGAATGAATCATAATATCTTATAAAATTTCTTGTTAAATTGTTTCCATATATGTCATAAAAGTGTATAATTTCTATAATGGGATGATGGCCTGTCAACAGGAGCCTAACAGAATGAAGTTTGAAATTTTCTGGGAAATTTTGTGAATTTTGTGGCTCAAAACTACACTTAGCATTCACAAAACTCACACAATTCTGTTTTCTAATATTTCCTATATTACAGTTATCCTTGAATAATATGAAATGCGTATCTATAAATGTAAAGCACAGAAAAAAAAGACAGTTCCCATTTCCAAATTTTCACAGAACTGCACATTGTTATTTATTTTGTTTCCCCTTTGATACATTGATAAAGGCACTGGTAGTTATTTCAATTTTCTAGATATCACATAAAAGATCACTTTGGTGTAGGGCTTTAAAATTATAGTCTTGGCTAGTATTTCAACAAGTCTGGGACACTTTTCTTTTCTTTCATTTATAACCTTTCGGTTCCAGGAAAACAGGCAGTGGAAGAAGAGAGTAATATGAAGTCACATTGTTAGCTCAGTCTTATCAAGTTGTGCTGCTCAGGGCTATGATCTTCTGCTAGCCTTAACCCACTGGAATCAGACTTCTTGGATCAGTGTCTTCCCTAGATCCCTCTCAGTGTATCTTCCTCGCATAAACTATGGTCAACATTCTTCAGTTCCTCAACCTGATTCTAGTCACATGATCATACCTTGACTAGGAGGAAAAAGCAAAAGGTGAATATGAGCATTGTGCCTCTTCAGATATTTTGACTTTGTTTTGGGATGGCATAGATTCTGGACTGATAGCACTAGGTTGGAGCCTGAGAGCTACTGGAGGTCAGCTGTTTGGAACTGAATGTTAGTGTGCCTTTCTGACTCTCAGTTTCCTTCTATTGATATTGGAATCCTCAGCACATGGGGCAAATCACATCTGAAGGTTGGCTTTAAGTATTCAGAGATGAAATGTGTTAAGTGGAATATGATTACAGGTGCCCAGGAAAAATATAAAAATATGTGAAAATTCAAGTTATTAAAATATCAAAACATGAAGCAACAGTATTTCTATTAACTCAATACTAACTAGTAGGAACACTTTGAAAGTTCAGGAATGGTAGATGCCTTGCTGATGCCTATAAACATGGAAGTAATTCCACTCTGAGAATAGATGGTTTCCGTGAATAGATTTCTGCGACAGTCAAAAGAAATTCAGGCTGGGCTTTTCTGAGAGATTTTTCTATGATAGAAAATCTTAAAAGGACCTGAAGACAATATAAAGAGAAAGCCAACATTGCTTACATACAGCCATCACCTGAAGCACAAACTACCAGTAAATGGAAAGGAAAGGGCTTGAAGACGTAAGTCACAAACAATCCCACACTAGTTTGGAATTATGATTAATAGAATGGATATTTATTTAAAGGGGAAAACTTACAGCTCACCGTCCCAGACAACAGCCCTCTGCACAATCAGGAAAGGAGCTTAGTCACTGCTGGAAGCAGAGCCAGAAGCCAGAGAGAGAGAGGAGAGGGAAGTAGCCACTTTTTTAAAGGGAGAGAGACCACATCCTAATGGGCTGGTATCTCAGTGGCTATTGGCTGAAGGAGCAGAAGGAGCTCCTGCATAAAGCGCAAAATCAAGTACAGCCAAATCATTTGTGTTTCTTTGAGCACTAATGACTTATCTTTTCCTGTTCCCTGACCTAATTCCAGAGAAGACAATCCTTGAAAGTACAATGAATAGTGAAGAGAAAATGCTTGAAATTGGGATCTGCACAGAGACCCTTTTCAAATATACAGTGCCAGTACTGATGGTTCGAAAAGCAAAAGATTTGTGACTAATCTTTTAAACTTTATTGACTTAATTATTAGATATCCTTGAAATACAATATAGTATGTTTATCTTACATTTAATTGTGGTTCATCTATGATAAGTGTTTGTTCACATTATTTATATTTCCATAAAAAGGCCTAGTAAATATGAAAAAGTTCTTATATCTTATGTAGTTGTCAATACCTTTCTACATATCTGCATATTCTGTTATATATTAATGTATATTTTGACCCTATGAGTGAATTTTTCACTTTTCAGCAGCAACCAGAAAATAAGATCACAATACAAGAACTCCTTTGGCCAGTATGCTACACTTAATTTGATTTTTCCATGCACTGTTGTGTCTAATTTATCATTAGTATCTCCTTCACCTAAATGAGTTGGTATTTATTTCTTAGTCATCCACTGTTGATGAACACATTGGTTGTAGGTAAAGTTGGATAGATTTTAATACTACTCTTAATAATATGGATCTGTAGCATTTTGTGAACTTAAATTTCACTTCCTTTGATAAAATGCATTTTGAACAAAATTATGGGGCATACAATAAATGAATATAAGAATATTTCAAAATGGTTTACCGATGTTGCAGTTTGATAGGTAATGAATAGGTGTTCTATGGTTCTCTGTATTCATAAACATTATGATATCAGTCTCTTTATCTTGGCCACTTCAACATGCTTATCAGTATTTACAGATTGATTTCTAGTTTTCCAAAGAATAGAGACAAAAAGAAGCTTTTCAATCAATTATTACTCAATTATGTATCATCTTCAATACCATGTTTTCCTCATATTTATCTTTTTTTGAGTTGGTTGTCTCAGTACTGACTAAAATATAGGTTTGGCTCACATCCATGGGAGGCCTGCCATTTTCTGAAAAGAAAAGGAGGAGGAATGACTGGGAGCAGAGGGGAGATAGAGGTGAGTAACTTGGAGGATAGGAGGGAGGAAAAACTGAAGTCAGGATTTACATAATCATTATTATCATCAAATTACTAAAAAATAAATACAAAATAAATAAATTAAGAAATAATTTCAAAAACCAAAAAAATTATATTTTTCCTTAAATTTGTAATAGTATGTGTGCAGTCATGCATAAAAATTTCTTATACTTAGAAATGTATATTCATTTTTAAATTCGGGTTCTTTAAAACATATACTGTTTAATTTTATTTTTTTTCTTATTTTTTTATTGAGAAAAGAAAATAAAAACAAATTTCCTCCTCCTCCCAGCCTCCCATTTCCCTCACCCTCCTCCCACCCTTCTCCCCCTCCTCCCACCCTTCTCCCCCTCCCCCCACTCCTCTCCCCCTACCTCTCCAGCCCAAAGAGCAGTCAGGGTTCCCTGCTCTGTGGTAAGTCCTAGGTCCACCCCCTCCGTCCATTTCTAGGAAGGTGAACATCCAAATTGGCTAGGCTCCCACAAAGCCAGCAAATTACGTAGGTTCAAAACCCCGTGCCATTGTCCTTGGGTTCTCATCAGCCCTCATTGTTCACCATGCTCAGAGAGTCCAGTTTTATCCCATGCTTTTTCAGTCACAGTCCAGCTGGCCTTGGTGAGCTCCCAATAGTTCAGCTCCACTGTCTCAGTGGGTGGGTGCTCCCTTCATGGTCCCGAATTCTTTGCTCATGTTCTCCCTCCTTCTGCTCCTCATTGGGACCTTGGGAGCTCAGTCCAGTGCTCCAGTGTGGACCCAGCAATACCATTCCTGGGAATATACCCAAGAGATGCCCTATCATATGACAAGAGCATTTGTTCAACTATGTTCATAGCAGTATTATTTGTGATAGCCAGAAACTGGAAACAACCTAGATGCCCTTCAATGGAAGAATGGATGAAGAAAGTGTAGAATATCTACACATTAGAGTACTATGCTGCGGTAAAAAACAATGACTTCTCAAATTTTGCATGCAAATGGATGGAAATAGAAAACACTATTAGTTATTATTATTACTAATAGAAACATTAGTAAAACTCAAGGCTGCCATCAAACCGCACACACTAATAGTAGGAGACTTCAACACTCCTCTCTCACCAATGGACAGGTCAATCAGACAGAAACCTAACAGAGAAATAAGAGAATTAATGGAGGTAATGATTCAAATGGACTTAACAGACATCTATAGAAAATTCCACCCAAATAGGAAAGAATATACCTTCTTCTCTGCAGCTCATGGAACCTTCTCGAAAATTGACCACATACTTTGTAACAAAGCTAACTTACACAGTTACAAAAAAATATTATTAACCACCTGTGTCTTATCAGATCACCATGGATTAAAGTTAGAATTCAACAACAATGCTACCCCCAGAAAGCCTACAAACTCATGGAAACTGAACAGTCAACTACTGAACCACACCTGGATCAAGGAAGAAATACAGAAAGAAAAGTCTTCCTTGAATTGAATGAAAATAAAGAAACAACCTACTCAAATTTATGGGACACTATGAAAGCAGTCCTAAGAGGAAAGTTCATAGCACTAAGTGCCCACTTAAAGAAAACAGAAAAAGCACACATTGGAGACTTAACAGCCCAACTGAAAGCTCTAGAAAAAAAAGAAGCAGACTCACCTAGGAGGAGTCGAAGACTGGAAATAACCAAACTGAGGGTAGAAATCAACAAAATAGCAACACAGAAAACAATCCAAAGAATCAATGAAACAAAAAGCTGGTTCCTGGAGAAAATCAACAAGATTGATAAACCCCTATCCAAACTAATCAAACAGCAGAGAGAGAATATGCAAATTAATAGGATCAGAAATGAAAAGGGGGACATAACCACAGACACAGGGGAAATTCAGTGAATCGTTAGATCTTACTACAAAAGCCTGCATGCCACAAAACTGGAAAATGTAAAAGAAATGGACACTTTTTAGATAAAGACCATTTACCAAAGTTAAACCAGGACAAGGTAGACAATCTAAATAGACCTGTTTGTCGCCAAGAATTAGAAGCTGTTATCAAAAACCTCCCTATCAATAAAAGCCCAGGACCAGATGGTTTCAATGCAGAATTCTACAAGAACTTCCAGGAAGACCTAATACCTAAACTGCTTAATGTATTTCACAATATAGAAACAGAAGAGGCATTGCCAAATTCCTTTTATGAAGCTACAGTCACTTTGATACCAAAACCACACAAAGACTCAAACAAGAAAGAGAATTACAGGCCAATCTTACTCATGAACATCGATGCAAAAATCCTCAACAAAATTCTGGCAAACCGTATTCAAGAACACGTTAGAAAAATTTCCATTATGATCAAGTAGGCTTCATCCCAGAATGTCAGGGCTGGTTCAACATATGAAAATCTATCAATATAATCCATCATATAAATAAACTGAAAGAAAAAACCATATGATCATTTCATTAGATGCTGAAAAAGCATTTGACAAAATTCAAATTCCCATTTTGATAAAAGTATTAGAGAGACTAGGGATACAAGGGTCATACCTAAATATAATAAAAGCTATATACAGCAAGCGGACGGCTAACATCAAATTAAATGGAGAGAAACTCAAAGCCATCCCGCTAAACTCAGGAACATGACAAGGCTGTCCACTCTCACCATACCTGTTCAATATAGTGCTTGAATTTCTAGCAATAGCAATAAGACAACATAATGGGATCAAAGGGATTCGAATTGGAAAGGAAGAAGTTAAACTTTTATTATTTGCAGATGATATGATAGTGTACATAAGCGACCCGCAAAACTCCACCAAAGAACTTTTACAGCTGATAAACACTTTTAGTAATGTGGCAGGATACAAGATCAACTCCAAAAAATCAGTCGCCCTCTTATACACAAAGGATATGGAAGCAGAGAGGGAAATCAGAGAAGCTTCACCATTCACAATAGCCACAAACAGCATAAAATATCTTGGGGTATCTCTAAGGAAGTGAAAGATCTATTTGACAAGAACTTTTAGGCATTGAAGAAAGAAATTGAAGAGGATACCAGAAAATGGAAGGACCTACCTTGCTCTTGGATTGGGAGGATCAACATAGTAAAAATGGCAATTCTACCATAGGCAATTTATAGATTCAATGCAATCCCCATCAAGGTCCCATCAAAATTCTTCACAGATCTTGAGAGGACAATAATCAACTTTATATGGAAAAACAAAACACCCAGGATAGCCAAAATAATCCTATACAATAAAGGATCTTCTGGAGGCATTACCATCCCTGCCTGCAAACTCGATTACAGAGCTACAGTCATGAAAACAGTGTGTTACTGGCATTAAAACAGAGAGGTCGACAAATGGAATCATATAGAAGACCCGGATTTTAACCAACAAACCTATGACCACCTGATTTTCGATAAAGGAGCTAAAAGTATACAATGGAAGAAAGAAAGCATCTTCAACAAATGGTGCTGGCATAACTGGATGTCAACCTGTAGAAGAATGAAAATAGACCCATATCTATCACCATACACAAAACTCAAGTCCAAATGGATTAAAGACCTCAATATCAGTCCGAAAACACTGAACCTGATAGAAGAGAAAGTGGGAAGTACCCTACAACAGATGAGCACAGGAGATCGCTTCCTAGGTATAACCCCAGCAGCACAGACATTAAGGGCAACATTGAATAATTGGGATCTGCTAAAACTGAGAAGCTTCTGTAAAGAAAAGGACACTGTCGCCAAGACAAAAAGGAAACCCACTGACTGGGAGAAGATCTTCACCAACCCCGCAACAGACAAAGGTCTGATCTCCAAAATATATAGAGAACTCAAGAAACTAGACTTTAAAATGCTAATTAACCCAATTAAAAAATGGGGCACTGAACTGAACAGAGAATTCTCAATAGAGGAAGTTCAAATGCTCAAAAGACACTTAAGATCATGCTCAACCTCCTTAGGAATCAGGGAAATGCAAATCAAAACAACTTTGAGATATCATCTTACACCTGTCAGAATGGCTAAAATAAAAAACTCCAATGATAGCCTTTGCTGGAGAGGCTGTGGAGGAAGGGGTACCCTCATCCATTGCTGGTGGGAATGCAATCTTGTGCAACCACTTTGGAAGTCAGTGTTTCGGTTTCTCAGGAAATTCAGGATCAACCTACCACTGGACCCAGCAATACCACTCTTGGGAATATACCCAAGAGATGCCCGATCATATGACAAAAGCATTTGTTCAACTATGTTCATAGCAGTAGTATTTGTAATAGCCGGAACCTGGTAACAACCTAAATGCCCTTCAATTGAAAATGAATGAAGAAAATGTGGAATATATACACATTAGAGTACTATGCTGCCGTAAAAAAACAATGACTTCTCGAATTTTGCATGCAAATGGATGGAAATAGAAAACACTATCCTGAGTGAAGTAACCCAGACCCAAAAAGATGAACATGGGATGTACTCATTCATAATTGATTTCTAGCCATAAATAAGGGTCACAGAGTCTACAATTGGTGAACCTAAAGAAGCTAAATAAGAAAGTCAACCCAAGGAAAAACATACAGTTATCCTCTTGGCTATGGGAAGTAGACAATATTGCTGGGGAGAAAAATGGGATCTTGGGGGTGGGGTGGGATGGGGGTAAGGGGAGATGGGGAGAGAAAATTGAGAAGGGGAGGATGGGGGGAACATGGGGAAACATGATGATTGGGATAAAGGAAGGTTGGATAGGGGAGCAGGGAAGCACAATTCTTAGTTTCGGGAGCCACCTTAGGATTGACAAGAGACTTGAACCTAGGGTGGCTCCCAGGAGCCCAAGGCGATGTCCCCAGATAGTTCCTTGGGCAGCTGAGGATAGGGAACATGAAATGACCCTATCCTATAGCAATACTGACGAATATCTTGCATATCCCCATAGAACGTTCATCTGGTGATGGATGGAGATAGAGACAGAGACCCACACTTGGAGCACCGGACTGAGCTCCCAAGGTCCCAATGAGGAGCGGAAGGAGGGAGAAGATGAGTAAAGAAGTCAGGACCACGAGGGGTGCACCCACCCACTGAGACAGTGGGGCTGATCTATTGGGAGCTCACCAAGGCCAGCTGGACTATGACTGAAAAAGCATGGGATAAAACCGGACTCTCTGAACATGGCGAACAATGAGGGCTGATGAGAAGCGAAGGACAATAGCACGGGGTTTTGATCCTATGTAATGTGATGGCTTTGTGGGAGCCTAGCCAGTTTGGATGTTCATCTTACTAGACATGGACGGAGGGGGGAGGACCTTGGACTTTCCACAGGGCAGGGAACCCTGAGTGCTCTTTGGACTGGAGAGGTAGGGGGAGAGGAGTGAGGGGAGGGGAAGAGGGTGGGAGGAGGGGGAGGGAAATGGGAGGCTGAGAGGAGGCCGAAACTTTTTTTTTCCTTTTCTCAATAAAAAAATATAAAAAAAGAAAAAAAGAAAATTAAAATCTTTATCTTACACTTTTTTGAAATATATCTCTTATTTTTCCTTCCTCTTTTAATTTTTAGGCTCTGCTTTCTAGTTTTCTGTATTGAGCTGTGGACCAAATATAGCAAAAGCAATAAATTCTTTCTATGAAGCAGGTCTCAAACTGGAAATTTTATTCTAAAATATTTTATATATGATGATAGAAAATGAATTGCATTATTTATCCATTTTTTAATGTTTGGTTTGTTGCATTAAAACACATGGTAGTGAATCCTTTCTACCTTATATGCCTCAAAAATTTACTTATTAGGTCAAGCATTTGGTAAATGTGTCATTTTTTTAGGAAGTAATTATGTGTAACAATTGTTTTACCCTAAGACTTATTAAGGCTTTTCTGTGGATCCACTACAAAAGATTGTATTCCTTTTTGTGTCATTAACATGCTGAATAATAGCGAGGGAAGGTATCCATCACTCCCTTATTCACCCGTTTATATTTCCTCCATTAGTTAATGTCTGAAGCAACTGTTAGGTTAGACAACACCAGAACCAGATGAAAATTACATTTTTGTAGACATTTTTCTTTGATATACTTTAAAAAACTACTTTCCTTTTCCTGTAGTAGTGAGTATTATCAAATGTCATCCCCTTATCACCCTTACCCCATCAAATCCATAGACCGAACAGGCTAGTTGGAATGCTACATGGCTGGGTTTGTATCCCAATCCCTCCACTGGTAGTCTTCTCTGGTCACAGCTGGTGACCAGTTGAGGTTATGTATCATTCCCGTTTGCTTGGAGTATTGGCTGGGAGTATTGTAAATTCCAGGGAATTTCCCTTTTATCAGGTTTCTACCTGGCCCTGAAATGCCCCCTTTCCTGTTGTCTCTTTTGGATTGTGGGAGTGGACAACCAATGACTGGTCTTGTCTGAGACCCATGTCTCAAGAATAAACAATACCCCTGACACTGCCTGGAGCCCCAGGATGCAGAGACTAGATGGCCCAGATACCTAGAATATTACCAAATATGACTGGGAGAAGATAAAAACAGTACCAATGTAATGATTCCTAAAGATATTCTTCTACACTCATAGATGGGTGACTAGCTTAATAGTCATCAGAGAGGCTTCATCCAGCAGTCTAGGATGCAGATGCAGAAACTCAGAGTTAAACATCAGGCTGAGCTCAGGGAATCCTGTTGAAGAGATGGAGGAAAGATTTCACAAGCCAGATTGATCAAGGACATAGCAAGTAAGAAAACCCATCAAAACAACTACCCTGGGCTCATAGGAACTCACAAAGTCTGAAACAATCTCCAAAGATCCTTCAAAGGACTGACTTAGGATGTCTCCATATATGACAGTTGAATACCTTGGACTTCTTGTGAGACTTCTAAGAATGGGAGCAGAGGTTGTCTCTCACTCTTTTGGTGGCTTTGGAACCCAGTTCTCATGTTGTCTAGTCTAAGTACTAGGCAAGGTGCTAGCTACCCATGGAAGGTCACCCTTACAGAAAAAAAAAGGGATAGCAGGTAGGAGTGGATGAGGAATGAGGCAAAGGGGTGCTCTGTGGGGAGGTACAGGCAGGCGAGGAGAGAGGAAAAACTGTGCTCTGATTGTAAAATAAAAAAGGAAAAGAAAAGAGAATTCCTTTTATAGGGTATTTTTGAAATAGGAAAAAAAACTCTTCTCTTACCACCTTTTCATTAAATTACTTTGAAATATGTTTCTGCTCTGTTCTGAGATTTTTTGCTATTCGTGTCTCACTGTACTTGGTATTGCCTGCCTAAATGTGTGTGCATGGTTATTTACTTTAGCATGACAAAGTATTAGTCATTTATAATAAGGAATATGATGACTCCTTTCTAGTAACCATTATCTTCCTACTCAGGGATGGGTGGGGCTTTATGAGCACCACCCTCCCATGCCCAAGCTTCACCTCCCATCATTCTCCAGGACAGAATGCTGTAGGGCAAGACTTGTGCAATCGCACAGCCACACTACTGTGAAATCATGGGTGCAGTCAAAGACATTGTTTCAGAAACCTCCTTCCCCTTGTCCAGCTCTTAGATTCCTTCTGTTCCCTCTTCCACCATATTCTCTGAGCATTGGACAGGGAGATGCAGATGTCTTGTTTAAGCCTGTGCAGTCAAATCACTTGTTCCCTGTACTGTATTCCCCATGACAGTCACCTCATTAACCTATGCACACTTCAAGCAGAAGCTTCTCTGGTCAAAGTTGCTAGTCGTTCTGATCTATAATATTATATTTATATAAATATAAATGTTTAGAAGGCAGTTTGACATCAAGTCCACATAGCAAAACTGTAGTTAATAGAAGTAAAAGGTACATTACTAGGACCGATGGCCTCCCTAGGAATGAGTGTTTGCCCAATTTATATTACTGAGCATGCATTTCTTCTGGTGAGTTCACCTTAAACCCAATCTGACTGCACCTGTTGGCATATCCTGCTTGACAGGCTAGCGTTCGGATCTGTAGGACTCAGAAACAGTTCAGTTGGTTGATGATTTTTCTTCCTCGACACCCTCCACTGGGAAAATGGATGCTAGCTAGCAGGGAGGAAGCTTCCCGATTAGTTCTTACTTGATTTCTCTGTATCTTACAGCCAAAGTTTGTGGTGTCTTTAGGAACAGGTCTTATCATCTGGTTTTAGTACGAAACTAGAACAATCACAAAAGCTTGTGCTGTTCTAGGGTCCACCTGACCATAACTCATAATAAAGTATGTCACACTAGGTGGTGGAATTTTTGTTTGAAAATCTATGGCTTGTGGAACAAACGTAACCCAACAATGCAGTGTATGTCTTCTCAAAATCTTTTTTTTTTAAATTAACTTATGACTTCATTATTTTTGGTTAACGATTCCCATACCTGGTCTCTCCCATCCTTCTGCCCATACATAATTTCCTAACAGAGTAGAAACCACCTCTACTTTTATAACACTTGTGCCCTATTATCCTCTCTTTCCTTAAAGTGTTTCTGTGCTGGGTAGTGGCCTCTTTTTAGCTCCTTGGTCCCTACAGGCACTCCAAGTTAAACAAAGAAGTCTAAAACATCAATCAGGAAATCAAAATTTGAAAAAAAGCAGTCACCATTTGTGTTCCTTGGCCCAGGTAAGTTTACTAAGAATACATTTTCCAACTTTGTCCTTTTAACCTGCAGATGCCATAATTTTATTTTTTCCTATACAGGTGTTTGCAGAACCACGTTCTTTGCTGCTTTATTCACAATTCCTAGTAAAATCACTTAGATGTCTGTCAGCTTATACATGGAAAACAAAACTTACTAAAAACATACAGTGGAATTAGGCTGTTTCAGCTTTTGTCATATAGTCAAAACACTGATACATTTATTGCTAGTATTTTAAAAATCACTCACTTTCCTCATTTTGCTAATGGGAAAACCGAAGAAAAGTAAAATTACATTTTTGCTTAAACATATATTGTATCATGGCATAGACAACAGCACAATTTAATATTTTCATATATAAATGTTCCCTAATACATATTTAATGCAGTCTTTTTATATCTCTGTAGAGCGTTTATTCCCACCACGCTGTATTGTATATCATGCATTTGTTCTGTACCCAGCTATTCAGGAGCCACAGCTTATCCTGATTTGATTATCAAACAAAATAAAGAGGCTGTTGAATGTCACTTGCTGTGGCATATTAAAAATCTGTACCATGAAAGACTTGAAATAAAATTGTTTAGTATTGGCAATAATCATATTACCATTTTATTTAACTGTGTAAGCATTTACCAAAAAAAATGGCAAATTATGTATATGTTTCAGGATTAGCTGGGTATCACAAATAAAATTGCTGTGGTATTTGCATCATTATCAACAAAAGAAACCAAGGAAAAAGTCTTTTAACTCTATATTTGAATCCTTGTTGCTACATTATCGGTCTTAGTGACAATTCCTGTCGTTCTTTTGATAGAATGTTTACTGGGTGAATGGATTTCTTTTACTTACTATTAGCTGGTTTACCCTTAAGGATGTGGTATATTGATCTAGTGTCTACACTTACACATATTGAATTCTAAGCAGTAGAAATATATTGAGCTTTTTACAGACAATGTTAATTAAAAGTTTCTCCTGGAAATATTTTAAAATGCTTAAGCTAGGCAGCATTTGAAATCTTGGAAAAACATAATTTCGAGTTAACAATATATTCTAATCATTGCATTTGTTTCTGTATACAATCTCCCATATTTTACTCATTTTCATTAAATATACACACATATATATGCATATAAACACATACACACATATAGCTGTTTTTACTGTCTTCTTTCCCATTTAGTGAAATACTATATTTTATGTTTTACTTTTAGCTCAGATATGATGTAAATATGGAATTTGTTTCTTAAAAACAAAAATCAGCAGATCGATGTTTATTTTATAAATGTATGCAGTCCATGATGTTTAACTCAATGATATAATTCTTGCTCATAAGGTAATAACTGATGGATATCATGCTGCTGACATTTTCATTCTTCTCTTCTAGTTTAATTGAAGCTTCTTTCCTTTATTAACCTGTATTACAGTCTTCATTTATAGCTAAGTGATTTACTTGTCATGTTCTTTGATTACTTGCTTATTGTTGGTATACCTCCTATAGAGTTTTGTTCTGTGGTTAATTTTTCTTGAAGCGTTCAACCATATTGTACTTTGAAGGACAATATGGGTTTACAAAACAATATCATAATAAATAATACTTTTAGTATAATGTCAGTATAACTTATTTTAAAATTTTATTTTTATCTAAAAACAAAATACTATAATAAAGCAATTAATTTATTCATTCTCTCATTTGAATATTTATCATTTCATGTCACATTTCCTTTTTGTGTTGCAGATGAATGTATTAATACTGTTAATATAGTAGTATCTACCCTATAATTGGAGCTACAGATGGTGGCAAGGCACAATATTGGTCTTTGGAACAGAATTCAGATTCTCTATACAAACAAGTGGTTTTAATGGCTGAGCCTTATTTTTATGATTTAATTGTTCTTTTTTGCTGTTGTAGTTTTGTTTTTTTTTTTTGAATGTACAATTTGAAATTTATTTTAGAGAGCACTTGAATGACTCTTGTAATATAATTGCATTTTTATTTAAACCAGAAAATAAAACAAAAAGAGACCATGAAATCGAAGAGTAATAGCAATGATTAAGATTTAGCTGGGATAAATAAAGCTGAAAGTAAGCCCAAGATGACAAGTGAGTAATATCTGTGGAAATTAACTACAGATCAGAAGACAACTTCCGTGCCTGAATCAACTTGTCAAGGAGTTAGCTGAAACAGGTTGTCGGAGAACTGAAGAAGGAGCCTGTAATATGTAAGAGTTTCACCCAGGAGAGTTATTCAGGCAGTTGAATTTCAGACAGTGTTATCTTATGTGTTGCTAAAGCACCTGTATTTGAATATTTCAAAGAAGCATACCGATGAAGACAGGTGCACACAGTTTGTAATAAAGCAAAAGTCTCCAGGCCAAGAGCTTAGGGCTCCTACTTGTTACCTTCCAATGTAACGCGGGATCTGTATGAGGAAATGCTGAGCTCAGCAAGGCTTGACAGTGTACATCTGTCCTCTAGCATTTGTGAGGCTGAGGGTCAAGGCTAGCCTGGGCTACATAGCAACTCAGAGTTATAGACATCGCTCAATGGCCATATGACAATAAATAGTGTATTTTTTCATAACATACTATGATGTAAATTGTCTTTAGATTTCAATTCCTACATGCTGTATTCATTTATAAAACTGATAATTTTCTCCAAACATAAAACTAAAATTTCATTTATTTCCACCAGTCAATTTTGTAGAAGCAGTGACAAATGCTTATTCACCACTTTGAAGTATAAAGTTAGTAGTTTGAGTTATTTTATCCATAAAAATATGGGCAGGAGAGATGACTCAGTTCAGAATTTGATAACTGATAGGGGGTATGAAAACAAAAAACTAACAAAACAAAAATCAAAACCACAATGCCAGTGACAGTCATGTGCCTCTATTTATGTGCAAGACAGAGAAAGGCAGTTGGCGTCAGGGCAATTCTCAGAGCTTACTGGCTAGCCAGTCAGTGAGCACTGGGTTCAGTTACCTAACATTTCCTATCTATCTATACTTATCATATCTATACCCTTTCTGTTTATCAACACCTGTCTCAGAAAAAAAAATTATAGAGAGCAATAGAAGAAAATCATTGATTTCTAGGAAGGTATATGCCAAATATATGCAAGAACACATATATACTTGTGTACCTATGCACACAGTGAACACATACATGTATTACACAAACACACAAACTAAATAAATGCTTAATAAATAAGAACAAACATACATAAATAAAATAATTTGACATCCAGCTAGATTCTCTTTCAAATTAATAACTTCCTTGATCCTTATTGATATTGAAACTGATTACAAAACTGTTCTCTTCAATATGACTTATATTTCGTAGTTGTTCCAAGAGCCTCTTAAATCATTATGTTGGGAAACAGCATTGCATTGTTGAAAGTTTTTGATAAAATTTGAATTCATAACTTCTAATCATTAAACTATGTACATTAATTTGCTTTATGATTTTAAACACATCACATATATTCTTCTGACATTATTTTCTCAGGTTTAGAACTGCATACTAAATTTTGTTTGAAATCATTTCAGAAAATAAATCATATGATCTGTGGAAATGTAAATAACTTTCTTAAAGCAGCAATTCTTTTTAAAATCTAAA
This sequence comes from Microtus oregoni, assembly GCF_018167655.1. Lineage (NCBI taxonomy): Eukaryota > Metazoa > Chordata > Mammalia > Rodentia > Cricetidae > Microtus > Microtus oregoni. The sequence goes on from NW_024543062.1 coordinate 74,662,470, forward strand.
GACTTATCACAAACATTAATAGCATCAAAATCAACATTGTATGTGCAGATTTACAGAGTTTTTTTTTTTACTTCAAAATGAATGTAAGGATAGATAACCCAAACATTAATAGCATCAAAATCAACATTGTATGTGCAGATTTACAGAGTTTTGTTTTACTTCAAAATGAATGTATGGATAGATAACCCATACTATAAGGTTGCTACCATTCCAAGCAGAGAAAATAAAATCAGATTTAGTAGGGTCAGCCAGTTTACCTCTTCCAAACAAGAGGGAATCTTCATTCTTCCAAAGACAGCAAATTTTAGTTTTCACATAAGCATGAAAAACACCTCACTAATTTCATTCAGTCTAGGGGAATGCTCATTACGAGTGAATCTTTCTTCCTGCCTCATATGGCATAAATGTGAGTGAATATTGCATAAATCTTCAATAGTTACTACTTTACAATTACTATTCCTCAAAAGCATTGCAATCAGATTATTATGAGTCCAGATTCTCTCTATTCAAACACAATGCCTTTGTATTGAAAACAAATTATGGGATAATAAAACATGCACTGTAGACTATTTCCTGAATTGCTTCAATTTAATTTTCTTATGATCAGATCTTTAGAATTACATTTTCCAAATCAATACATTCATGGAAGTTAATTTTTAAAAGGAATCTTCTGTTCTAGGAATTTTATGAGCTGCATTAAGGCGAAGCTGACAGTCTTCAAACAGATGGAGCTCTGCAGCACTCCTGAGACTGCACTGTTTGTAGACATTTCCTCCATAAAGTTATCATTGTGCAGTTCAGAAACCAACTTAGGATGAAACTTGCATCACAGTGGATTTTCAGGTATTAAAAGCCAGGGTTTTAAAGTGAGCTATCAAACAAATGTTTTAATGTTTACCAAGAAAGAGAATTTCATCTCTCCTCAGTCATAGAAAAAACTGGAGTTTCTCAGACTTCATATAAAAAAATGGAAACAACTCTTACTTTTTAAATTGGAAATGCTTTCTCAAATTTTACTTTAAAACAATTTAACATGAAAAGGGTATAATCATTTTTAAAAAGCCTAAACATAATATTGAAATAGGCCTTTTTTATTTCCTGAAAGAAAACAGAAACAGGGAATCTGGGTGAAAGGGAATGATGGAAGGAGAACTGGAGGAGTGAACAAAGGGGAGGCTGTTGTCAGATGTATTAAGTGAGAGAAAAATTAATAAATAAATGAATAAATAAATGGAAAAAAACGAGAGAGAGAGAGAGAGAGAGAGAGAGAGAGAGAGTCATTCCATGCTGTGAGACAGGCAGGAAGTATAGATGGGGCAACCAAGCAAGATGTATTGTCGGGATGACAAGAATAGGAGAATGCTGGGAAGAGGAAAGGCTCAGTCTACAGTTGTCACCCAGAAACAGAGGAAGCAAGATGAGAATGCCTTGCTGATAAAAGGTACCAAGTCACATGGCTGACACAAACAAGAACTCTGGGTTAATGTAGGATGTAAGAGTTAATATGAAGCCTGAACTAATAGGCCAACCAGTTTATAATTAATGTAGACTTCTGTGTGTGTCTTTGGGACTGAACTGCTGCAGGTTTAGGTGGGACAGAAACCTCTGTCAACATTCCTAAAAAGGATAAACATAGCCTTGCCTCTCAAAATGAACAGCTGGATAAACAGATTCACAGCTAGCATTGGACTGAATTCCCAGACTACAGTCAAAGGGAGGGAGGAGCTAAGGGATCAAGACCATGATGGGGATCCCACATAAACAGCTGATGTGAGCTAGTGGGATCTCACTGATTCTGAACCGACTTTTCACCAAACTGCATAGGCCCAAAATAGGCCCTCTAAATGTGAGTGCTTGATGTGTGGCTGGGGCAATCTGCGGTGCCACTGGCAATGGGACCAGAATTTATCCCTAGTGCTTGAACTGGCTTCCTGGAGCCCATTCTATTTGGAATGATACCTTACTCAGCCTATATGTAGAGGGAAGAGCCAGACTTTGTTGACTTCCCATGGGAAGCCTCACCTTCTCTGAAGAATGAATGGGGAATGGGTTGGTTGGAAGGTAGAGGAGCAAGGGAAGGGAAGAGAGAACTCTGATTGGTATGTAAAACGAAAACGGTTGTTTTAAAATTAAATAAATAAATACAAAATATGTATAAAATAAAATAAAGATAAGTGACTCAGACAGCCAAGATATTTATATCACCATTGGAATAAAATACAGATGCAATCCACAATGTGAATAAAGGAACTTTAGAGGATCATGTTACAATGTGAGCAGGTACTGAGCTTTTACACATACTTCATAACGTTATTTACAAACATAACTACAGCAAAGTACCCCAGTATCAAGCTGGAAACTTTAATTTCCAGATTATATATTGCATGTATATCTAAATAATCTCCATGTGCTGTGCTGAAATGCTTAGTCAATAAAGGTCACTGGGGATATTTAGCTGTGTGAAATCATACATACTGCCAAAAATCACAATTATGTAAATGTTCTATCTCTCAAAAAATACTTCATATTTACCCAATACCTGTGTAAAACAGTGGAAGTGCCATGAAATAATATTGTCTGATCCTTTTTATTCAAGTTAATCATTCTTTATCATCTAAGTGTTAACAGAGTTTCTTTAAATTTTAAGGCAATGATAACTTGGACTTGAGCTTAACTACTGCATGTGTGAATTAACTTAATCTTCTTATCACCCTGTCTCTACTTCTCAAGTGTTTGGGTAACAGGGGTGCATCATCATGCCTTGTATATGAGGTCTTGAAGGTCAAAATTGGGGCTGTTTATTTTAGGCATTCATTCTACCAAATGAGTCAATACACAGCATTTGTATAGTAATTCCTCAAATATTTACTATACTAAATTGGTAAGAAAAGTCACTTATAAGTATATATTTCAGATAAACATTTTAAGATAATGCATGAGACAGTATGTCAAAAAATAAATTCAGCTTACTTTCTATGTTGTAAAAAATTAGTGCAGAAATTTAGAATTTTCAATGTCTCCACAGTCTATACAGAGTATTCTGGTTATTTTTCTTCTTTGAGTTTCTACTGGTAAATTATTAACTAAAAGATGGGAGGGCAAACATGTGCTCTCATGGAATAAGTGTTCTACAAGCTTTTAGCTGTAGAACTTTGGTAGATGTTTTTTGGAAAGTTAATATAGTTATCTTCTATTCCTACTTTGCTCAAAATTTTTATCTGAAAAGAGACAAATATGGAATTTCTTTACTGATTGAATCGATTGCGTATTTTATTCCTTATTTTGTCAATTTAATGAAATAGTTTAATTGATCATGCAATGTTGTTATGCCAATCAAATGGATAAACCTCATTTGACACTGTTGTTTCACTACCTTGGGTATTGCTTAAATTAATTTGTTGCTATGTTGCAAAAAAATATTTGTACTTGAGTTCATGAACAATTACTGTCTGTTCTTGCCAACTTTAGAAGATAGAGAACTGGTTTCATAATAAATTCATTATACTAAAGATGGATATGTTTGTGAATATTCTTATCATCATAACATTTATACAATATTCAACGGTGCAATCATATTAGACTGAATTCTTTATTTGACCAGACGTGGTGTACGAATCCAAATAAAAATATAATCCTATAAAAAATTTTTGCATTTAGTTCTAATTATATTTTTCTGCCTACTTTCTTCTTCCTTTTCAGGTCTTTTTGTTACCCAATGGCCATAAAAACTTTTATTTTGTTATCTTTCCTTGGATATTTAAAAATCATGCATAGTGAGAAGTCACAGTGATCTTATGATCTATGGTGATCTAGATCTTCTGTGCTTGGCATGTTTGTCATCTTTAAGGTTCATGTATAAGTTTTAGTAATGTTGCAGCATGCTGACAGTTTTATCAGTGTGGTCTTCTTTACTTAATTATAATTTCCTATGCTCTCAAAAATGAAAAAGAAGGAAATTGGAATAAAACTAGGACTTATATAGAATATAAGCACTTAGCATTCGTGACTGTTCCAATGATTTTTAATGTATTTGTCAATGCCTTATAGTGAAAAGCATATTTTTTGAACAAATTGGTTGCATTGTGCACAATGCTCAATTTATTATATGTTTTGTTCAATCCTATAAGTCTTGGTAAAATCAAACCTGAAAAATTCAAGTATAGTAATTAAGGGCTTCTAAGAGAAAGAAAATAAATCTTCCACAGAGATTAGCCCTTTTGATAGATTATCCAATTTCAAGTGGTCTTCCATGAAAAGTATTTATATTAAATTTAAGTAAATCATAACTCTTTTAAGGTGAAAACAGAATTTTAATAATTTGTTGTTCATCAAGTTCCAAAAAAAATGTATGATTATATCTTTGTATACTGGCTGAATTTCCAGGAAAATAAAATTAAACATTATTTTCAGGCATGAAGAAAATGTGTGTTGATCAGCTCAGTGCCCCATTTTATAATTGGGTTGATTAGCCTTTTGCGGTCTAGTTTCTTGAGTTCTTTATATATTTTGGAGTTCAAACCTTTGTCAGTTGCGGGTTGGTGAAGATCTTCTCCCAGTCAGTGGGTTGCCTTTTTGTCTTAGTGACAGTGTCCTTTGCTTTACAGAAGCTTCTCAGCCTCAGGAAGTCCCAAAATGGATGGAAATAGAAAACACTATCCTGAGTGAGGTAAGCCAGACCCAAAAAGAGGAACATGGGATGTACTCACTCATATTTGGTTTCTAGCCATAAATAAAGGACATTGAGCTTATAATTCATGTTCCTAGAGAAGCTAAATAAGAAGGTGAATCCAAAGACAAACACATAGGCATCCTCATGAATATTAACCTTCATCAGGCGATGAAAGGAGACAGAGACAGAGACCCACATGGGAGCACCGGACAGAAATCTCAAGGTCCAAATCAGGAGCAGAAGGAGACGGAGCACGAGCAAGGAACTCAGGACCACGGGGGGTGCACCCACACACTAAGACAATGGGGATGTTCTATTGGGATCTCACCAAGGCCAGCTGGCCTAGGTCTGAAAAAGCATGGGATAAATCCGGACTAGCTGAACATAGCGGACAATGAGGAATACTGAGAATTCAAGAACAATTGCAGTGGGTTTTTGATCCTACTGCACGTACTGGTTTTGTGGGAGCCTAGGCAGTTTGGATGCTCACCTTACGAGACCTGGATAGAGGTGGGCAGTCCTTGGGCTTCCCACAGGTCAGGGAACCCTGATTGCTCTTCGAGCAGATGAGGGAGGGGGGCTTGATCGGGGGAGGGGGAGGGAAATGGGAAGCGGTTGCGGGGACGAGGCAGAAATCCTTAATAAATAAATAAATAAATTTAAATAAAAAAAAGAAAAGAAAATGTGTGTTGAAAGGGGAGGACAGTTATAATTCCATAATCGTTTACTGGATGGAGCTAAATAGGGAAAGGGCTAAAGACAAAGACGTTAAGGAACTATCTATCAGGCTAGAAGGAGATGTAGGATTTCAAATGTGTTGGATTTCAGGTCTTTTGATGCACAGGAAAAACCCACCAGCGTGTCTGCTGCAACCCTTCATTAGTCTGTAATTTTGTCTAAAAGAAAATGTGTAGAACAGCTATTTTTGGTAGAGAAATAGAGACAAACTGATGAAAATAAGTATTTCTAAATTATAAGTATTTTCATAGTATCAAGAAATTCAATGGCATTGTGTTTCTTTTTATCTAGGTACCCTATTATACCTAGAAGTGCTTTTGATGTGGAGACAGGCATCTAAATATACATGTCTGTTACTTAGACTATCAATGTGTTTACATTTAAATTTTCAATGTAACTTTTAAAGGTATCTTTTGTTTGTCCTTTGGGAATTTCTACATGTTTGCAATTCATTTGATCATATAAATATTCAGACTTCTCTCCAGTTCCTCCTGCCCTGCCCCTAGACTCACTATCCTCTCAAATTAAAATTCTCTTTTCTCTGTTCTTCTCAAAAATATTTTATTTTATTATTTATTAGTGTGAGTGTAAGTGTGTGTGTGTGTGTGCATGTGCGTGTGTGCCAGGTATGTATAGGTGCCTTCCCCAAAGCCAGAAAATATGAGTTCACTTGAAACTGGAATTATAGATGTTTGTAAGATGCCTAAGTTGGATGTTAGAAACTGAACTCAGGTTGTAAGAGCAGTAGATGCTATCAATCCTGACCCATCTCTTATTTTCCTCCTTTCCCTCTTTGTTCTACTTCTTCCATACTTTCCCCCTCTCCCCAATCTCCCAATCCTCCTCTTCTTTTCCTTCTTGATTTTGAAGAATGCTCTTTGTTTAATATTTCATACATGTTCATGCATGTGGTGCCAGTAACGGAAGTGTGGCTAATCTACCAGGAACAACATCCATAAAGAAAATAACATTTCCTTCCCCAATAAATCACAAACTGTCAAAAAGCTACCCAATTAAATGTAGGTCATCCTCTGGTACCACATCCCTTCCCTACCTCCTCTCAGGCTGGAACACTGACTGGTATCACTGTTGCTAGTTCATGATTAAAAGGTCCTGTCATGACCAGAAGACACGGTTACTTCCTGATATCTTGTTCCTCATACTCTTTCTAAATCTCTTCTGTGATGTTTCCCTATTTTGGGGGGAGCATATGAAATATAGATGTATGTCTGAGACCTCCACATATACTTGTTCAATATTTTCACCAGTGATTCATTTGGTTAACCATCATCCAGCGTAGAGGGCAGCTTCTTCAATGAGGACTAAGTGTTGTGTTCAATTGTGTGTATAGAAATATATGGTTAGAAGGCAGCTTAATCTTATGTAGAGTTAGCAAATTAGTTTTCAACATTTATAAGGTGATTAATTTTTATTTGTATTTCTATAATGGTAAAAATAAAACTTCAATTCCCCAAGGTGTGGCAGCAGGTGGGTGAGAGAATTTGGCGGGTAAGCCAGTCCTATAAGGAGCCCATGGGAGAGACAAAGATGGGTAGGCACACCATGCAGTCAAAGTGGGTACTTATTTAGTGGGTTATGGAAGGGAAGGGGAAAGTAGAGAGGGGAAGGAGAAGGGGGACAAGGAGAGAGAGGGGCAGAGAGAGACAGAAAGAGAAACAGAGGGAGAAAAGAGGAGAGGAGAAGATACCTTTTAGGTAGTGAGACAGAAAAGAGAGAGAGCTTGCAGGCTGTAAGAGGAGGAAAGATTTGCTTGCATCAGTGGGCTAGACAAGGGAGGGGGTGAGTAAGGCTTGTCTCTCAAAGCAACAGAAAAAAACATTACGATTCTATCTTCCTAGCAAAATTTATTGTGCAATCAAAAGTAGATCTCAGGCTATTGTGTACAGAATTCTGGCTGAATTGTATTTGTCTTCAGAGAAAGAGATGCATTCTGTCCATGTGTATTTGTGTGCATGTGTGTTCATGTGTGTTGTGTGTGTGTGCACATGTGTGTGTGTGCATGTGTGAGTATATGCATGGGAAGTATGTTTGTGTATAGTGACATTCTCTATCATGGTATACCTTACTGTTTTGAGGCAGACTCATTCACTGAACATGGAACTCATGGTGTTTTTTGTAGGCTGATGGCCAGCTGCCAAGCCCATGATGCTTCCTTCTGTCTTCTCCCAAATCTCTGAGTGGTGAAATGACAGGAATTAGTGGCCACACTTGTTTTCCACCACGGAACTGGGTTATACCAACTCAAGTCACCATTCTTGTGCAGAAGGCATTCTTGCCCATTGAGCCATCTCCTCAACCAGCTCTGCAAAATTTTAAAAAGTGAAAGTATCCAGGCTGGCAGTGTAACTCAGCTGCTCATCACATGCCTACCTTGTGTCAGGCCCTTGGTGTGAACTTCAACACCAATAAAATAAAACCAACAACAACAAAACTAGAAATAAATATTATAACTTGGGTTACACTGAGCAAACTTTATTATGCCTATTTTTCATTATAGACAAGTATATATTAATTACTTAAAGATGCTTATCGAAAGACAGTTTTACTCTTTGTTGTATAATTCATTTAAAAATTTTCCCTTTTACGAAACTTTCACTAAAAATATTTTGTAAACAAGAGAATGAGCAAACACTTACTGATATGGTAATGTTTATGTAAATATTCATCAAGTGAAAGCTAAAGTAAGTCACTTTAAACAAAAAATAACCCAAATAATGTAAACGAGCACATAAATGCAGTACAGTAAAATGTTTATGTAGACAATTTCCCTGGAATCGAGACAAAGTGAAAATAAATGACTCTATTATCACTTTAGAAACAAGAAATATATTTATTTAAAATAAGAACAAAGATAATATTAGATAAGAGAACATATAAAACTTGTATGTAAGCACTTATAGAGTTTCATAAACTAGAAGAAAGTAATATTCTAATTATTAGTTGATTTGAATCTGGCTTTTATGGTAGTCTTAATGAAAACCTTCACTAAATAATTTCAAATGTTCATTAATCTATTTAGGTAACACAAGTTTGCAGTTCCATTCTTCAAACATTCGTGATGAAGCCCTCATTTCTCCAGTGGAAATTGGTAAGCTCCCAGGGCAGTCTTCTCATGTATCTAACAGCTAATGTTAAACCTACATGTGAGATGCTTGAAGCACCATAAGACATGTTCACATGAGAAAGAGGCAACTAAGACTATCACTTTAAATAATTTTATAGATATTTCAATGTCAATTAAAATAGATTTCACATTAAAGTAGGTTGTGCTGCTTCTTTTATGAAACAATAATCTACAATATTCTACTTCAGAACAAAGAATTTAAAATGACATTGTTATTTTCTTTCTAATGCTGATTGAACACATCACACATTTGGCCTGTAGTGGAACTGTTTTCACATGTTCAGAAGATATTTCCACTTTGTTAAGCTGAAATTATTTAGTTTATTTACAGCATTCTTATTTATCACTCCTAAAAAATAAAAGAAGTATGAGACAAAATCAAGCTGTTGTTACCAAGGCATATAGATGATACTGGAGCCATTAGAAGTCCTCTATAAGTGTTTATTAACTTAAATAAACAATTTTCAATTAATAAGTACTGCTTGCTTTCAATTACAGTTATTAGAAAATTTCTCAGAGCCTCCTGTAACAGCTCAGATGGACTCTTTGTCAATGAGAATTTACAACACAAAAGTATAATAAAAGTTACAAAACTATTAAACATGATAGTTAAATATAAAAGATTAGATCATCAATATTGCCAAAATATTTAACAGATAAAACTTTCAAAACATCAGTCAATTCTAGAATTTTGGTTTGTGTTTGTGTATCTAAGCTGGCACTATTAAAATGCATAAGTGTTATTTTATATTGATATTCATTTTGAATATTGAGAACCATGGCCACTAAATTGAATAGCTCAGTTTATCATGTACCTAAATTACATATGTGGTTATCAAATTTATTTCTTTGTATTTCAGAAGTATTTGAAAAATATTACACTGCTACCTACAGTGTCATTTTATGAGTGTTGGCATTGACACTGTGACTTATGCAGATGGGAATTCTGCAACCCCATACTGTATTGTTTGAAGTGCCAGTGACTAAAGCTGTTAAACCCACCTTCCACTATTTGGTGTCTTTATTCACGTAATATTGGAACTTGAACTTTTCAGGTGTCCATCCAGTGTTAACACAGAAGGAAACTCAATTCAAGAAGAGCTGGACAAAAAGAATCAAAAGAGCCTTTAAAAATTTTAACAATTGCTCCTGTGTGGGTCACTGTCTCGATCTCTATCCATCACCAGATGAAGATTCTATGATGATATGCAAGATATTCGTCAGTATTGCTCTAGGATAGGGTCATTTCAGGTTCCCAATCCTCAGCTGCCCAAGGAACTAACTGGGAACCTCATCTTGGGCACTAGGGAGCCCCTCTAGGGTCAAGTCGCTTACCCACCCTAAAGTGGCTCCCTTAACTAAGAATTGTGGTTTCGTGCTCCCCTATCCACCTTTCCTTTATCCCAATTCTCCCGTTTCCCAGGTCCCCCCTCCTTCCCTTCTACCTTTTCTCTCCCCATCTCCCCTTACCCCCATCCCACCCCCCCCCAAGATCCCATTTTCTCCCCGGAAATTTGGTCTACTTCCCTTAGCGAAGAGGACAACTATATGTTTTTCCTTCGGTTCACCTTCTTCCTTAGCTTCACTGGACTGAGCTCCCAAGGTCCCAAGGAGGAGCAGAAGGAGGGAGAACATGAGCAAAGAATTCGGGACCACGAGGCGTGCATCCACCCACTGAGACAGAGGAGCTGATCTACGGGGAGCTCACCAAGGCCAGCTGGACTGTGACCGAAAAAGCATGGGATAAAACCGGACTCTCTGAACATGGCGAACAATGAGGGCTGATGAGACACCAAGGACAATGGCAGGGGGTTTTGATCCTACTTAATGTGCTGGCTTTGTGGGAGCCTGGCCAGTTTGGATGTTCACCTTCCTAGATATGGACGGAGAGGACCTAGGACTTAACACAGGGCAGGGAACCCGGACTGCTCTGTGGACTGGAGAGGGAGGGGGAGAGGAGTGGGGGGAGGGGGAGAAGGGTGGGAGGAGGGGCAGAAGGGTGGGAGGAGGAGGAGAAGGGTGGGAGGAGGGGAAGGGAAATGGGAGGCTGGGAGGAGGTGGAAACTTGTTTTTAGTTTATGTTTTTTTTTCTTCTTTTCGAGTAAAAGAAATTAAAAAAAAATTTAACAATTGCTATTTGATAATTATACCATCAAAATTGCTGAACAGCACAAAGGATTAAGTATTGGTCCTTCAGGTAATAAAGCAGCAATACTGTTAAAATAAATCATTTTTTAATTATTTAAATATTTTTGAAAAGGTAATAGGTTCATTGTTTTGCTAAGCAATTCAACATGTACCCAAAATTCTCAAGAGTATAATTATTTGAAAACTTGTACCTAGCAATTTAAATTGCTTATTATATATTTCCATCAGTTTGTTTAACTCTGTACAGATTATTTTTAATAAGCGATGCAATGGTTCACTTCACATATTGATTCATCATTAGGCACTGTTAATGGTATTTTCATCAAAAGATTAGTACTTAGGAAACCAAATTATAGCTTAATTAATATCCATTAATAACAACAGTAAAAACACTCAAGAAATTGTGATTAGATATAATTTTGAGCCATTATTAACAAAGCAAGACTTTGTGATACTTCATTAATGCATTTTTTGAAAATCATTTACCTTACATTTTTGTAAAATTAAGTTCATATCCGTGACTATTTTAGAGGTTTAGATCAATATACTTGTTAACAGATACTGTGATAAAAGAAATTTGTATGATTGTTGACAGAGGTTTCTGCCCTGCCTGGTCCTGCAACCATTCAGTCTCAAAGAAATGCGCAGAGGTCTGCATTAATTATAAACTGGTTGGGCTATTAGTTCAAGCTTCTTTTTTTTTAATTTTATTTATTTATTAAAGATTTCTGCCTCCTCCCCGCCACTGCCTCCCATTTCCCTACCCTCCCCCCATCAAGTCCCCCTCCCTCATCAGCCCTTAGAGCAATCAGGGTTCCCTGACCTGTGGGAAGTCCAAGGACCACCCACCTCCATCCAGGTCTAGTAAAGTGAGCATCCCAACTTCCTAGGCTCCCACAAAGCCAGTAAGTGCAGTAGGATCAAAAACCCATTGCCATTGTTCTTGAGTTCTCAGTTGTCCTCATTGTCCACTATGTAGTTCAGGCTTCTTATTAACTCTTCCATCTTAAATTAACCCATAATTCTTGCCTGTGTTAGCCACATGGTTTGGTACCTTTTATCCTTCTTCCTCTGAGCCTGGGTGATGACTACCCTTTCCTCTTTCCAGCATTCTCCTATTCTAGTCGCCCCACCTATAATTCTTGCCTGGCTTCTGGCCAATCAGCAATTTATTAAGCTAATACAAGTGAGAAACTATACAAGTGAGAAACTGTCACAGGGTACAAGACGATTGTCCCACAGTAGATGATTATTGGGCTTTGAAATTAAAAATATATGACCGCATCAGTAATTCAATGAAGCTGAAGAGAAAATGTCATAATAGAGTATTTGTATGTTGTGTTCACCACTCGAATTATCAGATTTCAAAAAACAAACAAACAAACAAAGAAAAAGAAACGTTTCCAAAATTTACTTCAGGATTCACACAAGATACTGTTCACTACTGCCTTACAGTGTTCTAGATGTGTTTCCTGGAATGCAAGTTGGTGATAGTTTGCTATGCTCTCATTGTAAGTTTTGTTCCCGGAATTTGCTTCACACAGGTTCAATCCATATCAAATTACACTCGATTCTCAGAATGCTAAGATGTTCTTTGTCATCCACTGAAGAAGGATGCCCCACATTTTTATTCAGATTTTTAAAACCCAGGTCAGTCACCCTCATCAAACAGTACTCAGCAATTCCTAAACAATTTAATGGTAGTGGCATTTCTTCCATGTATCTCAGAAATTACGGGCAGTGTAAGCAGTCTTAGAATTTGTTCTACGCCTAAAACAAAAGCATGAAGCTGAGATGAGGAAACTAATTTATAAAATGGTTTATAGGACAAATAATAAAAGGTGGATTGTATTTGTTCTAGTTAGGATTTTAAAGTTGCTTCATAACAATAAACCAATTATCCCCAACAGCTGTTTTGAAATTACCAGTAGTTGGTAGTCATTACAAATAATACAAGAATGTAATGAAAAACCATTAAAACCAAAGAGATTGCTTCAAAATCACAGAACTATAATTTCTCTATTAGCAGCATAATATTTTCATAGAGAAAAGTTGTATATTCTACAAATAAACACATGGTGTACACGTTGGTTTTTGTCTTTTTTTCTTGGATTTTTCTCCCTAATAATGTAGGTATTTTCCCTCTTGACTAAATTTTTTTTTTTAATTTTTCTCCCTCCCTCTTCTCTCATACAGTACAACACAACTGTAGCTTTCCCTCATCACTCTGTTTCTCTTAGCTCTTGCCCATCTCCCCTTGCTCCCAGATTCACTCCCCCTCTATTTCCTTTCCGAAAAAGAGCAGGCATTCTCCAAAAGATGACAGCCAAACAAGACAAAATAATCAAGAATTTCAGGAGGCAGAGGCTGGTTAATCTCTCTTGAGGTCAAATTCAGTATGTCTACAGTGTGAGTTTCAGGACCACAAGGCCAGCTGGACCAGGACTGAACAAGCCTGTGATCAAACCCAACTCTCGGAATGTGGCTGACAAGAAGGGCAGACTGATAAGCCAATGATAACGACACCAGGTTATGATTCTACTGCATGTACTGGCTTTTTGGGAGCCCACTCTGTTTGGATGCACATCTTCCTAGACCTGGATGGAGTGGGGAGGGCCTTGGACTTCCCACAGGACAGGGAACCCTGACTTCTCTTAGGACTGGAGAGGAGGAGTGGGGGGAGGGCAAGGGAAATGGGAGGGGGAGAGGAGGTGGAAATTTTTAATAAATAAATAAATTTTAAAAAAGAAAAAAATTGAAAGGGTGGGCAAAAGCCTTTGTATAGGAACCAAGGAATTAAAACTCCCATCCAACCTAGATAAACTCAGAAATTAGTACCTAGAGCTATAATCACCTGAAACCCTAGATATTAGCCTAAGAACAAAACTCAGTAAGAGTCAGGGAAATATGTCTACCAGAACCTAGCTATCACAGCAGATCCACAATATTCCAACACAGTTGAAGCATAAACTTTTTAATTGGGTCATTGTATATGATAATTCTGATTTTACTATAATAAGGACTACATGAAGAAAAATGTTTTAACCTTTTTAAAATTAAAAATATCCTTTACTTATTTAAAATAGATTTAGAGCCATCCTGATTAACCTAACTAAAGCTCATATGAACTCACGAAGACTGAGACAGCAAGCACACGGCCTACAAGGGTCTGCAACAGGTCCTCAGAGTACATATTATGACTTCCAATTACTGGTTTTATGGGACTTCTAAATGTATGAATGAGTCGTTCTCTGATAATTGTGGCTGACCATATGCTCTTTTCCTTCTGTTTGTTTTGACTAATGTGAATGTGTAAGTTTTTGTTTTATCTTATGTTATGTTATAATTTATTATTATCTCTTATAAACCTTGTTTGTTTTCTAATGAGAGACATAAAGGGAGTGGATCTGGATAGATGGAGAGATGGGGAGAAGAGGGAGAAATAGACAGAGGAAACACTATAATCATGGTGTTTGGTGTGAGAGAAAAAAATATCTGTTTTTAATTCTTTTTTTTTGTCCAGTGTCAAGTAATGATTCTGTTTAATAATGCTGTCCAAAAGAAACTTATAAAATTATATAAAAAAGGATATTTATTTATTTGGTTTGAAATTTCAATGAGATATATCTTATATTTGAATATGAAACCTTGATGTTCATCACATTGCTACAGATGTCAGAAATTGAATTTCAACACTTATCCTAGATACAATACTTCTATGGCTCAACTGAAAGACATTTTAAGTGGAAACATAAAATTAAGATATTTATTATATTTAAATTTATTTTTCGTTTCAATTGTGTTAGCCACTGATTATCACATTGCACATCACAGCTCATTACACTTAAAATATAATCTCATTAAAGATAATATTACTCACTGCACAGGAATATACTAATTAATTATAATATAATATATTGTAATATATTATGTATATTTAACTAAAATATCTTTTTTACTACCACATATTGCAATGGGAACTGAAAGTTATAAGGAAAACATTTCATAGTACTTACATGGCAGAAGAAAACAAAAATCTTGTGTGTGTGCGTGTGTGTATGTGTGTATGAACATGTTTCAAAATTTTAGTTATTTCCAAAGTCTAGAAAAATAGGTCCCTCTTGTTTAATTTTACTATAAATATAAAAATGAATCATCTGGTGCTTTATTGTAGCTTAAAATACCGTGATCTTGATAATTTAATTTAATAAGTGCTACCCATATTTGGAGTACATGGTTGAAACTACTATTTACCATAAACTGAAATATGCTTTAGTTATAATCATGCTCAACAAGCTACAGTGCATAAACAATTATAAATGTCTCATGCAAAAGAAGTAGAAGAAGGAATAACAAACACAGGAAACATCAAGATTTCATCTTATAAAATTTGCATAGTGAAGTCTTTTTAAAAGTTCATATGAAGATTTCAAATAGTGAAATCCACAAGATTAAGAGTCAGACAATGAGAAGAAAATCTGTTTGTACCATAGAACTTTCAAGTGTGTTCTTGGTAAACATTTTGAATGGAATATCCACACCATATTAGTATAATCGAGCTATGTAATTAAAATCCAAGAGAGAAAATACAGCGCATGTAAAAGAACATTAAATTTTTTGCTTTCTTTCTAAGGTATTTCTATGTTATCTTCAGTGTGGTTTTGAGGATATATGTAACCAGCATTCAGCTTTTTGATTTTGACATCATGCAAGGCTTTTCTCGTTACTCAAAAAAACACCCAAACACAGTCAAAAAAATTTCACCCTATCACTTAAAGCTTTAGAATTGGGCAAACATCAAGGATTACAATGGAAGTACAATGTCCTTTCTATTCAACAATATAAATGAACTTTTGCTAGAAAACTCACAGAAACCAATTAATAGCAAAGATATTCAGAATAGGTAACTTATTAAACAAAGTAAAAAAAACTCAAAAACTAAGCAATCCACTTATTTATTCATTTAACTACACTAACTCCTTATAGTCTGTGGCTATATCATGCCTCCCACCCAAGAATTCATATCACTTATCCCATGAAATGTTGTAATAACACCGTAGAGTATGAGTTCATATGGTTTTCAGGAATGTAAATATAATATTCTACTCTAAATGTAATACACTGTTCCATGTGGATGCCTGTATACAGCTCTTGAAAGTTCATTCACCTTTATTTTATCCTTGGATCTATTTTCTAGGTTTGCGATGGGATTTCAAATCTATCAACACTTAATTATTTTCTGAGGATATTGACTGGGCTTTTTCAAGAGATAAACTTTCTAAAGATAATTACAGAAAAGACTTAAGGAAAGTTATATCTTCTATTAAATAAGTACAGTATTTATGTAAAAAAAAAAAAGTCTTCCAATTGAAGGTATACCATAACAGCAGGCATGGGTGCAAGTCAGGGCATGATGTGTTATCTTTTCCTCCAAGATTTGAAACAATGTAAAATAGATCCAGAAAATCCCAGAAACTAACCACATTTTCTAGGCTTATCTTCCCAAGGGTAAGAAAGTCAGTCTCAGACAAGCCAAGCTGCAGACTCTGAAACCACTGCACCTGCCTAGAAGGAACAGAAACCAGGACAACTGCCAAAAAGAAGTTTAATTCTCCTGAGGCACCTGTTGAACTGTTTGTAGGCTGTTCAGTGTGCTTCACATTCCTGCTTTTTGTGAGCTGTTACATACGCGGGGTAGGCTTTAGGTGATGCAGCTGCGTTTGAATCATTTCTGCTCCTATAAGTAACCCCTCACCCACAACCCTAACAAAATTTTCAGATGCATCCAATTGGACTTCAGTTTTCTATACTTTAGTCTGTTATTGGCTCCTTATTTTGGGTGAGTAGAAGTGTATGTTATATCTTTTCAAGGAAAGCTTTTTCACACTGTGGGGGTGGGGTGGTGGGCATGGAATGTGTTGTTGTCCAATTAATTACAGAAAAGACTTGTTGATTTTATAATATATAACCCATGAACAATGTCTGTAGTTTACTTATAATGACTTCTTACTCTATATTTTAGGATGCTTTTTTTTTCTTTTATTTCGGGTATTGACTGAACATCGAGTTGCCCTTTCTCAATAGAGTATACTCTTATTTATTAAAGTCTTATTTATTCTTTTGAAATATTCATGATTGTACATAGTATATTTTGATGGTATTTCTCTCACTCTCTTCTCTAGCTTCTCTTGTTGGAGAATGCATCTTCAACACATCTTTATTTCAACTATATCTCCTCTTGATATTTATTATTACTAATGAGATGAAGGGAATTTTCCAAAAATATGATGAGTTTTAAATAGAGTTTTATGTAATATCACACAGTGTGAACATGAGATGGCAAAAGAATTAACTATTTTTAAAAAAAAATAATTTCTATCCAAGACCTATTTAAAAATAGTTTATTAACCTTTTATATAACTCTTAATAAATTTTGCTCTCAAGCCTTTAAGTTTATGTTTAATTTTACTATCTTTTTACTGGAAAATTGACAGTTTACATTTTATGCCATTTTTCTGTTCTGTTATTCTGAAATTTGCCAGAAATAGTCAATTTCTTCCCAATTTTCAAACTTATTGTTAAGAAATACACGTATATATGTGTATTATATTCCAAAGCATTTTTGATTTTATTGTTTGTTTCTGCATTTTTTTGTTTATTTATTTTGTTTTGTTTGTTTTTGTTTTCTTGAGACAGGGTTTCTCTGTGTAACAGTTCTGGCAGTCCTGGAACTTGCTTTGCAGACCAGCCTGGCTTTGATCTCACAGAAATCTGCTTGCCTCTGCTTCCAGAATGCTGGATTAAAGGCTTGTGAGACCACCACCAGACATTGACACATTACTTATTCATGTTTTGTCATGTGCACATTCCTTTCTCCTATAAATCTTGTGAATAATTTATTTTAGTTGTGCAAAAACCGTCAGTAAAATATATAATACATATTATCAGTTTAATTTCGTTTTTAAAAAATAGTATGTGTCCATAAGTGTTTTACCTGCATATATGTCTGTGTGTGTCATGTGTGCCTCGTGTCCAGGGAGGCCACATAGGGACACCAGGTCCTCTGCATATGAAGTTTCAGATGGTCATGAGTCTGAATGGGGGTGATAGGAATCACGACCTCTGGAAGAGTAGTCAGTGCTCAAATTTGCTGAACCATTTCTCTAACACTTCTAATTTGTTTTTATTCCATTGTTTATTTGTTATATAGTTAGTATAATTACTTGATTTTGTTTTCTTTGATTTTATGCTTTTGTATTTCATAAAATGTTATTTCACTACTCTTTTTTTCTGATTTTGCTTCACAATACACTATTATACTTCTTTCTGTTTATGTAATTTGACATTGCCAGTTAAAGTTTATCTTACATTTAAAACTGATGCATTTAATGCTTTGGAATGGCCAAGGAGGAAAAGCAGGTTGTTGTGGGTTGCACATGAATAAGTAAAAGGGCACACATTGATGGCAATATCATCGTGAAATGTGTAATTTAGTACACTTATGAATAAGTAAATGATAAAAGAAGAACACTAGGAAAAAACAAAACACAAGTAAAGAGAAGCACAGAGATACATAAATATATAAGTACTTCCCATACAGAAAAAAAAATAAAATAAAACTAGTGCTGGACACATTATTGCTGTAATTTTATTCTCTGACCCATTTTGCATTTAATGAGAGATTTAAGGAATAATTGGCATTTAGCACATATGCAGAAAACAGTAATTTTCTATTTTCTGTGTTTACTATTAATTATCCTTCTCAGTTTTAGTCAATATTTTGCAGATTTTATCAGGTTGTTATTTAATCATATGTTCTGATTATTAATCTGGGAGTTCGATTCTAATTCTACTTGATATTAATTTTCATTTACTGTGTTCATAATAAATGCACATCCTCCAACCAATGTTTAAAGGCTAGATTGATTATCCATAACTTTGGTATTTTACCTGTTCTTTGTACCTCAGTCTTAAATAATGCAGTTAAAATCATTATATAGTATTGGTTTCATTTTTGATTAGTAAAATTTGTTCATATTTTCTTTAAAGTAGTTGTAATTAATATGTATTTCACTGTATTTATCTTATTCTTAAAAATAATTTTAAAAATACTGAAAAATACCACATGCTCTAGTAGAGAGATATTTCAGTAAGAAGGAGTACTTGATGTTACTCTATAGTAGCAGGGTTTGATTCCGAGAATCCACACAGGAGTTGTCAACTTCTTTAACTTAGTTCCAAAGTATCTGATGTTCTTTCTGGTCAGATACACATGTAGTGCACATACACAAAATTTGGCAAAATTAATGCACATAAAATCACATTATTCACCCATGTCCATTCCTGTTTAATTCTCAATAGCTAGGAAATAGAAACAGCCTAAATGTCCATCAATTAAAAAATAATATTGAGCATGCGGAACGTTTAAATAATAAACTATTATTCAGTTATTATACAAAATGAAATTGTGAGAATAGTAGGTAAATGTATAAAACTGGGTACAATTTTTTGAATGAAATAGTACAGACTATAAAGGAAATGTGACATTTCCTCCCATTTGCTGATGTTAGTTTTGAATCTTTAGATAAGTGTGTTTTGTTTGCAATACCTATAGAGGTCAGTAAATTACTGAAGACCATGTGGAGGGAACTTTCAACGCAGGCAAGATAAAATGCACTAGTATATGTGGTTCAATGTGAATTGTAGAATAGGAAGGTATAAACTAGGTTAGAAGAGGAGAGACCAGGGTAGGAGAGGGTTGGGTACTCATACGTGTACATAAAACTAAAGACTTTTGAAAATTCTCATATAGAAATCATATATTGCGGTAGCTTCCAGAAATATACCTATATACATACATAAAACACTTAAAATGGAGATATCTTATAATAGTACAACAATATTCTAGTAGACATCAAAGGTCAACCAAATAAGAAGCTCAGTCCCAGGAAACGGTAATTTATTTTGGAGTTATAGTTCTCTGTGGTCCCAAAGACACACAAGCATTACAGGCTACTGCTAGTTTGTGTTGACCGAATAGAATTGGATACATGCTCTTCCACTGTAGCATGGTGGACTTACCAGAAGCTGTAAACAAAGAAAAACTGTCTCCTTTTTCTTGCAATAGCAATTGTCAATAACTCCACATCAATGTGTAGGAAGAAGCTCATGAGCAACACCCAACTCCATGCTAGGATTTGGTCTTGCTTGAACTTGCCCAGGTCTTGTACACGCTGTCCCAACAGTTGATAGTTCTTATGTGAAACTACCATTCTTTGTGTTCAGAGAACATTGTTTCCTTACAGTCATCCAGTGCATTACCCTATACTATTTTTTCATGTTACATTTTCCACAATAATCATTGAGCCCCTGTAATATACATCTTCCAGTTAGGGGTAAATATTCTAAAATTCCTTATTCTCTGTGCTTTTCCTAGCTTTGGGACTCTGCTCATAATGATTAAGAAAAAGGCTCTGCAACATTCTATATGCATGATGGCTAACTATTTGAAATTGAGAAAACTTTGTTTTCTACCAAGCAATGCCGACCTGTTTAAGATTTAGTTCTTGCAGTCAAACGGTGTCCACAACATATTAAATACAAAAGAAAATATGAGAGGGTTCCTGGTAAGAACATAATGTGGTCCAAGTAGGATTTCCTAGTTGATCTTAGGAATGTTCAATCCTGCAGAATAACCTATGGTTATTGTGGCAAATTGATTTTTTTATGTACAGAACTTTTCAATTATATCTAAGAAGAAGTAAAACTGATGACCCTGCGGTGTGTTGTACATTTTTTCAGAAATTAATTTCATTTTTATTTAAAATGTTGCTGTTGATTTGCTTCCAGATTATTGGAGAGTATAATCCTGGATACAGAAAAGAAATGGTTTCTATGGTTCTGACATGATTTGAGCATGTTCACAGATTTTTATATGCAGGTACTCAATATTCTGATATTAAGATGTATTGTATAGTTTTCAAAGTGGGAATATTGGCATGTGAGTATGTTATTGGGAATTCTGCTCTGGAAAGAATTGATTATTTTAGCATCTTGATAACTTTTTCGAGAGTAAGTCAATATGAAAAGAATAGCACGTTCTCTCTCTCTCCTCCCTCTCTTACTCTCTCTCTCTCTCTCTCTCTCTCTCTCTCTCTCTCTTTCTCTCTCTCTCTGTCTCTCTCTCTCTGTCTTGCTATATAAGATGTCTCACTAACTAACTATTAACAAACAAAAAAACAATGAAGAAATAAAAACTATTTAATAGGCAAAAAGTTAAATTTATTCTTAACCTTTGAAATAAATTTTAAGTTGACTCATTTTCCACAAGCCAATTACAAAATTTTTTATCTGTATATTAGAGGTTGGTATTGGCAATTTATTTGTTTCCTG
Source organism: Microtus oregoni (assembly GCF_018167655.1). Classification (NCBI taxonomy): domain Eukaryota; kingdom Metazoa; phylum Chordata; class Mammalia; order Rodentia; family Cricetidae; genus Microtus; species Microtus oregoni. The sequence continues at coordinate 74,683,562 of NW_024543062.1, forward strand.
TTAGAAATCTCTCAGGCTTAGCAAATTATCATTCATAGTTTTAAATGTGGGTGTAAGTTTGGTGCATATTGGGAGCTGAAGAGAATGACTGTAGCATAACACATCTACCTGGGAAATCTTTCATTTTAATACATAAATTGATTAAAACTTCTTCATATTTGAAAAGTATGTCCAAATATAATTTAAGCATATTTGGGTGGTAATAAATCAAACATGCACTTATAGTACCTCTATAGCAATAAGTCAATACTTTCATGTATTCTACTAAATATGGTTTACTGTCTAGAAATTGATTTTCTTCTTTATTGCTTTAAATCTTTTAAATAAAACACTATACAGATTCTTCTTTCACTATATTTCACTGCTCTTTCCAGTTGTTTTCATACATTTCTATTGAATAAAAATATCCAATGTTTATAGATTTTTTCAAAGTATTAAAATTACTCACAAAATGGACTTTCAGATTATTAATATAATATATTTCTCTTCTAATAGTGGTAAAAATATGCTGAGAAGTTATTTTAGCAAGGTAACACCCTAATAATGGAAAACCATAGCATATCTCAAAAAGATTGTCAAGGAGAATAAAATATATGTTGATATGTATTTCAAAGATGAATTTTTAAAATCAAAATACTGAAGATTACTTGGATAAAATTAATGTTTTATTCAAACTTTCACTGATTTTAAGAAGAGGTATTATTTGCTTAAGATTGTTATTTTCCCAGAAGGAGAAAAAAGGTTTCAATCATTTCAATCCAATTATGTGTGTTTTACATCTAATTTATCTTCAACGTAAAATCAGTAAATTAGAGGCTTTATTATAAGTAGATAGAGATTTCTCAGTCAGCAAGGGAAGCCAATTCCATTACCCAGGTAGAAAATATCAAGCACTACTTTCATGTAATAGATCGGCATCTTTTATATTGATTTGGCTCCAACTTGACCTTACTTTCATACCCATGTGGTTTAAGTCAAAATCTCATTTCTTCTGGAAAGAGATGTGAATTTAGTTTATATGTAATGTTAAAATAAAATGTCACAAAGAATGAAAAGAGGTTTTTGAAAAATAACATAACAGTTATAATCCAAATTTTTGCTAATTTATCACTAAAATAATTAGATACTTGATAGTTTACATAAAGGTGAAAATTTTGAGTGGTTATCTTATTAAAAATTAACAGTAGGTGTGATTGCAATTATTATCATAGCAAGTAAATATAATGATTTAAAGAAACACGTACTCAATACAAATAATGTATTGTTGACATATTAAACATATGTTGATAGTTTATTAAGAAGATCAGAACAGTGTTATGAAGTTCACTTTCATAGTAACATCATTGGTCTGAATGAAAGTTGTGCAGGAGTTTCTGTATTCAAGGCAGAGTCAAAGTGCTACAGAGAGAGCAAAAATAACAAAATCAAAAGCTTTGAGCTATCTGCGTAGTGGATATGACACTATGAAAGCAGTCACTTTTTCTACCAGTGAACCATTTTTATGCCAGGAAAAGAGGTGATACTTTAAAGCAAAGAAATAACTACCAAAGAGAGAAATTTGTTCACACAATTATCTACCTGAAGACTTATGTTTTGTGTTGAAGTCAATAAAGCCTGTCAAATTATTCTCTGTAATTTGAGATGGAAAGGAGAAAAAAAAGAAGGTATGAATGGAAGTAAGAACACCTAAATCCATATGTCAGAGGATTCTATTACAGAAGGCATATCATTACTCCCATTATTATGCTCATTAAAAATTACAAATCTCTGAGTGTTGGAGATCCTAGCACCCTGTGAAATGCGTCATATAAGACAAAGTGTCCAATTAACACCACTGTACTATGCCATAGATCAGGTTATTGCCATCTTTTCACAGGTGAGTAAAATAAGCTCTGAATGCCTCAGCCATTTATCATGGACTCATGGCTAATAAATGTCCATAGAGACCCCACCTAATCCCAGCACTACCTCTTCAACACTGAAAAATCAAAATCATAGGAGCAAATGGATAGAGCATCAATGAGGTTATTTATGTGAATTATGGCAGAAGCCTCTCCAGCTGAACTGAAATGCCAATGTCCATCTTTAAAATGTGAGTTAGGCTACCTCTAACATACCATTCTGATATGAATGTCTTTCCTTTGCCAACTAAAACATCATTCTGCCTAGTATTCTTCTGACTCACTATTGCATAATTTCAACTACTCTTTTCTTTCCTACATTAATACTGGCTATATCTAAAATATTCCTGGAAAGTCAAAATTATGTCAAATTACCAAGTGATATATTTCTTACTCTATCTCCCCTCACCTGCTTCATTTATCTTTAACTTACTACTGTTTACTTTACGTATTTAATATACTTTTGGATGTCACAACTAAAATTTTTAACTGGTATATTATTTATTGTCTTGTTTATTAATGCAATAATAGCATTCTGAATGGCCCTCCTAACTAAATCTTAGAAGGGTCACTTAATGTAGTTAGTTGTGACTAGGTGAAGCAGGTGTCTATGTCTTCTTTGAAACTATAACTCTCAGGAGGGAAATGGTTATATAAGTCTCATCCAAGAGACTTCATCCAAGAATGAATGGTTGACTCTTCAAACTGATTTTTTGCAGCAAAATTTCTCACATTTATTTCGTGATCCAAGAGTTAAACTTCTTTCTAAATTGTTATTTCTTCTCAGAATAAGGACAAAATATGCTAGAAATTCAATTCCATGAGACAAAGAGAAATACAATAGTGCAACCTGAATTATGTTTTCAGACTTCTAGAAAAAAAGTGAACTTGCAATGCATTATCATATAGGTTAGGTTTACCTGAGGTATGAGACCTTCTTCTTTGGGGTTCTGGCAGCGATAAGAACAAGAAAGGCATGTGCAGAGGAGACCTCATCTACCATTTCATAATGAATCTTAGTTGCATAATGTCCCTTGTTGGCTCTCTGTGACTGGTAGAATTGCTTTGTCAATCAACTTCTGTGATTGCTATTCAAGTACATTTACTGTGGTGTGCGTTACTGATTGTTTTAGATTCTCCCCTGGGTTTTATAGCTATGCGCAGTGAACCTGCTTGGCAATACCTCTTTTCTTTTGACTGTGAACACCACAAATGTAGCTGAGATTAAATTATTTAATGCATTCCTGAAGTACTGGTTTATTTCTACAGTGTTTGGCTGTCATAGAGTTTCTAACATTTACGAAAGTAAGAACTCTGTTATGGCTTTTAAATACTTCTTTGTTTACATTTGATAAAATATTATAAAGTATTGACATTACTGGTACTTTCCACAGCACTTTTGAGATATTTATGCAAAAATAAGGGGCTGAATTCATTGCTAAGGGTCCAGTTATGCATGGACTTTTCCTGAACTATAGACTGATTTTTTCTTCAAGGTCAAATTTCTTTTTTTTTTTTTGTTTTTTGTTTCTTCTTTTTTTTTATATTTATTTATTAAAGATTGGTGTCTCTTCCCCGCCACCGCCTCCCATTTCCCTCCCCCACCCCCAATTAAGGCCCCCCCCAGCCCGAAATGCAATCAGGGTTCCCTGTCCTGTGGGAAGTCCAAGGAACCCCCACCTCCATCCAGGTCTAGTAAGTTGAGCATCCAAACTGCCTAGGCTCCCACAAAGCCAGTGCGTGCAGTAGGATCAGAAACCCATTGCCATTGTTCTTGAGTTCTCAGTAGTCCTCATTGTCCGCAATGTTCAGAGAGTCCGGTTTTATCCCAGGCTTTTCCAGACCCAGGCCAGCTGGCCTTGGTGAGTTCCCAGTAGAACATCCCCATTGTCTCAGTGTGTGGGTGTACCCCTTGCGGTCCTGAGTTCCCTGCTCATGCTCTCTCTCCTTCTGCTCCAGATTTGGACCTTGAGGTTTATGTCCGGTGCTCCAATGTGGGTCTCTGTCTCTGTCTCCTTTCATCGCCTGCTGAAAATTAATATTCAGGAGGATGCCTATATGTTTTTCTTTGGGTTCTCCTTATTTAGCTTCTCTAGGATCACTAATTATAGGCTCAATGTCCTTGGTTTATGGCTAGAAACCAAATATGAGTGATTTTACTATGTTTCTTTGATTCCTGACAGACACAAGATGGATATGGATGGGAGGAAAGGTGGGGAGGAATTGATAGAATTCAGGGGATGGAAAACCATAGTTAAGAGTATATTTTATTTTAGCACCTTTGTTTTAATAAAAGAAAATTGCAGCTTTCCATCGAAGGAGGAATTCATCCCCAATATTATAGATCTGGTCCAAAAGCTATGACTGAAGAGGTCTGAGTTCACAGGTGGAGAACTCAAAATGGATCATTGGCTAAAACTATAAAAAATTAGACAACCCTTAAAAATCTGCTATGACCTAGACAAAGACTATTCTCAACGTTAAACAGGAAACCTCTTCGTAGCGAACAGTGGTAAATACGGAGACCCATTAGATGCTCAGAATAAATGACTGCTGTAATCGGTTCTGTTTATACCATTCCTTTGAAGCTTAAGGAGCACCACAGAAGAGGTGAGGAAAGAAAGTGAGACCTAGAACATGGAGAAACGGGATGTTAAACACTGTCTTCAGGACATCGCATGGCCATGGCAACCATGAATTCATAGCCACTATGTATATCAACACTGGATCCACAGTCGTCCTTCTCTTCACAAACACCTTTGGAGGGGAAAGCCAAAACTAACGCATTCAGGCACTTCCCTTTAAATTTCCTACAACAACTTTTAGATCTAGACACTATTATCTCCAACACTACTTTTGCAATGGTAGTGGGGAGATTAAGTAGCTTTTCAAGGTCAGGCTTCCAGTAAATGGCAGACAGGTATTGAAACTTGTCATCTGATTCCACTAACCCTTATTTCTCCTGTCCTATGAATCCCTGCAGTAATTTGTTATATGACTAAAAAAAAATTGTCATTAAATATATAGTTCTGATTAACCTTCTTTGCAACTGAAGACCTTCTGAATTTTGCAATGCTTCCCTTTTCCTGTTATCAGGGTCTTCTCTGTCCTCAGATAGTCTTTGTGAGCAGACTTAAATTTGATTTATTCTAGCTTTCTTCAGAATTTCTCATGTCTCTTCAATTTCTCTGCCTTTTGAGATTGAATCCTGTAGAAAGCACTCACTAATAGTCCCATTTTCCTTCACCTACCATCTAAATGGCAAGTTTTGCAGTATAACCCTTATCACTAAACTGACTTTTAGTGTTTACAGTTATCAGTGCATTTTTGTTATGTAAAAATAAAGATAAAAGCTTGATATTGGCAACATTTTTATTATTATATTATACACCAAAAACTAACTGCATGAAAATTAGGTGTTAGTGCACTGATAGATACATGCTCACTGAATAATTGGCTAATTCTTATATTTACCTATATTATAAAATTAATATGTCTGGGAGGATTCATAGTTGCATACTACATTATCATATTTTATATATGTATATTTAGATAAAATAATATGTAATTGTATTATCATAGTAGATATCAAAATAAGTGGAAAACGTCTTTAGAGCCAACTGATTTTAGTCAAAACATTTGTTAGGTTTAACAAAGTTCAATTTTAATCAAAATGAAACTCCTCTATTATTTTATTTTTTAAAATCACGTTTTAAGTACCCACTCATTCTATGGAAATGTCTCAGTTCAGTTTGAAGCACTGTGAGTTATTTGACAAGAAAACTCTTAATAAACTCTGTTCTGACCCAGCGGTCAGGAGTTAATTGCTTTTCAAATGTTTCTTACTTGTTCGTCTACCAAGAAAAATAATTATCATTTTGTTCCTCCTCTTGAGTAGGGAACATGATGTTTAATGCTTCTTTCAATTAATTATTCTCCACATCTTTAGTTTTTGTTCAGACCCAGAAAAACGTAATAGTTCATTTTCTATGAAAGCAACAGGATGAAATTGTCACCGTGATTTTCTGCCAATTAATTAAAAAACCCCTTTACCTTCAACATTAACCTTTTTTTATTTCTCTTCAGACTCAGTTCATACCTGTTTTTTTCCTTTAATAATATAGATAAAACTGGAATTGCTCTAATGCCACATATTAGAAATTATTTATTAAATTGGAAAGTGGATTAAATTAAAGTAAATGTAATAAGAGTCAAGCGAATTGTGCTGTGTATCTCCCAATTTAAAAAAGGTCTTCAGAAAGAGAACACTGCAGCTCCTTTTCCTTTGCCACCCCTCTTCTCTGAAGTCTGAGCCACACTGGCATTTGTGCTTCAGAATCTCTAGGCCTTTTTGAACGATTTTCCTTTTTTACATTTTATGTAGCATTTATGGCTGATCTTGACCAATTTCTTCTCTGATACTTTAATCACCCCATTCTCGGGACACTTCAGTTCTTAAAGGTTCATCAGAAAGATAATAACTGGAATGTTGTAATTAGTGTTAATAGTCAGCCTAAGTCCTCTGATTTTGTTATTTTTTAAGTTGTTTTTGAAGCATGTGTCACTTACTTTGTCAAATCGGTTTTATATTTCTGTTGCTTTTTTGGTGAGATTGATCTTATTTTAAAAACCAGCATATGGAAAATTGAATCTTCAAATATGCAAAAGTTTGAAGATTCACTTGCAATATAGGATGTGTATCAACAATAGAGTTTTCAGGGTGCAGGCAATGTACCTGATTTGTCATTTTCATGCTGATTTGATATCTTCAGTTTAAAAAAATGACATTTTTTATGACAGTTTTCTCTTTTTATTAGTATAAATTGTGTAATAAATTTTGTATGATGCCAAAATTTTGTGAACATTTACAATATTTGTAATTAGTCCTTTAAGCTTTAATATACAAATTTTCATGCAATCTATGAAAACTGGTTGCTTTATTTTCTTATTCCAAATCAAATGTCATTTGATTTTCTTCTAAAAATGGATTGAGTTAAGCATTTAAGGAAATGTTTAATATCTGACACTTAGGGATAAATTTTTAAGTTTTTTTCTGAACTTAGATGAAAATCTTGCATTTTTTTACACATAAATGATTTTTATAAAATTGAAAATACATTTCAATTTCCTGGAAATTTCTTTTTGAAAATGATATATCAATGACATGTGTATCAGTGTTTTATGTGATTTTATAAAAACGATGATAACAATACTTAAGATAATGAATTTAATTTTCTAAAAGTATGCAAATAAAACTTTGTCAATATTTTTAAGTATTTTGGCCATTGTTTCATTACACTGTGAACCATTTTGCTGATTTTGATACAGGGGCATTTTTGGCCTAACAGTATGAAATACTTAGTATCTGCTGTTGTTCATGTTCTTGTCTTTATTTAATAAACAAAAAGAAGCATTTCATTATATTGAGTAGCAGTCACCAACAAAGCAAAGACTTTAAAGTTTTTCTTTTTGATGATTATAATTCAAGCTTTATATACACTGATTTGATTAAATCGTCTTAGATTTTTGTCACTCAAGCTTATATATTGGCCCTGGGATGTTGGACTAAAGTAAAAGAATTAATAAAAATTTTTATACCTTATTAACTATAGACTATACTGTGATAATTTCCTTATTATTCATGTTGTATGTTGCATTTTTGTTACTATTTTCACCAATTAAAGAAGATATCTCCAGATAATTGACTATTCATTTAATAACTTTTATTACTGTTTCTCTCTTCATGCATCAATAATTTCTCATTATTTTAATTATTTACTTTGATTGTTCAATTTAGATTTTACATTGTTTTGGCATAAAGTTGTTTGGGCTTTTTGTAGGTTTATCCTCTGCTATGTCTCATTAGAAATAACTGTCCTAAATATCATTTTTATTTCCATTGTATAATTTACTTCTATTTCTATTTATTTCATGTTATTTATCTTTTGCATCTCTTACTTATTTTGCCTTGAGTGTTGTTGTTTTTTGACATTATATTTCACTTGTTGGCCAATTAGCTGCAATTTTCTACATTATTGATTTACTTAGAATATGTTACTCATATAAGTTTTAACAGAATCTGTTTTAAAGTAGGATTTTTCCAAATCAAATTAGAGATAGACCCCTTTCAATAATAAGCATTTATGTCTATTCATAAAGTCCTGTATCTATTCTTATCACGTTTGTATAAATCTTATGGTGAAAAACCTCAAAATGTTTTCAATTTTTTAAATATGCTTTCAATGTGCTCTGTAGATAAAGTGACTTGTTTTAAATTCGATCTTTTTAAAGTATTTTTTTTTTTTTTACATTGCAAAGAAACTAAACATGGACTAGAGCTACAGCATGGTCATAATGTAACTGCTGGTGTCGAGAACATTGGGTACTTGATAAGAAAAAGACTAATTTAAGAACCAGAGCCACGGGGAGAAGGAAAGACAGGGCAGCATAAAAAAAAAAAGTAGCCAAGTTTGAATCAGTCATATGATTTTTCTCTTTAAAAAAATTTTTTTTCTTGATTTTAGAATTGCTACCTGTAAAACTTAGGGGAATTCATTTATAGTAAATGTGTTAAATTTTAATTTATATTAATCAACAGAAGATATGCTTTATTTTTATAACATAGCTTGTCATTGCTTTCAGATTTATAGCATTTGACTTATCAGGCAAATTATTTCTTTGGATATGCTCCAAAGCAATTGTTACTGGCAATAAATACTAACCCCTTATACTAATAGGTAAGAGAATGTTCTTTGAATCAAACAATATCTTAATCATAATTATGTTAATTATAGCCTATGAAATATGGAAAAGTTTTGGCAATTTTATGTCCCTCATATATGTACTCATCCTTTACCTATGCGATATTGCTTAGCTATGTGAAATCTAGTACTTGGACTGTTAAGAAGATGGCACATTAGAACATAACATAGGGCCATGGTATTAGCTGAATTATAATAGCATGACTGTGTCAGTGCTTCTTTATTTGTAATTTTATCTTTTAATTGAAAATAAAGCTATTTTCATGTAATATTTTCTGATCATGTTTTCCCTTCCTTTGTTTCCTCTCAAATCCTCCCCATCTCCCCTCTCTTCTAACTCCCAGTCTTATAAAACAAACAAATAATGATAAAATGAAATGAATAAACTATCAACCCAAAATTACACACAAAAAATTTGATTTTTTTCCTTTTTGTTTAAAGAATTTTCTTGATTTTAGAATTGATGCCTGCAAAATTTAGGGGAACTCATTTATAAAAAATATATAGTATAGTAAATGTGTTAAATTTTAATTTTTAAAGACTACAGGAAACACATTCACATGCAGAATCACAAACATAATAGTCATAATAACTCAATATCAAAAACATTATTACAAAAGCAAAAAAATCAGTAAAAAAAAAAGCTCAAAGCAATAATGGACAATAATTCCCCCAAAAAATCTTTCTGTTTCTTCTGTGTTGGTCATTGACTTCTGGCTAAGGGGGTTCCCTGGAATTTGCTTTGCATGTAGAGTAAGATTATGTAAAAACTAATTTTTTCTTTTTTGAACATTTATTAATTGGAGATTGTTTCTTTGTTGGAATGGTAGTTTATATCTGCTTTCCCAATTCAGTGGTAGCACCCATGTGCTTTAGATCTGTGCAGGTCCTATACACACTGTAATAGACCTTGTGAATTCACACGTGCACAGTTCTATTATTCTCGGAAAACATAGCAGAGAGTGGTGCAGAGGATGATTTGAACTGTGGGTGCCTGGTTCTAGATGTTTCAGATGAGAAGAATGTTAACATGTGATTTATAGATCATTCTTCTGATGATATTTAGATGAAGAATGTGACTGCTTTTTGTCCTTGTCCAAAGAGTCTGCCTTAGTGTAAAGCAAAGTGTTGTGGAAAAATTCTGTTGGCAGAGGAAATATCAAAACAAACTAGTATTAAAAATGGACTGATCGGTGTTAACTCTAATGAACATTTATAATGAAAAGGAGCAAGCTAAGCAAGGAAAAAGAGAAAAATGTAAAACTTGAGGAGAAAAGGAACACCAAGAAGTAGAATGGAACTAAGACCTATGTTAAAGGATTTAAACAGAATAAAAAATGGAATTAAGGGAGTGGTAACTTCGGGGCACTATTCCACACAACTAAGGTTATGATTCCTGAAAATGAATGAAAAAAAAAAAAAACAAGCTTAGTGCCAGGTGTGTTGTTGCATGCTTTTAATTCCAGTACTCTAGAGGCAGAAGCAGGCAGATCTCTGAGTTGGAGCCCAGTCTGGTCTATAGATTGGGATTAAAGGCAACTAAATTTAGGCAGTGAAGGAAACCATCAAAACCAGAAAACTGGTGAAGACGCAATTGAATGAAGGGGCTATCTTCCAGGACAAGTAGATGGCAGAACTTAGAAGCTTTAGCTACATGATTCTCAATTTTGAATTAAGAATAGAAAAAAAAAAAGGAATATAGAATCTTCTCTCCAGACCAAGGAAAGCTACTGAGGCAAGACAGGTGTCAGGGCTGACCCACCTGAAGGCCTAGAGAGGCCATTGTGTGAATCAGTGAAGGGAAAGAAGCCTGGATTGGCTTAGAGACCCCAAGATTTTGGAGACGCCAGATCCATGTGATACCTGCCAGGGACAGCAGCTAGCAGGGAGTGGAATTAGTCCAAGAGAAAATTGTATGTAGCACTTAAAACAGCTAAAAGGAGTTGGAGATCTGAAGAGCATTTTGACATCAGAATCTGAGCTACATAGTGTGAAGTTATCCCAGCTGGTTTTCAATCTTTGGTCCACTGTTTCTTCACTATGCTCCAATTCTTCCATTTAAAAATGATAAAGTATATTCTGTGCCATGATATGTTTGGAGAATGAGATCTCTTTTTATTTAATTTTAAAAGAGATTACAGTTAAGAGATGTCATGAATCTCTGAAGAGTCATTCAACTTTTAAACAGGATTGAGACCGTTATAGATTATAGAAATAGTTTAGTTGAATGGAATGTATTTTTGCATTATGATATTATCACAAGCCTAGTCGAATGCAAGGGATGTGTTAGTTTGAAAAAAAGTCATTGAAATGCTCCCTAATAATATCCTGCTATACTTATAGATTGGTGACTAGCCTAAGAGTCACCAAACAGGCATCATCCAGCAACCTCTAAGAGTACATACAGAGAACCACAGCCAACTCTAGGCATAGTCAGAGGAATCCCACAGGGAAGGAGAGGAAATACTGTAAGAGCCAGACTGGTTAAGGACAGCAGATGAACACATGCCACAGAGTCAACTAAGGAGAGCTCACAGAAATTGAAGAAACAAACATGGACCATGTATCGGTGTGAACTAGGCTTACTTTACATACCTTATAGTTGTACAGCTTGGGGGTGCTGTTCTCTGACTATTTTGCCTGTACACTATCCACATCATGGTTCAAAACTTATGCTTTTAATCTACCAGTATGAAAAAAAAAAAACAGCATAGCCGAAACAATCCTATACAATAAAGAAACTTCTGGAGGCGTCACAATCCCTGACTTGAAACTCTACTACAGAGCTACAGTACCGAAATTAGCCTGGTATTGGCATAAAAACAGACAGGTGGATTAAGGGAACCAAATTAAAGACATGGATAATAATCCACACATCTACAAACACCTGATTTTTGACAAAGAAGTAATAAAAATATAAAATATGAAAAAGAAAGAATATTCAACAAATGGTGCTGGCATAACTGGATATCAACGTGTAGAAGAATGAAAATAGATCCATGCATATTGCCATGCACAAAAATCAAGTCAAAATTAATCAAAGTCCTCAACAAAAAACGGACGACACTGAACCTCATAGAAAAAAAGTGGGAAGTACACTTGAATGTACTGGCACAAGAGACCATTTAATAAATATAACCATAGTAGCACAGATACTGAGAAAAATTATTAATAAATGAGACCTCCTGACACTGAAAAGCTTCTGTAGGGCAAAGAACAAGGTCAACAAGATAAAACGGCAGCCAAAGAATGAGAAAAGATCTTAAATGCTCACCATTCTTAGCGATTAGAGAAATGCAAATAAAAACAATTCTGAGACACCATCTTCTACTGTAAGACTGATCAAAATAAAACACACTGATGAATACTTAAGCTAGAGAGGATGTGGGGTAAAAAGAACACTCCTCCATTGCTGGTGGGTGTGCAAACTGGTAGTCGCTTTGGAAGTCAATATGGTGATTTCTCAAAAAATAAGGAAATAACCTACCTCAAGACACAGAAATATCACTTTGGGGTATTTCCCTCCAAGGATGCTCAATCATAACACAAGAACATGTGCTCAACTATTTTCAGAGTAGCATTATTTGTCATAGTCAGAACCTGGAAACAAACTAAATGCCCCTCGACCAAAGAATGGATAAAGAAGACGGAGTACTACACAGTGGAAAAAATAATGTAATCTGAAAATTTGCAAGCAAATTGACAGAACTAGAAAACATCATATTGAATGAGGTAACCCAGACTCAGAAAGGCAAATATAATATGCAGCCACACGTAAGTGGCTTTTAGAAATAAAGCAAAGAAAATCTAGCCTATAATTTACAATCCCAGTGAACCTTGACAACAAAGAGGACTCTAAGAGAGACATTAATTGTTCTAATTTACATGAGAAGCAAAAAAAATAAGAGAACTCTTGAGTAAATTGGGAGTGTGGGGATTATGGGAGAGGGTAGAAGGGAAGGAGTAATGATGGAAGCAGGACTGGAGAAAAATGAATAGCTCAATAAAAACAATTTTTTAAATGGAAGAAAAAATGTCATATTCTAAAAATATTAAAGTGGGTATTCCTTCAATATGTATGTTCAGATAGATAGTGGAGCTTTTGATTTTTATGCACTTAGATATAGAATGAAATACAAAGCTAACTTTGTTACTCATGATGTTTCAGCTAACATGTTATGAGATTGCTTAGCAATCAATAACAATGCATGCCAATTCACACATTGAACTTCTTACGTAACTATATACATTCTACATTTTCTGTTCTTTAATGATTCATTACTAGTGCAATAATTTCTTTTTTTATACATATATCCCTTATTTGAAAGTAAGAGGCTATATGCCATGTCAATTTCCTGCCTCATTGACAAATACAAAAATAGGAAGTAGATATCAGAGAGCATGAGTTACTTGAGTAAGAATAAACATATATAAAAAGTAAATAATGAGCCTGATGGTGGTGGCACATGCCTTTAATCCCAGCACTCGTGAGACAGAGGCAGGTGAATCTCTGTGAGTTCAAGGCCAGCCTGGTATACAAGAGCTAGTTCCAGGACAGATTCCAAAGCTACAGAGGAACCCATCTCGATAAAAACAAAAGAAAAAAAAAGTAAACAATGATTTTTAAAGAGATGTCTTAGTGGTTAAGAGAACTTGCAGCTCATGCAGAGAGTCTGAGTGAGGTTCCCAGAACACATAGTGGGTAGTAACAAAAGCCTATAACTATGCTACAACCAATAAACCCTCCAATACATACTCATACAGAAAGTTACACAGACTCACAAATATATACATAATTGAAAGTAAGATAAATCTGAGAAAAAACATGGTCACGATTGATGATATAATTCACTTGCCTAACATGCACAAGGCCTTGATCTGATCCCCAATATTGAAAACAAACGATAATCCAATGTATTAACAATCCAGTGAAGAAAAACTGAATCACTTTATTGAATCAAATTGTCAAACACTGAGGAATACTAAGAATGATCGTAAACCATACTTTGATTGATGCACATTATCTTATATTGCTGTAGGGGATGAAAATCATCGCATCCAGTTGTAAATTGAGCTGACAGTATTATTAGAATTGGAAAGATAGATGTTATAAAATTCAACAATTCTATGCAGCAATTTCTTTTTTATAAATTCTGTGTTAATTAACCCAGAAAAAGAGGCTAAGAACCAGTTAGAAAACTAATTTTAAAAGTCCAATATTTCTATATTTTACAGCAGATCCATTTGGAAAAAAAAACTTAAGTAGTTCCTGTGTAGACACTAATGATTAGAGAAAAATAAGTTTTAAAGTGCCAACTAAATACAACAATGGTATGGAAAGTAAAAAACTTTTTTGTAAGACAGGAAGGATTGTAAATATATATTATAAAAGCAAGGGCACAAAACCATCAACATTTTCCCAGAGAATGGGGAGACCAACTGCATCAGCAATTGCTTATGTCTATATTTAGAATTCAGTTATTATAGCATTTAATTAGAATTCACTGTTTCTAGATTATCCTTATCTATTCTTTTCTATACCCTACAAACTTATATTATTGTAACTATTGATTTCTTTGTCTTTCTTTTATTTTTGAACTCTATTTGGCCAGACAAAGCTTTGACAAAATATTTGGCTTGCCCATAGTGATTCTTCTAAAAATACCACTTCATATTCATAATGACATATTTTAATTTTTCTCTGTTTAGAAAACTCTTTTGCCAAATTGATCTAGTTTTATTTTTCTGTATCTAGTCATATAAGGCAGTTAGACTTGGGAAGCACAGTTTTCTGTAGGACTTTTAGGTGTAGTATTGTTACTGGAAGTATCCATCAGTGCTATATGCCTCAAATAGTGTTTTCAGTCATAAATAAAGTGAATGTGTTTTAGAAAAAGTACATATAGCATTATCTTATTCAAATGAAATGCCATGTTGCCATTTTTAGCTTTTATTGTCAACTTGACATGGTCTAGTATTAGCTGAGAAGAGAGTATCTACTGAAGAATTGCCTGTATCAGATTGGCCCCCGGGGCATGCCTGTGAGACACTATTTTAATTATTAATTGATTCAGGAAGAGCAATCCTACTAGAGGCCCTTGTTCCTGGGCAGATGGTCATGTGATCATCTGTTGTGCACATGTGTATTTATGCACACACACACACACACACAAACACACACACACACACACACACACACACACACACACACACACACAGGTTAAGCATGAGGCGGTGAGCAAGGAAGTAAGGTGTTCCACCAAAGTTTCTACTTAAATTGCCTGCATTGAGTTCCTAACCTGACTTCCTTCAGTGATGAAGTATAATCTGTAAGTATATGCAAAATATATGTTACTCTCTTAGGTTACTTTTGGTCAGAGTGTTTTATGACATGAACAGAAAGGAAGTGTGAGCAACCAGACAGATTCATTCATAGAGATATTTTAGAAAAATCGTTGATAGTCAAGGGATAAAGGAAGACATGTGAAGGATGATTGTTAATGAGTAAGGTTTCTGTTGGGATAGAAAATGATCTGAAAATTAAATAATCCTCCAATTAGGTAGAACTTTGACTATATTAATAGTATCATAATCATCATTCTAAAGTTTTTAAAGCTATGATATTTGAATTCTTTAACTTTTTTACATTTAAATTATGAAAAAAAGAATTTTTCCATGATCTGAATGTGAGTTAGTACTTTAATTGTAGTGAGTTTGAATGTCAGTTATATCTTCCTCCACAAGACTGAACACAGTAAAGTTGCTACTTCTAAGTTTCAAATCTTCAGTCTTGGTGTGTCAAATGACCTGTCCTCTGTGATTTCATCTTCCTATATTGTATTTCATTTGAAATAGGGCTATAAATGCTTCAGTGGTTATTAAAGTGCTTTCCTCCCTATATGTCTCAACACTATCAGCCATTCAATCCTTGTGCACTCCTGTATAATTAGTTCACATGTGCTCTTACATATTATAGAATTAATTTCATTAGAATCACTTAGGGCTGCTCTTTATTTTCAATTGTAGTTGATGAAGAACTCTTTGGAATTTTTTTTATTCTCATGTCATTCCTTTCAGAAGAAAAGTATTGTAAACCAATATCTTAATTGGTGTGGTCTATGAAGGATAGGATGTGATTGTTCTTTCATTGAATAATTAAGGGCCTTTTATGTGAAGTCCTCTATAGTATCTAATTATTTTAGTAAACACATATCTATAGGCATAGTAATAATTCTAATCATATTGAATCATTAGTAAAGACATCCTATGCTATCTGTACATAAGACAGTCATTACTGTAACAAAATAAATGGAGTCAGGAACTTATGATAATTGATTATTAAGATAAATTGTGGTTGGCACTTATTTGTGTAAAATGTACTTATTTGATTCTCAGATACATTCCAGTACTTTTCTTAATAATGCAATGCCAACTGGGAAATAGCAACATTTTAAGCAGTTACAAACTATGGTTTTATTAACACTTCCTTAGCCATGCCTGACCATGTATCAGAAAGCCTTACAATGTGATTTAAGCAGAGGAATGCAGAAAATTTTTAAACTTGGCCAATTTAGCAGGGAATTAAAGAACATGCTTGTACCACAGCATTAAAGATAGAAGATTAACAGAGGCAGAGATGGACCTGGGAAAGATAGAGGATTTATATGTTTAAAAAGAAAGTGTATGCAGGTAGATGTACCTGAAATAAACATTTGCAGCATTTAGCTAAGATATCTAGACTTAGAAGAAATTTTAAAGAAACTTAAAAGAAAAGAATAGCATATAAGTGAATTTTAAAATGTACCCCTGTAACAATCATTGTAATTGCTGCAATTTTAATTATAAAATAGCATATGTATGTGTATATCACTGAAAGAAAAGTTATTAGATAAATTTGATGCAAGCCATAAATATACTTTGGCATTTTCAAATGGAAAACTATGAAAGTACACAAAAGGAAAAGAACTAAGGGGAATAGGACAATAACATTACTTTGAAGTCTCAACTATGACATTGTTGGAAACACGATGTAGGTGGGTCATGTGTCTATGTGTTACTTTCATTGTTTAATAAAGAATCTGCCTTGGCCCTTTGATAGGACAGAAAATTAGGTAGGCAGAGTAGACAGAACAGAATGCTGGGAGAAAGAAGCCGAGTAGGCAGTCGCCACGATTCTCCGACCTGAGACAGACACAGGTTAAGATCTTGCCTGGTAAGCCACCACCTCGTGGTGCTATACAGATTATTAGAAATGGGTTAATCAAGATATGAGAATTAGCCAATAAGAGGCTACAGATAACGGGCCAGGAAGCATTTAAAAGAATACAGTGTCCGTGTAATTATTTTGGGTAAAGCTAGCCAGTGGCTAGGAGCTGGGAGGTGGGAAGTGGCCGGCTGCTCCTTACTACAGAGAAAACACATTGTAATACTAAATTATACCATTTACTAATAGTTATTATCTGTTGGGCATGGTGGCTCATGCAATAATCCCAGTACTCTGGAGGCAGACATAAGTGTATATCTTTGAGTTCAAGGCCAGCCTGCTCTACAGAGAGTGTACCAGGACTGCCAGCACTACACAGTGAAACACGGTCTTAAATAAATAAATAAATAAACAAACAAACAAACAAATAAAAAGGTCATAACATTTGGGTCAACTTCTAGCAAGTATAGTTAGTTTTTAAAAAACACAAAATGAATATAGTTAGAAACCTCTTAATTAAATTAATGTATTTTAATTGTGAGCATTTAAGTTTAATTTTTTTTCAAGTTCATGCTTCAATAAGCCTAAATCATAACTTTTTTGTAGCATTTAATAGCAGGAGATGATTCTCCCTTCGACCATGTAGATCCAAAGAGTCAATTTCAGATTCTCAAGCTTGGGACCAAACATCATTTCCCAAAAAGGCATTTTCTCTTGACTTCCTCATGTCCATCAGACTAGTGATATTAACAGTGTTAAAGGTTAATGGTGAATATTTGTAGTTTACTCTCTTTCTTATCCTTCAAATTGCATACAGTGGGGTTTTGTGCTTCAGCATGGATTTTCCTGTAATATATGCATTATAGTTTTCCTTTTCAGTGCTCCTCTCCTGGCAGCCTCATTTTTTCCATTTGTTCATTTACTATGTAGATGGAAGACTGAGAATGGGCACATGGGAGAGGTCAGAGAACAGCTTGTGGTGTTAGCAATCTTCTATTTTATGGGTCCAAACTACCCATCATTTTTACCTGCTTAGTTATATAGCTGAGCTGGTCTTCACTTTTTTTCACTTCAAAGTACTAAGAAATAAAAATAAATAAATAAATGAATGAATAAAGTAAAACAAACAAACAAAAAAGAGGAGAAGATCTCTGTTCCTCCTAGGCTTATATTATTTGTACTGAAATAACGGGTACCTCATATAATGCTCTGGAAATATGTTGATTATCAGAGATTTGCTTCTTGCTAGGCAAACACTTGTTCTACATCTTCATCATACAAAATACTGCTTCACTTTTCTTAAATATGTAGAATATGTGGAAACTTGCCCTTTTAGTTTCCTAATATTTAAAAATTCCAAGTTAGGTTTCTGGCATTTTGATTCTATTTTAATTTATTTGTTGACTGATAGCATATTTGGGACAATTTCTAGTCTATCTAATCTGTTAGTTGGTGTTTTATAACTCTAGAATATGCTCAATTCCGTAATCATTTTCATGGGGTTTCATTCTCCACATATTAGGTGGAATATTCAATAAATGCCAGACAAATCAAGAGAATTGGAGATCCTATTCTGGCAAAACGTATCCTGATTCACTTGTCTGCATAACCTCACAGACAGGGAACTGAAAACTAATCTCTCATTGTGGTAATGGACTTCTTTAATAGCTGTCTTATAATTCCCCAACTTTTTGGATATGGCATCACTAGATGTACAATTTTAGACAATTCTATCCTGAGGAAAAAAAATTGTTTCTTTATCATTATTTAAAGACACTTCTTTCCCCTAAGAATTTTTATTTCAGTGGAATTCTGTTTTTCTAAATTAGTGTTTCAGTTTCTTCTCATTGTTATTGATGTTTAATGTCTCCAAATGTAAACCCACAATCAAATGCTTGCACTTAAAACTATGAAATGATTATGTCAAAGCTTTTTATTCACCTTTGTTGTAGTGTTGTGTCTAATCAGAAGATGCTGGCAGAAAAATACAAACATACTACAGTAAATGATGAACATTTTTCCTGATTCGAGAAAGAACTAGGTTCCTATTTTGGGGATACTTTGCCTAGCTCGAGTTTTTTTTTTTTTCTTTTCTTCGGTGGAACATTTTGCAGGGTCAAGTCAAAGGTTTATATCCTACCCAGCTCATGGAAACAGAATGCAAATCATAGTTAGTTGTACAGGACCTCCATCACACAATTCCCTTTCCACACAGAGGGGGAAAAAACTAATAAATTTTACCAAAACAGCTTTTCTGTGTGACAAGGAGACCCTGCCATGCAAGTCCAGCAAGACCTGGCTTCATTCTAGAGCTGAGGAAGTAATTGGTTTGTGTCCACTCTTTATGATTTCTGTGTCCGTCGGTACTGGCTTCATGTCTAAAATATCTTTCTGTAGGTATTCCAGTCTCCTTTAAAGTAACCAATTAAGCTAATGATTGGCCTATTTAAATTAGCCTGTGTCTCCTTGTGCAATATGAATAACTGACTTGCTCTTTGCCTTCCTTCTTATCTCCACTTGCCCCACTTTTCCCAAACTTACACAGTATCAATTTAATTTTGATCACCATGTTCCTGATGCATATGCTGCCACTAAATATTTACTTTGTTGATTTATCTTTACCTTGTTCTTCACATTAGCAATGATGAAAGTTTTTGTCAGCTCCCTTTTATTCAAGAATGACAGCCCTGCATACAGCAGGAAAGCATTTGCCAGGCGTGTTTTATCTAGTTTCATTTTTGTTTGCAGTGTTACAACCAGAGGCAGTTGTTGTGACACTCTCATTCTGGGTCATCCAGAACAGATGTATCCCTTTAAACAAAACGTTCTAAGCCTCATCAAAGAGATAGATGTATGCCTCAGAAATTATTGCAGATGAGAGGGAATGCATATCACTTAAAGCAGCTGCAATCTTCATATTAGTCAGTGCTGTTTGAACCATTCTTTTACTGCTGTAATGACTTTGCCTGTAAGTTTTTTTGTGTGTTTAGAAATGTTAGATAGATATGCTACAGCCATTTTTATATAATTTATATAATAATTCCCCCTTAGGATTTGCACATATCTCTGCTTATTCCCAGACATATATTACCACCTTTCTTTTCCCGCCCAGCATTAGTTTTCTATCTGCAGTTAATTATTTAATATATGTATCCATTTTTCCCACACATGCATCCAAAAGGACAGTATACTATTTTTTTTTGAAACTTACCCCTCACAGCTGAAATTAACAATAATACGTCCTCATTTAAATCCTGAAACTAGAAACTCTCTTTGGCATCATGCCCATAACTAACCACAGCACTACGCATTTCACATATTCTTTGTACCTTGCGTATTGATTGTAATTACCCTGTCACTACAGATTTAATGGATGTACTCATGAGAGCTAATTGAACCACTAGTTCCTTACCAGCTGGAGGGGTAATTTGCAACTGTAAATGTGACCCTGTAATTTTTCCTATCCCTACATTTATTGGAGGAAAATTTATTATTCTCAACAAATTAAATCAATTATGATTCTTTCTATCCTGTTGCCCTTCCACCAATTTTCAGTTGGACTTTCTTTCTTTTAAGCATGTAAAATCTTTTTAAATGAAAATATAGTATAGTTTCTCAATCACCCGGTTATTCTATAAGCAGTGGGTCTGAGGCAATAGCCTTTGAACCTACTGGCTATTTTAACCTCAACTTTCTAGGATTTTACTGGTGTGGGAGGTTCTTCTGTCTATGTGTTGTTTTATTGGTTAATGAATTAAAAAAAAAAAAACTGGTTTGGCCTGATATGGTAGAACTTAGGTAGACAGGGAAAACTAAACTGAATGCTGGGATAAAGGAGGCAGAGTGAGAGAGCAGCCATGTAGCCGGGCTAGAGCAGGACTGAACTTTACCCCATAAGCCACAGCCATGCGGCAATACACATATTACTAGAAATGGGTTAAATTTGTATGTAAGAGTTAGTCAATAAGAAGCTAGAGCTAATGGGCCAAGCATTGATTTAATTAATATAATGCCTGTGTGACTATTTCGTGGATAAGCTGCTGAGCAGCTGGGAACCAACAAGTGGCCTCCTTACCTTTTACTTAATACTATATTAATCTCAAATTCTTTTCTAACCACCAAGGGTTTTTTATATGTGTCTTAAAGAGGTAATTACATCTACTAATGAATCCACAGAGGAAGTTATCAAATGGAATTTATTATATTATTTTCATTTAAATATGTCTTCTCTTGGATCAACTTTCAAAAGTTCCATTCAATAGACTTTGACATGCTTCATTTGGCAAAATAAACTCCACATACAGGGTCGTGTTTAAAATATTCTTTTGATGAATCATCTAAAAGGCTTACAGACGAAATAGCATAATACAACATAGCAAATGTATAGTAATATTTTCATCCTATGCACCAAAATAACTAGAACTCTGTTTAATGTGTCCTAATACATGCCCTCTGCTATATTTAGTCACTATTAAACAGCCAGACTTTAAAATAATCCTCCATAGAGAAGATAAATAGGGCAGTGGAAGAGTCCTGTAGGGCACTAAGGTGCCATAAAATAGATTAAATGAGGGAGAAACTTTCAAAGACCATAGAAGGTGAAGGACAGTGTGAAGTTTTGAAAAGGAAAAAGATCCTGTTTGTTTATTCCTCACAGTATGTTCCCTGGAGACAAAAATCTCAAACTTGATCTATGTAACAGGGAGAAAGGAATAGAAGCAGCATGCTCAGGGGAATTTAGCTATAAACAAATAAATTGGTGATGTCTCTTTTAAAACACATTTTCTGTCTATTTGGTGGGTTTTTGATTCCCACTATGATATTACAACTGGTAGTTTACAACTTTGCAGCAGGCAACCTTGAATTGCATGGTTCATGAGTATAAAAACGGAAGGGAAAATAAAATGTCTTGTTCGCTATAGCCTGGTACTAAATATAAACAAATATGTAAATCAGTAAAGCAAATATTTTACTTTGCATTTTATCTTGGCTTACTGAGCCTTCTTCTATGCCCCATATCCTAGATAATAGGAAAATAAGCTAATTTTAGACCAACCATTTTAAACTCAGTGGAGACAAAATATAATCAGTGAAAATTATTCCCATATTTTGTAGGGTTATATTTAGCTATGAAAATAAACAAAACACAATAAAGGTTGTATAAGACATGAATAAGGTGGTAGTTTTGCTTCCTATAACAGGATGGAGAGGTAGCACCCAGGTGTTTATAGAACTGTTGAAATGCTGTGATCACCAACTCATCCTACACCAGAGGTTCTCAGCCTTTCTAACACTGTGAGCCTATAACAAGTTGCTCATGTTGTTATGACCTAAACCACTGATTATTTCACTGCTACTTTTTACTGCAATTTTGCTACATTTATGAATTGTAAATATCTGCTATGCAGGATATCTGCTATGCAAACCATGTGGGGGGGGGTAGTTAAAGAACCACTGTCCTATACAGTTTGTTATGTTTTCATATGAGAACATATTGAGTAGAACCTGAAATTAACTGGGAGTTATAAAAATATTATTAATTTTGTGGGTTGTTTTAGGCATTTTTCTTTTTGTTTAACTGAAAACAGACTATTATTCCATACAATATATTTGAATCAGTTTCCCATCCTCCAATCATTCATAGATCCTCCATATTTCCACACCCACCCACATTCACACCATTTCTCCCTCTCTCTTTCTAATTAGAAATAGACAACAGCAAGAAAAACAGAAAAACCAGAATAGAACACAACAAACAAAAGTAATAATGAGCCGAAGAAAAATTACAAGAAGCACAGATAGACACAGAGACACACAATCACTCACACAAAAATCCTACAGATTTTCTGAAACTATAATATATAGTCAAACAAGACCTTTAAAGTTAAAAAATAGGCAGAGAAAACAATATAAGACAATAAGCCTCCAAAAATACCATTGAACTCAATTCGTGTTGGTCATTTTCTTCTGGGTAAGGGACCTGCCTTTAACAGTTGTTTGTATACCCAAATAAATAAAAAAAACTATTTTGTTTATGCTGATATAATATTTTATCTTGAATTCTTATCTCCTATTCTTTTATATTCTACAAAATGGGTAATCATTTGGGTGCATTGGGAGAAATCTGATGTTTGTTACCTCCAAAAGGAAAGAAAATTTCTAATGTTTAAACATATGTATATTGAAGAGATTTTGCTGATAATTTTTATAAGCCTCCTGAGCTGGTGATTATTGCCTTTTAGATATATACTGTTGGTTATTCTTTTTTTAAAAAAAAATCTATTTTTTTATTATGTATACAATACCCTGCATGTGTGCATATCTGCAGGCCAAAAGAGGACACCAGACCTCTTAACAGATGGTTGTGAGCCACCATGTGCTGGGAATTTAACTCAGGACGTTTGGAAGAGCAGTGTGGTATTGGCATAAAAACAAAGAAGTCGACCAATGGAATCGTATAGAAGACCCGGATTTTAACACACAAACCTATGAACACCTCATTTTCCATAAAGGATCTAAAAGTATACAGTGGAAGAAAGAAAGCATCTTCAACAAATGGTGATGGCATAACTGGATGTCAATCTGTAGAAGAATGAAAATAGACCCATATCTATCACCATGCACAAAACTCAAGTACAAATGGATCAAAGACCTCAATATCAATCTGAACACACTGAACCAGATAGAAGAGAAAATGGGAAGTACCCTACAACATATGGGCACAGGCGATCGCTTCCTAGGTATATCCCCAGCAGCACAGACATTAAGGGCAACATTAAATAAATGGGACCTACTGAAACTGAGAAGCTTCTGTAAAGCAAAGGACACTGTCACTAAGACAAAAAGGCAACCTACTGACTGGGAGAAGATCTTCACCAACCCCGCAACACACAAAGCTCTGATCTCCAAAATATATAAAGAACTCAAGAAAGTAGACTTTAAAATGTTAATTAACCCAGTTAAAAAATGGGGCACTGATCTGAACAGAGAATTCTCAACAGAAGTTCAAATGGCCAAAAGACATTTAAGGTCATGCTCAACCTCCTTAGTGATCAGGGAAATGCAAATCAAGACAACTTTGCGATACCATCTTACACCTGTCAGAATGGCTAAAATCAAAAACACCAATAATAGCCTTTGCTGGAGAGGTTGTGGAGGAAGGGGTACCCTCATCCATTGCTGGTGGGAATGCAAACTTGTGTAACCACTTTGGAAATCAGTTTGGTGGTTTCTCAGGAAATTCAGGATCAACCTACCCCTGGACCGAGCAGTACCACTCTTGGGAATAAACCCAAGTGATGCCCGATCATATGACAAGGTCATTTGTTCAACTATGTTCATAGCAGCATTATTTGTAATAGCCAGAACCTTCAATGGAAGAATGGATGAAGAAAGTGTTGAATATATACATTAGAGTACTACTCAGCGGTAAAAAACAAAGACATCTTGAATTTTGCATGCAAATGGATGGAAATAGAAAACACTATCCTGAGTGAGGTAACCCAGACCCCAAAAGATGAACATGGGATGTACTCACTCCTAATTGGTTTCTAGCCATAAATAAAGGTCATTGAGTCTATAATTTGTTATCCCTAAGAAGCTAAATAAGAAGGTGAACCCAAAGAAAAACATATAGTTATCCTCCTGGTTATGGGAAGTAGACAAAATTGCCGGGGGAAAAATTGGGATCTTGAGGGGTGGGGTGGGATGGGGGTAAGGGGAGATGGGGAGAGAAAAGTGATAAGGGGAGGATGGGGGGGGAACTTGGGGAAACAGGATGATTGGGATAAAGGAAGGTAGGATAGGGGAGCAAGGAAACACATATCTTAATTAAGGGAGCCATCTTAGGATTGGCAAGACACTTGGACCTAGAGGGGCTCCCAGGTGTCCAGGGCGATGTCCAAGTTCGTTCCTGGGGCAGCTGAGGATAGGGAACCTGAAATGACCCTATCCTATAGCAATACTGAAGAATATCTTGCATATCACCATAGAACCTTCATCTGGCGATGGATGGAGATAGAGACAGAGACCCACACTGGAGCACTGGACTGAGCTCCCAAGGTATAAATGAGGAGCAGAAGGAGGGAGAACATGAGCAAGGAAGTCAGGACCACGAGGGGTGCACCCACCCACTGAGACAGTGGAGCTGATTTATTGGGAGCTCACCAAGGCCAGCTGGACTGGGACTGAAAAAGCATGGGATAAAACCGGACTCTCTGACTATGGTGGACAATGAGGACTGCTGAGAAGCCAAGGACAATGGCACTGGGTTTTGATCCTACTTCATATTCTGGCTTTGTGTGAGCCTAGCCAGTTTGGATATTCACCTTCCTAGACCAGGATGGAGGGGGGAGGGCTTTGGACTTTCCACAGGGCAGGGAACCCTGACTGCTCTTCAGACTAGAGAGGGAGGGGGAGAGAAGTGGGGGCGGGGGAGAGGAGGGGGAGGGAAATGGGAGGCTGGGAGGAGGCGGAATTTTTTTTTCATTAAAAAAAATAAGAAATAAAATTAAATAAATAAAAAATATCTATTTATTTATTATGTATACAATATCCTGCATGTGTGCATATCTGCAGGCCAAAAGAGGGCACCAGACCTCTTTACTGATTGCTGTGAGCCACCATGTGCTGGGAATTGAACTCAGGACCTTTGGAAGAGCAGACAATGCTCTTAACCAATGAGCCACCTCTCCAGCCCTATAGTCCATTGGGTTTGAATCTGATACCAGAGTACACCAAGTTCTTACAGAAGTGGCCAGATCCTGAGTTTTAGTTAGTCATAACTCTTCTCAATACTCCCTCTAGTTAGACGGACATTGGCGTCTTCTCCTTCTTTATTTCTTTTTATTTATTTATTAAAGATTTCTGTCTCTTCCCCGCCACCGCCTCCCATTCCCCCCCCTCCCCCAATCAAGTCCCCCTCCCTCATCAGCCCAAAGAGCAATCAGGGTTCCCTGCCCTGTGGGAAGTCCAAGGACCACCCACCTCAGTCCAGGTCTAGTAAGGTGAGCATCCAAACTGCCTAGGCTCCCACAAAGCCAGTATGTGCAGTAGGGTCAAAAACCCATTGCCATTTTTCTTGAGTTCTCTGAATTGATCCACGATGCAAAAGTAAGCATGCCCATTACCTGGGGATTTCCAAGATCCTGTGTAGCTGGCTTTTTCTTTTTGGCTACCTACCAGCTCCCACAGAGACTTCTTATTAGTTATGAATGCTTGGCCTTATCTTGTATTTGTCCCACCTGTTTCTTTTCATCTTTGTTTGGCCTCGGGGCTTTTTTAAAAAAACCTTTCTTTTTTTTTTTTTTTCTGTTGCCTCTATCTTTTGTTCACTTTTTTTTTTTAATTTATTTATTTATTAAGGATTTCTGCCTCGTCCCCACAACCGCTTCCCATTTCCCTCCCCCTCCCCCGATTCTGTATCTGATTTTCACTGCTTTCCTTGTCTGCCTGCTGTCTGACTAGTAGCTGCCTTACTTCTGGCCCCAGGCATGGGCCCTCTTTGTCACTCTTGTTCTATTCTCTGTCTCTTCAGAGTCTAAATTTCTGTTCCTACTTACTTTTTTTTTTTTTTTTTTTTTTTTTTTTTTTGCCTCTCAGCTCTGCCTAGCTTTCTCCTGCCTAGCTTTTGTCTGTTAAGCATTTTATTAGCCCAATCAAGTGACTTAGGCAGGTGAGTTGAAACAAAAGCAACACAACTTCACATAATTAAACAAATGCACCATAAACAAATGTAACACATCTTTACCATTAAAAACTCAGAATAAAGAAATGTAATAAATCTTTCCGTACTTAAAATAATATTCCACAACAATTTTGTTTCTCACTTGTACTTTGAAGTACATGAGAATATGTGTGTAAAGCAGAGAATTTTTAGTATTTTGTTATTATTTATAAATACTGTAATTGACAAGTTGAAATAACTATCCTGAAATTACAGACTAATTTAGAAATTTAGAAAACATGGTAGCTAACCTTTTTTTTTTTCAAAGTACTTGTTGCTTTGATTCAAGTCATAGCAAATATGGAAGTATTAACAAATATTTATACATACAATCAATAGTGCTTCATATTGAAAGTCCCTAGAGAAATAAATGACTAGATGAAAATGTGTGCTTGCTGTAAAATCTTGAGGGCAAGTGTTCAAATTCAAAGAACCTATATAACAATCAAATAGTTCTACAAATCAACAATTCTCAATCTGTGGATTGTCAACATTTGGGGGGGGTCACATATCAGATATCCTACAAACAGATAACAATTCATAATAGCAAAATTACAATTATGAAATAGCAAAAAAAACAACTTTATGGTTTGGCAGTCACCAAACAAGGGACCTCTATTAAAGGATTGCAGCACTAGGAAGTTTGAGAACTACTGTGATAAACTTTATAATACCCTCTCCAGGGTTATGAAGGCAGGAGGGTTACTAGGGATTGGTGGCTTCTAGTCTAGTTAAGGAAACCTCAACACAGAGTTGAGGCAGAGACACAACCTCAAAGTAAAAGATGGAAAATAACTTTGAGGGAACATAACATGCTATGGCTTACAGGAGGATAAACAGGTATGTGCACATACACACGAACATGCATATGTCTATGCATATGTGTCATAAACACATAAAAATCAGAAAATAAAGCAGACTTAATTTATTTTTTTTATTTTTTTTTAATTTTTTATGAGAAAAAGAGAAAAAAACAGTTTCCACATCCTCCCAGCCTCCCATTTCCCTCCCCCTCCTCCCATCCTTCTCTCCCTCCCCCCACTCCTCTCCCCCTCCCTCTCCAGTCCAAAGAGCAGTCAGGGTTCCCTGCCCTGTGGAACGTCCAAGATTCTCCCCCGTCCGTCCATGTCTAGGAAGGTGAACATCCAAACTGGCTAGGCTCCCACAAAGCCCGAACATGAAGTAGGATCAAAACCCAGTGCCATTGTCCTTGGCTTTTCATCATCCCTCATTGTTTGCCATGTTCAGAGAGTCCGGTTTTATCCCCATGCTTTTTCAGTCACAGTCCAGCTGGCCTTGGTGAGCTCCCAATAGATCAGCCCCACCGTCTCAGTGGGTGGGTACACTTCCTTGCTCATGTTCTCCCTCCTTCTGCTCTTCATTGGGACCTTGGGAGCTCAGTCCAATGCTCTAGTGTGGGTCTCTGTCTCTATCTCCATCCATCGCCAGATGAAGGTTCTATGGTGATATGCAAGATATTCTTCAGTATGGTTATAGGATAGGGTCATTTCAGGTTCCCTATCCTCAGCTGCCCCAGGAACGAACTTGGACATCGCCCTGGACACCTGGGAGCCCCTCTATGTCCAAGTCTCTTCCCAACCCTAAGATGGCTCCCTTAATTAAGATTTGTGCTTCCCTGCTCGCCTATCCAACCTTCCTTTATCCCAATCATCCTGTTTCCCCAAGTTCCCCCCCCATCCTCCCCTTATGACTTTTCTCTCCCCATCTCCCCTTACCCCCATCCCACCCCATTCCTAAGATCCCAATTTTTCCCCCGGCAATTTTGTCTACTTCCCATAGCCAGGAGGATAACTATATGTTTTTCTTTGGGTTCACCTTCTTATTTAGCTTCTTTAGGATCACCAATTATAGACTCAATGACCTTTATTTAAGGCTAGACCAATTATGAGTGAGTACATACCATATTCATCTTTTTGGGTCTGGGTTACCTCACTCAGGATAGTGTTTTCTATTTCCATCCATTTGCATGCAAAATTCGAGAAGTCATTGTTTTTTACCGCAGCGTAGTACTCTAATGTGTATATATTCCACACTTTCTTCATCCATTCTTCCATTGAAGGATATCTAGGTTGTTTCCAGGTTCTGGTTATTAAAAATAATACTGCTATGAACATAGTTGAACCTACTGGTTGGGAGAAGATCTTCACCAATCCCGCAACAGACAAAGGTCTGATCTCCAAAATATATAGAGAACTCAAGAAACTAGACTTTAAAATGCTAATTAACCCAATTAAAAAATGGGGCACTGAACTGAACAGAGAATTCTCAACAGAAGAAGTTCAAATGGCCAAAAGACACTTAAGGTCGTGCTCAACTTCCTTAGCAATCAGGAAAATGCAAATCAAAACAACTTTGAGATATCATCTTACACCTCTCAGAATGGCTAAAATAAAAAACACCAATGATAGCCTTTGCTGGAGAGGTTGTGGAGAAAGGGGTACCCTCATCCATTGCTGATGGGAATGCACACTTGTGCAACCACTTTGGAAAGCAGTGTGGCGGTTTCTCACAAAATTCGGGATCAACCTACCCCTGGACCCAGCAATACCACTCTTGAGAATATACCCAAGAGATGCTCTAACATATAACAGACTTAATTTCTTAATCAATTAAAAATATTACTTTTAGGGAAAAGTAGGTTTGGGCAATAAGTATACTTAAAAAGATTAATAAAATACCAAAATGATCTGCTTTACACACATATTCGCATGTAATTTGAAGTACATGTGAGACAAGACGGTTGCGAAATATTATTTTAGATAAATAAAGATACATTACGTTTCTTTTTTTTTTATTTTTTTCCATTCAGAAATTTACACCTCCTCCCCTCCTCTCATTCCCCTCCCACTCTCCCACTTACCCTCTTCCCTCCCCCCTTCCTCCTTAAGAGAGGGCAGGAAACCCTGCTCTGTGGGAAGTCCAAGGCCCTCCCCCCAACAACCAGGCCTAGGAAGCTTTGCATCCAAATAGACTAGGGTCCCAAAAAGCCAGTACATGCAGTAGAAACAAGTCCCAGTGCCTTTATCAAAGGCTTCTCAGTCAGTCCCCATTGTCATCCACATTCAGAGAGTCCAGTTTCATTGCAAGCTCATTCAGTCCTGGTCCAGCTGGATTTGATGAACTCCCATTAGAACAGGCACACTCTCTCAGTGGGTGGACCAACCCCTCGCGGTCCTGACTTCCTTGCTCATCTTCTCCCTCCTTCTGCTCTTCAACTGGATCTTGGGAGCTCAGTCATTTGCTCTGATGAGGGTCTCTGTCTCTATCTCCATCCATCGCAGGACGAAGATTCTATGGTGATATTCGAGATAATCATCAGTGTGATGTTAGGACAAGGCCAGTTCAGGCACCCTCTTCTCTGCTGCCCAAGGACCTAGCTGGGGACATCCCCGTGGACACTTGGGATCCCCTCTAGATCCAACTCTCTTGCCAACCCTATGCTGCTTTTTTTAATAATGTAAACTTCTAAGTTTAGAAAAGTGATATATCATAGATTTTTATAAAATAACACAATAATAATATATGATAATAAAATGCTCTTTATATAATAAAGTAAAATCTGAAGTTAACTTACAACACTTTATTACATATTATTACGTTATTACAACATAATAAATTTCTGGCAATTAATAACTATGTCTATTTGATAAAGCAAAACCAACATGCTTGCTTTATGATCTGTGAGACCTTTTATAAGACACTCACTCTTTGAACTTTTATCTTTTCAATAGTGTAATAATCTTAGCTACTCACAGACATTACTGCTATGATTAACATGCATATTAATGAGTGAGCTGGAAGCTGTCCCAGTACATGGTACAAAATATTTTCTATGATGACAGTAGTAATGTTTAATTGTTGATTTTTGTGTATTATTGTTCCAACATATTATTTCAACTTCTCATAACTTCTTAGTCTAATATATCTTTCTTTCTATATGATATATCATTTTCATGATTTTATTATTAATATACTCTTTTTAATTGATGTAACTCATTGCATTTGACCTATGTATTATTTCAATTATTGCTTTATTCATTATATTTTTTCAGCGAAGTCATGGTCACTCTATTTAAGTGAGAGGAATCAAATATCATTTTGTTTCCATCTTCCTCATACCCTGTTTTCTGAGATTGTCCATTTGTAATTTGGTGCTTATCACAAAACTGAAACATTTTATAAAAAGAATATTATTTTCACTCGCTACTCATATATTTGCTGAAATATACCCTGCTCAAATCACTGATGAGTATATTTTCCTTCAAACCACATATACTATAAAATAATGAATATGAGTTCACAGATATGTAAAAAGGTGGAGAAAATATGTGAATGTCTCCTAGAATGTCTATTTTTTTGTGTTGACGCTGATAGCATCACGCTGTCAGGACATGCTGCCTCCAAGGTTTGTCAGCATCCTCTTTGGAATAGAATTCTGGGCTGCACCTCACTCATTAAGAAGGCAAAATCAGAAAGCTTCTGAAAATGTAATTGAAAAGGGGGCTATGTTCGATCCCCAACAAGCAGCAGAACTTGGCAGCAGCTTTGGTCAAGAGGTTCTTCCTTTAGAATAAAAGATAGAAGATAGGGGTTTTGGACTTTGCCTCCACTCCTTAGGAAAGCCACTAAGGCCAGACATTTCTCAGGGGTGTCCCTGAATGGAGGCCTTGAGAGGTCATTGTATGAAGCTGTGAAGTTGAAGCCTGGATTGCCTTGGAGACCACAAGATGTTAGATATTCTAAAGTCAAGGGATACCTACCAAGGAGAGCTGCTAATAGGGCATGGAATCAGCTCAAGAGAAATTGAGCTGCCGTCAACACAGTTGCAGGAATTGGAGATCTGAGGAGGGATCCGGTGTTAGAAATGGAGATGCAGAGTTTGGAGTTTGTTCAGATGGTTTTCAGTCTTGCTTTCATCCAGTATTTCCTCACTATGCTCCCTTCCCTACATTTTGGAATGGTAATGTATATACTGTTCCATTATATGTTGGAAGTATGTGATCTGCTCTTTGATTTTTATTTTACAGGGGATTACAGTTAAAAGACTGCATGAATCTCGGTAGAGACTTTGAACTTTAGACTTTTAAACATTGCTGTTACTGTGATAAACTATGGGGACTTTTGAAGTTGAATAAAATGAATTTTGCATTATGTTATTTTTACAAGCTTATGGGGGCCAGGGAGTGGAATGTGGTAGTTTGAACGCAACAGGCCCCGTAAAGCTATGTAACGGCACTACTAGGAAATGTGGCCTCGTTGGAGTGGGTATGACCTTGGAGGAAGGATGTTACCAGGAGGGTGGGCTCTGTGGTCTCCTATGCTCAAATATTGCAGTGTCATATTCCATTTCCTTCTGATCAGGATGTAGCACCATGTCTGCAGCATTCTGCCATGCTCCCTGCCATGATGGTAATGGACTGAATATCTGACTTGTAAGCAACCACCACCTCAGTTAAATGTTCACCTTTATTAAAAAAGAAAAAAAAAAAGTGGAGACTCGAAGTTGTCAATGGAAGTGGGAGGAAAGGTCAAAATACTGTCCATGGCCTCTTGTTTGAAAATTGTTCTAAAGGCCCTGACCATCTGAATTTATGAAAGAAACGTAGTCTAATCTGTAAGTATCATAAACTGTTGTGTCTGTAATAAAAATAAGGAGCATATTTTTCAGAACTTTTCTTGTTTATCTGAAAACATCATTTCAAATTTAGGTAACTCTCATTAATCTAGATGAATTAGTTTTATTTTTAAATGATTTACATTATTGTGTTTTTACTATTGTTAGTTATGTCTTCTTGCAAAGATGGCATGTTGATGAAGACAATAAAAGGAAATAACCAATGAAGTGAAGCCTAGAGTGTGAATTAAATTAGTTTTGCCAGGCAATGGTGCCACAAGCCTTTAATTCCAGCACCTGAGAAACAGAGGCAGATGGATCTCTATGAGTTCAGGGCCAGCCTAGTCTACAAGAGCTAGGTCCAGGCTAGGCTCCAAGCTACAGAGAAACCCTGAGTTGGAAAAAAAAAAAAACTAAAACAAACAAACAAAAATAACAATGGTTTTAACAGTGGGAGTAGAGGGTGTCTCTGATTCTTTTCCCTGATCATAGGACCCTCTCACTTCTACTAGGATGCCTCATCAAGCCTTGATATAAGGATTTATGCCTAGTCTTATTGAATCTTGTTATGTTATGCTCGGTTCATATCCCTGGGAGGCCTGCTCTTTCCTGAAGGGAAATGGAACAGCAGGGAATGTCATGGAAAAAGAAGGTAGGGGGATTCTGGGAAGAAGAAACAGAGGGGCAGATATAATTAGGATGCATTTTATGAGAGAAGAATATGAAAAAAATGTAAAATAGAATAGGGTTACTTTCCTTATTTCTTCCAGTAAGTACATAATGCAAGGAACAATGCTAACGATTCTAGGTATATGTTCGTCTCTGGCCTTGGTCAGATATCTTGCGCATATTTTGAAGAGTTACATAGTTTTTCTTTTGGCTTCATATGCTATAGACGAGTTGGAGAAAAATTAACGAAGATAACAAGAAGATGAGTTTCACTGGAAAACATTGTCCAACTGCAGGCAACATAAGGAGAATGAAGAATTCGGGATTGTTTGAAACAATCTCACCAGCTCAGGCTGATCTTGAATAAAACTGTTCAAAAAGTATTCTACCACAGTCTCCAAACAACACAGGAAACCACTGTTGTCTCATTGCCATGAACAAAAACATGTTCTTTGTAAGGACTAGATGTTTCCTCTCTAACTGGTTTCCATGAAAATGGGATGTTCTAGAAGACCCAATATAACTAGTTTTAATTCCTTTGCATGTCACTGAGGTCTTGTCAGACCCACATAGCAGTGCAGGTCACATGTAGAGTTAGAAAACTCCAACCACGTAATAGAAATGGAGTGGCGCTCTCCACACCGAGGTCAATTGCACTGAAGGAGCAAACAGTGCTCACCCATTCTCTGTCTTTCTCACTTAAAGCTGTGTCAGAGAATACAGCCAAAATAAATGATTAAAGAAGATCCATGACTCATACCATAATGACTCACATTTCCTTTCTACATTAAAATGAACTTTTAGGCTAAACTCAGGAAGTTTTGAATGGGAATTAAACACACTGACAACAATGACAGCATCAAATTACAGAATAATAAGGAAAGATTTTTAAATTATCCGATGAATATTTTAAGCAGTCATCCTGAACATATTTCAAAAAGCATTAACTAATAAGTTTGCGACAAATGAGCAAAGTCATAGCAAATTATCTCAGCAGAGAAACTGAGATATGAACAAGAGAAATTCATTTTTTAAGGTTATATGGATAAATATGGGGGAAAATAAATAAAACTAAATGGATGGCATTGACATCAGAATGGGCAGTACAGAGTTTTGGTTTAGCAAATAAGTAAATAGAACAATAGAAAGTACATGATATAAAAACTCTTTATTCTATTAGAGCAAAAGTAATAGGGGTTATTTGGAGAGAGCTTAAAAATTATTCTATTAAAAATAGAATTTTAAAGATATATACATTTATCAACTGATAAGAATCAAATATTTAAAGATATCTGTTGCAAGAGGCCACTTGTTGGTTTCTGGCTACTCAGCCCCAAAATAATCACACAGAAATTATATTATTTAAATCACTGTTTGGCCCATTAACTCTAGCTTCTTATTTGCTAACTCTTACATCTTAATTTAACCCATTTCCACTAATCTGTGCATTACCATGAGGTAGTAGCCTACCAGCAAGGTTTTGGCACATCTGTCTCCAGCAGTGGCTACATGTCTTTTCTCTAACTCTTTCTTCTTTCTCCCAGAATTTAGTTTAGTTTTCTTTTCCTGTCTATTCTATCGGGCCAAACCAGTTTCTTTATTAACCAGTGGTATTCACAGCATACAGAGTGGAATCCCACATCACCTCCTCTTTTCTGTTTAAATAAAAAAAGGTTTTAATTTTAACATAGTAAAATTACATATACAAAACAGGTATCAAGCAATAATTACAGTTGCAATATTTGTATCATGACTAACGAAAACTATATTTATTCTTCAACTTCATCAAAAACTCCAAAAGGTTACAATATTACCTAAGTAAACAGGAGTTGCATTGTAAGAACCTTCCAAACCTCTAGAATTGACAGAGATATCTCACTGCCTGGACAGTCACCCAAAGTTCTTCTGTAATGTTGTGGCATCCATCTTCAGCCTACAGGCCCATAGGATCCAGCAGACTTTTCCATGAAGCAGGATATTTCAAAAACAGTTCTGCCTATATTGGCAGTTAGTCAGTCACTATCTTCTGTGTCCTGCAAAATGTCTAGCAGACACTTTCATGAAGCAGGAACCCCAAAGGATCATCTCACCTTTAGGCAAGTTCAGCAGTCATTTCTCTGTGGGTCCTGCATGTGCAGTTCACCAAACATACCATCAAGCAGTCCAGGCAAAAGTAGTTTCTTGCCCAAATGCTTAACAAAATGCCATAAGGAGTCTCTTCGATGCCAATCTTTCTCTCAAAATAATTGGAGCTGCCAGGAGCAGAGGCGTCTCATGTCATGAAAAGTCCTAACTTCTTAAAACATTCTAAAGATGTGTCTCATTGTCATGAAAAGTCCGAAGACATTTTAAATGCCATATTCTCTAGTTTAAAGTTTGACGAATTTCTATCCATCTGAAATACATCTCTGTACATCTAGACAATCTAACTAACATGACAAGTTTGACTATTATAGATGACTATCTATTAGCCTATATTTCTTAATTATACACTTCGTTTTTAAGTAAGGTGAACAAACACAATACCTTAATTAAGAGCAGAAATATGCATATAAGAAAATTGACCTTAATTTTGTACCAATAAACCAAGATTTATAACGATGCAAATTTCTTTAGCATATCCTCTTTATATGTAAACAAACATTTATAAACAATATTTGGGAATATGTGCATAGTTCTCTAGACTACTTTCTGCTGATTGGGGGTACTGTTAATCAGGTATTTCATAATGTGTCCTGTGTGCTAGGATCATCTCAGTCAGCAGTTGGGTGAAGTAATTTTTTGTAGGAGTTGACAGCAACCTTTCAGAGAGTCTTGGTCCATCAATCCATATTAGTCTGGAAACAATGCACAGGTTCTCAAACAAAAGAACAATCTCTTTTCCAAAGCAGCGTATCCTTAGACCCAAATTTGGAAGTCATGATACCTTTAGAACATATATACTGGTTTAGCTTAGCAGACCAAGACAATGAAATGTCTCTCTATACTTAGCTCCTTCACATTTAGGAAATTCAAAGAAAACACAATAATATGCATAATCCGGACTCTCTGTAAATTTCCCATCTTTTCATGGTTTATTTGTTTTTACTCTATTACTTTTTAATATTTATTTTATTATCTTTATTTCTTTAATCTATGACTGTCTATACTCTGTCTCTTTAAAGACTGTGTTTTATTTTTGAAAACCATTTTGTTTCCTTTTGTAACTGTCTATACTTTATTTTTCTTCTCTTTCCCAAGCCTATGTACATTTATCACTCGGGTTTTTATGCCAAACTAGTGTGGCTACTGGGATTAAAATTGTGTGTCACTGCCTGTTCTGTAAGGCTGAGCAGTGGAGCTGTTTTATTCTCTGATCTTCGGGCAAATTTATTAATTAAAATACAATGAAATATTACTACAACACATGTGTTAAAGATTATGAGACAAGAATGGAAAAACTTAGAGCAAGGTTACCTGAGAGTTGTGGTGAGAAGAAAGGAAGGGAAAATTAATACAATTCTATTTTAATTAAAAGCTTAATTTAAAAACAATTTTCTATATTTCATATTGCTGACTTAAAAATTATTGTCATTGGAGGATGCTGATTCACAGGTAGCCCAAACAGATATTAAAATTGTGTACATTTCTAGTTATTTTAAAGTTAGGGCTTAATATGAGTGATTAAAGGAAGGAAAAATTTATTTAAGCATTAGAGAGGAAATTATAATAAATTATGTTGCTAATAGTGATGCTAATACAAGTACTTAAACCTCACTATATATATATGTATATATATATCCTTTGTGCCTTGACAAAAATTGGATTTTAAAGTGGTTGCTAAGTGTCAATAATCATCAGAACAGTATAAAGTAGAAAGAGGAGGTTTGCTGATTAGGTTTCCAGGTTAGGCACTGTTTTGTGGAAGCATTTTTACTTTTTGGTGGTTGATATTGCATGAGAGCCTTACAGAGGCTATTATTGTACCAGTGGTCTGTACTCACAGATGTATATTGTGGATTGTTTACAAAGACCATGGTATCATAGAGGACAGAAGTTGAGGTTAAGCTAAATGTTTAAAGATTGGAACTGTCTTCTTTATTTCTAAAGGTTTTATTTAGAAGACAATATACAGTTGAAGCTACAGAAGAGAAAATAGTGAAATGCTTGATGAATGTCCCAAAGTAATCACAAGACAAGGGATTTGTAACTTTAGGACAAGTATCTTCAGAGACTGATATTCTTTACACTCACAAGGTGTTGTAGTTAGTTTTATTAAACTTGATACAAGCTAGGGTCTTCTGCCAGGACAGAACGTCATCAAATTGGCCTGTAGGCAAGCCTGTGAGGAATTTTCTTGGGTACCATTAATGTGGAAATATCCAGCTCACTGACATATTTGATATTCATGATTTCTACAACAACAGAAACCTAACTGGTACATGGAGAAGCAGAAAGGAAGTTCTAGAAACTGTAGTTATGAAAAGTGGTACAATGGTTAATGAGAATTGATTGAAATATTCTCCTTGATGTAGTAATATTAACACAGAATAAAGATAGTATGGAGAAATTAAGGAGGGCAAAATGAGGCATGAAATATTATTTAGGAGAATAAATTGTAATGGAAGTTCAAAATGACTAAAATTTGCAATATTATTATAGTATTCTGAGATTCTGTTCTAAGTTAACAACTTTTATAAGTATAACTCTTTATTACCTGGAGATTATCTACCTTTTAAATTGCCCACTTTTTCTCGTATAGTTGATGAATTTGGATTATTTAAAGAAATTACCTTGTAGACTATCTTCTTATAGCAAAAGTCTTTTATGCACAGTTATGTTAGCAGATGTCCTCTAGAGATAAGCCTTGGATCTTCCCAAAATGCTAGATATGATGTGAAATCTTGCTCAGGGCAAAAACGTCTTTGAAACATAGTGTCACACTGACATGACTGTTAAAATAGTGCATGTTCTTGCTGATGAAAAGACGTTTCATGTTACTAGAAAACCCATGACTCACAAGCTGCAAATGTCACCTGGGTAAATAAATCAAATACTGCTTTAATTATTCATGAAAAGCACTAACCCTCTTCAAGCTTTCTGAAAAACAGGTTAACTTCATGGGTAGAAAGCAATTTTGAAGCAAAGTCTATGGAAAATATTAATCTTATTTTCTTGATGGGAATTCCTACACAGAGACTTTCCAAACATTGTGCAATCTTCAGTTTGCATTTTGTTTTATGTCTGTATTTTTAGTAAATGCTAGAACGCTTTAATGTCTATTTTAAGTAACAACATAATAGTTTGAAACCATTACTTATACTATTAATCTTGGGCATTTTAGATGAAAATGGTTTAGAGATTATTCAACTTTACCTTTTAAGCCTAAGGAAAAAAAATGAATGATAAGACTCTTTTTTATATATAATAATTTAACAAGCTATTAGTGGAAAATTGAAGAAACTTCTAAGAAATTGCACATTTTTTTTCTGTTAAAAGCCTATTGAACTTAAATCATGCAGAAGAAGTGACACCTTAGTCTTGATCAAAGTATTCAAGATATTACTTATTGTTTGGTGTTCTACTTGCTATAGGTATCATAATTCCAGGTTTCAAGTTACACTTCAGAGCTATAGTAACAAAGGCAGCATGGCACTGCGATAGAAACAGAAACTTTAACCAATGAAATAAAATTATGGAGTCACATATAATTCACAATAATACTGTTGCAGCATCTTGATTTCTAAAAAAAGAAGTCAAAAATACACATTGGGGAAAAGATAGCTTCTTCAGCAGATGGTGCTGGTCAAACTGGAAAGCTATATGTGGAAGAATGAAACTGGACTCCTATTTCTCCCTGCATAAATTTCAACGATACAGGGATGAAAGATCTCAGAATGAGACTTCACTCCCTGAGTCTGAAAGAGAAAATTTGGAATACACTTGAGCTAATAAGCACAGGAAAGTACTTTCTGAACAGGACTTTATTAGTATAGCCACAACAACAAAAAAATGGTACATTGTATTTCACAAAAGTAAAACACTTCCATGCAGCAAAGGACACCATCATCTGGGTGAAGAAGCAGCCCACAAAATGGGAAAAATGTCAACAACTACATATTTGTAAAGAGTCTGTATCTAAAATATACAGAAATCTCATAACTGATAGGGAGAAGAAATCTCTTTCTGAATTGAAATTGCATTTCAAACTTGGACTTTAGCAAATTGTTTATCCTCAGAACAAAGACAAGGTTCTGATTATGTTTTTACAGTGACTGGTTCCCACCTCTTTTCATATTAGAACTACAATACATCACACACACAAACACACACACACACACCCTCACAAGTACACATATGCACACCTATTTTATTCACACAGAAATAAAGCCTGATGGTAATCTTCAAGGTGCTCTGAGGTTGAGACTATAATTTTCCTCATTTAATGTCCTATGCTACTCTGCCATTTTCCAGTGACGTTGCAGACATTTTACCACTTATGTATGCCATACCCACTACCCCAGCGGCAGACCTCCGCGACTGTTCTCTGAATGATTCTAGCCCTTTATATGTGGGGGTTTGTCAACGCCTAGTGCGTTGGGGTCCCTGGGTAAGGGTCTCGCGCAAATCAGGACACAGGTGATGCAGAGTGTGAACAACTGCATAACAAGCTTAATTTTGTATGGCTTTTTATACAGACTAAAAAGCATTACCTCAACCCTGAAACCCCTTTACTCACGTACATGATCATGAGAAACTCTTGTCTCTCCTTGCAAGAAACAATGCCTCAAATAATAACAGTAATAAAATGAAAAGAAATACATAGGAACAAGGCAAAAGGTATACAGAAGCAAAGCACTCCTTTGTAACTGGTAGAGCGTGAAGAACTGAGCTCAAAAGCCACTTCCTTATCCAGGGTACAGATTCTGACAGAACGTTTGAGAAATGAGTAGAGAAAGTTTGCTTTCATCTATGTTTGGTTTGCCAGGCAACCCTTTCCCACGTTCATCTCATCTGTCCCGGGAGGAGCCTGCACTCTAAGCCAGTTATGTGTCTCCACAGGAGTTGGACAAATTCCCAGCAACTTTAGTTCTCACTAAACTCCAAGAAGCAAACATTCGTTTGCTTGTGTCCAGTGTTTTCTTAATTCGAAAAGAAGTGGACTTCTTTACCACTTACCTTTCCTTTGTCCATTTATTCTTCCAATATTGAACCATTTTTATAGTGGGTAGTAAGATGTTATCCTTACAGCTTTGTTTGTCCTCAGCACATATCCCCTGTCATCTTTCCGAGACAATGTTAAATGTTAGGACATCGTGGATATTCCTTTAGTATTCTACCCAACAAATCTTTTCCCTCTCAAACTTACCTGTTACCAACTGTGTTACAGGACATGTCAAATCTTAAATGTTTGTTTGGTTTAAATTTTTTTTGCAATTAAAATTGTTGAGAACAACAAATATGTATGCCTAAAACTTGATAATCCTTAATTTTCTAGGATCAGCTATAAGTTTTAATATATTTTATGATTAAATAATATTTATTCGTCAAAATATTTTAGAATAAGTATTTGAATTCTTAAAACAAGTGTAAGAAGTCAGATACATTTCAGATATTTTTGATTGTGGTATTAGATATTTTTATTATTATATTCATAAAAATATATAATTCTTGAAATCAATTAATAATCATCTTTATCTTAAAAATCCACATTTCACTGTTTCTTATGGCATAATACAAATGACCCTACAACGTACCATCGTCACAAAAATCTGTTTCAACTTGTAAATTTTTGTTGCTCTCTGAGAAGAGCAAATACTGGTAATTCATAATGAACTCATTTCTCATAGCAATATAAGATTTGAAATCCAATATCAAGGTGGAAAAAGTCTTCTCGCTTATCATAACATAGCAGAAAGTATCATATGATTAGAGCTCAAATGAAATGGAGAAAAATACAGAAAAAAAGAGAGTTCATGTTTATAATAGAGCAACTGCCAAGAAAACTCACCAGTCTCTATGACAGGGAAACATGTCCATTATTTATCTACACATGTAGCATTTGTCTAACTAGCTATTACCTATCTATCATCTAGCTATCTACATAGCACCTATCTGTCATCCATATGGCATCTACACGGTATATAGCTAATCTGTCAATCACCTATCTAACTATGCATACTATCATTTGAAAAGCAACTAATATGTTTGTCCCCATATAAATTCAAACAACTATTAAATATCATAATATTATAACATAAAGAAGAAAAATTTCCAATATGAAAATTTGCTATTGTCTTGAATAATGATATTATATATAAATTAAAGACTTTAAAATAAATTTAATTACTGATCTTACTGACAAATATTAGATTTACACAATTATTCTTTTATTAAATATTTTTTTTCTTTTTTTTTTCCATTTTTTTATTGAAAAAAGGAGAAAAAAAAAACAAGTTTCCACCTCCTCCCAGCCTCCCATTTCCCTCCCCATCCTCCCCCCCTTCTCCCCTTCCTCCCACCCTTCTCCCCCTCCCCACACTCCTCTCCCTCTCCCTCTCCAGTCCAAAGAGCAGTCAGGGTTCCCTGCCCTGTGGTAAGTCCTAGGTCCTCCCCTCTCCGTCCATTTCAAGGAAGGTGAACATTCAAACTGGCTAGGCTCCCACAAAGCCAGCACATTACGTAGGTTCAAAACCCCGTGCCATTGTCCTTGGCTTCTCATCAGCCCTCATTGTTCGCCATGCTCAGAGAGTCCAGTTTTATCCCATGCTTTTTCAGTCACAGTCCAGCTGGCCTTGGTGAGCTCCCAATAGATCAGCTCCACTGTCTCAGTGGATGGGTGAACCTGTCGTGGTCCCGACTTCTTTGCTCATGTTCTCCCTCCTTCTGCTCCTCATTGGGACCTTGGGAGCTCAGTCCAGTGCTCCAGAGTGGGTCTCTGTCTCTATCTCCATCCATCACCAGATGAAGGTTCTATGATGATATGCAAGATATTCGTCAGTATTGCTATAGGATAGGGTCATTTCAGGTTCCCTATCCTCAGCTGCCCAAGGAACTAACTGGGGACCTTGGCTTGGGCATCTGGGAGCCACTCTAGTTTCAAGTCTCTTGCCAACTCTAAGGTGGCTCCCTTAACTAAGAATTGTGCTTCCATGCTCCCCTATCCAACCTTCCTTTATCCCAATCCTCCTTTTTCCCCTAGTTCCCCCCATTCTCCCCTTCTCCCTTTTCTCTCCCCATCTCCCCTTACCACATCCCACCCCACCCCTAAGATCTCAATTTTCTCCCTGGCCATTTTGTCTACTTCCCATAGCCAAGAGGACAACTATATGTTTTTCCTTTGGTTCACCTTCTTACTTAGCTTCTTTGGGATCAACAATTGTAGACTCCGTGACCCTTGTTTATGGCTAGAAACCAATTATGAGTGAGTACATCCCATATTCATCTTTTTGGGTCTGGGTTACCTCACTCAGGATAGTATTTTCTATTTCCATCCATTTGCACGCAAAATTCTAGAAGTCATTGTTTTTTACCGCAGCGTAGTATTCTAATGTGTAGATATTCCACACTTTCTTCATCCATTCTTCCATTGAAGGGCATCTAGGTTGTTTCCAGGTTCTGGCTATTACAAATAATACTGCTATGAACACAGTTGAACATATGCTTTTGTCATATGATAGGGCATCTCTTGGGTATATTCCCAGGAGTGGTATTGCTGGGTCCAGGGGTAGGTTGATCCCGAATTTCTTGAGAAACCGAACTCTAACCAAGGAAGTGAAAGATCTATTTGACAAGAACTTTAAGGCATTGAAGAAAGAAACTGAGGAGTATACCAGAAAATGGAAGGACCTCCCTTGCTCTTGGATTGGGAGGATCAACATAGTAAAAATGGCAATTCTACCAAAGGCAATCTATAGATTCAATGCAATCCCCATCAAGGGCCCATCAAAATTCTTCACAGATCTTGAGAGGACAATAATCAACTTTATATGGAAAAACAAAAAAACCAGGATAGCCAAAACAATCCTATACAATAAAGGATTGTCTGGAGGCATTACCGTCCCTGACTTCAAACTCTATTACAGAGCTACAGTGATGAAAACAGTGTGGTACTGGCATAAAAACAGAGAAGTCGACCAATGGAATCGTATAGAAGACCCGATTTTAACCCACAAACCTATGAACACCTCATTTTTGATAAAGGAGCCAAAAATATACAATGGAAGAAAGAAAGCATCTTCAACAAATGGTGCTGGCATAACTGGTTGTCAACCTGTAGAAGAATGAAAATAGACCCATATCTATCACCGTGCATAAATAATTTTTTCTTACCTGTAAAAAATAGTTTTCAAAATACTAACATGACTAAAGAAGCTAACATAGGAGATAGAGATAGGAATACTAAATATACTTCCTCCTAAACATTTCTTTTTGCATAATTTGTACATATTTACTTTAAAAGAGGGATGCAATAAGAATTATTAAATGCTATGTAAGCTAACCATTCCCATACACAAAATAACAAGTGGTGTGGGAAGTCCTTCTATGTATGTATTACTTTTATTTGTTAATAAATAAAGAAGCTGTTTTCGGCCAATGGTTTAACAGCATATAGCCAAACTGGAAAGAAATTTAGAGAGAATAGGTGGAGTAAGGGAGAATCCATGGAGCTGCCAGAAGAGAAAGACATCCGCTGCCAGCCAGAACCTTGCAGGTAGGCCACAAACCTCATTGTAAAATATAAAATAATAGGAAATGGGTTAATTTAAGATATAAGAGTTAGCCAGAAATACGCTTAAGTGATTGTCCAAGCAGTGATTTAATCAATATAGTTTTTGATTATTTGGGGTCTGAGCAGCCAGGAATGACTGAAGAAGCAACCACCCACAACAAACTAGGACTGTTTTAACGTAAATTATAGGTTGTTTCATTTGAAATTCATGGGAATTTTTCTTGTTAATCAGAAAAATAACATGGAAAATATGCTTCAAATTTGTAGGGACTTAAACACACCTATTCAAACACTATGACAAAATAAGTTGATATAAATCTTGGAGAAGAAGATTACTCTATGGTTTATTAGCATTATGTTTGGGTTCTCAAATATGAAAAATTAAAAGATAGCATATTTGAATTGTATAACATCAATTCCAAATGCATGTTCCCAGATGGCTTTGAACAAATCACATTTTCCGTGCAATGGCCTAATCATAAATGAAATGCTTTTTGCTGACCCACTTAACGATCATTAAAGAGTCTTACAGAGTTTATGTGCACTTTCCACATCATGGTGCTCTCATGAAATTGCTAGGCTCTGTCTCCCCTCCTCTCTTCTTTGCTCTCCCTTTGTTTCCTTCCTTCCCTTTCTCTTTCTTCCCTCTCTCCTATGTGACTTGACCTG
The DNA here is from genome assembly GCF_018167655.1 of Microtus oregoni. Taxonomy (NCBI): domain Eukaryota; kingdom Metazoa; phylum Chordata; class Mammalia; order Rodentia; family Cricetidae; genus Microtus; species Microtus oregoni. The sequence continues at coordinate 74,727,835 of NW_024543062.1, forward strand.
TTTTAATTGCATTTTTAGTCTTCTCACCTGCTTCTATGCTCCGTAGTATTAAAGCAGTCCTAGTGATAAAAATGCAGCATATGGTAGCCATTTCAAATTCAGTTTGCAACAGGGTAAAAACAGAAAAGTGAATTTTTATCATTAAAAAACTTTTTAAAAATAACGATTATGTGATGTAATCATATGAGTTCATCTTTCAAAGAACTAATCAAGATTATCCTGTACACTGGAGTATTCTGTTGTTAAATGAGGCTGAAGAACAGATTTGTGTTATCTGTGCCTAGGGTAAAATTACAAATTTGCAACCGTAAATTTGTCTAAAATTCATCTTAATATGTTTTAATCTCATAAGGATTCTCTTTTAAAATGCCCTAACCTGCCTTCAAGAAAGTAATGAATAAACACTTTTTATGAAACATATTCAGAGCATTGTCATTTGACTATCTTTTCAGTGTTTCAGACATTTTGAGTCATTCCATAGGTATTTTATAAATCACCTTATATCTAGAACAAGCTGTATGTCTCTGCATGTGTATCCACCAGTTTTCTTAAATTATGATAAAAACTGTATCAATCAATACACAAATACAATGTGGATTCTGTGATACATAGATAGCAGGCTCTCTTTAATGACTTGTGAGTGTTAAACAACCCTACACTATAATCAGGATTAATTGCTAGCCAAGTAGCAGAGAGAGCCCTAGATGCATTTAAGTACAGACTTCAGCAGAACACTTTGTACAAATTGAAGGTCCTCTCCTTTTTCATTAGTGTATCTATTAAAATAACTTACTTTGCCTATTTAAAAGCAGAGTGTACTTTCAGGGATTCAGAACCACACTTAATCTCATTAATATGGCATTTGTTTATTTCAAGTTATCTACTTTGCTAAACAAACTCTGTTGCTTGTCTGCTGTGTTGAAGTGGTGTTATAAGGAGAAGTAAATTGACTTCTATTATGTAAACTCCTTTGGTCCTTAAACAAAAACAAGAGACTATTTCCCTCCTCAATAGAAAGGTTTCGATGGATGTAATTCAACCCTAAGCTAACAGTTTCTTTTCCCATAATTTCTAGTCCCCATCTAAGATGTTTAGGAATATTTTTAAAGATCTGCTTATTTGAGAGTGTTAAAATGTAGTTTCCATGTAAATGAAGAGACTCTCACAGTACAAAGTCCAGGAAAGTTACAACACAGTCAGCAATGCTCTGCAAGATGATGGAGACAAACTAAAACCCCTAGTATATTATGTTTTCGGTACGCTAGATATGAAAAACAAACATTTGCACCATTTATCTCTACAGTTAAGCATGATCAGAAAAAGCATTTTAGTAGTTCCATGGGACATAGTTCTGTGTCTTTTTTTCTAAGAACTCAAGCGTAGGTCAGAGGTACTCCCTACCAGAATTGCACTTCATAACTATGAGCTTTATGAACAAGCTGCAATATACCAACTAACTTCTTCAATCTTCCTTGATGACTGAAACCCTCTGGACCATGAGGCAAAAACATTCTCCCATTGTTCCTGCCAGATACATAGAAATGCAAAAGATAATGCAATGTGCAATCATTTATTGCAAGCTGTAATATTTCTGTAGCATCACAGAACACTAGAACTTATTTCTCTTAACTGCTTTGACAGCTGATGTCCTGTAACCCATCCTGTTTTGTTTCCTCCTGCCTTACCACATATATTTCCTCTTGTAAACATTATACTGTATTCAACTGATATTGTTAAATGAGTAAATTGATTTAGAATTAAGGTAGCTTAGAACAACTAACAGTGATGCACAATGTGAAATGGAATTTTATACTGCTGGTTTAGATTTAATGTATGTGTCAACATTCTAATTGAAATTTAAGATTAGTTAGTTTAAATATTAAATAATATTTAATGTTACTGTCAAAAATATAAATGATATTTTGCATGGATTATATTGTTTGTGGATACGTGGGAGATGAAATGACTGGTGAAATTGTGGATGCTGGTCATCTATTCAACTGAATCCAACAAAAATAAAACTTTACTACCTAACTGAAAAGAGATTCCTTTACAATCAAAGGTTTTACACACACACACACACACACACACACACACACACACACACATACACACACACACACCTTATTTAGAAATGCAGTTATCAACAACTGGACTAGTGTTGGTAGTAGGATACTTAGTGACTCTATCCACAAATTCAGGCTCATAGAAAACCATGCTGGACACCAAATCTTCCTAGCATTGTTCATGAACCAGACTGCCAACTGTTACCTATGAGATAGCCAAAGACTGACAGAAGTTTAGAGTTGATGACAACCATCAATTTTGTTTGCAAAACTGGAAAAAGATGAAAAATATTATAGACTAATGAACTAAATCTCTTAATGGTCTGGAAGCATTTTGTGCTTGTTTAGTGATGAGATTTAGATACCTTTGGCAGATACAATATTAAGCTTTGTGAGGGAAGGATGCTGTAAGAAAAATGGTTTCCTGTAAACCAATCTATCAATCAAAACATTGTGGTTTTATAATAATGAGGGTTTGAATAAGAATGACCTCTATAAGCTCATATATTTGAATGCATAGTCACCAGAAAGAAGTGGTCCCAATTGAAGTAGGAAGACGTGGTGTCTGGCTGTAAATTGAAAACTGTGGCTTGCTGTCTTATATTGGTGCTTAATCACTTAAAAAAATATTTATAATAGGACATGGATGTTGTTAAATATTTTTCATTTTTTTGATGTTTTGTTTTGTTTGTTTTTTATGAGCCAGGGTTTCACTATGTAGTTCTGATTGTCCTGAAACTCACTATGTAGACCAGGCTGGCCTTAAACTTGCAGAGATGCTCCTGCCTCTGATTATTGGGATTAAGAATGCATGACAGTCCATCTGGTTTTGGTAAATATTTCTAACAATGAAGTCTCTGCAAATAACTTTTTTGAGCACCTAGTTGAACGACAAATAACATTCAGATCACTGTTCACTGGGGCAGATGCATATTGAGTACTAAGTATATGGGTTATTTCATACTAAAGAAACTGGCTTTTTAAAAAGAAAGAGTGGAGTAATGTCAAACTTCCAATGTCTTTTAAGAAAAATTGGGAAATATATACCTCATCATTTCAGAAATATTTTGTTAACAGAAAAAACGGAAAACCATGATGGGTCACCTTTTAGTGGTGACAATAGATTGACTCACTAGTCTTTTATTTTTCTAATAAAACAAATTGAGAGGGTTCCTTTTCTAACCCTCTTACTAGAAATTTGGAGTATTTGAAACAGAGATTAACTTCATTAACTTCTGTGAGGTGTGAGGAAGTCATAGGCAGAAACTTGGTCACAGATCAAGGAGAAGCAAGAAGATCTGGACAGCTGTTTATTGTTCATCAGCGGTATCAATTATATTCTGTAAATGGAGCATCCTCTGAAAATCTTTTCTAGTTACTTACAGTTCTTCCCACTACCTAACTAGCATTACTGTATATATCAGGTAATAATTACATGAACATTTGTATATGTTCAGTCGAGGTGCAATGTTTTTTTTTTTCAAATACCTTTTCAATGAGGATGAAGAACCTATAAAATAACAAGTGTTGACATCAAATTCATCTGGAATATTGGTAGAAGCCAGAACTAAGAAAGGACTGTACTAAAACAGAAATGGGATTGTTGGATTGGGTGTGATATTTCTTACGATATGATAACATAAGGAGGGGATTGCACATGATTTTAGGGAAGTTATATGGCTAATGTTGTTATACTTTCTTCTCGTCACTATATACCACATCACATTTGATATTTTATCCTGGTGTGTGTTTGGTAATTTACAATGAACAGTAATTAACAGAATATGGCACGGATGGTTGCCAAACTGGATGGAGAAAAACCCATGGGGTCTCAGTATCTCATCATGGATTAGTTTATAAAGACTGTAAATTAATAAGAACTACACAAAGAACTACAGAAAATGAGGAAAGCTGAGAACAGAAAAGGTGAGAACATATGAATTGGTTGTTCACTGAAAGCAGTCAATCCTGAAGACACACATACACATAGCATTATATCGACTTAACAGCTTTTATTCAGGAATATTTATGCATGTAAACACAATTTGTTAAACAAAAAGGCACAATAATCCCAGCACTCGGGAGGCAGAGGCAGGCAGATCTCTGAGTTCAAGGCCACCCTGGTCTACAACAGCTAGTGCCAGGACAGGCTCCAAAGCTACAGAGAAACCCTGTCTCAAAAAAAAAAAGCCACAAGTTTAAAAGTTATTATAGAAGAGTATACAGGATGATATGGAGAGAAGAAAAGAAGAAAGAAAAAATATAAATATTTCAAAAGTAAAAATAAATTAAAAATCTAAAGAATTTGTGGGAAGATATTTCATTGTGATATCAGTTGCTTGAAAACAGCTTATTAATTTGCAGTCTTTATAAACTAATCCATGATGCTGAGAACAGCTGCGGCTTTACATCTGTAAGTCTTGTGGTCTGGCCTTCTTTTCAACTAGAACGCACAAAGTAGATGTGTACAAAATATAAAATTATTAATTCATATGGATTCCTGAAGTCAGATTTGACCAATTTATGATCTGTAGTATATTTTTAACACTACACATTATGTGACAGGACTCATTGATGCAATGAGTAGAGAATTTAGGGAGTTGGAATAGCAATAATTTATACCCAAACATTTGTTTTCTGATGTTTTCAATTTACAAGTTTTTGTTATTGTGCTTTTCTGTTGTTTAGGGGCTTACTAAAGGCATTCGGTAATTATCTTCTAGCTTTTGAATGGCAAAAAAATGTAACTGTGTTTTTGTGTATGCTTATATTTGCTATTTTTCTGCTTTTAACTCTGTTAAGTGACTTACATGGTTTTAGAAAAGTCCTGGAATCTAACACATGAAAGCTTCATGATCATGGGACCTGGGGTATAAGGCAGTCTTTTATAAATATACTATGTTTTTAAACTATAACATACACTTTAAAATACAAATCTAGTGATAAAATTCCTCCTTTTCTCTGTATCCTAAATTGAACTCACTATGTGTGCCTAATATAAATTCCATTATGACTCCTTGAAGTTTGTGAGTAAATAAAGTGACCTCATTTGCTGATCTCAGAGCACTTATGTTCCGTTTTATGCTTCCAAGGAGTTTAACAGCCTGAAAGAATGAAATCATCAAAAAATAATTCAAAAAATACATTATAGAAAAAGATTGCGACCTCTGGAGATGATTTTTTTCCTTATCTTTAAGAAGGTGAGGCGTAGATAAGAAGTTTATTCTACATTTTGCAGATACCGAGATTTTTGAAGAAGTTGGCAAAAACAAGTTATTAAATATTGGTATTATAAGTTATCATAAAGTACAAATTTTTATGTGTGCAGTCTTTGCAAATAAAAGAAACATAAGGGTGAAAATGCTGAATATACTTATAAATGTCTCATACTTTCCCCTGCAGTTGTAACTTTTGAGGCTGTTGACCGTAGTAGTATTTTTCTGTATACCCTTTCAGATGTTGTTTTAATCTTACCTGATGATCTTTTCTAACACTTTTTAAAAATATTTTTTAAATTATTTTCTGGTTCTTTTTTCAAGACAGGGTTTCTTTGTTTAGTTTTGGAGCCTGTCTGGGAACTCAGTCTTTAGAACAGACTGGCCTCTAACTTACAAAGATCTGCCTGCCTCTGCCTCCAGAGTGCTGGGATTAAAGGCATATGTCACCATTGCCCAGCTATTTTCTGAGTTATTGAGTGTTTTTTCTTGCACATGTACTGTGCACCATGTCTGTTATTGGTGCCTGAAGAGGTCAAAAGAGAAGACTGGATCCCGTGGAATTGGTGTTAGAGATAGATATGCACCACTATACACAGACTAAGAATGGAGTTCGGGTCTTCTGCAATAGCATCAAATGATCTTAATCACTGACCCAACTCTCCTGCACCCAAAACACTTAGTTATTATTAATAGCATACAAAGTGATATTTTGGCAAAATATAACTAAAACCACAGAACACCATATATTAATGTGACTAAACTTGAGAGGCACAAGTTAATAGTAATTCATTTACTTTAAGGTTAATGTATGTTTTTTTTAAAGGTGTTCTCACTTAATTTGGGGACCATAAAGCAAAATGCTTCAATATGATCCAATATATTTAACATTTTATTAAATGTAAATAGCTGTGCTTATTTTCAGATTTAATCACTAAGAGAGGATGGATTTAAGATTCATGAAAATCATCATTTTTGAATATCAAGTTATACATACTTTAAAAATGTCATATTACATTGGGATGATGTTAGATTTCATTTATTCACATTGTTTAATAAATGTGATGTTTATTCTGATGGCTATGTCTGGATAGAAGTCTTCTAATCCAAAAAAAGAAGTGTGCTTAAAGGAATAATTATAATGCAGTGTGAATAATGTATAAGAGAATGCAAAAATAGATACAAATATATTCATTAATTGAATAATAATAATACATAGATTTTCTTTCCAACTTTTCAATAATACACTGCATTGCAGGAATAGATTAATCTTAAAAGTATAATGATTCTTATGGAATTCAGAAGGGGCAAAACAACTGGAGTAACTATACTTATTTATTAATATATTTTTCAAGGATTTTTTTTATTTGTCTGTATGTTTGTCTGTGTCTTTCTATATGTGTGTTCATGTGCATGAAAAAGCCTTCAAAAAGCCAGAAAAGTGATTTTAGTCCTCTGGAGCTAGAATTATACATAGTTCTGAGCTTTCTAACATAGTTGTTGCTACCCAAATTACAGTCCTCTATATGAGCAGTAAGTACTCTGACATTCTAACCTGCATCTCCATATCATGTCTATTAATTTCAATGATTTCATTGAGATTTGTATATAGCTAAATATTTCATGTAATAAGGCTAGAATATAAAATAATATATTTTACAAACAATGCTGCCATGAACATAGTTGAGCATATACTTTTGTTGTATGATAGGGCCTCTCTTGGGTATATTCCCAAGAGTGGTATTGCTGGATCCAGGGGTAGGTTGATCCCGAATTTCCTGAGAAACCGAAACACTGCTTTCCAGAGTGGTTGCACAAGTTTGCATTCCCACCAGCAATGGGTGAGTGTACCCCTTTCTCCACAACCTCTCCAGCAAAGGCTATCATTGGTGTTTTTTATTTTAGCCATTCTGACAGGTGTAAGGTGGTATCTTAAAGTTGTCTTGATTTGCATTTCCCTGATCGCTAAGGAAGTTGAGCATGACCTTAAGTGTCTTTTGGCCATTTGAAGTTCTTCTGTTGAGAATTCCCTGTTCAGATCAGAACCTGGAAACAACATAGATGCCCTTCAACGGATGAATGGATGAAGAAAGTATGGAACATATACATATTAGAGTATTACTCAGCAGTAAAAAACAAGGACTTCTTGAATTTTGCATACAAATGGATGGAAATAGAAAACACTATCCTGAGTGAGGTAAGCCAGACCCAAAAAGAGGAACATGGGATGTACTCACTCATATTTGGTTTCTAGCCATAAATAAAGGACATTGAGCCTATAATTCATGTTCCTAGAGAAGCTAAATAAGGTGAATCCAAAGACAAACACATAGGCATCCTCAGGAATATTAACCTTCATCAGGCGATGAAAGGAGACAGAGACAGAGACCCACACGGGAGCACCGGACAGAAATCTCAAGGTCCAAATCAGGAGCAGAAGGAGACAGAGCACGAGCAAGGAACTCAGGACCACGAGGGGTGCACCCACACACTAAGACAATGGGGATGTTCTATTGGGATCTCACCAAGGCCAGCTGGCCTAGGTCTGAAAAACCATGGGATAAATCCGGACTAGCTGAACATAGCGGACAATGAGGAATACTGAGAATTCAAGAACAATTGCAGTGGGTTTTTGATCCTACTGCACGTACTTGCTTTGTGGGAGCCTAGGCAGTTTGGATGCTCACCTTACGAGACCTGGATAGAGGTGGGCAGTCCTTGGGCTTCCCACAGGTCAGGGAACCCTGATTGCTCTTCGAGCAGATGAGGGGGGGGGACTTGATCGGGGGAGGGGGAGGGAAATGGGAAGCGGTTGTGGGGACGAGGCAGAAATCCTTAATAAATAAATAAATTAAAAAAAAATAATATATTTTAAGTTTTTGTATGTGATAAAATTTACAAAAAATTCATAGTCTATTATACTTTTTCTGCTATCAATAAAATTAGAGCAATTAATATTTCTTTATCTTGACAACTTATTTTTCCATTTATATTTCCCTGATAAGTTTTCTGTAACTTTTTTATATTTTTTTAATTTTAGGTTAAAGTTTTCCTATAAAAATAGAAGCCAGAATCACTGGAGAAGGGAGCGGCATCTTCAACAAATGGCACTGATCCAACGGTATGATAGCATTTACAAACCTTAATTCCAAATACCTTAACACAAAACCAGGTACATGGAATCTTATAAAAGACAAAATAGGGAATAGCTTTGAACTGATTGCACAGAAGATGACTTTTTGAACAGAAAACACCATTAAAGAATGCACTAAGATCAACAATCAATACATGGAACCTCGTGAAATTTAAAAGCTTCTCCACAGCAAGGGACACCATCAATTTAGACAAAGTACCTGCCACCTAAATGGGAATAGATTTTTTTTTTTTACCAACTACACATTTGACAGAGAACAAATATCTAAAATATGTAATGAATTCAAGAAACTTGATATAAAAAAACTCAAATAACCCAATCAAAAACTGGGGTACAAATACAAGCAGAGAATTCTCAACAGAGGAAACTTGAATGGCTATGAAACACATGAAAGTGTTCGGCATCTAAATAAGGAGAACCCAAAGAAAAACATACAGGCATCCTCCTGGATATTAACCTTCATCAGGCGATGAAAGGAGACAGAGACAGAGATCCACTTTGCAGCACCGGACAGAAATCTCAAGGTCCATATCAGGAGCAGAGGGGAGAGAGTACAAGCAAGGAACTCAGGACTGTGAGGGGTGCACCCACACACTGAGACAATGGGGATGTTCTATCGGGAACTCATCAAGGCCAGCTGGCCTGGGTCTGAAAAAACCTGGGATAAAACCGGACTCACTGAACATAGCGGTCAATGAGGACTACTGAGAACTTAAGAACAATGGCAATGGGTTTTTGATCCTACTGCACGCACTGGCTTTGTGGGAGCCTAGGCAGTTTGGATGCTCACCTTTTACTAGACCTGGATGGAGGTGGGTGGTCCTTGGACTTCCCACAGGGCAGGGAACCCTGATAGCTCTATGGGCTGACAAGGGAGGGGAACTTGATTGGGGGAGGGGGAGGGAAATGGGAGGCAGTGGCAGGGAAGAGACAGAAATCTTTAATAAATAAATAAACGGAAAAAAATAAAATTAAGAAAAGAACATATATCCAAAGGACACTTATTTTACCACAAGGACACTTACTAAAACATGTTCATAACTTCTCTATCCATATAGACATTAATTGGAAAAAACCTAGATGATACTCAACATAAGAATAAGGAAAATTTGATACAATTACACAATGAATTATTACTCTGCTCTTAAAAATATGACCTCATGAAATTTGTAGACAAATGTATGGAACTAGAAAAAATCATCCTGAGTGAGGTAACCCAAAACCATAAAGATAAAAAATGACATGCATTCACTTATATCTCAGTATCAGCCACAAAATAAATGATAACTAAACTACAATATGTAGACCCAGAGAAGATAAGCACAGAGAAAGGTACTAGGAGGACCACATGGATCTTCCTGAAAATGCTATGAGTGGACTGAAGGGAGAATGAGAACGTGGGAAGGGAGACGGGAGAGGGGATTGAGCAAAGGAATAGGAGGAGAAACAGATAAAATTGAACAGAATTTCAGGAGCAATTTGAAATTCTAGTTCAGGGGAAATTTACTATATATATGAAAGCATTAATAATGGAGTATTTAATTGATGAGGAAAAAAGACTCCATGGAAGGATTCCTTGTTCAGTCTCAATATAGCAGGGAAGGGCTTTGTCCTTTCTCAACTTGAGGCTTGACTTTGTAGACTCCCTATGGGAGCCACTACTCTTTCTGAGGAATGGATGGGGGTTGGAGGGAAGGTGGGAGAGGTAAGAGGAGGGGAAGGAGGGGGAACTGTGTTTGATATGTAAACCACCTTTTAATTAAAATAATTTAATATGCTTAAATCCTTGCATCATCCATTGTTATCAATGCTACCTTTTAAAAATCAGCATCATAGCTAATTTTGAGTGTTATGGTTATAACTTCATTTACCAGTACAATCTTTGGCCTTTGCATAAACCAGTAGGGTTGATATTTTGTGGGGGGAAGGGTCTGTTGTTGTTGTTTTGAATACATATATGGTGTTGTTATAAAATAAAGCTCACTTCTGTGGTAAAACACCATAAGCTCTGCCTGTAATAAACTGGTGTTTATGTGACTTCAGAGTATATGAACTATGACACAAGAAGAGACATAATCTGACAGATATAACAGCAAGCCTTCATCTAGGAAAACCTTTTAACCTCTCTGAATTAGAAGACAATGGAAATATGACCAAAAGACTGGCAAGATGATGTGCCAGATAAAGGTATGTTCCCAACAAGCCTGACAATCTGAGTTCAGTCCTCAGGTGTAAAGGTGGAAGGAGAGAACCGATTCCACAAAGTTGTCTATGAGTGTCCCCAAGCATATAATGGCCTGTGTGAGCCCATATACATTTTGTAGCAGTTTTAAAGAAAATGTCCCACAAAGGGGACACTATTAAGAGGTACAGCTTTGTTGAAGTAAGTATGGCATTGTTGGAGGAAGTATGCCACTGTGGAAGCAAGCTTTGAAGTCTCATATATGTTCAAGATACTGCTAGTATGATGGAAAACTCTCAGCTACTTCTCCAGTTCCATGCCTGCCTGCATGTTGCCATGTCACATCATGACAATAATGAACAAAACCTCTGAGAATGTAAGCCACCCCAACAAATATAATAAACAAACAAACCAAAACTCTCACCTGTATTTCTCTTTTCACCAAACGAAGCATCTAGTACTGGTTTTCATCCAATTGGGTTGTTTGCTGAAAAGGTCCCATTGAAATCCTCAAACAACCAAGGTTGTTGCCAAGGCAATAGATTATTCTTCACAAATTGACAGCAAGACCCCATTGGTGAAGATAACAACCTCAAAACACACTGAACATGAAGACATCCAGTTGGTCCCTGGATAGGACCTTTACCCTATGTTCTAGTGACTTTGACTATGAAAGGTACTTTGTATGTTATCAAAAGGGAAATGCAAACACCTACCTTACCAGAAAACCTTTGATCTTCAATTCGTACTTATTGCAAAATATGCTAGGGAAATGGTGTAACAAACCTTATGGGAACAAGCAAAAGATATCTGATGTGATTTGACACACGCTTCATCAAATGGAACCCATATCTGGCCCTGTCTGGTTGACCAAGAATCAGAGACTAGACAGCCCATGGACCTAGAGTAAAGCAAAATACTGCTGTTTTTAAAGCAACAATAAAATGACTCCTAATCAGATTAAGCGATACTCATGGATCAGCTTATTCAGCCATCATTAGAGAAACTTTCTCCCAAGCAAATGGATAAAAGCAAAAGGACCCACAGGAATATATGATGCATAGAGTGATATTGGAACATTAGTTCTAAGTGAGATGTTTCCATCAAAACCCTCCCCTCAAGAGCTCAGGGAATCCCACAAAAGAGGAGGAAGAAAGAGTGTGAGAGACAGAGAGTGTGAAGTTCAAAAGAAGAAAATAATCTAAAACAACAGAGCAAAGGTCATATGAACTCAGAGAAACTGAAGCAGCAATTACTGGGCCTGTACAATCTGTACCAGCTCCTCTGCATATATGCCATAGCTTTTAGTTTAAAACTTTTATGGTACTCTTGAATATGAGAAGGAGAAAGTTTCTGGTTCTTCTTTCTGTTGTGCTCTTTTATTGTTCTGTTGAATTGCTTATACAACTTCAATATGATGGCTTTTGTTTTACTTTATTATATTCTATTGTGTTGTGTTGTTATCTCTTAGAAGCCTGCTAATTTTTAGTGAGAGAGAGAGAGAGAGAGAGAGAGAGAGAGAGAGAGAAAGAAAGGGAGTGAATGCTGAAGAGAGAAGATGTGGGGAGTAACTAGGAGGCATAGAGGGAAGAGGAAAAGTATTCATATCATATTGTATAAAAAATAATGTTCCACAAAATGAAAAAAATTAAAATCAAAGTAATCCAATATATTAAGACAAAAATAAATTAATAATAAATAAATACAGTTAAAACAAACTGCTAGTAACTGTTACATTTCAGTCTAATTCATCAAAACTGCATGTTAAATTCTTCTTAATCATTGAAAGTTTGTGCTGATGTGCTGGCTCTCTTTTCTGAAGACAGTTGTGCATATGTCCTTCCAACAACACGTACAGTGACCTCATGACTTCATGTGGCTATTCAGATAATTCTGTTTCTTTTGACTCTTTTTGTGTTTCTGAGAAGAAAGGTGCAAGCTATTTTTATTCTCATATTTTCAATGTTATGGATAGAGAAATAACATTGAAAGAAGACAACTTTCTCTATGAGCATCTGTGTGTTGTCCAGTATAAAGTTATATATATATTCTCTTGGGGCATTTCAATTTGTATAATACTCATTACAATAAACTCCAGTATTAGAAATGCTGGCTTTTAAAGCATGTGTGCTTACATTACAAATTAATTGCTTGGCTCTTTGAAACTTGATAGTTAAAGCAATGGCACAAATTCTGATATTCTGGAAACTGCTGTTGTTTTCAGCAATAAGATGCTTTGTATCTCTGAAGAATTTCATGTTTTTTACCAATATTCACAGTAATATTTGCATGAATATAGATGCCTTCAACATTTTGCTTTAAGAATATCTCCCAGCTCCTGAAATGTAGTGAATTGAAATAGGTCAACTGGAAGTATTTTCTCTACAAAAATTATCTAACACTTCAAAATACTTTCAATTATTTTGATTTTTAAGAGGAGATTCACAAGGTTTCTCCGGCATTTTAACATATAAATATCCAGGTATGGCTTTTTGTTGAATAATTAGCATTTCAAAATGGTATCCGTAGCATCATACGAGCTTCACAAATTTATTTTGGAGCTCTATTTCAATAATTAATATGTGTTTAAGGAAGGACAATGTCTCATGTGCTATTTATTCTTCTGTCACTTTTACTCTAATTTTCAGGCTGTTGCTATTGATTAAGGTGCTTACATGGCAATCACAGAAGGAAGTAAATTCTATCCTTTATGATGTACTTGAGGTTCACTTCTGAACATAGTTATCTTTCCATAAAGAGAGAAGATGTAATAATGGGATTTACAAATCCAAAGGCATATACTATCAGGAATGCTTAGAACATAATAATTAAGGCCATGAGCTTTGATGTCCTCGAATAAAACACAAAATATTCTTGTGACTTTGTTCTCAGCCTTCATAAAACAAAAAGATCAGTATATATTTAGTATTTTGAGCATGTATCTGCTACAAAACTGGGGAAGTCTGACCACCATAACTAAGTCTCACATCCCTATAATGCAAGATATGATTATAATATATAAAATCTAAAATGCAAGCTTATTTCCTTGTCAGTACTCTTCAAAAACATTGAAACAATCACTTGCAAACAAATCAGTTTAAAGAGATCAAAGGTCCTCAAAATGTGTTTATATACTTTTAAAAAAAAAGAAAACAAACAACCCTTTTTCATTATACATACCAATCCAAGTTCCCACTCCCTTCCCTATTCCCATTCCTTCCACATAATATAGTAAAAGTTCACAGAGCTCCTCCTTAGAATTAAAGCATTGTGTGATTATGCCTGCAACTTTTCTGTTATAAAATTTGGGTTTTCCGAACTGTTGTTTTTCATTTATCATAAACTTTTAACAGTACATTTTGTAATATAGTTTAATTTTTGACAGGACTTTTCAAAATATTTAAAATGAAACAATGATAATATATGAGTTAATTATTGCTGGGATATAAAATAATGACTATAGGCAATTTGGCTTATGGTTCCAGATAGCTAGATGTACATATTGGCATGAAAGGCGTGGTCACAGAGACAAATGCTCACAGATTAAATATCAGTTGCACCCAAGATACAGGGAATATAAATCTTAAACAAAAAGCATTAATATTTATCCTCCATTATGCATGTAAACACAATTATAAATGTACACAAGGAAAATGCAGCAATACTTAATGGTAATAATGTATATACTTTTGTTTTAAGCTAACATATTAACCAGTGGTCAAACATGCAGCTTAAAGGTAAAGAGCACATACTCCCCATGAGGAAGATATGAGTTCAGTTCATAGTACATTTAACTTCAGCTCCAGTGTATATGAAGCTCTCTTCCGGCTTTTCTGGAATCATGTGCACTATACCCCCATCTTCTTCATTGTCCATGATGTATATTAACTTTTAAAATTTCAGAAAAAAATCAAGAATTGTTGAATTTCTGTTCTTCAAAGATATATATGAAGAGAATAAATGAAATCAGAAACTAGGAATAATTCAGCAAACCTTTTTAATTCTAATGCTAACATAAATTACATTATAATATAAAATAAAGCAAATAAATAAAAATAAAAAAGATTGATTAATAATTTTCAAATTAATAATAAAATGGAGAGAGCGATTAGAAAATATATGAAAAATATATTTCATTGCACCAGGTTTTATTTCAGCTCTGAACTTCCCTCCCCTTCCCAATAGTGTCTTTCAATATTCTTTCTCTCTACCCCATCTCTCATGTCCCCATCCCTATCAGCCCACTGCCTACTCACAAAATCTCTTCACTTCTTTTTCCCAGAAATATAAAAGAATGACCCTAGCTAAGACTTCTGGCAATCGCAGATACACAGCCTGAACTGTCCATCTCCTATGACCAGGCAAGACTTCAAGTTGTATGAATAGGAAACTAACCCAGTCACATAAACTTTGTCGTACAGTCCATTTTGCATATGGGACATACTGAGATAAGGGTGTTTTAGAGTTTGAGAGACTGGCCAATCAATAGCTGGCCTAGCTTAAAAACTATGCCCGGAGAGTAAGCTCATGACTGACACTGTTTAGTTCTGAGGAATGAGCAGCCTCAATTTACAACTCATAGATTGGTCCCTAGGCTAATTATCATCCTAAAGGCTTCATCCAGCAACTGATGGAAAGAGATGCAGACCCACGGACAAACATTACGTGGGTCTTGGGGAATTATGCAAAAGAGGGTGAGGCAAGAACATAGGAGCCAGGGAATCCAGGCCACCACAAGAAAACCAACAGAATCAATTAAAATGGGCTCTTAGAAGCTCACAGAAACTAGACCAAAAACCAGGGTGCCTGCATGGAACCAACCTAGGCATTCTGTATATATGTTGTTGTTGTGTATTTTGGTCCTCTTGTGAAACTCCTAAAAAATGGGAACGGGGATATCTCTGAGTCTTTTTCTAGTTTCTTGATACCTACTTTTTATACTTGGTCACCTTGCCAACCATAAATATATGGGTAGGTGTTTAGTCTTATGTCAACTTGATATGCCATGTTTTGATGAAATCCATTGGATACCTACAATTTCCTAAACAGAAAAAAAAAAAAAATGAGAACTTTGGGAAGAAGAGACTGGTAGAAAGGGAGGGAGGAGGAAATTCAGCTGGAATGTAAAATAAATAAATAAATAAATAAATAAAGACCAGTAATATAAAATTAACATTTGTCATCCTACTAACAAAATTGTATGAATTATAAATACTTGAGATGATATTCATATTATGTATTATCACAAATCATCCAGAGAAATAAAATAAAATAGCAATGTTTGAAAAGAAGGAATGGAGTGTTTTAAAACAATACAATTATTATATAATTTTGTAATTATGCAATGCTTGCTGTTAGACATAAATCAAAATATATAGCATGTGGTTTACAAACGGCAAGCCTTAAATAAACTATCAAATTTTGTTAATGATGCCTTAATATTAGTCCCTAAATCATTAAAAATAGATTCAGCAAGCTATTAAGTCATCACTCTAAAATGAGGTATTAATACATAAACTGATATAACATTTGGGAAGTCTCTATATTTTTCTTTATTTATAATTTAAAAATGCTTAATATATAATGTCCATTATTTCCAAAATTCAAAAGGAATGGAATCAATATAGTTTAATGTATTTCATAGTTTTCTATGTTGGCATTCGTGATTTGTCTTTGAAAAGTTTCACTGAAATGTAATTAAAAATTATCAAAACATGCATTTTATAGCTATAGTACAAACAATTTTTTGTTGGTTCCTAAACCAACAAACACTTTTTCACAATACACTGTGATTTCATGGGTTCAACTTTCTTAATTCAGGGTACAGAATGTGTTCTCCACACAGCTTTGATCTGTGCTTTGATGCAGAATCCTAGAGCTTGCTTAATGGATTTGACTAATTAGTTATGGAATAAATAAAGCCTGAAAGTGCTTAAATTCCCATTTCTTGTTCTAGATTGACAAGTAGTTTCTTTCATTAGAAAAGTTACTGATATGTTTTTGGAATGTGGATATTAGAAGGTATTTTATTATTTGTAATAAGAAGCATAATTTAATAATGCTAAAATTATTCTATTTTAAATTTTAATAGATAAAATATAGCACATTTAACTAGTTAAATAAGGCCGTGTGGAATTATTTTTATGACTAAAATATCACATTATACTTTTTTGATTTTATGGACTATAAATGCTGGGTTTGTATTAATTAAAATCATTAGTAGTATTGCTTTTTTTATTTCTTGCAGTAATGGGCTTAAATTCCTGCCTTCACTTGCCAGACAATTGTTCTACTACCTAGATATATCCTTAAACCTTACTGTTGTTTTGTATATTATTTTTTGGTGTAGGAGGTCCTTTTGTCTTTTTGTTGCTTTCATTGGTTATAAAGACACTGCTTTGGGCCTGTTGATAGGGCAGAAGCTAGGTAGGTGAGGAAAACTAAATGGCATGCTGGGAGAAAGGAGGCAGAGTCAGGGAGAGATGCTAAGGAGCTGCTGCCAGAGTCAGACATGCTGAATCTTTGCCAGTAAGCCACTGCCACATAGCGATATACAGATAAATAGAAATGGATTAAATCAAGATGTGAGAATTAGCCAATAAGATGCTAGAGCTAATGGGCCAAACAGTGATGTAATTAATACAGTTTCTGTGTGGTTATTTTGGGGTAAGTTAGTCGGGTGGCTAGGAGGAACAAGTGGCCCTCTTTCCAACAATCTTTAAATAGGAACTGCTCAATACTAATTTACATGTTTTCAATAACAGTCCTTAATTTTGTTAATGAGCAGATATATATAGTAAAAAAGCTTATTGAGAAGCAAACAATAAATACTTGCTATTTACTTTTGTTTATAGAGAAATTGTAGAACCCCATCCAGAGTAAATTCTTACTTACACACACACACACATATAGACATACATGCATACAATGTGTTCTTAGATCTAGCTGATTAATTTATTACCAATTTATTGTGAGACCATGTATCTATTCTCTATTTATTTTAGAAGAAAAGCTGAATTGTAGATAAACCTGAAGAAATGTTTTTGCTGTTGTTTTATTTGTTTATTTTATAATTTCCTAAAGTTTCTTTAGAGAATGATATTCAAAATAAGTGATTTTGTGCATGTATTAATCTCTCTCTCTCTCTCTCTCTCTCTCTCTCTGTGTGTGTGTGTGTGTGTGTGTGTGTGTGTGTGTGTGTGTGTGTGTGTGTTCGTACGTCTTCTGCATGTGTGAAAGAGGGCATCATATATTCTGGAACTTGGATAACAGGTGGCTTTGAGCCTCCTGCTCTGAGTATTGGAATCCAAATATGCGTCCTCTAAAAGACCCCAAAGCCACTTAAATTACAATATATTTAAGAATTTTTCAATATCCTACATACAAAAAATATGGATTGGAATATGTTCTAGATTTTATAAATTTATATAATCAAATTAAGCTTCTATTTCTTTCTCCATAATTGAAAAAACATCTCAAATGTAAGCAATTTTCAGAGTTTTGAGGAAATCATAAATGGCTACTTTTATAAAAGGTATTGTATCACTAAATTGAACATTTTCTAATTTCTCTCTAATATATAAGTATGGTGTTTGACAAAATTTTACACATTTGTGGTGTGCTGTCACTCAAAGTAACATATTCTTGTGGTTCATTCATGTTAATTCTCTTGACAATTTTTACTAGATAGAGTGTCTGCAAGCACACTATGATGTTTTGCATTCTACTGAGAATTGTCTTTGAGTTCCTTTCAGTTATTTCTTTATCTTCTTCTAGTACCATTTCCATCAATATTTTGAGGATGTTCAGTTGAAAATATGTGCTAGTGATCTGCTGAATATGCAGAAAGCAGTATGATAGCTCATGTCCTGAGTTCTTCCTCCTGTTTTAAGTCGCAGATGTATGGTATAAGATCCATGTATGGTATTAGTCCACAACTTCATACATTCTTGATATGATCCATGTGAATCTTAATAATGTACCACTTGCTCTTTGAACTCACATTTCATGAACTGAAAATTAGTCTAAACTCTTTTAAAAGTTAATTGGTTACTGTCATTCTTCTTCTAAATGTAAGCATATGATTTAAATTTATCATTTTACATTCAGTTATTTTAGTAAAAATCTCTTTGGTTTTAAGTTGCTAATTATTTTAAAAACTTATTAATTTGTATTTTATGTTTATGATATTGGCCTTTATGCACATCTGTGCACAGAAGGAGTTGCCTAATGTTCACATAGGTCAGAAGGGTGTGTCCGATAGTCTGAACCTTAGTTACACTATGTTGGAAGCTACTGCATAGTTTTTGGGAAGTTAACCTAGATTTTATGCAAGAATAAAAAGTATTCTTAACACATACATCATCTTTCCAACCACAATTGCTATTTATTTTGATTTGTTTTTCTACTGTTGTGTATTCAAATTACTGAATGGGGAAACATCTCATTCGTACTATCAAACAGCATAAAGAATTTCTAAAAATGTCAAAGAATAAACTACTATTGCAAGATCTTGTTAAAACAAACATATTCACATATTAAAAGAGTTCACATGGAGTTACTGTATAATAGGGAAATAGTCTCTCCTCGATAACTGCAAGTGTCATGAATTGATTACTTCTACTAGTGATGCCCCATATGCACCCAGATAGTGCAGGCTATGGCAGTTGCTTTTGGCTTTTTTTTAGAACTTGACAGTAAGAACTCTGACTGTTGGCCACCATCTGGACATGAGGTCTGCTCTAAGTTATGGTTGATACAACCAGAGACACTTATTTGATGAAAATTCATTTTCCCTTTCCCACAAAGTATTACTTACAAATAGCTTTTTGAACCAGAGGTGAGTTTGCCCATGCTATCATCCACTCCATCTATGATCTGCTGGAGCATGGGAAGTGGTTGGTCCTGCAGACCCAAAGCTACAGGATTGCCAAGACACAGGACAACAACAGTATCCAAGAGGAACCCCAATGATGGCCCGTATTGATGATGTAAAAAAAAAAAAAAAAAAAGAGAGAGAGAGAGAGAGAACTCAAACAAGACCAATGAGTCAATGCAATGAACACTTATAAGTAACCGTGTATGAACTAAAGGACTGGATAACTTACTGTGTCACACTACAGTTTCCACAAGAAGATTTTTTGCTTCTCTTTTCTTTTAAATTTTATCTTGCTATATCCTTGGGCGGTGTGTTGCAACTGTAGAGGGTAGATGAGAAAAGATTAGGGGATGAGTGGGATAGGGGCTCATGATGTGAAATCTCCATAGAATCAAGAGAATGTTAAATTTGAAAACAAAATAAAATTTTCTCGGTTAGGGGTGGGATTTTTAAATGTTCTTTCCTTGTTAGTTTTGAACTTTTGTTGACCTGAGCAGATCTCATGAATGCTCCTTTTAGTTTGTTGGTTCTTGTTTATTTTTCATCTTATTTGTTTTTCCTTAGTTCTAAATTTTATTTTTATATTTTTGATACTCATTTGTTTTTGAGAGAGAGAGAGAGAGAGAGAAAGAGAGAAGAGTTTGGTGGGTAGGAAGACAGGGGGCTCTGGAAGTATTTGAGAGGGGAAAAACATAATCAAAATATGGTTTATAAAAAATAGCAAAATGGAAAATAAATAAAACCTATTTATGAAGATAATGAAGACTTGAGTCATAAGACATTAAGGAATCAATTTCATATTAAAAAAGAGGCATTCACAGTGCTGGAAAGTTCTATGAATGCTACTGGGGAGATAGGTGATCAAAAATATCCAGGTGTGAACTTTTTGATCTACTATTGTGATTGCCCTTACAAGGATAGCACTTGTACAGCAATAGAAAGACTATAAAGGAAATATCCAACCATTTTCTGATTGGTTTTAAATCCCACTTCAGAAGACAGAAATCATAGCAGATACTGTAAATTGACCTTAAAACCAATGGCTGAAGTGAAGTAAAAAAAAAAATGCTCCTAAGTTCTTTTCTTATAGAATTATATAAGTATATTTCTTAGCCCTCATTATATAAGCTTTCTTGAGAGTAGAAGGTGACTAATACAATTACATGCAGAAAATGAGACTATGCAGTTGTAACTTATCAACTGGATATTGGTATTGGGCCCTTATCATCCTGGAAAAGGGGGAGGAAGAACTTGAAAACCTGGAGAGGCATCTATAGCAAAATAATACTTTTCATTCATGGCAGGACTGTCACATGCATGAACTCACAGCGGTTAGGAGGTATTCAAAGACTTGCAAAAAATTAAATTATCTATAATTCCAGCATGGATGGGGGGGTCTCATAAAGTTCCATAAGTAGCAGTTAACAGTGATAGATGTTGGAGGAAACATGAGGGAGACACAGCTTACCTCAGGGTGAGATCCATGCCCCAACAGATTGTCCTACAATAATGAAAATTCCAGCAACACCAATTGGACTTAGTATATTGGAGAAAAGAACACATAAATTTTGGAAAGAAAAATGCTTGTGAACAGGGACGGAACTGTAGGGCAGAGAATGAGAAGCAGGTTTGATCAAAACAGATTACACAGGTATATAGAACTGTCAAACATTAAACAGATTATCTAAAGGAAAAGAAAAAAGGCAACCTGAAGATAAAGTTAACATTAATTTGAAACTCTAAAAAAATGAATCAAAGACAAAGAACAAAAAAAAAAAAACCAACAACATGAAAAAAAAACAATATAAGTTAGCATCTAGAGAATTGGAATTACAGAAGAAAATAAAGGTGAAATATAAAAGTACAATTATTGATTTTACACAGGGCAGTATTTTGTAAAGAACTGTTCAAATCTCAAAAATTCAGAAAATAATCACAAGATATTACCTTTTGCTTGGCTTCGTGATTTCCTATTGCTGCTTTTAAAATAATATGTTACACCCAGTCAAGTGAAAACTTTCAGGAGGCAGTGTCAAACAGACAGTGGGTAAAGAGACAATGGGCCAATCAACAATGAGCTGTTGATACCATGCTTTCCTTTTATCTTATTCCAGAATAAAAGAAATAACCTTTGTATAATCTATTTAAAATATCTGAATCCCTGATACTGCTCATGAATACATTTTCAGCTACATTGCTTGTAGCTCTATAAGTAATAATATAAACACATAGAAAAGTACCATCACTAACAAAATTAAGTAAATAATAATTTGTTCAGATTAATACTATTATGTTTTAGGAACCAGATTAGTTAGATCTACTCAAAATTATTATGTGCATTTATATTGTTAGATCCAGTAAAATTACCATATATACTTATAAAATGGATGAAGAATGAACAAGCAAATTTGTGGTTTTTAAGTTTATTCAGAATATATATATATATGTATATATATATATATAGCCCTAGTATAAGTAAAAACCATGTAAAATTTTTTATTGTAAAAATTGACATTCTGAAGAGATTTTTTTCAGTTTTATCTTATTAGAATTGGAGTCTGAAGACATTCAATACATATTTATTTGAGAAAAATTCCATTCACAATAGCAACTATCTGAGACACACAATTTATATGTAGCAAAACCTATTTGGTTTTCAGATGTTGAAATCAATATCTGTAGTCTTGGCACTGGTTCATGTGTAGCATGTGACTCATTACCTCATGGTGTTGAGTACTTGTTAGTGAAAGGATATTAATGCTATGGTCTGAGAGAAATTGAGAAAAAGAAATTTGAAGACCTTGGTTGTCATTCTTCCTTTATGAAAGAAACCTAAAAATCAGAGTGTCTTTAACTATATTCTATACTGAAAACCCTGCATTTTGCTGGTACCATGTCCAAAGTTGTGACAGATGTGTAATTTGCAATTTAATAATCATATATACATAATCACACACACACACACACACACACACACACATATATATATATATATATATATATATATATATATATAATAGCAATCTCTTTAATGGTGTCCAACATTGCATTCAAGTTTTTGAATTTAAATGAAATTGTATGATGAAGAAAAGTCCTTTCTCTTTCTTCTCATCAAAGAGGCATGCCTTCCTTTCAAATTTGCGTTTTAAAGTTATAATTTAAGAGCTTCATTTCAAATTCTAAAGCCAAAGAAGCTGAATAATTGCCGGGGAGAAAATTGGGATCTTGGGGGTGGGGTGGGATGGGGGTAAGGGGAGATGGGGAGAGAAAAGGTAGAAGGGAAGGAGGGGGGACTTGGGGAAACAGGAGAATTGGGATAAAGGAAAGGTGGATAGGGGAGCACGGGACCACAATTCTTAGTTAAGGGAGCCACTTTAGGGTGGGCAAGAGACTTGACCCTAGAGGGGCTCCCAAGTGCCCAAGATGAGGTTCCCAGTTAGTTCCTTGGGGAGCTGAGGATTGGGAACCTGAAATGACCCTATCCTAGAGCAATACTGACGAATATCATGCATATCATCATAGAACCTTCATCTGGTGATGGATAGAGATAGAGACAGAGACCCACACTGGAGCACTGGACTGAGCTCCCAAGGTCCCAATGAGGAGCAGAAGGAGGGAGAATATGAGCAAAGAAGTCGGGACCACGAGGGATGCACCCACCCACTGAGACAGTGGAGCTGATCTACTGGGAGCTTACCAAGGCCAGCTGGACTATGACCGAAAAAGCATGGGATAAAACCGGACTCTCTGAACATGGCAAACAATGAGTGCTGATGAGACACCAAGGACAATGGCACGGGGTTTTGATCCTACTTAATGTGCTGGCTTTGTGGGAGCCTAGCCAGTTTGGATGTTCACCTTCCTAGATATAGACGGAGAGGGGAGGTCCTAGGACTTACCACAGGGCAGGGAACCCTGACTGCTCTTTGGGCTGGAGAGGGAGGGGGAGAGGAGTGGGGGGAGGGGGAGAAGGGTGGGAGGAGGGGGAGAAGGGTGGGAGGAGGGGGAGGGAAATGGGAGGCTGGGAGGTGGTGGAAACTTGTTTTTTGTTTATGTTTTTTTTCTTCTTTTCTCAATAAAAAAAATAAAATAAACATTTGGCAGTAAATGACAAGTGAAGCATTAAAAGTACAAAGGCCTAAGTGGAGATAGGGGAGATGTTCTATACCAAAACTATTGCCCTATGTTGTTTCTCTCTCTCTCTCTCTCTCTCTCTCTCTCTCTCTCAATATTATTTGCTACTTATACAGATATGCAAAAATGTATTGCAGGTACATGGCAAAATACATGAGTTTGCTTTTAAATTAGACTTAAGGGATGCCTATGAAGTAAGTACAACAACCTTCACTGCTCTGTGAGGGAAGCAAAAGCATGTTCATGGAAGCTCTGGTCCAGCTTTGAGCACTCAAAGAATGTAACTGAATCTTTATCTGCCTTATTTACTAATTTTTACACTCTTTTCATCATCTAAGAAAATATTTCACAACTAGCAAAATCACATGGTTTAAATGTTGATAATAGATATTTAAAAGGGAAAAATTATCTGATGTGTGTGAAAACAAAACCAGAGACTTGAATTTCCATGTACATCTACATAACTGCAAAGGATACTGAAAGTGATTTCTACCACTCGATTACCTTCAAAGGTGGATTCCCTGCAATCTTCAATAAACAACAATAACAACAAAAAACAAGTCTATTACAAGATATAAGACAATATTTCATTCATCTCTCTTTTCCTGAATTTAATTTTCATTTGCAAAAGTTGAGCAGCACCCTTTAAATCTGAGTATGTAGAATGACTAGGGAGTGATTTGCTCTCTTCAAGCATGTTTAAACTCTACCTAGAGGTGTTTTAAGGGCATTCTGAGATCTCATAGCACCCTACATTATTCCAGTTACAGGCAGGGGAATCTCCTTAGGGGTATGTCTTCTTCATGGGATTTATGATCACTGGTTAGTTCCAGAAGGTCAAAGCTGACGCAGAGTATTTGATGAGACAAGTGTTTTTGCCTGGAAGATAAGAGTACTTCCAGCAGTTTTGATCATATTTTAAAGGATAAGTAGATATTTTTGTCTATGACTATGATTAACAATTGTGTTACTCAAGTAAACCTGAGTGAAAGACATTTTCTTTTGATAAATTATTGTCCATATCTGTGGGCTTTTGTTTTCCTCCAGACAAGAATATTGATTTCCTAGTGTTTCAAATTATATATTGTAGAAACTAAGGAAGAAACTTGGTGAGTATTTTTCTGAACTTAGAAACCCGTATATTCTATTTTAAGAAAATGAGAAGTAAAATGAGCAGGAAAGTGGCTAGATCTGAAATAGATAATATTAAACAAGCTAACCTAAACTATTAAGTCAAAAGTTGTCTATT
Source organism: Microtus oregoni (assembly GCF_018167655.1). Classification (NCBI taxonomy): domain Eukaryota; kingdom Metazoa; phylum Chordata; class Mammalia; order Rodentia; family Cricetidae; genus Microtus; species Microtus oregoni. The sequence continues at coordinate 74,752,713 of NW_024543062.1, forward strand.
ATTGAATCATAGCCTGTAGTAAAAGTATGTGTATATACACATGCATATATACATATGGGGCGTCAAAGAGAAAAAAAGACCAAGGAGTTAGAAGTGGGAATCAGGATCATCAGCAGACATGAGAAGAAATGAGATTCATTAAAACATTTTGTTCAAAATTGTATAATGATATATAGCACTTTGTGTTGATTTAAAAAATATCCATAAAAAGAGACAAAAGGAACCTTGCTAGTTTGTTGTTGTAGGCACTGTTGAATTCTACTCATGAACTCTCAAACAAGGAGTATAATAACTCCTCTTCTTGCTTGCGAAAGAATAAAAGAAAAGGGGAAAAATACAAATTTTTTCCTTGATATATTTAAACCCATTTAATTTTGTTTTTTTTATAAAGCTTGATGTCTATATAGTTTAGTTTATGTGACTTTTCTGTTCATTATATATGAAGATCTAAAATGAGTTCAAACATAGAATCCTTTATTCTTTTCCAAACTTAAAGCCGTTTAGTTCATTTATTTGCTTAAAATACTTTTCTGTTAAATTATATTGAATAGCAGGGCCTGGTGGACAAAGATTAATCTAGAAGTACTGCTAAGTAACAGCGTCCACCTCACATTGGCAATGAAAACACTGGTTAAAGTTGAAGTGTATTAAAACCATTTGGGAAAAATCTACTTCTAAAAGCAAGTTTTTAACCTTCTACCTCTGGTCTATTTTAAGGGTTTTTTAAGCTATATGAAAATGATTGAAAGAGAAAACTAAAAGTATACCACCCTTATATTTACTAAGAACACGGTGAGTAAAGTTTGACAAAATTACACCCGATGATGAGGAGGTACAGGTACTCCATAGCTGCTGAGAGAAGAATCAGTTTCGTGCAAGTACAAGCTTCTGCATGGGATATCCAAACCCAAACATTCAGAAGAGGACACATCGAATATAAACAATGGAAAATGGACTCAGTAGGCTGTATAAACATGTGTGTATATATGTACCAATAATAACTGAGCAAGAAGATATGAATTTGACAAGTGGAGACATGAGAGAAGCTTTAGGGGAGGGAGGATGGGGGTAATGCAGACGGAGTACTCATACTTTATTTTTGTAATTTATAATAAATTTTCAAATGATCTGTTTTGTTATTTTATAATAATTTAAGTATGACTATGTGCTACCAAAGGAATATATTAGTTAAAATTTCAACCAATATTTAGGGAGATATACAAAGAACAGACATCAATGTCTTGCACATAATAGCTAGTATATTAAAGGTGTACAATTTTAATAAATATTATTTATTTTACTGATTTAGTATTTTTGTGGATGAAGAATACAAAAGAATGACCAGTGATTAAACATATTTTAACTTCAATGATTTTTTTCTACTTTAGACAAAGTTCAGGTGAACCAGAAGATAAAATATTGGCAGTAACTTAATGCATTTATACTTCAGAAGTTGACCTTTTTGATAATGTCTACATAAGGAATAAAATATCATTTTATTCAGAGGGCACACATTTTTATGGGCTCTGGAACTCAAGCTTTATATATCTAAGAAAAAAAAGTAGATTCCATGGAGATGATACTTAAGTTAAAAAATGAACTGCTTCTCACACTTAGTTTTAAAAATGAAGTGCTTATCAAACAATGATAAAGAGTGATTATGCTTCCCTTAAGTACATTTTAATTTGAAGACAAAATATCTGGGAAATTATAAACTATAATGAAACAAAGCAATATTGGTCTACCTGCAACTTTTTAAACCATTGTGGTTCACTATGCACAGATTCATTGTGAGAATTAATACCATTTTAACTGCTAGAGTTCCAGTCATTTATTTTATGGAATGCATTTTGTCTGGCTAGTTTCATTTGGAGATTTCCATTCAATTTCACCTTTTTCTTTATCTTGCTGTATAGCACTATATAAAATTCCGAACTCAAGAAAGCTACAGTTGAAATTATCCAAGTGAAGTATAATGTTTACCCTTAGTTATCCATTGAATTAAGCAATATTCAAAGCAGTTTCTGGTGTAACAAAAAAGTTTAGACTTTTTCCATTAAATAAATGGAAAATATTTATTTTTGCTTTGTCATGAATATCGAGCTTCACAGAAAATATTAACTGTACAATGAGCTTCCTATTATTGATAACATATATAAATGATCAACACTGAAATCAGAATTTCCTGAAGTACACAAAATTTCTTTCTTGCTTTTAAGGAATTTATATGAATAGGATTCATGTTGAACAGAAAAAGTGAACAGTAACTCACCATGGCATTCCTGAGTAGTTTTGCTAAAGCAATCTAGAACAGACTAACTAAAATAATTCTGGCTAATACAATAATAAGCATAACATAATTTTTAGATAGTCAGCTAGAAATGTAAGCCCTACATAATGGATTTAGTTTGCCTAGTGGGCTAACGTAGTAGTCAGTGTGAAAGCATTCACTTTAAGAAACTAAAACAAAAAAATTAAGAAGTCACAGTTATTGAATTGCTTATTTAATTATGCACAGATTCCAAACACATAAAAATCAGTTATATTTTTACAATTTCATTATCATATCTCTCATAAATATTTAAAATTAGTTTTGACACATAAAAATAAAATATAGTCTTATAAACATTTTATAAAAATTGTTTAGACATAATTCTCATTATTTTATACTTTTGCAATTTAGAGAACATAAAACTGTAATACATTATACAAAAAATTAATTTATGCAAAGGCAAACATATGTGTATATGACCATATACTCAAAAATGTTTGCATAGAGATATAAAACCACTTGGATTACATATATACACATAAATTTAGTCTTTTACTTTCTTATTCATTACATATTTTATTTAATTTTTATTTCTTTATCAACATAATCCTCAGTAAACTACAGAACATTAAATTAAAGTTAAATGCATATCTGGAATCACAACATATGTTGACAAAGGAAATAGCTGAATGGTTATATTTTTCATTAGAAACAAGAATGCACACATTAGCATGACTTTCTATAGCTGTTTCTGTAAAACAACATTCCATAATACTATAGTAGACATATCAAAAAACAGTTTTAAAATATTTAATGAAAAAAGGCCATTATAGTGAGTTAGGATTTTAAATATATGATGTGAATGTTAATTTCTATAGGTAAAATTAAAACAGACAAATAAGAAGGGATAGGTTAGCTAAAACAAGATATGATTGGAATGTGACAGGGTGGAACAGAAGAACTTTGAATGGAACAGACAATCTTTAGAAAACCCTTAGTATTGCACACTGGCTTCAAGTTATTGAACAATTTAACTAGTTTTGAAAGCAGGAAAATGTCTTTTATGTCATTGCCAAATTATTTCTGAATGATGGATAGATAATTAGATAGAAGATTGCAAGATAATTTGGCCCATGGTTTTTCTCTCGTACCACCATTGGCATATAAGTTGTCCATCAGAAAATTCTATTCAATTCTCTTTGTCTGCTTATTTGCTATTTAATTTGGAGAACCCAGTAGCTAGTGCTGTATTATGGTCTATCTCTCTTGCAATTAATTTTTTTAAATAGCTTTAAAAATATATTTATATGCTGCTTTTTATTGGGAAATCGTAGACGAGATGTTAGCTTTTTGTTAATACCGTGTATGAATACCTTTCAATATTTTCAAAGCTAAAGTTTTTCTTTAAAGTGTGAAATTATTCTTTTAAGTAGATTAATTTTCTGTTGGAAACGGGGAAATATTTTTTATATTAAGTAATAAGAAGGACAATATACAACCATGAAATTATGGGTTATGAGATCTGAAAAAAACTCCTGTGAGCTTCAGATCTATGATGACTGATGGAAACAAAAATATATATCAGGGTGTTTTATGTGTTCACATGGGCTTTTTCCATTAAAGCTAAGTTTGTACAGTATAACTTCATTAGGTAAACCAAACAAAAAATTAATATCAATAATTACAATAATAATAACTAAATAATAAGTGAAAGCTACAAAGCAAACATAACTCAAGACTAATCATTGTTTGTATTTTTACCTTTCCTGTGTCTGTGTCAGTGTGTGTGCATGTGCATGTGTGTGTACATGTTGCTCTACACTTTAATTCATTAACTAATGTTATATTTATAACCACTATATTCTTCAGAATTCACTTTGGATTTAGCTTCTCTCAAATAAGCAGCTGTCTTTATGTTATCATTTTGGTTTCTACAAGATAATGACAGAAGATAATATCTGCATGAGGAAAAAGGCAGAATCATCAAAACCAGGTTACCAATGTTTTAAGATGGAAAAATCATTCCATTTCATAAACTTTTATAAATGTAGCATTTATTTATAAAAAGAAATATAGATCAATATTTTTGTGCATGTGAGAAGCTCAGGAAAAGACAATAAAGCCCCATCTTTGCAAACACCACATTACACCTTTCATGTGTTGATAGAGCTCAATATATAAACTGAACACAAAAATGAATAGGCATATTCCCTTCTTGACAAAAAGAGGCTAATGGAACTTACCCAGCTAAAACTTTTCACATTAAAGTGAAATTATACCTCTAAATCTCAGAGGTAGTGAAAGGTAGGCATACCTCTTCTATGTTAAGACACTGTAAATATATTGGCCAAAGCAAAGATTTATAAGATGTCATCAAAAGCATTCACTCTAACAATAAAGGAGACAGCAGGATGGTGGAATGATGGTAGAGATTCATAATAAATCACATGGCACCATAATAATTCCACAGCAGTTAGATGCCCTGTACCACACTGCATCCCGCATCCTGTCGTGTTGTATTTTAAGACAATAATTGTTCATCACAGGTATTGCTGTTCAATCTCCATGGTTTGAAGTTATAAATAAATATAAAGAAAATAAAGTTTACTGTAAAAAGAGGAAAAATCCAGCAAAATAGGTATACTTGTACGTTTTAGAGGTTGTTTTTTCCCAATTACTATTTAAAATATGAAAATGTAGCACATCATAAAGACTATGTTCTTTTGTTTTGATTTTTGGTCTTTGAAAACTAGCAATTGTATACACTAGTAGTTCATGACAAATAAACATCCAAGCATTATCAAAGTAAGATGAGATTGCTTGTTCTTATTTATAATATTTTTTGTGGATCATAAGAAATATAAAGACTTTGCATTGATAGGGACTTGTTTCTCTCCACCAGGAATGTTTCTTTGACATTTTCTTATTCTACTACTTAATTATCCATCACTGTCAAACAGTCTTAAAATTTCATGCTAAATGGAGATAATGTAAAAGAAAAACAATCATTTTAGAGCATGCTATCTGCATTTCTTCTAGATTTTAACTTTTTAAAACCTTTTTGCATTCAAGTTTTTGACATTACCAATTGTATTGCTCCAGTGGATGGAATAATATGACTCCCACATCCATGTCCACCTTTAAGCTCAAACTGTGATCTTATTTGAACTAAGTTTTGTAGTTATATTTAACTAAAGAGTTTTTAATCCTTTGAAACAATGACTCAGGCATCTCAGCCTGACTTCCAACCTGCTTTGTAATTAATGACCTTGAACTTCTGACCTTTTTTCCTTTACCTATTAAGTGCTGGACTTATAGACAAAACTATACTGTGTGGATAATGCATGCAAGAAAAGTACTCTCCCAACTAAGCTACATCTAAATTTAGTGAAAGATTTGAAATAAAAATTATCTTGGATTTAAGTCATTTTCAGATTAGATAATTCCTGTTCTTATTTAAAAAAAAAAAAAAACAGAAACCTCTATAAAAATCCAAGTGAATACAGTTATATGATGCATCTAAAAAGACAAAGTTACCATGAATTGTCAGCAAAGAAAAGATATTGCTGGAGGTAAACATTCTTTCTAAGAGACTGAAAAATGATATCCTTATCCCCTAAATTTGGCTTCTGATACTGCTTTATACATTCACACACACACACACACACACACACACACACACACACACACACTCACACAGTGTGTGTGTGTGTGTGTGTGTATAAATCATACTGTAAAGACAGTGATCATTTTCACCGTGTTTCTCCATTCCAAATGTCTCCTCTAATTTTAGAGTACTTTAGTGAGTAATAGTGTTTTTAGGCCTGATTAATTTTGGAGTGGAGTTTTTATCATTTGCAAGATTTTAATGATAAAGTCTGTAAAATGAAAAATAAGGACAACTACCAATTGTATAAACTAGGGTTTTGTAGAAAATTTGCAAGTAACCACCTATTACTAATCCAAGGTCATGATTTTTCTTGAGGTCATGAGATTTCTTAAACTTATTTATATTGTTTCTCATACACACACACACACGTGTGTGTGTGTGTGTGTGTGTGTATATATATATATATATATATATGCATGTAAATATTTGTTTTAAACAAATTGTTGTAGGAGGCCACTTGTTTGTTCCAGCCACTCAGACCTGAAATAATCACATAGAAACTGTAATATTTAAATCACTACTTGGCCCATAAGCTCTATATTCTTATTGGCTAGCTCTTACATATTAATTTAACCCATTTCAATTATTTTATATTTTACCATGAAACTCATGGCCTACCAGCAAGGTTCTAGCTCATCTGTTCCTGGAAATGACTGTATTGCTTGTTGCCAGTCTGCCTTCTTTCTCCCAGCATTCAGTTTAGCTTTCCCCACCTGACTGTTTCAATGTAAGAGAAAGTGAAAAGTAGGCTTCAAATAAGATCCTGGGTTAAGAAGCAAGCGTGAGACCATGGGTTCACACTGCCCCCATTGGAAAAAAAATTACATTGCTGAATTATTAACCAGCGGATTACTAAGAACAATCTCATTAACTAGCATTGAAGTCCTTTAGGAAGTAATAATATAAATTAAGAGATGTGACTTATCTGGATAATAATATTTCACTATGTACATCTGGCGAATTGCGTGGTTAGTTGAATAAGAAAGGGCTATGATGGAGGACCACATTTGTGTCCATTAGATGAATATGTGGTTTACATTCTCCTCTCAATTATCCTGGTATATTAAACAAGGACATCAAAAGTAACAGTGTAAGTATGACACACCTAAAATTATTTATTTTATGTTATTCTCCAGTTGGAAGTAATTATAAAGCCTTTAAAGAGAAAAAGAAAATAAATCATGCCTAATAAATATGACTAACTTTGACTAAATTTTTCTTCTTAGGTGACTTCAAATATCTGTATTTATATGCTGGATAGTTTTAGGTCAACTTGACCCTAACTTGGGTCATGGGATCATCTGAATAGAGGGAACCTGAATTTAAAAAATGCCTTCACAAGATTTGGCTGTTGACAAATTCTTAGTGCATTTTCTCATTTGGTAATTGATGTGGGAGACAGTCCTTGTTAAATCTCATCACCTCATCTCCTCCTCTCAGATTAATTTTTAAGGAAAATTGAGAACAATCATATTTTCTGAATCATTTGAAAAGAATATTTGTGCAAATCCAAACAGTTATAAAGCATAACACAAAATCATATATTGCACATGAAAATAAATCCATGTCATGAAAGAGGGGAAAGCATCTATTGGCTCATTTTTGACATAAAAATTCAGTTACTGATAATTCATTAGGAAGGAAGCTCTGGTTAAATGAGGCCATCCGTTGTTAATAGCCTGGGGTACATTAAGACTCACAGTGAACAGGTGATGATTACAATACTTAGCACTTCTAGGGAATAAAAGTATAGCAACTATAACCATTCTAAAAATTACTTCATAAGTGTCACAATGTTAATTACAGTTCAAAGAATTAGCATCTGGTTGAAGTTATAGGTGTGGCTTTGAGGAATTGGTATTACAGGAAATGCATGTAAAGAACTTTTAATCACAACATAAAATGTTATTTTTTTTTTGGTTCTGGATACTCTTAAATACTAAGTGACACCTGGTGTTTACTAAAAGTGTCAAAGTACAAGAAGAAATAAAGAATTGGCACCATTTTTTCTTTTTTTTCTTTTTAGTAGAGAATAATAAAGAATATTATTTTGCTGTTTAAACTTGTTATTATTTAAAAGGAAAAATAGGGAGACTTAAACAGATTAAACACTAATAGCATCATATGTATAGCTTGCTTATAGTATTTTAGTCAGATTTATAATAACTATGTTGATATGATATGATTAATAAGAAAAATCAACTGAAATTAACTCATTGGTTATATAGCATAAATTTCTACAAGATAGGATTCCAAGAACCATTTCATATATCATTATCCCTTGAAGAGGAAATATTCTAAGAAGTATTCCTAAGGTACTACTATTTTTTAAATTCCAAACTTAAATTTGAAAATATCAATGGAGAAAATATGTGTAAACACACTTAAAGATTCATGTAGCATTCCATTGATCCATCATTCAACACCAGTAGCACAAAGAAACAGTATTTCTGAAAAAAAAATACTATAGGTTAATATTTTGGAAGAAAGGCATATTTGGGCTCAACACAAATATTTAATCATAAAAAAAATTAATTTTGTCTACTTCCCTTAGCCAAGAGGATAACTATATGTTTTTCCTTAGGTTCCCCTTCTTACTTAGCTTCTTTAGATTCACCTATTGAAGACTCCGTGACCCTTTTTTATGGCTAGAAACCAATTATGAGTGAGTACATCCCATGTTCATCTTTTTGGGTCTGGGACACCTCACTCAGGATAGTGTTTTCTATTTCCATCCATTTGCATGCAAAATTCGAGAAGTCATTGTTTTTTTTTTTACCGCAGCGTGGTACTCTAATGTGTAGATATTCCATACTTTCTTCATCTATTCTTCCATTGAAGGGCATCTAGGTTGTTTCCAGGTTCTGGCTATTACAAATAATACTGCTATGAACATAGTTGAACAAATGCTTTTGTCATATGATAGGGCATCTCTTGGGTATATTCCCAAGAGTGGTATTGCTGGGTTCAGGGGTAGGTTGATCCCTAAGGGAAGTAGACCAAATTGCCGGGGAGAAAATTGGGATCTTGGGGGTGGGGTGGGATGGGTGTAAGGGGAGATGGGGAGAGAAAATTTAGAAGGGAAGGAGGTCGGGCCTTGGGAAAACAGGAGGATTGGGATAAAGGAAGGTTGGACAGGGGAGCACGAAACCACAATTCTTAGTTAAGGGAGCCACTTTAGGGTTGGCAAGAGACCTGACCCTAGAGGGGCTCCCCGGTGCCCAAGCCGAGGTCCCCAGTTAGTTCCTTGGGCAGTTGAGGATAGGGAACCTGAAATGACCCTATCCTATAGCAATACTGACGAATATCTTGCATATCATCATAGAACCTTCATCTGGTGATGGATGGAGATAGAGACAAAGACCCACACTGGAGCACTGGACTGAGCTCCCAAGGTCCCAATGAGGAGCAGAAGGAGGGAGAACATGAGCAAAGAAGTCGGGACCACGAGGGATGCACCCACCCACTGAGACAGTGGAGCTGATCTATTGGGAGCTCACCAAGACCAGCTGGACTGTGACTGAAAAAGCATGGGATAAAACTGGACTCTCTGAACATGGCCAACAATGAGGACTGATGAGACGCAAAGGACAATGGCACGGGGTTTTGATCCTACGTAATGTGATGGCTTTGTGGGAGCCTAGCCAGTTTGCATGTTCACCTTCCTAGATATGGACAGAGGGGGGAGGTCCTAGGTCTTCCCACAGGGCAGAAAACCCTGACTGCTCTTTGGACTGGAGAGGGAGGGAGAAAGGTGTGGGGGGAGGGGGCGAAGGGTGGGAGGAGGGGGCGTAGGGTGGGAGGAGTGGGAGGGAAATGGGAGGCTGGGAGGAGGTGGAAACTTGTTTTTTTTTTCTCCTTTTCTCAATAAAAAAAAAAGAAAAAAAACAAAATAATTAAAAACAGTCCTTTAAATGATGAGTTTTAAAATTTAAATTATCAGCACATGTGCAGCATAAGGGAATTACTAAAGATGTGGACAGAGAAGTTAGGAAGAAATAAGAGAATAGTGTAAGAAGCTAGTGATCAACATGCATTAAATGTATTTGTAGAAAAGTCATGAGGAAATCATTTACATTGCATAAACAATGTATTATAATAAAACAAAAGGAAAAACTATGAAGATGTTATCCAATGTTCAACCAATAAATTATGAACCTGTATAATACTGTAACTCTGTGCAATCTAATATATATATATATATATATATATATCACAACTTTATAACAAAAATGAGTTAGTAGTGATGAAAAACTATTGTGTGTAAGATCCTACAAAACTTACGAACATTATAATATACCTAAATTATATCAATCAAGGGATATAAGGACCTAATACAGTCTTAACACTGGGAAAAGGAGATGATGGCCTGTGTGGCCATCCCAGTAGTTCTCAGTAATTTCTCTGGCTGTTAGCCAGAGGTGAAGAAAGATCCCAAACACCAGCAGAGCACTGCTGATATTAGTGCATAAATCAGATATTGTGTATTTTAATTGTTATTAAAATGGAAGCTTCCAAACATATTAACTATAGATGACATTGTGTCATTTTATTTAGAATATAAAATAAAGTAGCACAGCCAAGGGTTTCATTTGCCATGTAGCTTTTGTATGTCATTAACTGTATATGAGCGCTCTCTTTTAAATAGAAAGATAAACAACATTTAAATATTGAGAAAATTGTTAACTTATAATCATTGGACAAAGATAATAAATTATGCTATTATCAGAAGTAGTAATGACTCACAAACATATAAACTTCTGAGTCTGAGATATGAATAGCCTGCATATATCAAGTTCTTTATGTTTGAGCCATACATTAGCAGCATCCAGTCTCTATGGGTTTGTGTGTTCCAGGGTAGGGGCCTATGGGTTAGTAATATTTGGCAGAATAAACAGAGATACAAAAGAAATACAAAGCCATAGCATAAAATCAGGTGGGCAACCCAGTGAATACTGAATCTACCTGTGTTTATTTCTTATGATCTTTAAATACCTTAATACACAAGAGGGGTAGAAAGCAGAAGACTTTTTTTTTATCTTGAAGCAAAGAGTAAACAAAATGATTACCATATTAATACCAAAAACACAAAGTAATCACACCCTAGGTCAAGATATCCTGTTAGTAGCCAAATCACCTGTCACTAACCTTAAGGGATCAATACAAGGCCTGAAGTATTTGACCTTTAGTCAATGTGGAATGGATCCACTTCTGTGGGCTCCGACACTACAGAAATAAAAAACAAAATCTAGGAAAGATGAGATTATAAGTGAGTAGAATGAATTATGAAGAAAGTGTTTGTTAATTATTTTAAAAGGGCTGAATGTTGTTGTTTATGATGTGACACTCTCCATGAAGTACATTTACTACACAGCAGGAAAGACACCTATGCTAAGGCCATCTAGGCAAAACATATTACACTTAATCTTCTAGAAAGAAGCAGAAGGCAAATAAGAAGGAATAAGAGGAGGAGAAAAAAGCAGAAGAGGAGGGGAAGAAGAGAAGGAGGATGAGGGGTAGAAATAGATGGTAGTGGAGGAGGAAGAGAAGAGGAGGAAGAGAATGAAGAGGTGGTAGTGGTGGTGGTGGTGGTAGTAGAGGAGAAAGAGAAGAAGAATTTCAATTATTTTTCTGAAAGAATGGGTAATTTGAGAGGGTGGTGGAAAAAGAGGTCGATGGGGTTACTGTGCTCAAATTACATGCAATTTTCAAAGAACTAATTTAGAAAGAGAGCCCTGAACTCTCTGCAGTGTTATAATACTTTTGATAAATATTTAAGTTTTCTATAGACTAAATCTTCCCCCAGTGAATGGTTATATAAATGCTAAAATAAATCTCTAAAGTAAATATGGCTACAGTAGTAAAATAGAGGTCTTTGAGTATTGTGAATTAATTTCTTCCGGACATGGCAAAGTTATTGCATCATGAACACACACAGCTGTGGTCAGTACAGGACATTAGCAATATTAAGGGGGTAAACGTCCTGTATGGAGAGGGAACAGGCTCCTATGGTACCATTTCTAGCTGAAGAACTATTGTAGTTCATAGCTGCATGTGAGGAAGACTCAGGCTCTTTCTTTCTTTTTTTTTAACTTTTTTTTTATTGAGAAAAGGAGAAAAAAAAACAAATTTCCTCCTCCTCCCAGCCTCCCATTTCCCTCCCCCTCCTCCCACCCTTCTTCCCCTGCCCCCACTCCTCTCCCCCTCCCTCTCCAGCCCAAAGAGCAGTCAGGGTTCCCTGCCCTGTGGTAAGTCCTAGGTCCTCCCCTCTCCGTCCATTTCTAGGAAGGTGAACATCCAAACTGGCTAGGCTCTCACAAAGCCAGCACATTACGTAGGTTCAAAACCCCTTGCCAGGCTCTTTCTTGAATGTGGCTCAAGAAAGGTAAGCAACCTCCAGTTACTGGAACCCTGCATTGATGAGTATATAGATGGCACCGATGTGACACTGTATGTTAAAAAGATTTCGGCTATAACTGAAAAGAGGAAGAAAGAGGAGAAGGAAAGTGGAAAGGGGAAGAGGGGAGAGGAGAATGAAGAGAAAAAGGAAGAGGAAGAAAAATAATTGAATTCAGGCGATAAATGAGCAGTATCCTAGGGGAATTAGAGAGGCTGTGCGGTGTTGCTGGGTATAATCTAAACTTACTGTTGATGTATTCAGCTAGCAAATTAAATGAAACTATGAAAAAATACTTAGGTGCAGGTATAAAATGATTATCATTCTTTGACTAGCCTTTCAGTCTTTTTTGGGCCCTAATAGCAATTCCCCAATATCAAGTCTAAGAAGTTACAGAAAAAAAGCATATTGTCATATGATCCCTGGCCAAAATACCTTGAAATGCTAAGACAAGGGGGGGGGGGGGGCACTCGCTGGCATGAAAAACAAAAATGGCTACCTAAAGTGCCTATTGACATAGCAGAAAAATGGGCCCAGAGTTGTCAATTAATGAATTTATTACTAAAATAGTTTACAATAAGAACACATTTTAGTTCTTTTTGCAGAATCACAGAATCAAAGAGGAAATTCAGGATTATAATTACAATTTGGTTGCACTCAAAGATCAGAATTGCAGTGTTTAGTATGCTCATCACTGCCCTAGAAAAAACATCAGTTAACTAATGGCTCTTATGTCCCAATACTATCTCCTTAAAACACTGGACAAGAAGGACCTAAACAAATGCTGTCATTGGTACTTGTGAAGGGAGAAATAACAAGCTCAATAGAGGCCGGAGTCTCAGTACTTTACTCTAAGACAATAATACCTGGTTCCAAGAAAGACTAAAAACTGAGACTACCTAGACACCACTGAGGAATATACCATCCAAAGGAAATTCCTAACATTCCAACGACTGTAGACAAGATCACCTGTCAGCACACTCCCATCACTTTTCACCAGGGCACCCCTAGACAATGTCAGCCAATTAGAGGTCCTGAAACTTAGTAATCTCTCACCCCTACTTTATTACAAAAACCCAACCCCAACTGAGCTCAGGGCTCTCCAATCATGCCAATATGTTGGCCACACAAGAAAGTCCGAGTTTGTGAACTTGTATAAGAATAAAGACAGTTTGCTTTAAAAAAAAAATCTCATTCTTTAAACAATCCAAAGTAGACTTTAACATTTAAGAGGTAATATAAATATTATGCTTTACATACAAACAAGAAAATGAATATTGCAAAATAAGATGAGCTTGAGGCTTTCTAAGAAGTGTAATTTCTAAAATATAATTTGTATATATAATCACACATTTATTTAGTAAGTATCAAATCTTCCTCATTGTTCATTAAATTTTCCAACATGTGCCAGGTGGTGGTGGCACACACCTTTAATCCCAGCACTTGGGAGGCAGAAGCAGGTGGATCTCTTTGAGTTTGAGGCCAGCCTGGTCTACAGAAGCAAGTTCCAGGTCAGTTTCTTAAAACAACAACAACAACAACCAACTACAGCAAAACCCTGTCTCTAAAAATCAAAAAAAAAAAAAAATCCAACATGTTTTTAATATTGCACGTGGTCTTGTATGGTGTTTATGCATGTATATGGTGTTTATGTGCATATATATATATGTATATATATATGTATATAGTGGCTAGATATTTTGAGAATATTTTTCATCAAAAAGAAAGAAAGCAGGTAACTATCTTCTTATCCTTTAATGTGAAATGCTATGAGAAACTTCCCAATCCATGTATAAAAGAGGAATAGATACTATGAAGGATCTTATTTCTTATCTAGTCAAACCTGAATAAGAATATTTAAATTTTTATTGTTGTGTGGGTCATTGTCAGTGTGTATTTCTTGTTGATAAGTTTTTATGGCGTTCATATAACCTAAGCTAAAATGCAGGTTGAATATTTTTTCATATATCATTCTAAGTAGCACCTTTTTAAAGATTCTTTTCATATTTTCTGCTTCTACCTTCACAAGTAGTGTTAATCTGTTTTACCATCTTATTATACAAATACTTGGAAATAATTAAAATGAAGCAATTTATGGATAGATGTTCCTTGATTAGAAATCCACCAAAGGAACTGCTCAAAGTACTTTGAAAATTTAAAATGTATGTTAAGTAACCACAATAGCTATTTACTTATATTTTGTGTAACTGATCCGAGGACTAAAGTTTGTAAAAATACCTTATATGAAGCTCAAATAAATATGCCAGCTAATTTGAGAGAAAAATTTTTGTGAAACAATTTACTGTCTTGTTGTTTGCGAGGTTTGTTTTCCTAGAAGAGCTCAAGGTAAATTGCTCTGTTTTGAAGTATTTGGTAATATTCATACCATGTTACAGAGGGAATAATTACTAGAAACTATTATTTCCTAATTAATTAAAGCAAAGTGTTACAATATGCTGCCAAAGCATTCATAAATACTTGCATATATTTAAATTGTATAACTGCTCTCTAAAGGACACATTTTATATGATTTATATTCCTAAAATATGTAAAGTATTTTACAATAGTTTAATGACACTAAATTGCTAATTAATGATACTTGACAGAAATCACGGGCCTTTCGAGATGCGCTCAAAATGGTAGGAACATTATTTCTTAGGGCATTACAAAGCTGTTCTTTTAAGAATGAACCCTACTTTTTTATTCTATCCTCTTCAAACTTGTTACTGGCCATTCAGCTCTCTATTAAGTGAATCAGAACGTGCATTGGCACAAATACATCTTCACATTGTACAAAAAGATTATTCCACAGCATCATTCTAACTGTATCATAAAAATGGTCTGAATACATAAACACTAAAAATGACTTTGATATATGACAGAAATTTGAGAATCATAGTAAAAAAAAAACCAAATCTTGTGCTAATAATGAACTTGATGAATTCAATAGAAGATGGAGGCTGTTCTGAGACTCCTGAAGAGCAGAAAATGTGTTGCAAGAATTGAGAGGAGATTAGGAAAACCACTGTACTGAACAAAGAAAACCTGAACCTGGCTTGTATATATATTGTGTGTGTATGTACACACACACACACACACACACACACACACACACACATACAATATATATGTATATATTGGTTTTTTGAGACAGGATTTCACTGTAGCTTTGGAACCTGTCCTGTAACTAGCTCTTCTAGATCAGGTTGGCCTTGAACTCACAGAGATCTTCCTACCTCTGCCTTCTGAGTGCTGGGCTTAAAAGTATGCACCGCCACTGCCTGGCTGGCTTGTATATAATATTACATCTGAGGAAAAACTTAGCAATTAATCGCACAAAATAATAGACTTAAAAAGTCATTTATCAGATATACTTTGCTATAATGGGAAGAAATAATGTCAAAAAATTTATATAGCAATTTTTATAATGATATGTTGAGAGCATTTGTTTGGATTATGTCAAAATAACCCAAACTCAGTGATAAAGTTCAAAAATTGTCTAATAGGACGACTGCTACACTGAATTGTATTTTCATATGTTAAAACAGTTTGCTGATTTTTTTTTTTATCCTTGACTGTTAACATTCATAGCTATAGGGACTTGTTAAAGAAGAGATGAGTAGAGTATTTGGAGAAGGCAGTGTTTTATACTTGATGCCATAGAGTATTAGCCAATCAAGTTCATTGAGGCTCAAAAAAAAGAGAGAAGGAATGCAGAGGACAAAAATAAGAAAGCTTTGAAATGCATTTAAGAAGTTACCCTAGATTTTTAATAGTAGATTCTCCTTTTCATTTTGTAATTTATAGTCCCTGAAAATTATGTATAAAATTAACTTAGTTTTTATATTTAAGATGTTTCAATCAGTTCATTGACAGAAGATTGGTGTCTCAAATAATCATATCTAAATTTAGCTAACATTTGCCATGTTTTGAAAGTGAAGAAGGCAATATTAGAAATATTAAAACTGAATAAGTTTTTTTAAATAAATATCTTTACCCATGTCTTCATATTCCTAGGTACTTGTCTTTCTTGCAGTGCATTGTGCTTCTTGGTAATTGCAATGGTCTCTATATGCTTCATTATCTGTCATTGCTGCTTACAAATATCTA
The DNA here is from genome assembly GCF_018167655.1 of Microtus oregoni. NCBI lineage: Eukaryota > Metazoa > Chordata > Mammalia > Rodentia > Cricetidae > Microtus > Microtus oregoni. The sequence goes on from NW_024543062.1 coordinate 74,769,162, forward strand.
TGATTCGGGATGACTTCCCTCACATTTATCTTTATTTTTTATAGAAAACTGAACAGCACCTTTATCAGAAGTCAACTTAGACCTCTAGAGTTATTGTTACAAACTTAACTCCCAAAAAGAAGAATGAAAAACCATATAAAATAGATCTTGTTTTGCTAAGGATGTCAGTCATTGATAAATTGCTAACATTCACTATAAACAATTCTTTAAATCACATTTTTACTTTATCCACATAAAACTAAAATTAAAAATTTAAATTACAAAAACTTTTGATGTGTTAAAGTGAAAATGGTTTCCTACCATTTTTTTCTACACTATTCATTGTTAGTGAAATATATTATCAATTTTCAAAATTTTTATTAATTACCACTTGAATTCCAAGATTATGTTGAAAATTAATTTACTAAAAATACCGTTCCATCTTAAAAGAACAGCTTTGTAATGCTCTAAGAAATAATGTTCCTACCGTTTTGAGCGCATCTCTAAGGCCCGTGATTTCTGTCAAGTATCATTAATTAGCATTTTAGTGTCATTAAACTATTGTAAAATCCTTTGCATATTTTAGGAATATAAATCTTATAAAATAGAATATTTTCACATAGATATCATATTTTATTTGTACACACTTAGAAGAATTTAATATGGAAGCTATCTGAGTTTTTGAAAAAAATAATACATCATGATGAAGGTAGCTCACAAATCTCTGTGATTTCCAGACTTAATGACTCAAGATTCAGTAGGATTAATCCTGATAAGAAATAAAGAAATATTAAGTACATAAAATAATAACATTTAAATGTCTATAATGTTAATTATATTTTACTTTTCTTTGCAATATTTTCCCCATACCAACCTTGCAATATCTTACCTAATTATTTAACTCATACTATTCAAATAATATCATTTCCCAAATAATCAACTTTAAAATTCTAACTTTCCCTAAAGACCAACATTATTATAAATATATAAATATTTATATTACTTGTATTTTTTTCTTTTCACTCACAATTTCTAAAAAAAAGCATTTACTATAATAATTTCCTATAACAAAACATAGGAATTAAAATGCATACCATTTGCATTATATGTAAATTGCCTATACTCTATGGGGCATATTATGAAATTACATTGTATTTTAGTCATTTTTTCCAGATACAAATATAGTTTTTTATTGAATGAATTTTATGATTTACAAAAGGTAAATGCATATTGTTATATAAACTAAAGTTATATAACACAATGTAAATTTATATTAGTAATATATGGATTTCATATATTGAATAAAATTTCATATGATGGGTATGTTTACATTGGTATTATGTATCATATATACAATAATATGTAATTACTGTATTAAATTATTTATAATCTCTTACTACTTCTTTTATTGTGATTTTGTTCTGTTTTGTCATTGTTTACATTTTTTTATTTGTTGGTATTATTTGTGTATCTGTATGGGTGTGCTATATGTGTGATGGTGATATGTCTCAATATACATGCACACACAACATGGCAGATCTATGAAAACCAGAGGAAGACTTTGAATCCCCATTCCCCTTTCAAGTCATATTTTTGGAAAATGCAGCATTTATATATTATATTTAAAACAATTTGAGACAAAAAAATAGCTCTTATAAGATAGTTTTTTGAGTGCTTGGCCAAAGAGGTTCAATGAGAACCCTCAAATAACCCTCCAGGCTTTTGCCAAGGATATTCATGACTCTCTCCAAACTGATGGTAATCTATGAATCTCAGTGAAGAGTTTGAGCTGGTGCCTACATAAGTCTTCATTCTATTGACTAGAATTAGTGGTACTGGAAGGTATTCTGCACACTACCAAAGGAGAAAAGTAAGCAACAACCCAGCTATATACCCTTCAGTCTTCAGGAGTCACCTGCCTGTGTGACATGCTGGCATAATAGTGGCATAAAACTGGTGAGAATAACCAACTGATATTCCAAAGGAAATTGATTTAAAACTCAATTCATGAGATGTAACCCAAATCCAATGCTGCGTACATGTCTACTAACCCAAGACCAAATAAGCTAGGCACCCAGAGCAAAATCAAATAGTACTGTTTTGCTGAAGAAATGAATAAAACAACTCCTAAAGACATTCTGTTATACTCAAAGATCAGTGCCTTGCACAGGCATCATCAGAAAAGCTTCCTCCTGCAATAAATGGGAAAAAATACAGAGACACATAGCCCCACAATATGGATAGAGTTAGAGACTTGGAATATTCAGCCATAAAAGGGATGTATTCATCAAAACATTCCCTTCAGAGCTCAGAGATTCTGTCAAACAAGAGGGTATGGAGGACATCAAAGAATCAAGGCCTTCAATACATTACAAGGCTGATACACATATTATCTCACAGAGACTGCGGCAGCTTGTGAAGGGTCTGCATGGGTTTGTACCAGATGTGGACCAAGAGATAAAAGGAAAAGTGGACTTACTCAGAGACTATTTCTCATTGATAGCCACTTGCAAATGTCAAATTAGTTTTATGCAAGAAGTCTCACTGGGGAAACATATAACTTAAGGGTAGGCCCAATGCCAGGCGATAGATGCCAACCCAAAGTGACCGCAATGACATCTCTGAAGATTTTTGTCACAATGTTAAATCAAGTGTTTCTTTTTTCCTTTTCTATTTTACTTTACATGCTCCTTGTGACTATTCTATAGTGTAATTGGACATTTTCTGTCCTAACTGCCAGATCCCAAATTATCACTCAGAGACTGAATAGAAATCATAAATTCTCAGTCAATAGCTCAGACTTGTTACTAGTTAACTCTTACACTTAAATTGACCCATATTTCTATTTATCTTTTTCCATGCGGCTTGGTAACTGTTCTTAGTGCAGCATGCCCATCTTTCTCTCTCTGTATCTTTTAGTCACTCTACTCTCTTGACTCTGCCTTTCTTCTTTCCTTCACTCTCAGTTTGACTTTCCTGCCTGACTTCCTACTCTGCTACTAGACTGTCAATTTTTTTTTATTAACCATTGAGAGTAAGTAATACATGTTTATAGTCTGTAAAAGGATTGTTCCACAACAATATAGGTTCTAGATTGGGGTTTTGGTGGGATTGTGTGTATGCAAGCATGTTTCTTTGCATCTATATGTCTTTCTTGTACTTTTTCTTGGGTTCTTTAACTTATTTTATTATTTTATCATAATCTAGTTTGATTTATCTTACTTTTTATTTCTCTTCTTATATAATTGTTTTCTAATGAGAGACTAGAAAAAGGTATGGATCTTGATGGAAGGGGAGGTGAGAAAGAGCTAGGACCTTGGAAGAACAAGGTAGAGGAAACTGTAATCAATACACTGCATAGAAAATTACCTGTTTCCAATAAAAGAAAAAAGCGAAGACAGTTTTATAAACTAATTCCAATATATAAGTTCATTAACTCCCTTCATATTATTTTCATATCTTAGTCAGATAATTAGTATTTGTTGTCATACCTATAGGAATATGTAATTCAAATCTATTTTCTTGTCATAAGTCATAAATTTGACATATATTTTACAGTTACTTTCACCAAGGTGATGATTCAGTTCAAAAAGTTAATCCTTTTTAGTGAAACTTAAAACTTGCATCATTTACTGTAATGCAGACTCATTGTCACAATTGGCCTGAACTATTTAGCTCATTTGACTTATTAATATTTAAAATGAATTTTGATTGAGTACAGATATATTAGATACCACAGTTCCTCACAGGTACAAACTTTGCATAGTCTACAGGAAATCAGGTGTAAATGAAGTAATGATACTTAATTAGATAAATGAGAACTGTTTGAAATAGTGCACATATAAACTATAATTTTTATAAACACATGCTTTCCAAGTTTCATTTCCAAAATCATTTGGGGATGAAAAATGACTTAAAATATTCCCTAGATTTTTTTGAGAATGTGAATTTTAGACTAAATACTCAGTTTTTATAAATCAGCTGTTGATTTGAAGAGTGGAAATAATCTACACTGATTTATTTGACACAAGGGCAAGGTAAATTTTGCTCAACTGCCATTCACAGAAAATTTGAACATAAAGTTTCTACAATGTTTTCCAAAATTCATGTGCTTTCATAAGGACAATTTCTAGAGGAAATGTCAAAGATATTTTTTCCATTTTTATGCTGTAGGTTACACACACACACACACACACACACATACACACACACAAACACACACACACACATACACACACACACACACACACACACACACACACACACACACACACACACAGTGTTTTTATAGTGCCCATACTAGGAAATACTCCTGAAGACTAATGGCTGACAAGTTTTCCACTACTAGCTGTCTTCACAGCCATATAACTCTACTTTTAGTGATACCTTACATTTTTTACCTTGTGTACACAAGAATTTTTAATTTATAAGGCATAGTTTGGATATATGCTACAGGTAAAACATTAAACAAATCACTACAAGAAAGATATTGACTGACTTTTGAAAAATTACTTTTTAAAATATGAGGTCAGATTTTCATCAAAAGTTAGTATATTGAGTACATCTGGGCAGAGTGCAGAGATAATTTTCACACTTATGGGTGCATTTATTTCCCTGGCTACATTACATTTCCTTTCTCTTCAGAAGCTTGACCAAAAACATATATTATCAAGCATCCCTTTTCATCCTTCTACATCCCTTGCTTATTGCTTATTTCCATCTTATTACAAGAGGACAAAGATGTTTCCTAGTGTCTGTCACTTCTTCTAACCTAAATCTGGCAAGATATTATAAAATTGATAATGTTACTTTATTGCAACCTTGATTAAAATCATCCATTATTAATAGAAGGCTTCCTACATATTCTGTGGATAGAATCATGTGGTGTCTACACCAGCTATCTTCTTCAGTATATTGCAATATAAATTATTAAATATTGATCCTTTTTCTTTCATTTGCACATGAGAATAACATAACATTCTTTTGACATGGAATATAGTGAAATTGTTAGAAGGGGAATGGATTCCTGTCTTTCCATGTAAAAAATAGAAATTAAGAAATTTTTATAAAGGATTTTGTACAGGAAGATAATTCCCCAGATAAAACAAAATTACACATAATACCAAAAATAAAAAATATTAGACACTGGACTTAGAAAAGACTTGGAGCATTGTACTAGTGAATGTAAATACTATAACAACATAATAGTACAAACAAAATACAAAGAAGATTTTTATGTTTCTCTTTTTCTTAAAGATTTTTATTGAATGTCCCAAAGACACATAGTCAATAAATAATAATTATGGGATTAATTCTATTATCATGTGTGAAAACTCATATATTGTAGATTTACCATAATTTCTAAGGCCTTTCATAAACTGGTGTTTGTGACCGTCCCCTTTTTTATTATGCCATTATCAACCTCATTTTTCTGTTTTGAAACAAAACTAAATGCCTTTTCTACTCTAGAAAACTCCAATCATTCTTTACACCACAGCACTGGTATGTACTTACTTATAAGTAGATATTAACTGTTGCATAAACAATGCTACAATCCACAGAAGCAATGAGGAAAGGCTCACAGGGGGACTCTTTGATCTCCCTGGGAAGGGGAAAGAGAAGAGATTTTTGTGGGTGGATTAGGGGCAGGTAGGAATGGAAACATGTTGGATGAGTTTGTGCGTGGATTGAGGGGTAGAGTACTGAAAGAGATGAATGGGGGTGTCACTTAGGAATCAGGTATAAACATGGTGCAATAGAAACTCTCAAGAATCTACAGAGATGAGCTCAACTAAGACTTCTAGCAACAGTAGATACAAGGCCTTGAACTGGTCATCTTCTGTGACCAGGCAAGTCTTCCAGTGGCAGGATTAGGACACCAACCCAACCATGTAAACTTTGACTTACAGTCTTCCCTGCCTATGGGATGTACTGGGATAAGGGTGGTGAAGAGATTGTAGAGGTGGTCAACGAATAACTGGTCCAAACTGGACTGCATACTAAGAGAGTGAGCAGACCTCTGACACTGCCTGGAGTGCTAGGACCCAAAGGCTGGATGGCCCAAAGACCTACACTAGAACCAAACACAAATGGAAATAAGTGTCGATATACCAATGCCTATGTGTTCCGTTGTACTCGTAGATTCATGCCTAGCCCATTATCAGAGAGACTTCATCGAGAAACTGATAAAAACAGATGCGGAGACTGACATCCAAGCAGTAAGCCTAGCTCACTCTTTTTTTTTTTAATTATATACATCTTTTTTATTATTGAGAAAATGAGAAAAAAAAAACAAGTTTCCACCTCCTCCCAGCCTCCCATTTCCCTCCCCCTCCTCCCACCCTTCTCCCCCTCCGCCCACCCTTCTCCCCCTCCTCCCACCCTTCTTCCCCTCCCCCCACTCCTTTCCCCCTCCCTCTCCAGTCCAAAGAGCAGTCAGGGTTCCCTGCCCTGTGGTAAGTCCAAAGTCCTGCCCCGTCCGTCCATTCCTAGGAAGGTGAGCATCCAAACTGGCCAGGCTCCCACAAAGCCAGCACATTACGTAGGTTCAAAACCCCTTGCCATTGTCCTTGGCGTCTCATCAGCTCTCATTGTTCCCCATGTTCAGAGAGTCCACTTTTATCCCATGCTTTTTCAGTCACAGTCCAGCTGGCCTTGGTGAGCTCCCAATAGATCAGCTCCAATGTCTCAGTGGGTGGGTGCACCACTCGTGGTCCCGACTTCTTTGCTCATGTTCTCCCTCCTTCTGCTCCTCATTAGGACCTTGGGAGCTCAGTCCAGTGCTCCAGTGTGGATCTCTGTCTCCTCTTGGCTATGGGAAGTAGACAAAGTTGCCGGGGAGAAAATTGAGAGCTTGGGGGTGGGGTGGGATGGGGGTAAGGGGAGATGGGGAGAGAAATGGGAGAAGGGGAGGAAGGGGGGAACTTGGGGAAAAAGGAGAATTGGGATAAAGGAAGGTTGGATAGGGGAGCACGGAAGCACAATTCTTAGTTAAGGGAGCCACCTTAGGGTTGGCAAGAGACTTGAACCTAGAGTAGCTCCCAGGTGCCCAAGCCGAGGTCCCCAGTTAATTCCTTGGGCAGCTGGGGATAGGGAACCTGAAATGACCCTATCCTATCGCAATACTGACGAATATCTTGCATATCATCATAGAACCTAGCTCACTCTTATTGGTAATTTTTAAGACAAACTTTGAATTCACTAGGATTTCAATCATTTAAACATGTTGAGTCTATTATACTGAGTTTTTTGTTTTCAAAATTGTCATATTCTCTTTTTGCCAGTTTTGTTGGTGTATGTATGTGTGTGTGTTGTGTGTGTGTGTGTTTGTGTGTGTGTGTATGCAAGTGTTTATGGCAACTTGTTTGTGTATTTAGATGAATATATAAACAGATTTTTTTTCATTTTTTTATTGAGAAAAGGAAAAAAAAAGTTTCCGCCTCCTCCCAGCCTCCCATTTCCCTCCCCCTCCTCCCCCCTTCCCCCCTCCTCCTCCCTTCTCCCCCTCCCCCTACTCCTCTTCCCCTCCCTCTCCAGCTCAAAGAGCAGTCAGGGTTCCCTGCCCTGTGGTAAGTCCAAGGTCCTCCCCCCCTCCATCCATATCTAGGAAGGTGAACATCCAAACTGGCTAGGCTCCCACAAAGCCAGGACATTACGTAGGATCAAATCCCCGTGCCATTGTCCTTGGCATCTCATCAGATCTCATTGTTCGCCATGTTCAGAGAGTCCACTTTTATCCCATGCTTTTTGAGTCACAGTTCAGCTGGCCTTGGTGAGCTCCCAATAGACCAGCTCCACTGTCTCAGTGGGTGGGTGCACCACTCGTGGTCCCGACTTCTTTGCTCATGTTCTCCCTCCTTCTGCTCCTCATTGGGACCTTGGGAGCTCAGTCCAGTGCTCCAAGTGTGGGTCTCTGTCTCTATCTCCATCCATCACCAGATGAAGTTTCTATGGGGATATACAAGATATTCGTCAGTATTGCTATAGGATAGGGTCATTTCAGGTTCCCTATCCTCAGCTGCCCAAGGAACTAACTGGGGACATCGCCTTGGGCTCCTGGGAGCCACTCTAGGTTCAAGTCTCTTGCCAACCCTAAGGTGGCTCCCTTAACTAAGAATTGTGCTTCCGTGCTCCCCTATCCAACCTTCCTTTAAACAGAGAAAGCTCACATTGGAGACTTAACAGCCCACCTGAAAGCTCTAGAAAAAAAAGAAGCAGACTCACCTAGGAGGAGTAGAAGACTGGAAATAATCAAACTGAGGGCTGAAATCTACAAAATAGAAACACAGAAAACAATCCAAAATATCAATGAAACAAAAAGCTGGTTCCTGGAGAAAATCAACAAGATTGACAAACCCCTATCCAAACTAATCAAACGGCAGAGAGAGAATTTGCAAATTAATAAGATCAGAAATGAAAAGGGGGACATAACCACAGACACAGAGGAAATTCAGAGAATCATTAGATCTTACTACAAAAGCCTATATAAACAGAATTTTTTAAGTGCCCACAGTGTTAAGTGGTGTCTCTTAGGTTCAAAACTCTAATATCTCCCCAAGTGAGGAAAAGATAAAACAGTCTCAAAAAGAATAACAGAACAAAAATTCAAATCTGGAATCACAAGATCCTACTGCACGTACTGGCTTTGTGGGAGCCTAGGCAGTTTGAATGCTCACCTTATGAGACCTGGATAGAGGTGGGCAGTCCTTGGGCTTCCCACAGGTCAGGGAACCCTGATTGCTCTTCGAGCAGATGAGGGAGGGGGACTTGATCGGGGGAGGGGGAGGGAAATGGGAAGCGGTTGTGGGGACGAGGCAGAAATCCTTAATAAATAAATAAATTAAAAAAAAATAAAAAAAAATAAAAAGATTAAAAAAAATCAATAGAATACCTCTTTCACACTATAAGTAAAAATGGAAGTTAAAACATGACAGTAAAGAATTAGCTATAATATTACATATTATGGTAATGGTAATAATAAAATGACTAGTTAAAATATGAAGAACAGATTGCTACAAAGGTGAGAATAGTCCAGGTTAAGTAATAATTAAGGGAATAAGGTAAAGGCAATAAATTTAAAAGTTATGTTGACAAATAAATATTTGGTAAATAAATTTTGTAAGAATAAAATAAATTTGGTTTCCCAGAAGCGAAGGAGGAATGTTCCCCTTTATCCACATTCTCTCCATCTTAAGCTATTATTGGTGGTTTTGATCTTAGTCATTCTGACAGGTTTAAGATGGTATCTCAGAGTCGTTTTTATTTGCATTTCCATGATAGTTTGAACATTTCCTTAAGTGTTTTGCAGCCATTTCAAAATCATCTGTTGAGAATTCTCTGTTTAGATGTGTACTCCATTATTTAATTGTGTTATTTGATATATTGAGGTATAGTTTCTTGGATTCTTTATATATTTTGGAGATTAGTCATTTGTCTTGTGTCGGGTTGGTAAAGATCTTTTCCCATTCAATAGGCTGCCTCTTTGTTTTATTGACTGTGTCCTTTGCTTTACAGAAGCTTCTCAGTTTCAAGAGGTCTGGTATATTAATTGTTGCTCGTACTGTCTGTGCTACTGGTGTTATATTTAGAAAGTAGTCTCCTGTGCCCATGCATTGAAGACTACTTCCCACTCTCTCTACTGTCAGGTTCACTGTGGTTGGATTTATATTGAGATCATTAATCCATTGAAACTTGACTTTTGTGCATGGTGATAGGTATGGATCTATTTGCATTCTTCCACATGCTGACATCTAGTTATGCCAGCACCATTTATTGAAGATGCTTTCTTTTTTTACATTATATAATTTTAGCTTATTTGTCAAAAATCAGGTGATCATAGGTGTTTGGATTAATATCTGGGTCTTTGATTCAATTCCATTGTTCCACCTGTCTGTTTTTATTCCAGTATAGCTGTTTTCACTACTGTAGCACCATAATGTTATTCCAGTTGCTGTAGTGCATTCCCAGTAGCCTGGAAAATAATGAAGCACACTATTATGTCATGAAATTATCTTTCTCTGTCATCTGACTTCTAGTGACAGAAAAAATAACTCAAATTTTCTTAGTATTTTCATTCCAGGTTGTTTATGTATTCTTAGTGAACTGTGACGTTTTATCATTATATATTCACATCCTTTATCTCTGATCATTTTCCTTCCTTTGAAGTCCATCCTCTGTGAAATTAATATACCTCCTTACACTGTCCACTGCCTTGAATGAACTTGTCATGGTGTATATTTCACCATCTGCTTCATTCTGATGTGTATATATTTACATTTTTAATTGAATATTGTAGAAAATAAAAATTTGAATCTTATATTTATCTACTTTGGAAATTTATTTTTAATTGGAATCTATATTTTTTACTGATAATAATTCCTGATATGTTTTTAATGTATCGTGTTTGTTGCCTATTCACTGAACCTTTTTTAAAATTCTGTTCTTATTTGCTGTTATTTAAAATTTGAAATGACAATTTTGAGTTATTCAATTTTAATTCTTTTCTTTGGTTATCAGTTATACTTTTAAAATATTTTTATTATTTGTCTTAGATTTTACAATATGTATTCCCAGTTCATTTAAATTTGCTTTTACATAACAAAGTATTTCACTATAAGTGTAAAAATCTCATCATTCTAAGCTTCAGATTTTTTCTTCATGTCCCTTGCATGTTTCCTTCCCTCCCACCTCTTCCCAAATACCCAGTGGCCACTTCCCAAATAATTTATTAAGTCAGCCAATAGTCCAGGCTTATTACTAACTAGCTCTTACATTTTAAGTTAAATAATATTCTTTATCTATGCTCAGGCATGTAGTGGTACTTTTATAAGCATGACAGGTTAATTTCCTGCTCCCTCTGCATCTGGCTGATGACTCTGGGCTTTACTTTTCTCCTTCTCATCCTCTTCATTTTAGTAGCTTCAACTACACTTCCTTCCTGGCTACTGGCCAATCAGCATTGTATTAAACCATTTTGAGTGACATATCTTTACAGTGTACAATAAGATTTTTCCACAGAATATATAATGTACAATTAGTACACATATTTGAATATACTTTATTATATTAAACACACTGAAAATTCCATTAACATTCAAAAAAAGACTTTTGGGAGATAGCTTAGTAGGTAAAGTGTTATTTGAAAGCAAAGGGCATAGATAGGAGGTGTTAATAAGCTTGCTTGTTAGTTAGGTGTCTTAGGGTTTCTACTACTGTGTAGGGACTCTGTGACCTTGGCAACCCTTAATTAAAAAAAAACATTTATTTGGGACTAACTTAAAGTCAGAGTATTAGTACATTATCATTACGGCAGTAAATATGGCAGCATGCAGGTAGACATGGTGCTATAGACAAGCTGGGAGTTCTACAACTGGATATTCAGGCAGCATGAAGAGAGTTAAACACTGGAACTGACTTAGTATATTCTCATATACCTCCAAGCCTTCAGTGGCACACCTCCTCCAACAAAGCCACACTAACTCCAAGATCAGACCTCATAATACTATCACACCCTATAAAACTTGGAGGCTATTTTCATTCAAACCACCATACCATGATAGTAGAATTGATGAGTTCCACACTCTTCCAGGCTCAGAGACAAACATTGTCTATTTTGTGTCTATTTTGTGTCTCTCTCTCTCTCTCTCTCTCTCTCTCACACACACACACACACACACACGCACACATTTTCACTTCCCCTGTTTCTCTTCATTTCTTTAAACTTTCTTACCTTTGCAATTTTACTTTTGTCCAATGATTATCTTCAATAGTTCCTGCAAGGTTTCTTTACTGGAACAAAATTCTTTCAATTTTTGTTTCTCCTAGAATGTACTTCTCACACATTTTTTTTGAAGATGATTTCACACAGTACTGAATTTGAGGCTTTCTTAAAATATTGAACATTCCATTCTATTCTTTTTGTGCTTTATGGCTTCATAGAGAAGCTGATTTTTATTCTTATCTCTTTTCTGCTATATTGTCTGTTATCTTTTAAGCTCTGGGTGATTTCATTTTTTCTGCACCCCTGGTGCTACATTTGATGAACTGTATGTATGTCACAATGAAAGGTACAGCCAGGAAAAAAAATGGATGGGTGAAGATGCTGACATGACTGATGATTGGAGTTTCTGACATGTTAAGGTATTTAGAGCACTTTTGTCAAATGATGTTTACTCTTCAGTTCATTTTAATCAAGCATAATTGGAATCTTTAAATATCTTTTCTGGTACTTTGATTAAGTTTGGAAGAAATAAAAGGTTTGTTTGCACTGGAAAGCCATGGCCATTCCGATGGAGGAAGTAAGAAAATAGAAGTTTAAAAATCTAACAATAAAGCATAAGTAATGATGCAGAAAACAGATGCAATAAAATAAATCCCCCTTCCTCTGTCTCTTTCTCTCTCTCTTTCCTTCCTTCTATCTCCTTCCCTTTCTCCCCATTCCTACTAGAGTTGGATATGATTTTCCCCTAAACTTTCATGTTTTCATAGTTCTGTCCAGGGTGGTGTTGTGGGAGGTCCTCCCACTCCTCCAGCCGATAGCTGCTGAGATACCAGCCCATTGGGGCGTGGTCTCTCTCCCTTTAAAAAAAGCAGCCACTTCCCTCTCCTCTCTCTCTTCACTTCCTGCTCTGCCAGCGACTAGACTCTCTTCCTGGTTGCATAGAGGGCTGTTGCCTGGGACAGTGATCTGTAAGTTTTTTCCCCTTTAAATAAATACCACCCTATTAATCATAATTCCAAACTGATGTGGCATTGTTTGTGACTTACGCCTTCATTTTGGCGCCCAATGTTTGGTTTTAGAACCTCTCCTTTCCCCTCTCGGCTGCCGGCCGCAAGTTCGGCTTGGCGGGAGCCCTCCCTTCCTCAGCCTCCGCCTGTGCCTTGCAGCGGCGACCTTGGCCTCCCCACATGGATTTAAACTCCACAGGCCCGCGTAGTCTCTGCCCGCATGGTTTGCTCTTTTCTGAGTCGTTTTTAAATCTCCCTTGCAAGCACAGCTCTTAAGTGGCATGAACCAGAGCATGCGGTTGCTGAAAGCTGCAACCCCTCAGGATGACTCTGTCACGTGGAGGCATAAGTGGCTTCCAGGTTGCTCTTCTTGACCCCTGGATTCTGGGTTTATGGTTTCGTATCTGGAATTGATTTAATTACATTTACTTTGTTGAGAAACTTGCATTTTCCAGTTTTTAACATCTACTAAGGCACTGAAACAGGACCCCGTTTTCATGGCGACTTGACAACAGCGCCACCTGCTGGGTAATAGGTAATATGGCAGTTTTTGTTTCTAACGCAAATTTTACTGCTTTGTTTTCACTAATACAATGGATTAGTAAATTTATATTTACTAATACAATGGATTACGTCATACAAGGTTTATATGATTATGGGGATACCTTGATTTGCTTGTTACTAGGTTTCAGTTTTCTTTTCCATATTCTATCATTAAGGAAGAATATGACACTCCTTAGAATAATAGAATCTTTATGAACTAATAATGAACAACTAATTGACAGGATAAAATTATTGAAAATCAGAGGTTAACTGAACAAGTGGATACTATGACAGACAAAATTGATTCCATATCCAATGGTATTAGAAAATTACCTGAAAGGGTTCAGGCTGTTGAATTTGACGTTCAGACTTTATCACAAAGTTTTGATAAGGTAACAGACAGAATGTGCCTCCAAGATGGGAATCTACATGATATACAAGAAAAGTTTAAGGAGTACATGTTATCTTTGAAGGAAAAAAATTAAAGCTTTGGAATCACAGGTGCAGAATGGGGACCAAAAAATTGATGCCTCAGTGAAATCACTGGAAATATATACAGGTCAGGAGATTCAGGATTTAAGAGAGACTATGATAAAAAGATTTGAAAAGACTGGAGAAATTATTGCAGCTGGTGAACAGAGTAAGGAGGCACAAGGACAGGATACAATGCCTCCACCAGCTATTAGAACTGGCTTACCCAGGGTTCTAGCAACATACCCTATACTTAATTCTGACAAAGTGTCAACTTCTAATGGATGAAAGGGAGTCAGAGAAGCTAGATGGATGCCAATAGCAATGAATGATCTGAAAGAAATTAAGCAAGCTGTTGTTACTTTTCGCTTGCACAATGCATATGTAAAGGAAATGATAAGGACTAGGGCTTCTAATGCTAGAGCTATGCCCCATGATTTCCATCAGTTAGTGTCTGCAGTTTTAGATAATGGACCTTCCTTGATGTTTGGGATTTATTTCAGAGAAGAATGCAAGCATATAGAACAGCAAGGAAGAGCAAAAGGTGTTGAGGTTTCCCAAGATCAAATTCTTGGTGCAGGAGAATATGCTGATCCACAAGTCCAAGCTCTTTATGACGATGAAGTACTATGTCTATGTCACCAAGCAGCTTTAAATGCTTGGAATAGGATACAAGATCCAGCAGAAAGGGTTGAATCATATACCAGAATTAGGCAGGGACAGAGAGAACCCTTTATTGACTTTTTGCAAAGATTAATTAAGGCTCTGGACATAGGGGTAACAGACCCAGAAGCTAGACGAATACTTCTTGAATCTCTAGCTTTTGAGAATGCAAACATAGAATGCAAAAAGATAATTGGGCCTTTAAAGTCTAGATCAGCACCTATGGATGAATGGATTCAGCATACGATGAATGTTGAGACGTTTAGCTATAATGATGAATCTTGGGTAGGAGAAGCGATTTCCAAAGCAATGAGGAGGCATTAAACTGCCAGGAGTTTTAATTGTGGTAAATTAGGACATTTGCAAAGGGATTGCAGGCAAAGAATTTCTAAGAATAATATCACTTCTGGGAATGACAAAAATAGGAGACCTCGGCCTTCAGGTATATGTAGGAGATCAGTAAAGGCCGGCATTGGTCCAACGAATGTAGGTCAACAACAGACAGACGGGGCAATCCGCTATCATCGGGAAACTCCTTGGGGGCCTCTTGCAGGCCCCCAAGCCAACAGTGGCCCAGTCATTCCCAGTCACAGTGGAGAACGTGCCTCACCAAGAAAATTAAAATCTCCAATTTCTGCTGTAAAAAGGAATACTGGTCTAAATGATGAATTATGTGTGGAGGATGAGTCAAAAAACCCAGTGGGACAGAGTAAATGTATATTTTGGCAGACTTCTAATAATGATCAAACACCAAAGCTAAGAGTCTGTATAAATGGCACTTTTATTGAAGGCTTATTAGACACAGGTGCGGATGTAAGTATCATTACCCCAGAATCTTGGCATCCAAATTGGCCCCTTCAAGAGGTAGATGTTCAGTTCCTGGGAATTGGAACCCTATCTCGTGTAAAACAAAGGACAAGATGGGTTGAATGCACAGGGCTCAAAGGACAAATAGGAAGACTAAGGCCATATATAGCCAATATTGCCATAAATTTATGGGGCTGTGACCTGCTACAGCAATGGAATACCCAGATTAACATTCCTGTAATTCCAGGAACTCATAATTCTGGGAAAGATAAGATGAAGTATTATGGAACAAGGTCACCAGCCATTCAGGCTGTACATGAACATACAGCAAATACCAAACCTTTAGAGGTACCAACAGCCCTATCTTTAAAATGGCTAACTGAGAAGCCAATATGGATCAAACAGTGGCCTCTAGCTGAAGATAAACTACAGGCATTGGAACAGCTGGTGCAAGAGCAACTAGATGCTCACTATATTGAAGAATCAACCAGCCCTTGGAATTCTCCTGTGTTTGTTGTAAAAAAGAAATCTGGTAAATGGAGAATGGTGACAGATCTAAGAGCTGTCAACAAAGTAATTCAACCTATGGGCCCACTACAGTCTGGAATTCCTTTGCCTTCTCTGTTATCAAAAGGAGGGCCTCTTATAGTTATTGATTTGAAAGATTGTTTTTTCACTATACCGTTACAAGAAAAGGATAGAGAAAAATTTGCCTTCACAGTGCCTACTTATAATAATTCTCAGCCTAATAGGAGATATCAATGGACTGTCCTCCCACAGGGTATGCTCAATAGTCCTACGTTGTGCCAATATTTTGTAAGTAAGCCATTGGAAATAATTCGTAAACAATTCCCCAAGTCCATAATTTATCATTACATGGATGACATCTTGTTATCTGATTCAAATAAAGATACTTTAGAAAGGCTGTTTGAAGAAGTAAAGAAAGTCTTGCCTAGGTGAGGATTACAAATTGCCCCTGAAAAGATTCAAAGAGGAAATTCTATTAATTACCTAGGTTACAGAATAGGGTTAGAGAAAATTAAAACGCAAAAGGCACAAATTCGGAGAGACCGGTTAAAGACTCTTAATGACTTCCAAAGATTGTTAGGAGACATTTCCAGTCTACGACCAGCTGTAGGGATAACATCTGATCTAATAGTTCATTTAAACAAAACATTAGATGGTGATAAATATTTGTACAGTCCAAGAAAACTGACAGCTGAAGCAAAAAAGGAACTGACAATGATTGAGGAAAAATTACAGGAGGCACATGTGGATAGGGTGAACCCAAATCGTAGCTGCATCCTAGTCATACTGCCTTCCAGAATTTCCCCTACAGGGATTCTAATGCAGAGGGAATATATTATTTTAGAGTGGATATTTATACCTAATAAACCAAGTAAAAAATTAAAAACTTATGTGGAAAAAATCTCTGAATTAATTATAAAAGGTAAGCTGAGACTTCGTCAACTAGCAGGTATAGACCCAGCAGAAATTATAGTCCCTTTTACTACTGTAGAAATAAAAAAGTTATGGGAAGACAATGAACCGTGGCAAAGAGCTTGTGCTAATTTTTTGGGAGAAACTAATAGCAACTATCCCAAAAGTGGTAGACTTAACCTCATAAAAAGAACTTCTTGGATTCTTCCTAGAATTGTACGTGATGCTCCAATAACTGGAGCCCATACATTCTATTCTGATGCAAATAAATCAGGGAAAGCAGATTACAAGTCAGATGAATTGAGTAAGGTGGAACAAAGCCCTTATAATTCTGTCTAGAAGGCAGAATTATATGCCATTCTTATGGTGCTAAGGGATTTTAAAGAACCTCTTAATATAGTTACAGATTCACAATATGCAGAAAGAGTTATCTTGCATATTGAAACCGCTGAATTTATACCAGATGACACAGAGTTGACTTCATTGTTTATCCAGGTACAAGACATAATCGGGAACAGGCTTTGTCCAATGTACATAACACACATCCGGTCCCATACAGGTCTGTCTGGTCCTCTAGCCCAAGGCAATGCTGAGATTGATCAATTATTGCTTGGAAGTGTGTTGCAGGCCTCAGAATTTCATAAGAAGCATCATGTCGATAGTAAAGGCCTAAAGAAAGAATTTTCCATTACTTGGCAACAAGCTAAGGACATTATAAAGAGATGTCCTACTTGTTCTTTCTATAATCAAACACCATTGCCTGCAGGGAGTAACCCAAAGGGTACTAAGAGAAATGAAATCTGGCAGATGGATGTGTTCCACTTTATGGAATTTGGTAAATTAAAATATGTACACCATACCATAGACACGTATTCAGGTTTTCAATGGGCTACTGCCCTGAGCTCAGAAAAGGCTGATTCAATAATCACACATTAATTGGAAGTTATGGCCATCATGGGTATACCTGCACAAATAAAGACAGATAATGGTCAAGCATATGTATCTAAGAAAATGAAATGCTTTTTTGATTATTATAATATAAAACACATTACAGGTATACAAAATAATCCTACAGGTCAGGCAGTTATAGAAAGATCAAATCGTACTATAAAGGATATGCTGAACAAACAGAAAGGGACTGAAAATACCCCCAGAAATAGATTACATAATGCTTTATTAATCTTAAATTTTCTTAACGCTAATGAGAAAGGAACGACAGCAGCAGAGAGACATTGGATAATGGAAAAGTCTGCTGAACTAAATCAGCCGATTTATTTCAAAGATGTGCTGACCTCTCAATGGAAGCCAGGAGATGTGCTACGTTGGGGAAGGAGTTTTGCTCTTGTTTCCACAGGAGAAGAAAAATTGTGGATACCATCAAAATTAATAAAGTTTCGATTTGAAGAGAGGAAACCTCTTGGAAAGGAGAAATGACAACTCATCCACAATGATGATATTCATACAGGTGGTAAGAAAAACATATAGAATGGGGGCAGGGTTCTGTTCTTATCTCCACAGGAAAACACTCATCTTTGAAAAATTCAAGGGACTGAAGATGTTTGGATACTGACAGATGGAAAAATACCTGCCCAATAGGAAATATCAAGAAAACTGAAAGGGTTGTGTAAGTAATATCAAACCATATTTCTAAACTTATAAAGCTGGTTTTAAAGTTGGACTCTGGCTCAGTCCCTCTCCAATTCCAAGCCTGTTAGTAAGAGAAAAACCCAGAGTTTCTGGAGTTTCTGTCTCACGTCAAGAGCCATGATATGGAACAGAAAGAAATATGAGTTTAGAAAACATCTTTGCTTTTCTTCATATCTATCATACTTTTCATTGAATATATCTATCATGCCTTTCATTGAATATATATACATATATATATATATATATATGTCTATATGATTAATGTTTAAGTTTTTCTCAATGAACGATGAGTTTTTCCTGAAGTGGCATTTGAAGTTTCCAGGAAGAAGATGGGGCCCCATAACAACAACTCCACCTGGTGATATGACGTCATGATACTGATAGCACTACTACAAGACCTGCTTTGGGTACCAGCTGCACAAGACAGTTCCAACTTGGTTAGCTGAAATGGTGAACATCTTATACAACATTCTGGCCAGACCTGCACAAAATACTCAGACTATTTGCAATTTTAAAAGACATTGATCTTGAAATTTAACCATCATTTTACTTTCACAGGATCCCCCAGAAAGAACGTCGCCCCCATGACAGCTGGAAATAATTCTAGATGATGACGTCCCCTCTCCCAGTAAAGTTTGCCCTTCAGTTTAGGGACATCATTTAGGGGTTGAATATAATTAGTATATGATTGAGGGTTGGGGGAGGAATTTTATAAGATCAGGGATCATTTTGGAAAAAAAAAAGAGGGATGATGGGATAATAGATTTGTAATTGTGAGTTACTGTTTTTAGACAAATATATTGGTATAGATTCTTGTATATTGATACAAAGTTAAATTATATTGACTATTGTATGCATGCATGTTTCTACCTCTGCTTAAAACATTTTTATGTATTGACATATATTGTGTATGTATATATATATATATAGTATATTGTATATATTTACCATACTGCAGTGTACATTTCTACCTCTGATTAAGATACTTATATAATGTTTGTGTATTGATATATATTTACCTACTGCAATGTATATTTGTACTTTGTCTATATTTGTTACAGTGTCCTTTGCTTTACAGAAGCTTCTCAGTTTAAATAGGTCCCATTTATTCAATGTTGCCCTTAATGTCTGTGCTTCTGGGGTTATACAAAGGAAGCAATCTCCTGTGCCCATCTGTTGTAGGGTATTTCCCACTTTCTCTTCTATCAGGTTCAGTGTGTTCAGACTGATATTGAGGTCTTTAATCCATTTGTACTTGAGTTTTGTGCATGGTGATAGATATGGGTCTATTTTCATTCTTCTACAGGTTGACATCCAGTTGTGCCAGCACCATTTGTTGAAGATGCTTTCTTCCTTCCATTGTATACTTTTAGCTCCTTTATGGAAAATGATGTGTTCATAGGTTTGGGGGTTAAAATCCAGGTTTCTATATGATTCCATTGGTCGACTTCTCTGTTTTTATGCCAGTACCACATGTTTTCATTACTGTAGCTCTGTAATAGAGTTTGAAGTCAGGGATTGTAATGCCTCCTGAAGATCCTTTATTGTATAGGATTGTTTTGGCTACCCTGGGTTTTTTGTTTTTCCATATAAAGTTGATTATTGTCCTCTTAAGATCTGTGAAGAATTTGGATGGGACCTTGATCGGGATTGCATTGAATCTATAAATTCCCTTTGGTAGAATTGCCATTTTTACTATGTTGATCCTCCCAATCCAAGAGCAAGGGAGATCCTTCCAATTTCTGTTATCCTCTTCAATTTATTTCTTCAATGCCTTAAAGTTCTTGTCAAATAGATCTTTCACTTCCTTGGTTAGAGTTACCCCAAGATATGTTATGCTGTTTGTGGCTATCGTGAAAGCTGAAGCTTCTCTGATTTCCCTCACTGCTTCCATATCCTTTGTGTATAAGAGGGCGACTGATTTTTTTGGAGTTGATCTTGTATCCTGCCACATTACTAATGGTGTTTATCAGCTGTAAAATTTCTTTGGTGGAGTTTTGGGGGTCGCTTATGTACACTATCATATCATCTGCAAATAACGAAAGTTTCACTTCTTCCTTTCCAATTCGAATCTCCTTGATCCCATTATGTTGTCTTATTGCTATTGCTAGAACTTCAAGCACTATATTGAAGAGGTATGGCGAGAGTGGACAGCCTTGTCTTGTTCCTAAGTTAAGCGGGATGGCTTTGAGTTTCTCTTCGTTTTATTTGATGTTAGCTGTCCGCTTGCTGTATATAGCTTTTATTATATTTACGTATTACCCTTGTATCCCTAATCTCTCCAAGACTTTTAACATCAATGGATGTTGCATTTTGTCAAATGCTTTTTCAGCATCAAATGAAATGATCATATGGTTTTTTTTCTTTCAGTTTATTTATATGCTGGATTACATTGATAGATTTTCGTATGTTGAACCAGCCCTGTATCTCAGGAATGAAGCCTACTTGATCATAATGGATAATTTTTCGGATGTGTTCTTGGATTCGGTTTGCCAGTATTTTGTTGAGGATTTTTGCGTCGATATTCATGAGTGAGATTATCCTGTAATTCTCTTTCTTGGTTGAGTCTTTGTGTGGTTTTGGTATCAGAGTAACTGTAGCTTCATAAAAGGAATTTGGTAATGACCCTTCTGTTTCTATATTGTGGAATACATTAAGGAGTATAGGTATTAGGTCTTCTTGGAAGTTCTGGTAGAATTTCGCATTGAAACCATCAAAAAAAAAGAGTTTATTTACTTGATATTTATAGTTAATATATATGAAAGCAAAATTTTACATACATTTTCTGTTGTCCCCTTATACCCATTGGTCTGAAAACATTCTTAGAAACAAAAACGTAAATATTTTCACATTGAAACTTACAAACATCAAATTCTAAGTGTCTAAAACAAATACAGTAAAATATCTTTCAGTCTTCCTCACTTTTACTCATGAGCATTAAATAAAATGTAAGTGTCCATCACGTGTCATTATTGTGGTCTTCTAATCTTCTTCGGTAGATGGCCTATTATAATTTTATCTCTTTTCTTAAAAACACTCTCCCTCCCTTCTTTATTATCTTAGCTCATCTACTTTCTGTATTAGTAGAAGTCATCCCAGTCTTTAAAGCATAGTCCCCCACTTCTCTTTTATACACTATCTTAAATTTTATTTCTGACATAAATACTTAATTATGTTCATTTTCTTTATCAAGCTTATCAGTTTTTCAAAACTTCAGTTTTCTCTTTTTTCAGTAGTAAAATGTCCCTAATATTGTTTGTCAAGCCCTTACTGAGTTATTTCTTCCCCACTGTCCTATTTTCATGTCCTGTCAGGTGGAAAAGTGCCTTACACACCAATGACCAATTTTGAAATAAATGCATAGTCCCAGCCAGTATGGGTCCAGTTATTTTATCTGAAGAAATTTTGCTCATTCCTGGAATGAATATATTTAAAGTTTCAGCTTTTAAATGTGAGTTCAGTAAAGATAGCTAAAGAGTGACTTCATTTTTAAAACACCACCTCAGTATGAGATCTCTCTAAAATGGAATACAATAATTCAACCCACTTATAATAAATGTAGTTTAAAGAGTTTAAAGATATTCATCACTGTAAAGAACATTCTGAATGTGTTCTTGGTTTGAAAAAAAAAGCTCTATGTTTAGATTCAAATTTCTTACCTCAGACAAATTCAGAGGAAGTTCATAACCTGATTTAAAACAAATCCAATCATATGGAGAAAAGAATCAGAATGACTTGGTTAATGTACACTTGGCAATTTACTTAGATGAAACACTGGTCCACACATTCATTGCCAACTTAAAAGAAAACCATATTTCCATGTGGGATTTTAAATACTTTTACTGAAAAGAACTCCAAGTTTTTTTTAAAAACATAATTAATTGAGATATTTTATTCCAGTAACTCTATAGCAAACATCTTATGACTTTATTATTCATTAATTTTCTTTCACAAGGAAAGGTCATATTTAAAAATAGAGAAATGTGGCAAAGAAGGAAATTATTATTTGTCAGAGGAAACTTCAGTGGTCTTTTTCAGAGGTGACACATGTGTGGGAGACTGTTTTCTCAACGTGTACTCTGAGACTGTTAACAAATGGAGAGGAGAAATTGTAACTGACTCTATTAAACATGTAAATAAGCTTGTACAATTGATGGCATTGTCATCCCTACCAAGACTGAAGGTTGTCAGTAAGTATATAAGAAGCCTGAGTTTGGAGTTATTAAAAGAAACTGTTGTTCTCTTGCAACACTACAACTCCCAGCGTTCCCCTGGGGACACATTTCCCAGAAGACTTTGCATCCTCTGTTAAAAGCAAGGACAAGTCACGAGTTCGCCCCTTCTTTCCCCTTCCTTCCTTCCACTTTTCCTAGTGTGTCTGCACGGTTTCCCTTACCTGTTGTTATCCTTCCCCCTCCCATTAAAGTGTACCACGTGGGACCGCTGCGTGCCTGTGTCTTTTCCTCGCATAACCCTCGTCTAACCCGCAGGAATTAAGAACAACAGAAACAATGTTATGATTTTGGCCTAAGACAATTCATGTATTCTATTTGCATCTGCCATGAATGCACATTGTTTATACTGGTATATTATTTGTATTTTAGTAAATAAATATTGCCTGAAGACAAGAGGCAAAACTAAAGCCACTAGAGGTAATGGTGACACCTTTAATCCCGGAATTTGGGAGACAGTGGCTGATGGATCTTTGTGAGTTCAAGGCTTCCATGGGCTACACAAGATCAATGCAGAAACGAATCCAGGTGGTGGTGTTTTATACCTTTAATCCTAGTCCTAGGAAGTCACATACCTTTAATCCAAGCACTAGAGGGACTATAGAATGGGAGGAGAAAGAGGCTCAGTCTGCTAAGTTTGTGGTCACCCAGCTTTAGTAGAGTTAAGTCTTCTCTGGTGTCTTGGCTTCTTTTATTTCTGGTTTTGGGGTTGAATCCCAATTTCTATCTCTGGGTTTTTATTATTTGTGCTCCACTGTTTAAATATTGATTGGATCTGCCCAGATCCAAATAGTCACACAGAAACTATGTTAAGTATAACAGTGTTTAGATAATTAGCTCAAACTTCTTATTAAGTAACTCCTATATCTTAAACCATTTCTCATATTCTGTGTATCATGATGAGGCTGTAGACTATCAGTAAGATTCTGAGGCATCTTTCTTCTTTGGTAACTACATGGTACCTCTCTGACTCTGCCTACTCTCTCTATAAATCTCTTCCAGCCGGATATATTCTGCACTTCCATATGCCAATGCAGCTTATTTATTAACCAATGGTAATAAAATATATTCAAGCATTTAGAGGGGATCTCACATCATAAATCTGCACCACTTTTATAATCAATGAAAGGAATTATAAACAAGATTCACTTGTACCAAATGCTAGGCTGCTGCACAGGAGAAATTTGTAGATTCCCCACTGACATTAATATGAGTTCTGTAGCTGGAATTTTAATTAAATTATTTATTTATTTTATAGCTTGGCTGCAGTTACCCCTCTTTCCTCTCCCCCTAGTCTCTTTCCTATGCTGTACCCCTCTGTTTCCACCCCCAATCCACTCCTCCTTTTCTGTTTAAAAAATGGCAGATCTCCCATGCATATCAATAAAACATGGCATATAGAGTCGCAGTACAATGTAACCAC
The DNA here is from genome assembly GCF_018167655.1 of Microtus oregoni. Classification (NCBI taxonomy): domain Eukaryota; kingdom Metazoa; phylum Chordata; class Mammalia; order Rodentia; family Cricetidae; genus Microtus; species Microtus oregoni. The sequence goes on from NW_024543062.1 coordinate 74,793,093, forward strand.
ATCCCCATGTATCACTGCTGGCCAAGGCAACCCAGTAAAGGAGTAGAGTCCTAAAAGCTAGGAAAACACTCAGACAGTGCCTGTTCCCACTCTTTGAATTGCTTAAGAAGACTAATCTATTCAGCTGTAACATATATGCTGAGAGCCTATGCCAGTTTTATGAGAGCTCTCTGATTGTCAGTTCATTTTCTGTGAGCCCAGTTCAGTTGATTCTGTGAGGTTATTTATTTATTTATTTATTTATTTATTTTTTTGGTATCCTTGACTCCTCTGGCTCCTACGGTCATTTGTCCCCCCTCTTTTACAGGATTCCCTGAGCTCTGCCTAATGTTCAGCTTTGGGTCTGTATCTGTTTCCCTCAGTTGCTGGATGAAACCTATCTGATGACAATTGGGTTAGACACCCATCTTTGAATATAGCAGAAAATCACTGGGCATCATTTCATTGATAACTTTCCTTCCAGTCATGCTTTTTTTCATCTAATGTAAGTTCTGATAACTATACTACTATAAGGCAATATATTGATAACACCACATCTGAAGAATAAGTGAAAATCAGCACTTTTCAATATATTTGTAAACTTTATTTAAAATAGTTATTTCAAAATGTAAATTAAGACACAAAAACTAAATAACAGTAATCTCTGCAATAAAGACGAAGATAATGTTTGGCAAAATAGTTTTTTCACTTTTAAATTTTATTCATTTATTCTGCATACCATCCACAGTTTCGCCTCCCTCTTCTCCTCCAATTCCTTCCCCTCACCACTGTTCTAGCCATTAATTCATTCCTTACCAATCTCCACTCCAAAGAGGTAAGGCCCCTTAAGGGAGTCAACAAAGCATGACATATCAAGTTGCAGCAGGATAAAGTTACACCCCCTTGCATCAAGATGGGGAAAGATATCCCACCATAGGAAACAGGTTCCAGAGAGCCAGCTCATGTTTTAGGAACACAATAAAGATAAACCCTTATCTAAACTAACCAAAAGGCAAAGTGAGAATATCTAAAATAATAAAATGAGAAATGAAAAGGGGGCTATAACAACAGACACTGAAGAAATATGGAGAATCATACTTCAAAATTTTGTACTCCACACAATTGGAAAACCTAAAAGAAATTGACAACTTTCTTAATTGATACCACATATTAAAATTAAATCAAGATCAGATAAACAATTAAAATGACCTATAACCCTTAAGGAAATAGAAACAGTTATTGAAATCCTTCCAAAAACAATAACAACAAAAAATCCAGGTAGAAATGGCTTCAGTGGAGTCTATCAAAACTTCAAAGTAGAGCTAAGGCCAATACTCTTTAAATTGTACCACCCAATAGAAGCAGATGGAATATTTGACAATTTCTTTTAATATGGCCACAGACATCCTGATACCAAAGCAAACCAAAGATGCATCAAAGAAGGAGAATTGTGAACCAATCTCCCTCATGAACATTGATGCAAAAATATTCAACAAAATACATTCAAGCCAAATCCAAGAAAAATAAATCATCCACAATGATTAAGTAGGATGCATCCCAGAGACAAAAGGATGGTTCAATATACAAAAATCTGTCAATGTAATTCACCATATAAAAAATGAAAGGAAAAAAGAAAAGCACATGATCATGATCATATCATTTAGACACTGAAAATGCCTTTGGCAAAATCTAATACCCCTTCATGTTACATGTTATGCAGAGAACAGGGATACAAGAAACAAACCAAAAGATAATAAAAGCAATATACAATAAGATGGAGGGAAATTTAGAGCAATTCTACTAATATCAAGAGCAGGAGAAAGCTGTCCACTCTCAGCATATTCAGTACAGTACTCGTGGTTCTAGATAGAGCAATAAAGCAACAAAGGGAGATAAAAGGGATATTAATCAGAAAGAAAGAATTCAAATTTTTACTATTTTCAGAATATATAGTAGTATTCACAAGGGACCTCAAAAAAATTCTACCAGGGAACTCTGACAGCCGAGAGACACTTTCAGAAATGTGGCTGAATACAAGACTAACTCAATAAAATCAGTAGCCCTTCTGTATACAAATGATAAATGGGTTGAGAAAGAAATCAGAAAAATAATATATTTTACAATAGCCTCATATAATACAAAATATCTTGGGTTAATTCTAACCAAACATGTGAAAGACATATATGGCAAGAATTTTAAGTCGTTGAAGAAAAAAAAATTGGGGAAGAGGTCAGAAAATGGAAATATTTTAAATGCTTGTGTATCAGTTTGCTTAAAAGATAAGAATATGGCAATCTTACTAAAAGCAATCTACAGATTCAATGTTCCCATCAAAGTACCAACACAATTCTTCACAGACCTCAAAAGAACAATACTCAACTTCATATGTAAAAATAGAAAATGCAGACAGTGTAAACGATCCTATTCAATAAAGGAAATGATGGAGATTAGCACCATTCCTTGACAGGGCACATAGGTTTGGGTCCATTCCACCTTTACTAAAGGTCAGAGAGTTGAAACTTACTTGTCTCTTTCAAGGTTATTGTCCAGAGTTCTAATAACAGGTATAGCTAATATCCAGACCAAATATTTTGGGTATTAAATATCTCTGTTTCTACCTCATGTAAAGGTCAAGGCTCCAATCCACCTTAATTTAGAGCAGAGAGATTTGCTCTTCTAAGGATATGGTAAACAGGTGTGGCTGATATCCAGACTTGGTATTTACGGTATTAAGAAGTGTATCTGTTTCTACCTCAAACAAAATTATGAGGATCCAAATAGCTTCCTACTCCATTAGGGAGATAACTATGGATTCCACCTAGGGAGTGGTTTCCTACAGATTGTTTTTGGTCTAGAGTGTGAACATAACTTGTCTTGGTGATAGAATGTTTAAGATTGTAGCCCAAAATCCTTCAACTGGTCTGTTCTTGCCTTGTATCATGCTAATGCAGTTTTTATCTTACTCCTACCTTTTGGATTTGGAGCATTTAAACAATGTTGTAGGAAGGCCACTTGTTGGTTCCCAGCTGCTCAGCCCCAAAATAGACACACAGAAACCATATTATTTAAATCACTGCTTGGTCCATTAGCTCTAGTTTTTTATTTGGCTATTCTTACATCTTAATTTAACCCATTTCTAGTAATCTTTGTATCACCATGTGGCTGTGGCTAACCAGGTAAAGTTCCCAGCATCTGTTTTTGGAGGCAGCTGCATGACTTCTCTTCTGCCTCCTTTCTTCCAGCATTCAGTTTAGTTTTCTCTGCCTAGCTAAGTTCTGCGCTGCTATAGGTCCAAAGCAGTCCTTAATTAATCAATGGTATTCACAGCATACAGAGTAAAATCCCACATCATCTCCCCTTTTTTGTATAAAAGAAAGTAAGGTTTTAACTTTAACATAGTAAAAGTACATATAAAAAACAGGTATCAAGTAAGAATTACACTTACAATATTTATATCTACTTCATATTTTATCATAACTAAGCAAAACTATATCTATCAATTCTTCAACTCCATCAAAGTCTCCAGAAAGATATAATATTACCTAAAAAAAAACAAAAAAAAAACCAGGAAGTGCATTATAAGCAACTTCTAAAATTCTAGAATTGACTGAGACATCTTGCTGCTTGGACAGTCACTCAAAATCCTTCTGTACTGTTGGGGCATCCATCTTCAGCCTAAGGGCCCATAGTATCCAGAAGATTTATTCATGAAACAGAAAATTTAAAAGATAGTTCTGTTGTATTGGCAGTTTCAGCCACTTGCTTCTGTATCATGCCTGATGTCTGACAGACTCTTTTATGAAGCAGAAACCCTGAAGGACTATCTCACTTTCAAGCAAATTCAGCAGCAATTTCTTTGTAGGTCCTGCATGTTCAGCTCATCAAGCAATCCAGACCAGAACATTATCTTTCCCAAATGAGTAGCAAACTCCATAAGGAACCTCTTTGATGCCCATCTTCCTCTTGAAGCAATTGGTGCTGCCAGGAGCAGTTGTCACATTGTTATGAAAGGTCTTAAGTTCTTAAAAAATTTTAAATGACATATTCCGAAGGTCTCTGACAGATTTGAAGAATATCTATCTAACTGCAATATATCTTTATATATTTAGAAAACCCGAGTACAAACTTGACAATTATAGATGATTATCTATTAACCTATATTTTTAATCATTCATTATATTTTAAATGAGCTGCACAAACACAATATCTTAATCAAGAGCAGATATACATATATATATATATATACATATATAACAATTTTTTCCATTTTTGTCAATAAACCAAGATCCATACCAATGAAAATTATTCATTTCTATAGCATATCCCCCTTTAAATATAAACAAACATTTATGAACACTATTGGGTGTTGCAATTGGAGTGGCGGGGCTGCATCCCCAGCACCCTGGCCACCTCGCTAGCTTATGCCCTGAAATAACAACACACAAATTGCATTCTTTTAAACACTGCTTGGCCCACTAGCTCTAGCCCTTACTGGCTAATTCTGATATCCCGATCAACCCATCTCTAATAATCTGTGTAGCCCGGTCTTACCAGGAAAGTTTCAGCATATCTGACCTGGTGGCTTGCTTCATCGCTTGCATCTGCCCAGGAGAGCGAAGCATGGCTTCTCTGAGCTCACTTCCTCTTTCTCCCAGTATTCTCTTCTGTTTACTCCACCCACCTCTGTTTTAACCTATGAGGGCCAAGCAGTTTCTTTATTGCTTAACCAATGAAATCAACAGATTGATATATGACACTCCCACATCACTTCCCCTTTTTCTGTTTAAACAAAAAAAGGAAGGCTTTAACTTTAACATAGCAAAATTACATATAACAAAAGTTATTAAGCAAGAGTTACAGTTACAATATTTATATCTACCTTATCTTTTATCATAACAATGGAAAACTATAACTATAACTAACCATTCTTCAAGTTTATCAAAGACTCCAGAAGAATATAATATTACCTAAGTAAACAAGATATCCAAAACTCTAGAAATGATAGAGACATCTCGCTGCCTGGGCAGTCACCCAAAGTTCCTCTGTACTGTTGGGGCATCTATCTTCGGCCTACAGGCCCACAGTATCCAGAGACATTTTCATGGAGCAGGAAATTTCAAAGGCAGTTTAGTTACTATCTGCTGTGTCCTTCAGAATGTCTCACAGACTCTTTCATGAATCAGGAACCCTGAAAGATCATCTCACCTTTAGGCAAGATCAGCAGTCCTCTCTCAGCAGGTTCTCTGTGTCCAGTTTATGCAACAGTCCATGCAAAAGCAGTTTCTTGCCCAAATGGCTATCAAACTCCATAAGGATACTCTTCGATGCCCAGCTTCTTCCTGAAGTAGATTGGTGCGGCCAGGAGCAGAATGTCTCATTGTCATGAAAAACCCTAAGTTATTAAAACATTTAAAATGCCATATTCTGCAGGCTTTGAAAGATATGAAGAATGTTTATCTAACTGAAATGTATCTCTATATATCTAGAAAATCTAACTAACATGACTACAAGCTTGACTATTACTGATGATTATCCATTAACCTATATTTCTTAATTATACATTACATTTTTTAATGAACTACACAATCACAATATCTTAATCAATAGCAGAAATATGCATATACATATAACAAAATTGACCTTAAATCTCTATCAATAAAGCAAAATCTATACTAATACAAATTATTCATATCTATATCATATCCCCCTTGAAATGATAAAGAACATTTATAAACCATATTTGGGAACATGGGCGCAGTTTTTTCTCTCCAAACTTCTTCTTGCTGAATGGGGGCGTCATTAATTCAGTCTTTCATGGTATAACCTGTGTGCTAGTTTCTTCTCAGTTGGCAATTGAGCGAAGCAATTTTTTGAAGATGTTCACAGCAACCCTTCAGGAGGGCGTGGTCCATCATACCATATCGGAATAGAAGAAATGAACAGGGTCTCATCCTCTGTGAAAACAAAATAAGAAACTCCTTTTCAAAGCATCACGTCCTTAGATCCCAATTTCAAAGTTAAGGCATTTTCAAAACATCTACATTGGATTAGTTCAGCAGCATTTATAAACAAATATCTTTTAGCAGCTGTTGCTCCTTCCTCAGCATTCAAACAATTCAAACAGAACATAATAGCATACAGTATCAAGATTCTCTGTGTATTTTCCATCATTCTGTGTTTTATTTTAACCTCTATTTTGTTTACTTTTACTTTTATTTTTTGCTTTTTGAGACAGGTTCTCTGTATCTTTGACCTGGAATAACTCTGTAGACCAGGCTGTCCTTGAACTCTCAGAAATCCCCCTGACTCTGCCTCCCAGGCATTCGGGATTAAAGGCCTACTCTACTACACCTTGAACTCACAGAGATCTGTTTGTCTCTGCCTTCTAGGCACTGCTATTAAAGGCCTGTGCTACCAAACCTTAAAGTCACAGAGGTCAATCTCCCTCTGCCTTCCAAGTGTTGGGATTAAAGGTGTGTACTACCACACACAACAACTCTCTTCTTTTTTTTTTTACTTTAAGAACTTCAACTTTTAGCTTGCATATATTTTTAACACACTGTAAACAATTTAGAAATTTTCTTTGTCTTTGAATCTCTCTTTACTGTATATCTCTCTTTTTCTGACCATGCAAGTCTTTAATATCAGTAGGACTAAAGTCTTGGCTTTGCCAGCTAGATCCAGTCCATTCCTTAGCTTTCCAGCCTCATGGCTGAGGTACTGGCTGTAGCCATGTTTACTGCCACAACTCTATGGCATTTCAAGGTCCCTGCCAGCAAGCAAGCTTCAGCAGCCTGTGCTTGCAAACCGCACAAACCGCCTGCCTAAAAGAGTCAGTATTTGCCCTGGCAGGACAGCCCAGAAAGCCGGTATTTTTAAACGACGCAGCTTTTTTCGTGCTACGGCTGAAAACCGAAAAGCATAAGCTAGAGCTAGCCATGTGGGCAGCCAGGTGCTGGGGACTCAGGCCCGCCGCTCCTTATTTCAACAATTGGGGAATTTGGAAACAGTTCTTCCAAATTGCTTTCTGCTTTTTTGGGGGCAAAATATTTTCTTTTCGGGGGAAATTCACAGAGGCCTTTCAGGTGATTTTGGTGTATCAAAACACATTAATCTGAAAGTATTCCATTGGTTCTCGTCTTCTGTGGAAACAAAAGAAGAACCTCTATTTAAAACCAAGATATCCTTAATCTCAAATTGAAAAGTCAAGATATTTTTAAAGTATTTATGTTGGTTATTTAGCTACTTCACCATCAAGAAATTCAAAGAAAACAAAATAATATACATAATTCAGACTCTCAGTATATATTCCATCTTTATATATCATTATTTTTATCCTATTACTTTTTTAATATTTTATTATCTTTTCTCTTATCAATAACGGTCTTTAAAGATTTTGTTTTCTAATAAACCATTTACTTCCTTTTATAAATCTCCATAATCTTTTTCTTCCTTGTCTCAAACCCACTTACATTTTTTATACTGATGAATATCTTTTTTTAAATTTTTATTGAGAAAAAGAGAAAAAAAAGTTTCTGCCTCCTCCCAGCCTCCCATTTCCCTCCCCCTCCTCCCACCCTTCTCCCCCTCCTCCCACCATTCTCCACCTCCCCCCCCCCCCGCTCCTTCCCCATCCCTCTCCAGGCCAAAGAGCAGTCAGGGTTCCCTGCCCTGTGGAAAGTCCATGGTCCTCCCCCTTCCATCCCTGTCTAGGAAGGTGAACATCCAAACTGGCTAGGCTCCCACAAAGCCAGCACATTACTTAGGATCAAAACCCCGTGCCATTGTCCTGGGCTTCTCATCAGCCCTCATTTTTCACCATGTTCAGAGAGTCCAGTTTTATCCCATGCTTTTTCAGTCACAGTCCAGCTGGCCTTGGTGAGCTCCCAATAGATTAGCCCCACTGTCTCAGTGGGTGGCTGCACCCCTCATTGTCCTGACTTCCTTTCTCATATTCTCCCTCCTTCTGCTCCTCATTGGGACCTTGGGAGCTCAGTCAGGTTCTCCAGTGTGGGTCTTTGTCTCTATCTCCATTCATCACAAGATGAAGGTTCTATGGTGATATGCAAGATATTCATTAGTATTGCCACAGGAAAGGGTCATTTCAGGTTCCCTATCCTCAGCTGCCCAAGGAACTAACTGGGGACATCGCCTTGGGCTCCTGAGAGCCACTCTAGGTTGAAGTATTTTGCCAACCCTAAGGTGGCTCCCTTAACTCAGATTTGTGCTTCCCTGCTCCCACGTACAATTTTTAATACACACCGTGTTTCATTTAGATGACATTGATGACTGAATCTGTCCTATTGTGTATCTGAAATTCTTTTCTGACCAGAAGTGCTTCTTAAAATCCTAAGCCTTTCTTATGAACCTAAGCAGTGCCATTGCTAGGGGAAATATGGCAGTGCCTGCTTGCTCTACCTAGTCTGGCATAGTAGAGCTGTTTGCTGCCTCTATTTGCACACAGCCCCATTTTTTAGGCACAGAGCCAGTCTATGTTGCCATTAAACAAATTGTTCACAAAACCCCATTTAAATACTCATACTCCCAAAATAGTCAGAGTTTGTGTTAGCAACAGGGCCCATAGAAGCTGCCATTTTCAAAACAGTGCAGTTTCAAAACAGCATAGCTTTTTTCCTGCTACTGCTGTATCAGGAAAACCTCTCTTAAAGAAGCCATGCCTTTGCTTGTTTCTAGCAAACAGAACCCACCAAAGAAAATGCTACTACAAAACCATGCTTAACTCTGTTCTTTTGTGTGTCTAGAATTCCTTTTCAAGCTCTCTTAGGTTTTAAATGGATTTTAGTTGGCCATGTTGGTGCATCAATTTCTTTCTTATTTTTTTTTTTGCAAAAAGTTAATTTTTTTTATTGAAATAAATTTCCGCCTTTTCCCAGCTTCCCACTTCCCTCCCCCTCCTCCCACTCCTCTGCTCCTCCCCCAACTCCTCTCCCCCTCCCTCTCCAGTCCAAAGAGCAGTCAGGGTTCCCTGCCCTGTGGAAAGTCCAAAGTCCTCCCCCCTCCATCCTGGTCTAGGAAGGTGAATATCCAAACTGGCCAGGCTCCCACAAAGCCTGAACATGAAGTAGGATCAAAACCCAGTGCTATTGTCCTTGGCTTCTCAATAGTCCTCATTGTCCGCCATATTCAGAGAGTCCGGTTATATCCCACGCTTTTTCAGTCACAGTCCAGCTGACCTTGGTGAGCTCACAATAGATCAGCCCCACTGTCTCTGTGGGTGGGTGCACCCCTCGTGGTCCTGACCTCTTTGCTCATGCTCTCCCTCCTTCTGCTCCTCATTGGGACATTGGAAGCTCAGTCCCGTGCTCCAGTGTGGGTCTCTGTCTCTATCTTCATCCATCGCCAGATGAAGGTTCTATGGTGATATGCAAGATATTCATCAGTATGGCTATAGGATAGGGTCATTTCAGGTTCCCTATCCTCTGCTCCCCCAGGAATTAACTGGGTACATTGCCCTGTGCACCTGGGAGCCCCTCTATGTCCAAGTCTCTTGCCAACCCTAAGATGGCTCCCTTAATTAAGATATGTGTTTCCCTGCTCCCCTATCCAACCTTCCTTTATCCCAATCATCCCGTTTCCCCCAGATCCCCCCATCCTTCCCTTTTCACTTTTCTCTCCCCATCTCCCCTTACCCCCCTTCCACCCCACCCCCAAGATCCCAATTTTTTGCCTGGCAATCTTGTCTACTTCCCATAACCAGGAGGATAGCTATATGTTTTTCTTTGGGTTCTTGTTGGTTCCCAGTTGCTCAGCACAAAATAATCACACAGAAATCATATTATTTAATCATTGCTTGGCTCATTAGCTCTAGCTTCTTATATGGTTACTCTTACATCTTAATTTACCCCATTTCTAGTAATCTATGTATTGCCATATAGCTGTGGCTTATCAGGTAAATTTCCCAGTGTCTCTCTCTAGTGGCAGCTGCATGACTTCTCTGCTTCCTTTCTTCCAGCTTTCAGCTTAGTTTTACCTACCTAGTTAAGTTCTGTCTTGCTATAAGTTCTAACAGGTCTTTATTAACCAAAGGTATTCACCGCATAGAGAGGGGAATCCACATTCAGACAAATGAAAATTAATTGCATGCAAGTTTCAGCATTCACTGGAACTCCCTCCTGATACTATCCTATGCTTCTGTTTAACAATTTTCACCTGTGTATTTGTTCTTTCTACTCATTTTTCTAATCTCCATACCCCTCTTCTGCTAAGTGGTATCTCTGTTGAAGCTGGATTCTGACAATCCCTGACTTCAAACTCTACTATAAAAATAAAGCTATAGAAGTAAAAATGTTTGGTATATGTGAATCAGTAGAAAATAATCGAAGACTCTGACATAAAGCCACACAATGTGGCAGAATTTATTTTACCCTCAGGTTTTCAAAAGGTTGAACTTCCAATAGCATTTAGGAAAATTCACTACTACATAATTCCCATTATTTCAGTGAAAAGAAACATATTCAGAATTATTTACATTTTATTTATTTGAAATTATACCAAATATTCTGTGTAATTAAATCTAAAAGCTTCCAAAATTGGTGTTATTCAAAAACATGTTTTACAGAAAAATACTTAAAGATGCCTTATTAGAGCTATTAAATATGTATTGATTAGGGTAGACACAGATTGCATAAGGCTTCCATTCAAAACAGAGAAGAAAAACATACGGAATTGTATTCTGTGAACACTGAATAAAAAGGTACAATTTTCTTATTTGCTTTGATAACATTTCTTTAAAGAAGAATCATTTTATTTTATAGATTAAAATACCAAAAAATATATTTCCCCTTAGAACACATTTGTAGAGACATTATTTATAAGAGTAGAAAATTAGTAAATATTTGTAAAACAGATTTATGAGTATATTCATAAATATTATTATATCTGGAATGTTTTTACAATGGACTCAGAATTACCCTGTTGATTATTATTAAGCTTACATTACTAGTTTATTATTTTTGATCAATCATTTTAATTGCAAATAAAGAAATGTAAACTTTATTTTTTTTAAAATTTTATACATCCATGGATAGGACAGACTGAAAGGCTACTATATGTCTTTCTGTGAGTGGATGTACACTTAATATATTATGTGTATAAAATACTAACTGTGGGAAATGCCTATTGTCAATAAGTATATATGCAATATGTGTTCAAATGTTGAGTAGCTGAAGTATCTGTTCTATAATTAACCTATCACATACCCAATTTTATGAAATACAGTTATGTTTTATACTAAAAGGTTTATGTATTTCAAATAATTATTCAGAGCCTATATGATTTAAGGCAAAATTTAAAAGATTACATTAGAATGATAGATAATATCTCTAAGCTTCACTTGCCATCAGTTAGCTAGAAATCAAACCTTATCTTCCAGTGCAGTTTCTGGTTTGTCCCAGCTCCAGAGACAGGACTGCTGCTATATCTCGCTATTGACTGGCCTTCAAACTTCATAATGTACAAAATCACACTGCACTCTACTATACTTGGAAAATGATGAACAATTTCAACAAGTATGAAACTTGTACATGCCAGAGAAAGATGTTAGTGGAAATGCAAAAGGAATTTACAGAAAAAGTCCAATTATGCTTTATACATAATAGTTACCAACAGTTTAATTGTGTACAAATTGATCTTTATGGCAAAAATACACTAGCAATATGAACTCTAGAAATGTAGCAAAAGTTTAGACTGAGGTCATACTGTATTCATGGTTATAAGCAATGGCATAGACATTTGGGAATACATTAACTTTATATAAAATCAATTATAATTTTCACTCTAACAATGTTTGTTCAATTACATATTTCAAATCATTATTTCATATAAAAATCAATATTATAATACACGTTTTGAAAGTAACTTTCCATACCCACCTCTCTAGATATAATTTTATTACCTAGTAATTTTCATAAATTATATGATAGTATTGTGAATTTCTGCTATAATGGAATTTAGAATTTCAATATGAATTAAACCAATAAAGAATTTTACCATGTGAATGTCACTAGCATTTCTATGTTAAGATTGTATGAAATATTAAATGAAAATCAGATTCTAAAACTATCTTAAAACTGCAGCTGAATATGAGCAATAATAAAAGGGAAAACATATAAATTACATGGATTGCTGCAGGAACAAATAACAGAGGCAAAGGAAGTGGGTGGCCATTTTTCATCTTTTGAGTAGTCGGTTACCAAGGAAACAAATACTGAATGATTGCACAAATGACCCTATGCCTGTGGATTTAAATTGATGAAATTATATAGGACTACCATTTATGTAGATCAAGAAAGGTAATTGTTAGTATGACTGTTTATTAGGGAAATGGAAAAGTTTAAAATACTTATTTTACTTTCCAAGAGTTTTAAAATGAATTATTATTAAAATCATCTACGTTACTAAACTCCTGTCTTGTCAAATCATGAGACTGTCTTGTCAAATCTACTAGCATGCTGATTAACCACTTCTGTCCAAGTCACTTCTATTCACTGGCTCAACACTGGCTCCTAACAGAGGAGCTAAACTTGATTCCAACAGGTGTCCAGACGGCATCAGTAGGACAGCATTTGGACTAGTAGGGAAGAATTTATAAAATAGCCTCTGTCTGCTGAACTTCCAGCAGAAGTAATGCTGCACAGGCATCTGCAGAGTATCTTCATGAAGTTTGACGAGTACATCTCTCTCATCAATTCAGAACATACAAGAACCTGGTGACACATCGCCTGTGATCATTACAATAGCCCTCTGTGAAAATATCAAGTCCTATCCAGAAAGATAAAAGCATTTGCCTCCTCTTGAGAAAATAAACTTGGCAATTCTTGTACCAATTTAAAAAGCATGCCTTTCAATATAGATTAGTCTATTTAGAACAGGATTTGTTTCTATTGCTCCAAGAACAAATCTTCTAGTTTATTTCTATATCATAATATAATTATTCATTATGAAAAAATTGAATAAACTATTGGGAGCTAATGTTGATATGAAAAATTAAATTAGGAAATTATGACTTTCAATACAAAAATGGGATGTTTTGAAATAGTAGTTAACATATTCACTATGAATAATAATATTAGGTATATTGGTTCAGATATTTTAACAAAACTTATCAGAAACATATTTATAACCAAATTTATATAAAATAAATTTTATATTGTACATTTTGAAGTACATATTGAAAGCATTGGCTACTATAAATAATTTTATGCTGCTATAAAATAATATTTGATATGATTATCAATCAATCATATTTTATTATATATGTTAATTAAGACAGTCAATGTGCATAGTCGGTGTCTATGTTATATATATATATATATATATATATATATATATATATATAATGAATTGTGGTGAAATTTTTGCAACTATATTGGTCTAAAAGTAAAAATAAAAATTAATCTCTTAAGTTTGAAACACTGACATTAAAAATGTTGTGATAGAATGCTTGTCTACTGTTTATAATGTTCTCTGTTTAATTTCAAAGCCAGAAATAAATATATAAATTAATTAATTAAAATAAGCATTGTTTTTAGAAGATTTTTTTTAATTCCAAAGATAATGCTACTCACTTGAAATGTACTTTCTTTCTTCCCGATTTAGAGAATAATTTTGAGCTCTTAGAGTGTAGACCACACAGTTTTTGTTCCTTCAAGTAACTCAGGATGAGAGAACAATATCGACATGATTTAATAGAGTAAGCCATGTCCTTGAGATCTTGATAAGACAATATTTTTCATGCTCAACCCTGGAAGTTTGTTTTCTGTTTTTCCATACTATGTCCTTCATCCTCACTCCTGAATAGAGTATTAATTTCTGCTTATTTGAAACATTTCTTTTAAGAGGTAATCTTAGTCAATTTTCTCCCGCATAGTCTGTTATTCACTCATGAATGTGAAGAAGAATTATTTTATTCTTGTATATCTTGACTGCACATCTAATTTTTCTGTTGAAAGTTTCCAGCTTTACATACCAGCAGCACGTTACCTTGCTGTTTTTTTCTCTCTGACTTAACCTTAATATTTCTGCTCACCCCTCCTTAAATTTCATGCTCTACCTTTAACTCCTAACCACCATTGTCCTTTCTTGTCTATCGTATACACTATTTCAATAAATCTCAAATTCATTGTATCACTGTTGCTTTATAAAAGAGCATTTATGTATTGTTTACTAATTTTAGAACCTAGGGTGTTATTGAGATGTTTTTAGGCCTTTAGCTTATTATGTTTTTACTGATGTTTATGTATGTATGTGTGTACTTATATGCCCTGTTTGTGCAAATATCCATGGATACCAGAAAGAAACATAACGTTTTATTGTTGTAGTTATTAAAGTCAGGGATGTGCAGCTATTTGGGGGAGTTAGGAACTGAACTGATATCCTTTGGAAGGACAGCAAATGCTATTAAACTCTGAGTCATCTCTCCAGTGCTCTTATTATTTTAAACAAAGAGTTCTGCAGTGTTATGTTTGTCTTTATTGTATCATAGATATCAGGCATTTTTTTCTTCTTAAAATATTTTAATCTTTTGGTATTACAGTGATTAATAATGCATACTGTTCCTGAAGAAGATCCAGTTCATGTTCCAGAACCTGTATCTGGAAGTTCACCACCACCCTTAACTCCAGTTCCAGGAGATCAGACACTTATTTTGTGGTTTTGTAAAGAAATTTCACACCTGAGTGCACATCCTACACACAGGCACATAATTAAAAACAGAACAAACAAATAACCACCACAAAGACAATGGCTGTAGAGACAATTAAGTTACTGATAGTGTTTACTACTTTTGCAGAGGAGCTGCGTTTGGTTCCTGCTCCTACATTGCAGTTCACAACTGCCTGTAATCCTCACTCCAGGGAATCTGAGATACTTTTCTGACTTCTGTTGACTCACACATATGGGTCAAATAAACACACATATGTACACACATACACTTTCAAGAATATATCTTTAGAAATAAAAAAAAATAAATTACAAAACAAATTCTATCTTTAAATGATGTAAATTCACGTGTCCCGGTGGATGACCCCAACAAATCAACGTACACATGGGCAACACTAATCAGACTCAATAAAGTATTTTTTAAAGAAAAAAACATGTTGGGTAGAAGATATATAGGGGAGTAAGTTGGAAGTAGGGGTAGGAGTAGATATGAACAATGTACATTTTCAAAGAATGAATTTCAAAGAAATGCAACTTTGAAAGACATTTTAAAGGATGAAAACTATGACTACATTCTGTATCTACTCAGTGGTGACTCCTGCTTGTCTACCATTAGGAACCACATTTGTAGTGTCTGTATCATTTTGATGTAGAGTATATTCTTGTGTACATTATTCTTATGTATGCAAATATTTTGCACCACAATTTTGCAACTAGATAACTATCTATTAATATCTTATGTTGCAAAGCCTTCATCTGGTTTTGATGATTTCTAACCTTTAAGTTTCCACTCTACTTTGTATTCTATAATGGGATTTTTAAAGTTAAAGTTGAAGTTTCTCAAATGTTTGTTAAAATTCATCAATAAAAGTATCTATGCTATTTGCTTTCTTTTATTTTTACCTTTTAAAAAATGTTATTATTTATATTATTGGAGTTTTGATGCTTTTGTAGTTGATAAGAGTCTGTCTAATTCATTGACTTTTCATAAATTTGATTTTTAATATTCTCTTTAGATTAGTCTTCTAACAACTTTGCTAGTGCTCCTTTGTTTGAATTTCTTCTATTTTTTCTTGATTTTATTACCACTGATACCTATTTTTTAAAGTTTCTGTAGGTGTCTTTGCTTTATTCTTATCTCCACAATTTCCTGATGTAATTCCTAATTCATTTAAGATCTTTCCTACTTTCTATTTTCTGTATTAAAAGACAGACATTTAACTCTCTTCATTGCTTTCTCTACAACTCACACATTTTGCACTATTGTAGCTACATTTTAATTTAGTTCAACATCAATTCTTATTAACTCGGATAAGCTTTGTCTTCATGACATGCATTTAACGTTGTAAAACAAATCTTTAGAAACACAACACAAAGTAGAATATTAGGTGGTGCTGTCCTGAAATCTTTACTGAACAGGAGTTCTACCTTGCTGCTGCAGCTGACACTATTGCAGCAATATCACTAACATACCTTTGGCTTTCGTATATTTTCTAGTTTGAAAGACATTTGAAATGTCTTTTCAATCTTATTGAATTCACTGATTATATCATTTTAATTAATGTACATAAAACATATATGTTGGAGAATATTAATATATTTTGATATAGGTATCTACCCGGTAGTATCTTGTATTTGCCTGAATTTGCTTAATTCCCCATCTTTTATATTCTATGTTTTTTAGCCTCAAATGAAATTATTTTTCCTATTTATCTTTTACAACAGAATCTCAATAATGTATTTATAAATTAATAGTTATCTTGCAGTTTGAAATCTATCTCTACAACTAATTCCTGTGTATCCATTAAATAACTGAGATTCTGTGCACAGTGAATAATAACCTATTAAAATATTGTTCAGGAGCTGCATCCAGGGCTTTGTGCTATTGTTATTCTTCATTTCACATATCTATATTACCATTTTAAAATCCAAAACTACTACTAATTAAAACAAGAATGAATCCTGTGAAACTTTATTATGTGCTATTTTATAATTTGTAATTAACATTTAGTTATATGTATCTTCTTTTTATCTATATAATTTTTCTATTAAAGACAAACAGTGCTGTGAAACTATTTCTTCTAAATGGAAGTATTCTCTATTAGATAGAGGAAAGAGACTTAGTAAATTCAGTAAAATTTCTAAGACTCTGGAAGTTCACAAAATCTCATAGTTTGTGAAGACCCTTCATAAGATTACACAAGTGGTCAACAGTTGGTGAGGAGGGCAACTCTTTAGTAGAGCTTCCTGAGTGTCATACAGTGAACTCCAGTGGAGTATCCCTTATAAGTTGTGGCCCTTGCTGGAGCTGTGCTTCACAATGTCACAGCTGCCTTGCATTCTCCCGTCTTCTATCCCTAAGCAATGACTGACTAATGCTTCTTTTAATAACCAATAGACTCACCTTTCCGCGCTGCCCCGGGACGGGTCCATACGGCGTTGTTCTTGGTTCCCGACGTAACTTAAAGGGAAACTTACGCAATGTCCGGAGCTCTTGATGTCCTGCAGATGAAGGAGGAGGATGTCCTCAAATTCCTCGCTGCAGACACCCACTTAGGTGGCACCAACCTCGACTTCCAGATGGAGCAGTACATCTACAAAAGGAAAAGCGATGGCATCTACATCATCAATCTGAAGAGGACCGGGAGAAGCTGCTGCTTGCAGCTGGGGCTATTGTTGCCATCGAGAACCCCGCTGATGTCAGCGTCATCTCCTCCAGGAACACTGGGCAGCGAGCCATGCTGAAGTTTGCTGCTGTCACTAGAGCCACTGCGATTGCTGGCCGTTTCACCTCAGGGACCTTCACTAACCAGATCCAGGCAGCCTTCAGGGAGCCACAGCTTCTAGTGGTGACCGATCCCAGGGCTGACCACCAGCCCCTCACAGAGGCATCTTACGTGAACCTGCCTACCATTGCCCTGAGTAACACAGACTCACCTCTGCGCTATGTGGACATCGCCATCCCGTGCAACAACAAGGGAGCTCACTCAGTGGGCCTGATGTGGTAGATGCTGGCCCGTGAAGTACTCCGCATGCATGGCAGTATCTCCCATGAGCACCCATGGGAGGTTATGCCTGATCTTTACTTCTACAGAGACCCAGAGGAGATTGAGAAGGAAGAACAGACTGCTGCTGAGAAGGCTGTGACCAAGGAGGAGATTCAGGGCGAATGGACTGCACCAGCTCCTGAGTTCACTGCTGCTCAGCCAGAGGTGGCTGACTGGTCTGAGGGGGTGCAGGTGCCCTCTGTGCCGATCCAGCAGTTCCCTACTGAAGACTGGAGTACCCAGTCAACCACTAAGGATTGGTCAGCAGCTCCCACAGCGCAGGCCACCGGGTGGGTTGGAGTCACTACTGAGTGGTCCTGAGCCCTTCTGCAGTCACCTGAGCAAAGGGAAAAAAGGTGGAAGGAAAATAAAGTTCCTACAAGCTGTAAAAAAAAAAAGAAAAAAAGAAAAAAAAACAATAGACTCATTGTTTCACCAAGCTAGATTTTGATAGATTCATCTCTTTGGCTTTCCATCTGTGCCCTATCTGTAGTGACTAAACAGTTGTTAATACATCCCCAGGAAATATAATACAACACAATTATCACCTTCACAGAGACTGACAGATCTAAACTTAAGTTGGGGAGTAATGCTATTGTGTCCCCTGAAATGAATGGATATGATATGCCTCTGAAGATAAACTGTTTTTAGATGAAACATCTACAGGGACAATCTTGATATGGATCATTCTCCCAATGTATTATTGCCTAAATGTTTTATGAAGCACAGATCTCTTGTAGAATATAGAACCTAAAAGGGAATGTATTAGATTAGCTTTTAAGATACAGCTACGGTATTTCATCAATGGTTGTGTCATACCCAAGAGACAAAGAAACCTGTACTTACTCTTACCATTATTATAAGTACCACAGTAGTCCTACTCTGGCACTAAAGGCCGGAGGTATTCCTGAAGAACAAATGGTCTTCAGTCTGTCTTGGAAACCTGAAGACTTTGTCTTTAATAACAATGAAAGAATCAACAGCAAAACAACATGGCAGAACAACTTCCTGCAAAAGTGAAGGTCAAGTAAGAAAGAGATGCAAAACATTCCTTTTTCCTAAGTTTATCTGGACTAGTATCAGAAAATACCATACATATTTACTATTGGAGCCCACAGATGTGGATTCATTCCACCTTGAAAAAAGGTCAGAGAGTTCAGGCCTATTCTTATTCCTTATTAGGTTATTGATAGGAAGTTTGAATTACAGTGTAGTCATGAACAGTATATCTTGACCTAGGGTCTAAGTACTTTGTGTTTTGGATTTTAAGATGATAATTACTTTATTTGTTCCTCATTTGTATCATGGTAAAAAATTCTTGCTTTCTTCTCCCCCTACTCTTTTGAGTTTGGTAATTAAAGATCATGAGAGAAATAAACACAGGTGGATTCAGTATTCAGTGGGTTGTCTCCTAAATTTATTCTGTGTCTGCACATATTTCTTTTGTATCTTTGTTTTTTCTGCCTAACATTTCTAATCCATATGTCCTTCCCTGGAATAAACAAACCAGATGAGCCTGGACCCTGTCAGATATTACCTCAACATAGGACCTGAAAAGAGGGGATAGACGTGAAGGTCACAACAATTTATTGTGCTCCTTCCAACCTAAATTAAGGATAATAGAAAATCTCCAAAGAAGTGACCATAGGACAACCTGTTGTAAAAATCTTTCATTGAAGTTCTCTTCCGCTGTGATTCTACTTTGTGTCAAATTGAGAAAGTTAACCATCCTCATCAGTTAAATTCTCATTGTTCCTCTATACAGAAAACATGTAGGCATTTTCCCTCTCTGGACTCTTTCTAAAATTTTTAGTTTAAGTATCCTAAATATTAAAAATAATATACCTAGATATTCTGCTGATTGCTCACATGTTGAATGTATGTTTATATTGAAACTCACCTTAAATTTTCTTCTAAGTTTGTCATTTTGTAGACTTATATTTGCCAAGTTAATCTATGAGAATTCTGTGATTCTGTGATTACTAATTTGAATATATCTTCAGATTTTCTTATTTTCTCATATTCCATGTACCCACATATAAAGCTATTTATGACACCAAGATTTGTAGCTCTTTTCTATCTATCCTTTGGTACTTCCATCAAAGGGATAACAGTTAGATACAACCATTCCTCCTAATTTTCTTTGGAAACTTTTTGGGCATATGGCAATAATTGGTCACTTTTTCAGTGCTCTCTTTTCTGAAACTTTTATTGATGAATGTCTTGATTCTTCATTTTTAGTGCCTTATTAAATTCCTTATGGTAATTTTCATTAATTTGCTGCATTGATATTTAATACTAAATTTGCCAGAAATTTCTTGCTTTCACTGAATTCTATTTCTATAGTCTCTGGTGATTTAAATTTTTTCTAAGCATGTTACTCTGTGAATCTCTACATTTACTACCTGTCTATCAAGATTTTAGAGTTATTTGAAGTCTCATCTATTCAGTTTTCTAATGGATCAGATAAAAGTTTTGATTTTTGATCTGTTCAACTTTTACTCCCATCATAAAGTTGGGATGATGGTCTAAGTTCTTTGAGCAATTTTGAACTGGTATCAAAAGCAGTCTGCAATGGAATTTTTTTTTTCATCTGGAATTGGATAATATGGTTCTATTATATCATTATGAATCATTACCGATGTTAGTTAAATTGTTATATCTGCTCAAGACTTTAAACAGCAAATGCAAATTGAGAGGGTTTCCTTAATCCATTCAAATTCGGCAATTTTCTACAAAGATTCACAGAACTCTTTGAAAAACATTACTCTCATAGTCTTTTTTTTTACAGAGAATGAATAAAATTAATGTCATGCAAAGTTATAAAGGAATATGTCTTAGGATTACTATTATGGTGATGAAACATCATGAAATATAGCATCTTGAAGAGGGAAGGGATTTTATGTTGCATATACTGAATCACAGTTTATTGAGAAGAGCCAAGGTTAGAACTCCAAACAAGGAAATAACCTGGCTTTAGGTGCTGATGCAGAAGTCATGGAAAAGTTCTGCTTACTGGTTTGCTCCTCATGATTTGTTCAGGCTGCTTTTTTTTCTTTTAATCACTGCTTGGCCCATTTCTATCTAGCCTCTTCTAGGCTAACTCTCACACCTGCACTAGCCCATTTCTAATATTCTATGTAGCACAGCTAGGTGCGCTTACGGGGAAGATTCTAGCCTATGTCCATCCTGGGTCGGAGCTTCATCACATGTCTGCCCAGGAGCTGGGAGCGTGGCGTCTCTGCTCCAGAGAGCAGAGCTGTCCGTCTCTGTCTGAGGCGTCTTACCTCACTTCCTCTTCCTCCCAGCATTCTGTTCTGATTACTCCACCCACCTATATTCTAAGCTATGAGGCCAAGCATTTTGTTTATTACTTAACCAATGAAATCAACAGATTGATATATGACACTCCCACATCATACATGAATAAAAAAACAGAATGAGATAAATTTCTTGATCACCAACTTTATGATTTATTCATAATTAATAATTAATTAACCATAGAAAGACGGTGGAGAAGTGAGCCATCTTAGATGACATGTAGTCTTTCTGAAAAAAGAAAATGTCAAAATTTATCACCAGTTCAAGCATTTATACACCCACAATCAGCACCTAACAATCACTTCCTCCTGCATGAGTTGCTTAATTAATTAGGAAATAAATACTGGCTTGACCACCTATAGACTGACCTTACTACTATATTTTTGAAGTAAGAGACCCTCTTCAGCGGACTTTAGTTTGTATAAAATTGGCATTAAACTAGGCTAAGAGAGCAGAGCAATGTATTTATTTGGGAGTTAAGCATGAACCTCTGGGATAGAAAATTAATGTTAATTTTCTTTAGACTTAATGTCTAGCAACATAGATACGGTATTGTGTACCAAAGGTAGTGGTGGCACATATCTTTTAATCCCAGTACTCCCCAGGCAGAGCTGGGTTGATCTCTGAGTTGGAGGCCAGTCCGGTCTACAAAGTGAGACAGGATAGCCAGGGTTACTCAGAGAAACCCTGTCCCCCTCAAAAAAAATACTACAAAGAATGACACAATTCAAAAATCAAAAACCCAAAATTTAATGTGGGAACTGTCCAAGAACATAAATTTGTAAAAAGATGAAAAGACTACTAATTTAGGACTCAAAAGAAATTGGGACTCAAAAGTCTTGCAGACAAGGGAGCATGTGCCTGTGCTTCAATTACTCCAGAGGTAGAAGCAGTAGTATCAAGAATTCAAGGTCATCAACAAGCACACTGTAAGCTTGAGCTAGCCAACAGAAGACCGTGTTTCTAAACAAACAAACAAAAACCATGCACGTGGTGATGGTGCACACCTTTAATCCCAGCACCCAGGAGACAGAGGCAGGCTTATCTCTGTGTATTTGAAGCCAGTCTGGTCTACAGACTGAGTTCCATGGTAGGTCCCAAAGTTACAAGAAAATCCTGTCTCAAAAAATCTGATAAAAGAATTTTTAAAAAGCAAAAACGGTTGTTAGAAGTTATTAGAGGCTGAAGGAACGAATGAACAACATGTAAAGGTATATGCATATGATTTTTGCCTATGAAAACGACAAGACCATGATATTTAATATAAATTAAAATTTTTTTATTGTCTACTTATATCCTTAAGATGGTAAAATAGTTCAGTGTTTAATCTGCTCTGAATGAAGGTGGAATTTAAGGAATATATGCGACACTGTTGAAATAAATCTCAGAAAGTTGTGGTATTGGCATGTAACACACACTTTGGCAATTAAAAGCATCATAGGGACATCTATTTTCTCAATGTCTTCTGCTCTACTGAAAGAACCAGTTCAGTCTTTTAAATATTTGGAATGCGAATTTAGCATGTTCAGGGGTCTATAGAATTCACCAGAAACACACTGACTGCTACGATTATGAAAACTGATTGAAATAAAGAGATAATAGATGCTTTTTAAAAGCCTCTAGGGTCCCTATTTTCTAGAGACACGAAGCATTGTTAGTGATATATTCAAATGCAAGCATGAGCTACTTCTCATTATTTAAGAAAGACACCTCAGACACAATCGAAAGCAGAGAAGAAAATGAATTATTATATCATGCTCAGCAAAACTGGCCTATTCATTTTCCTCTTGGGAACTGGGTGACATGTGATTGACTGTATTCCAAAATAGCTGCTATTTCTGAGTACTGTGCACTTCCTGCTATTCTCTTAATAGAAAGGAATATGACAAGAAGTAAGGCATACAAGCTGTCTGCTTATTTATAAAGGCTTGGGATCACAAAGAATCACAATAGTTTATCATGATGCACACTAAATGTCTTAAAAAAAAGTCATGAGACCTTAAGCAAACCAGACACAGTAATAGCAGGAAGCTCTGTTTGTCTTAATAGGTGTTAATCTGTTTTACATGTAGCAATAGAGAGATTACTTGAGAATGACCATGGTACAATATGTGTGGTCATATCTTCTGTGAAACTATACTTTTGACTTTCAGGCTTGTTTAGTCTGTTTTAGTCTCTTAGACGGAATAGACATTCTTGCATGCATTTCGCAAACTGCAGCATATATATATGACATATGACTTTTTAACTATAAATACAAAAGAAACAAGAAGTTTTTGTTTTTCTATAATATAAAAACAGATGAAATTAAAGAAAGTGATTAATTCTAGAACTAAATTTCATAACTGAAATTATATGTAATAATCAACATTAAAATAAACATGTTTAACCTTTCCAGTTTTGGTTAAAAGTTATATTTATTCATACATTGTAAACTAATATATATATATATATATATATATATATATATATATATATATATTGCATTGACTTGAATATCTATTGCATTGATTGTATATAAGGTGCTCCCGGAGTAGAAAAAGAGGGAGACAAGGCTGCCATGTTTCCTGCGAAGATGGCAATAAACTAACCTTCTGAAGCTGTAAACAAGCCCCTGACCAAAGGTTTTCTTCTCTAAGTTTTCTTGGCAATGGTGTCCCTTCAAAGCACTAGAAAAGTAACTGAGGTACTTAGTTAGGCACAGCCACATGAGGGCTTAAATCTGGTGATAAGCAGTGTACTAATGTTCTAGATGTCAGTTTGATCTAAAAGAAAAACCTGACTCTTACTACTTGCAAACTTGTGTGGACCCAAAGATGCAAGCCTGTTCCACCTTGCCTGGAGGTCAGAGAGTTTGAGCTTATTTTTGCTCTTCCAAAGTTGTTGACAACAGATGTGGTTATAAACAAGAGATTCTGACCTTGGGTGTGGTCAATTAGTATTTTGGGTATGGATGTGGATCCATTCTACCTGTACCAAAGGTTGGAGAATTCAAGTCTATTCCTTATATCATGTTAATGAAGTCTGTTGCCTCCCCCATCCCTTCTGGAATGAAGTATATATGGATGTGTGTAGGGATAAGTCCCGCCCC
Source organism: Microtus oregoni (assembly GCF_018167655.1). Classification (NCBI taxonomy): domain Eukaryota; kingdom Metazoa; phylum Chordata; class Mammalia; order Rodentia; family Cricetidae; genus Microtus; species Microtus oregoni. Next base: position 74,817,210 of record NW_024543062.1, read on the forward strand.
TTGGGGGGCATGTTCGCCTCAGGCTAATGTTTGCCTATAAATTTGGCAAGCTTGCTCCCAGCCGTCCCTTCTGCTTTCCTGGTCTCCGCTGGAATGGTGGTTCTGTAAGTCTATTTCGCCATTAAAGTGTATATATATTTTTACAATCTGTCTGCATTCGTTTACGCTGTTACATTTTGGCGTCCAACGAGGGCTATTTTGTCCCCGATTTAAGCGGGTAGCCTGCTAGCTAACACAGCACCCTCCCGGGTGCTGTTTTTTAGTTCGTGACTGGGGCCCCAGTGCCGAGTCCGAGACACACTCGGCCACACAGGCCCATTCTGCCCTGCCTGATCGCCAGAGCAATTAACCCCTCCCTGCCTGCTTTGCCTAAGTTTGGAGCAGAACCCCACTGCCTGAATTAGCAGAAACTCAAGTACCTGCGGTTTTGCAACAAAAGCTGCCACAGCGGCAGATTTGGTCTGAAACAAAGTGACTTGGCTAGGCAGTGGTGGCGCACGCCTTTGATACCAGCACTTGGGAGGCAAAGGCAGGCTGATCTCTGTGAGTTTGAGGCCGGCCAGGTGGTGGTAGCGCACGCCTTTAATCCCAGCACTTGGGAGGCAGAGACAGGCGGATCTCTGTGAGTTCGAGGCCAGTCTGGTCTACAAGAGCTAGTTCTAGGACAGGCTCCAAAAACACAGAGACTACCACTGGCAGGAACCGATCATTGCAGGTAAAAAAAATTTTTATTTTATAAATAAAATGTCTGAACACATTAGTATTCAAGAATTTAACAGTTTTTTTAATTGTACCATGTGGGAGATTTTACAAGAGGTGTCTATCACCCCACATCTATGGATCCTTCTGGGATTCGTAGTTTTCATTGGCACTAAATGGTTTGATAATAGAAATATGATAAAGTCTTTATGAGACAAATCCAGGATTCTTAAGGCAGAGATTGAATGCTAAAAAACAATTGAGAATCAGTTTGAAGTTCTCCAGGCTGATATTAAGGAGAAATTCAATACTATGGAAGAGGGAACAGCCGATCTGGATCATAAGCTTCAGTCCCTTTCTGTAGGAACTGAAACATTAGTGGCTGATATTAAGGAGAAATTCATTACTATGGAAGAGGGAACAGTTGATTTGGACCATAAGATTCAGTCCCTTTCTGTAGGAAATGAAACATTAACTGAGAGAATCAAAACTGCTGAATGTGACAATTGGATTTTGTCTAAAACTTATGACAGATTGGCGGAAAGATTGTCAATACAAGAAGGCACGGTTTATGCCATAAAAATTATGTCCAAAGATGAGATGTTATCTCTAACGGACAAACTTCATACTTTAGAATCCTCAATGAAGGCTTTGGGACATAATTCTGGACAGGAGATTCAGACATTACAGAAGGCAATGGTGAATAGAATTGAAAAGATTGAGGAATTTCTAAATTCTGATGAAGAAGAGCAAAGGGTAGAAAGACAAATTTTAAGTACATCTATGGGTAAATCTCTCCGGGACAATTTCCACAAAGCTCTACCTACAGCTCTACCTGCCTTTCCAGTAATAACAACAGAGAAGGTGATTGGTTACAGAAACCCTAAGGTCATCAAGGAGGATACATGGGAGCCTGTCCCTATGAATGATCTCAAGGAAATAAAACAGGCTATCATGACTTTTGGGATGCAAGCCTCTTTTGTTAAAGAGATGCTAAGATCTTGGGCCACAACAAGCAGAGCAACCCCCTAGGACTGGCTCCAGCTGAGCTCTGTGGTACTTGAGAGTGGACCGCAATTGAAATGGAAATGCTTATTCAGGCAAGAGGCTAGACTTTTAGAACAGCAGGATAAAGCAAAGGGAATTGACATTTCCCTAGATAAAATTCTAGGTGAAGGGCTCTTTTCCGACCCTCAGGAACAAGCTAATTTGTATGAAAACACACTCTCCATGTGTACTACAGCAGTCTTAAGGGCTTGGGACAGGGTACAAGACCCAGGACAGAGAATGGACTCATGTGTCAGATTTAAACAGGGTCAGAGAGAACACTTTAGTGACTTTTTACAAAGATTAACTAAGGCTGTACAAATAGGGATATCTGACCCAGAAGCAAGACATATAATGATTGAGTCTTTTGGCTTATGAAAATGCAAATGTGGAATGCAAAAGGATTTTGGGCCCTTTAAAGCTCAGATCAGCGCCCTTGGAAGAATGGGTCTTGCATACACTCAATGTTGATACATTTGATTATGGCACTGAAACATGGGTAGAAGAAGCAATTTCCAATGGTAAAAGGAGACACCAGAATACCAAATGTTTTAATTGTGGCAAAATGGGTCATATGAAAAGGAATTGTAGACAACGGATTTTCAGAAATAATAATAATAATAATAATAATAATAATAATGCATCTTTCAGAAATAATAATAATAATAATAATAATGCATCTTCTAGAAATAACAGAAAGAGGAGGACTCAGCCTTCAGGTTTATGTAGAAGATGTGGAAAGGGCAGACATTGGACGAATGAATGAAGATCTATAAGAGATAGACAAGGCAACCCTATACAGTCGGGAAACGTGAGAGGGGGGGCCTCACAGGCCCCCATGGCAAACATGGTTCAGTCATATCCAGTTTCTGCAGAGAACGTGCCTCATCAGGACAATTAGGAAGCCCCATGCCTACTGTTACAAGCAATAATGATCAGAAAGATAAGTTACGTGTGTTTTGGCAAAATTCTATAAATGATCAAAGACCTAAACTGAGAGTGTGTGTAAATGGCATTTTTATTACTGGCCTGCTGGACACAGGTGCTGATGTAAGTATCATTACCCCAGAATCTTGGCATCTGTATTGGCCTCTTCAGAATGTAAATGTTCAGCTCCTGGGAATTGGAACCCTATCTCGAGTAAGGCAGAGCACGAGATGGGTTGAATGTATAGGGCCAGAGGGACAAATAGGAAAATTAAAGCCATATGTAACCAATATCGCAATGAATTTATGGGGTCATGAACTATTACAACAATGGAATGCCGAAATTAACATTCCTGCTACTTCTAGAGCCTATATTTCTGAGAATAATATTAAAAGATATTACAAACGGAGAAAACTGGCCATTCGGGCTGTACAAGAACAAGCAATTGATGTCCCTTCAGAGATACTAACAGCCTTGCCTCTAAAATGGTTGACTGAGAAACCAATATGGACAAAGCAATGGCCTTTAGCTGAGGAAAAGTTACAGGCTTTAGAACAGCTGGTACAAGAACAACTAGATGCTGGACATATAGAAGAATCTACCAGCCCTTGGAATTCTCCTGTATTTGTGGTTAAGAAAAAAATCAGGTAAATGGAGAATGGTGACAGATCTCAGGGCCATCAACAAGGTTATTCGACCTATGGGACCTCTACAATCTGGAATTCCTTTGCCCTCTTTATTACCAAAAGGATGACCTCTCATAGTTATTGATTTAAAGGATTGTTTTTTTCGCTATACCTTTGCAAAAAGAAGATAGAGAAAAATTTGTCTTCACAGTGCCTACTTATAACAATTCTCAACCTTCGAGGAGGTACCTCTGGACCATCCTCCCCCAGGGTATGTTAAATAGCCCCTCCCTGTGCCAATATTTTGTGAACCAACCATTGCAAATAATACGCAAGAAATTTCCCAAATCTATAGTATACAATTACATGGATGACATTTTGTTATCTGATTCAAACATGGATACCTTGAACAGACTGTTTGAAGAAATAAAGATACTTTTACCTAAATGGGGATTGCAAATCACTCCTGAAAAGATTCAGAAGGGAGATTCTGTTAATTATTTAGGTTATAAAATAGGTTTGCAAAAAATTAAGACACAAAAAGCACAAATTAGGAGAGATCGCCTATGGACTCTTAATGACTTTCAAAGACTGTTAGGAGACATTTCCAGTCTACGACCAGCTATTGGAATAACACCTGATCTAATAATTCATTTGAACAAAACCTTGGATGGTTATAAAGATTTAAACAGTCCCAGAGAATTAACAGCTGATGCAGAAAAGGAACTGACAATGATTGAGGAAAAATTACAACAGTCATATGTGGACAGGGTGAATCCAGAGCTCGATTGTATTCTAGTCATACTACCATGAAAAATCTCTCCTACAGGAATTTTAATGCAGAGAGATGATATTATTCTGGAATGGATCTTTTTACCACATAAACCAAGTAAGAAACTGAAAACTTATGTGGAAAAAGTCTCTGAGTTAATTATAAAAGTCAAGATGAGACTTCGTCAACTAGCAGGCATAGACCCAGCAGAAATTATAGTGCCTTTCACTGCTGATGAACTAAAGAAATTATGGGAAGATAATGAACCATGGCAAAGAGCTTGTGCTAATTTTTTGGGAGACATTAATAACAACTATCCAAAAAGCAAGAGGCTTATCTTCATAAAGAGAACTTCTTGGATTCTTCCTCGAATCGTCCGTGATGCTCCAATAACTGGAGCCTGTACATTCTATACTGATGCCAATAAATCAGGAAAAGGCAGGTTACAAATCAGAAGACTTGGGTAAGGTGGAACAAAGTCCGTATAATTCTGTCCAGAATGCGGAATTATATGCCATTCTTATGGTGCTAAGGGATTTTAAAGAACCTATTAATATAGTTACAGATTCACAATACGCAGAAAGAGTTATTTTATATATTGAAACTGCTGAATTTATACCTGATGATACAGAACTAACCTCATTGTTTCTCCAGGTTCAAGATTTGATCAGGAACAGGCTTTGCCCTATGTACATAACACACATCCGATCCCATACAGGTCTGCCAGGTCCTCTAGCACAAGGTAATGCTGAAATTGGTCAATTATTAATTGGCAGTGTGCTACAAGCCTCTGAATTTCATAAAAATATCATGTTAATAGCAAAGGTTTGAAGAAAGAGTTTTCAATTACATGGCAACAAGCTAAGGAGATTGTAAAGAAATGCCCTACTTGCTCTTTCTATAACCAAATGCCACTGCCTGCAGGGGCTAATCCATAGGGCACCCAAAGGAATGAAATTTGGCAGATGGATGTGTTCCACTTTGGAGAATTTGGCAAATAAAAAATATGTTCATCACACCATTGACACTTATTCAGGCTTTCAGTGGGCAACTGCTTTAAGTTCAGAAAAAGCTGATTCAGTAATCACTCATTTATGAGAAGTCATGGCTATCATGTGTATACCTACACAAATAAAGATGGATAATGGTCCTGCTTATGTCTCTAGGAAAATGAAATGGTTTTTTGATTATTACAATATCAAGCATGTTACAGGTATACCATACAATCCTACAGGTCAAGCAGACATAGAAAGATCAAATCGAACTATAAAGGATATGTTGAACAAACAGAAAGGGGTGGAAAACACCCCCAGAAATAGGTTACATAATGCTTTGTTAACCTTGAATTTTCTCAACGCTAATGAGAAGGGAACAACGGCTGCAGAAAGACATTGGGTAATGGAAACGTCTACTGAACTAAATCAACCAGTTTATTTCAACGATGTGCTGACCTCACAATGGAAGCCAGGAGATGTGCTACGTTTGGGAAGGGGTTTTGCTCTTATCTCTACAGGTGAGGAAAAATTGTGGATACCGTCAAAATTAATAAAGGTTCGGTTTGAAGAAGAGAAGCCACTGGGAAAAGAAAATAATTCTTTCATAAGGAAGGCGAGCATACATATGGTAAGAAATACAGATAGGTTGGAGGCAGGGTTCTTTTCTTATCTCCACAGGAAAATACTCATCTTCAAAGAAATTAAGGGACCCTGAATATTTAATTACTGATGATTGGACACACTTTGTAAGTATTAATTTATATATATATATATATACATATATATATATGTCTTATTAAACATTTCTTTATAAATACGTAGAGCTGGTTTTGAAGTTGGACTCTGGCTCAATCCCTCTCCAATTCCAAGCCTGTTAATAAGAGAAAAACCCAGAATTTCTAGAGTTTCTGTCTCATGTCAAGAGCCATGATATGGGACAGAAAGAAATATGAGTTTAGAAAACATCTTTGCTTTTCTCCATATCTATCATACTTTTCATTGAATATCTATCATGCCTTTCATTGAATATATATATATATATATATATATATGTCTATATGAATAATGTTTAAGTTTTTCATAATGAACAGTGAGTTTGTCCTGATGTGACATTTGAAGTTTTCAGGAAGAAGATGGGGCCCCACAACAACAACTCTACCTGGTTGATATGACGTCATGATACTGATAGCGCTACTACAAGACCTGTTTTGGATACCAGCTGCACAAGACGATCCCAACTTTGTTAGCTGAAATGGTGCACATCTTGTACAACATTCTGGCCAGACCTCCACAAAATACTCAGAGACTATTTGCAAAAGACATTGATCTTGAAATTTAACCATCATTTTACATTCACAGGATCCCCCAGAAAGAACGTCGCCCCCATGATAGCTGGAAGCAATTCTAGAGGACGACGTCCCCTCTCCCACTAAAGTTTACCCCTGGGTTTAGGGACATCATTTAGGGGTTGGGAGTTTGGGGGAGGAATTTTATAAGCTCAGGGATCATTTTGAAAAAAAAAAAAGAGGGAATGATGGGATAATAGATTTATAATTGTGAGTTACTGCTTTTAGACAAATATATTGGTATCCATTCTTGTATATTGATTCAAAGTTAAATTATATTGACTATTGTATGCATGCATGTTTCTATCTCTGCTTAAAACATTTTTATGTATTGACATATATTGTATTGATAAATATATATTGTATATATTTACCATATTGCAGGGTACATTTCTACCTCTGATTAAGATACTTATATAATGTTTGTGTATTGATATATATTTACCATATTGCAATGTATATTTGTACAGTGTTTATATTTGGAGGTCATTATCCTCATTTTTTACACAGTTGTTTATTGTCTTAGTCTTTAAGTTAGATAGATATTGAGAATTATATAGATAAATAGTATTCTAAGTTTGTCATTTATAATTAGACTAATCAGGTTCTCTAGATATATAGAGATTATACTCAGTATAGATAGATAATCTTCGACCTCTTCAAAGAGCTGTAGAAAATGGCCTTTAATCTAACTCAGAGTTTTGTGATAGTGAGACACAATTTTTCCTGGCAACACCGCTCTATTCTTGAGAGAATGTTGAGCACCAAAGACACTCCACCTGGAGCCTTTCTATTTGGCAGAACTGGCCTTTGGGCAAAGAAATGCCCATACCTCAACGACTGACAGAGATACAGAGCGTGCATCAATGGATAAAACAGGACTGTCATATCCTGCCAAGACAGGGTAAGATAGTTTTGAAAAGTTCCTTGCCTTTAATAATGGTATGTCAGTTATGTTAGGCCTTAGCCAAAATTGGTTGACTCAACATTGCAAACGAGACTTTGGGTGATTGCCCAGGTACTCAGTTGTCTCTGTCAATTGTTGCTCATTTTGGATATATTTCGTTTGTTGAGTAGTGTTTATTCCCTTCTCAGATCTTTGACGGAGTTGAAGATTATATAATTGTAGTTACTCTCTACATTATTTGGACTCCTTGAGATAGAATGTTAAGCCAAGCTTTTGTTCTCAATATTGTTTGTTATATTTATTATTTGTTGTTATTGTATATAGTTGTATTTGGTTTGGTTCTGTCTTATTTAGACAAAAAGGGGAGATGTAGGGATAAGTCCCGCCCCTTGGGGGGCATGTTTGCCTCGGGCTAATGTTTGCCTATAAATTTGGCAAGCTTGCTCCCAGCTGTCCCTTCTGCTTTCCTGGTCTCCGCGGGAACGGTGGTTCTGTAAGTCTATTTCGCCATTAAAGTGTATATATATTTTTACAATCTGTCTTCATTCGTTTACGCCATTACAGATGTGGAAAATAAATTTGGGCAATTCAGTATTCACTGAATTTCCTTCCTGATGCTGTTCTGTGTTTCTGTCTCTTCTTTCTCTCATCTCTTTTCCTTTTGCTTAATAATTCTAATTCTTATGCTTCTACCCTGGAATGTACAAATTTTGTTTCAGCTGGCCTTCGGCATCAACTGGCAATAATTTACTATGTTGAATTAAATTGGTCTTGGATTATCTTTAAAAGCATTCTTTTTGTTGTTGTTACTGATGTTATTTTTATATAATTTACAAGCCATAGCTATTCAACAAAAGCTGGGTTCCAATTTGCCTTAGCTAAAATGTATTTTACATCAAATCTGCCTAAATCACAATAACATTCCATTGTGTCATTTTTTATTTTGCTACAGAACAGTTTACAAAAGCACAAACATTTAACTATAGCACAGACATTTCTATTTGTCCTAAAGTAGACTCTTTGTATCATAGTGTTCAACTAAAGCAGAATATATTTATTTAAAGCCCATGTAGTTATGGGTGTGGCTTGAGTCAATTTTATGATGGCACCATAAGACCCTGTTCTCCCCTTCTGTAGGCACTCCTAGTGGGCTAAAGAAGTTGAGATGAAGGAAAAAGAAGTAAATAGTTCACTACTCTCTGTCAAGGAAAATGTAAATGTGCAAAATCACTTTTGACATAATTAACCTCACTGGTTGAGTTTTAGCATCTGTTGATAACACATACAGTACCTTTGGTTCCTCAGTAGACTGGATTAGTTCTGTAATCCTTCAACTAAAGGAGCACATTTATTTTCCTTCTACTGAATATCCTGGAATGGTTTTCTCCCTTGTCTACCTCTTAACTGACTTTGTACAAAGCCTCATAAAAACATATGTGCATGATATACTACTACAAAGCACATCTGGTTTTGTTGTTATGGGAAAATTCTCAGTACTTTATAGTAGGATATATTTATCAATTCATTCTTTAAGTAAGCCACTGATTCAGTCATTGGATATTTCTTGATGTTTTTATACTGCCATGATCCTTAAATGACTGGAAACAAGTATGCATGCAAAATTAGCTTACTCTCAAAGAAAATAGTGTTTAGAGTAGAGACAGGCATTGAGTAGTGATCAAAAATTGCATAGCTATGACTAGCATATAGACACATAATTGAATATGATGCCAGCTATCACATGAAAATATATGTTATCAAATGATTATCAAGCAATACTTCTGGTCAAAGAATAAAGCTTGAGTTTCTAGAAAGTATTTAAATATACTGAAACAATTACCTAACTTTAACAGAATCAAGCAAATAATTTTCCATATTTAAGTTTACAGAGAACAAAATTTTGGTTTCTGCCTAATCGTGAAAGAATATGTTTTAATAATTCAAAATCTCAAGAAATTAAGAATTTACACATTCTTTAATTTAGAAGGACAAAAATAGCAAATAAGCAGGTGATAATATAAAGTCAACTGTTGCCTCTACAATTCATACACAAAGTTAAAAACAGGAAGTGAAATGTTTCCTTTATGATTGTGACAATGCATATGTACACGCTCAGTTCAGTATTTCCTCCACTTCTGTCCATTTACTTTTAAAACATTATGCTACAATATAAAGGATCACTTATCTATGTCTCCTTTTGAAACCTATGGTCATATTGTACTTGATTCCCTGCTGCTATTCTGAAGACTCACACTTTCTGAGATATTTAGAAAATCACCCACTACATAGAAATTATGTTATTTGTTCCAACAGATAGATTGATGCATACCTATTCTACTCTCAGCTATATAAAATTTCTCATTTTCTCTCACAGATGTCTTATATCAAGCCAGCTTGGCCCATCTCATCTACACATTACTACGGAGTAAGCACAGTGGTAGAACTTGTTTTAAAACTGACAGCAGTCCTCTGCCCTTTGGCAAAATGGTGGATTTAGTCAGTGAACTGGAACAGTCAGAGAGGTAGAAGTCTCGTCTCTGTTGACAAGCTTTTCAGCATGATGGCTAAGATATACCATATTTACCAGTTTACCATTTTACAGATGACTGCTTCACTCTTATGATTAAAAATGTAAAAGCTTCTTTAAATAAATTATGTGTCTCTCTCTGTGACACAAGTTAACTGAAATAAATGAAGAAAACATAATTAACCATAAATGGTTAATTCACTTTCCAATAAGGTATACAGAAATTCTTTGAGTTGAAAGCTAAGAGAAATAAGCATAATGTCAAATAAAAACAAAACCAGATACCCAAGACTATATATATATTTAGAGAGTCTTCTGTCCAACAACTTAACATTTGGGGACTCAGGTTTTTCTTTTCTCTTTATCTTTGATTATTTAAATGCATTAGGATTTTTTGTGTGTGCACATTTATAAATCACTATTTATTATGAAGAAGCTCATCACTAGTGGGCTATATCACTCAACAGATCTTTATAGATTGCCTAAGTGTTCTGGCCCAATTTCTACATCCTCTCCGGTAGGCTGCAAGGTCATTCTAGCAGGGATGTGCGATCAGCCCTATCACTGTCATTTGCAGCAGCTTCTTTTACCACATGAACTTTACCTAACCTATCATATTCCAGAGTTTCTGCTTTGTAAATGACTTAAAGTTATATAGTGTCATTTATATTCACATCTCCTATGTTTTAGGCACTTTATTGTCCCATATCAAGATCCATCCATTAATCGCATATGGAAGATAAACCAGCATATACATTATTTTTGGTTATTGTCTATTGATTTCTGCATCATGGAACATCATTAAATATACTTCTTAGCTTTAACAATATTTTATAAAGTCTTTGGGGATTTTTTCAAAAATAATGTCCTTTAAAAATAGGGGTTATTTGGATAATTTGAATCCCTTATTTCTAATTTGATGCCCTTTATTTATATCTTTTTCTGAATTGTTCTGGCCTGTATTTCTAGCATTGTGCAGAATAAAACATGTGACAATAAAAATTTGTCTCCATTTACAGATATTTAGAGGACAATCATTTAAAATTGGCCCATCCTATGTAATGTACTGGATTTATTATATATGAATTTTGTCTATAGTCATATTCTTTCTATTTGTAATTTGTTTAGAGCTTATATGAATACAGATGTTGAATTTTACTGAAACACATTCTTCTGCTATTTGAAATTGCCATTATTTTGGACATTTTTCTGGGCAAATTATATATTATACTTATAGTTTGCATGTATTAAACCATTGCATCTCTGGGATGATGTCCCTTTGATCTTGAGAGAGCTTTTGTACTTTATTGTTAATTTGATTGTCACAAACTGGTTTTTTGTGTGTATAATATCCTTGATGTGATAATGTGTAAATTTCTTTGCCAATAAAGAATTCTCCATCTTTTGTAACTACTGGCATTGGATATTTTCTCCACTTCTTTAAATTTTAGTTCATGGCTCAGGTTCACTCCTTTTATGATTGTCAATATACAAATCTTCACCTCTCTTTTACTTACCTTGTACAAAATTCGTCATAGCTTGAATATTCCTAATAGCCTTTACATGGTCAACATTTATTACTATTACTAGAGATGATTTTCACACTCATTGCTAAAAGCTTCACTACATTAATTCATTAATCTGTGCCTCCTTTTTATTAGGTTATTTCTTCCTTAAATTACTGACTGAGTGACTATTAAGGGAAGAGGAAGTTTTGAGGCTTATGATTTAGTAAAGTTCCGGTAATATTACCTGTACAGACACACAGATTTTACAGTGTCCCCTTCCTTGCAGCAGGATGGTTTTCTCTTGGATGGGTATGCACACATCTACATGCACAGACAGTGCAATGCATGTGAGGAAATTAGAGGACAAGTTACAGGAGTTGGTTCTCTCCTTCCACCATGTAGGTCCAGAAATTGAACTCAAGTTTCATGCTCGACAGAAAGTTCTTTTGTCTGCCAAGCCATCTTGCCAGCTTGAATTTTTATGGTTCTCACACTTAAGGAGCTGATATCAAACAATAATATGCAAATACATGACATTAAATCAAAGTGCCATTAGAATATTTAATGATGTAGACCTATTCATTACATGAACCAAATTCTAAACTAATCACTTTTATGGACTAGAACTGGAGAAGCAGTGGCATACAAAGCTCTGTATCATTCCCAGAGAAGTCTAGAACAGCTGTAAGGTGTTCTTCACTAAATTAACCATAGTATGTAGACATGAATTTACTGAAAACAATTAGAACATTTTTGGAAAGTGGAACAGAGGGAAAGAAACAGAGAATTCCTCTGTGGAACAAGTGACTTTCAGGAGAATAGCATCTGGGAAGCAGGCAACTTATAAAACCAGGAACAAGTGGAGAAAAGCCAGATAATGAGAAGGATGGACCAGAAAGGAAGTGTGTGTGTGTGTGTGTGTGTGTGTGTGTGTGTGTGTGTGTGTGTGTTGTGGGAGAGGGTGAACCTGCAAATACATGAAAAAACATTAGAGACCAGAAAGCAAAATAATTAATGGAATTAATATTTGAACAGATTTTCAATCTAACCATATATGGCCCTAGAATCCATATAACAAATATTGATTAAGAAAATGCTCATATCTTTCTCTATGATTCACATATTTCTCTTAGAGTTCCCAGCATTGAGTCACAGGGAAGGAAGTAATTTTGAAAGAAACCTCCTGAATCTGTGGCTTTAGGAGTCAGAGTCTTACCTTTTTTTTTATCTCTGTGAGCTCACAACAGTGGTCAAATATCTGTCCACTTGGAGTATACTTGCTGAGTTGGTCCAGTTACAAGAAAATACTTTGATTAAAATCAAAGGTAGCTCCACATAGTAAAATTTATCAGAGTCCCAGAAGAGGGTAGAAGCAGTTTGCCATCTATAATCTCGTATAGGGAGGACAATCACTGATGACAGAAGAAGGTGACTAACAAATTGTCAATATAAGTAGAACTGTCTTTAAAATTTTCTGCTTCATGGAAAAGTCTGCTGGATATTATGGGCCTATAGGCTGAAGACTGAATGCCCCAACATTACAGGAAAACTTTGGTTGAATTTTGGAAGTTGCTTACAATTCACTTCCTGATTTTTTAGGCAATATTATATCCTTCTGAGGTCTTTAATGGAGTTGAAGAATAGTTAGTTATGATAAAAGATAAAGTAGATATAGATATTGTAACTATAAATCTTGCTTGATAACTGCTTTTCAATATGTAATTTTTAAAACCTTCCTTTTTTATTTAAACAGAAAATGGGAAATGGTATGGGAGGTCCTTCTGTGTATGTGTTGCTTTTATTGGGTGATAAATGAATAAAGAAGCTGCTTTGGCCAGTGATAGGGCAGGACAGAGATAGGTTGGAAAGACTGAACTGAAAGCTAGAAGGAAGAAGGAGGAGTCAAGGAGAATCCGTGTAGCCCCATTGGAGACAGGCACAGGATGCTGGATGGAACTTTACCGGGTAAGCCACAACCAAATGTTGATAAACAGGTTAATGGAGATGGGTTAATTCAGGATATAAGAGCTAGCCAAAAATATGCTTAAGCTATTGGCCAGTCATTTAAATAATATAGTTTTTGTGTGAATTTTTCCAAGGGTCTGTGCAACAAGGAATGGACAAAAGCCTCTGCCTACAAATGGTGCCAACATGTACAACTACAACCACATATAACCTGCGACCATTTGGGAAGTAATTCTAAACACAAAAGAACAGCGGTAACCACAGTTTCTTGGCAGCAGCATTTTCTCACGTGGGCTCTGTTTGCTAGAGGCAAGTGTGTCACGTTTAAGACAGGCTTCCTAACACAGCTTTAGCTGCAAAATCTTTGCAGCTCTTTTAAGAGGCCCCTCCCCCAACACTAAGAAGGTATTTATGAATAGCTGACAGCGAGCTTCTTGGTGGTGGCAGGGACCTTGTATTCCACAGAGTTGTGGCAATAAACATGGCTCCTGCCAGTACCTCCACCATGAAACTAGACTCTAAGAAAGCAAAGGAATGGGGTGGATCCAGCTATCAAGTCACAGCTTTAATCCTAGTCATATCACTTAGCAAATTAAAGACTCATGTGGTCAGAAAAAGAGAGAGAGAGATAGAGTAAATATAGATTCAGATGAAAAAAAATCTCTAAATGGTTTATAGTGTGTTTAAAAATATATGTATACTTGGGAGAGAAAAGAAGGATAAAGTCCTTTAAAAAAGAGAAAATAGTTATGTGGTGGCACATAACTTTAATCCCAAGACTTGGGATGCAGAGGCAGGTGAATCTTTATGAATTGAAGTAAAGTCTCATCTACAGAGTGAGTTCTAAGACAGCCAAAGATACACACAGAATCTCTGTCTCAAAAAACCAAAATTTAAAAATAAAAATAAATGAAATAGAATTTAAAATAAAGCCACGTAAAGATGAAAAAATTTACAGAGAATTTGGATACTGTATGTAATTGTGTTGTTTTTGAATTGTTTGATGTCTGAGGAAAAAGGAACAGCTGCTAAAATACTTTTGATTATAAATGCTACTGGATTAATCCAACAAATACATTTTGATAATGTCTTGACTTCAAAATATAAGTCAAAAGATATGCTACATTGGAGAAGAGGTTTTGCCTTTGTTTCCACAAGAAATGAGAGGCTGTGGATTCATTCTGGTTTAAGAGAAATCAGGTTTGATCAAGGAGGACGCCCTGAAAAATCTCCCATAGAAGCAGATGGCCCAGTTGATCTAACATTTCAAAGGTCCTCTAGTGGAGTTTCCTCTGTGTTCTACATTCAGAATAGCCTCAAGACTGCTGGATGAGTTGATCAAGTCTCACAGAATATTCCAGGTAGGATTTGATTATAACCCTAACTTTTTTTAGGTCCCCATAATATTATCAATGCCAACAATCAGTAGGAAGTATCCCAAAAAACTACACCCACATTCCCAAAAAATGGAATATGGATTTTTGTCTTTGTTTAGAGTATCAATTACAAGTTGTTGTGGATAATGATAAGGAAGAAAGCTAAACAAAGGTGATTAAATTGAAGTTTTGTTTTGAAAAAAAGGGGGGTGCTGTGGGACAATGATCTCGTATCCTGTAAAGATTTGTCACCTGTATTGTTTTAATAAAATGCTGGTTGGCCTGTAGGCAGGCATGAAGTATAGGCAGGGTGATTGGTAGGAAGTATAGGTTGGACAATGAAAACATGAAAATTCTGGGAAGAGGAAAGGCTCAGTCTGCATTTGTCACCCAAATCAAGAGGAAGCAAGATGAGAATGACTCACTGATAAGGTATGAAGCCACACTGCTAAGACAGACAAGAATTATGGGTTAACATAAGATGTAAGAATTAATTAATAAGAATGTCTGAGCTTATATGCCATCTAGTTTATACTTAATGTAGACCTCTGTGTGTTTATTTAGGACTGAATGGCTGTGGAGCAGGTAGGACAAAAACCTCTGTCAACATATAATTTATCTTTCTCTAGTGCACAATATTCTCAAAATGTCATAGGAAAATTAATTCACTAGCAAGTCAATTCTGCCAACAACCATAAGTGACAAAGAGTGAACACTAAAAGTGTAAACACTGCTAATTTCTCAAGAACATATTTTAGTATTTGGTCATATTGATTAGCAATAAACCTGCTCTGTTTATAAAATAAAATTGTATGTGATGACAGGAAGTATGGAAGGATTTATTGTGTAATGAAAATTATTATAAATTTTGCTCATGTATGTGTATCTTGAGCACCACATAAATTAAAAAATCTAAGGAAGTATAAAGGTAATATTCACTGTGTTATTATATACAATAAAAGATTGATTTAACTTTTCTCTGTGAGGTACTACTTAATGTTTTTCAAAATATTCCCAAGGGATCAATGTTTTTAAAATTCTATTATGTGAAAATGTCAATTTATTTGAGGGACTTTCAACAAA
Organism: Microtus oregoni; assembly: GCF_018167655.1. NCBI lineage: Eukaryota > Metazoa > Chordata > Mammalia > Rodentia > Cricetidae > Microtus > Microtus oregoni. The sequence continues at coordinate 74,832,988 of NW_024543062.1, forward strand.
TGAGTTTTCTAGATAATAAAAGATTCCTAGCTATACTTAATTAAAAGATCACTCATTCCCTCATCATAATAAACTGCACTCATCTCTGTTAATTCCTCTGTCTCATAACTCCTTTGGGATTATTTCTTAACCTTTAAATAATGGAGACTTAAATATATTACAATCATATATTATGTTAATGTTATCTAGTTAAAAAATGATTGTTTTAGGAATTGTTAAAAATTATGATATATTTTTAAAAACTTTAGGATTAAACCAGATTTATAACAATCCTTTATTATTTAAATATTCTTAATTCTTACAGAACAAGTACTATCAATCAAAGTGAAGAACATATGAAAAATCTTAATACTAATTTGCTAAACGATTTTCTCATCTCCCTTATCAAATAAAAACCCCAATCAGTATTTAATATGAGGCCCATTAGATGTCATCATTAGCTATTATTGCATATATAATTTACATTGGGATATTTTTTCTGATTTCTCCATAAACAATCTCTTTTTAATGGCAACAGTGTTATTTGTTATAAAATTTGTCTCCAAAGAAACAATTACAATGTAAACTTTAATAGAGCCACATTGGCAAATATGAGATAAGCAATCTTAATGATTATGGTGGAGAACAAGTAACCTCAAAAGACTCCTGACACCAGCCTTCAGTCTCCATTTGATACAGTGCATATGTGCATGCACACATGCACATATACTCAAGCTTATTAGCAATAAACTGTAAATAAATCAGTGAATTTGTATATGCTATTTCTTCATTATAAGTAAGGTATTTAAAATAATAACACTATTCAGAGGAGTCATTGTAAGGCATAAACAACACAGTTTTGTTTTTGTTTCTTATAAAGTGCTCCCTATAATTTTATTCAGTATCAAAATTAGGGGAGCATCTGGAGTCAAGAATGCTATATTTTCTGTAATTAATTTTGCATGCAATTCTCCTTTCCATGGAAGACAGTTTACTTCCCACAGTTTCTTAACTCTGCATTTGGAACATATCTTAAAATGTCTGACCCTTTGTAAAACCTCCATCATGATCAAATAATGTTCCATAGGTGTGTGTTGGTTTGAATGAGAGTGGCTCCTGTAGTCTCATCTGCTTTTATGCTTGGTCCTCAGCTATTGGAACTGTTTGGGAAGGATTAAGAGTTGTGTCTTTGTTGGAGTTGAAGTGGCCTTTTTTGATGATGTGTGTCATTGGGGGTGGGCACTGAGGTTTCAAAAGCCCAAGCCAGACCCAGTCTAGATCCATCTGTGAATGCAATTTATGGATCAAAAGTGAGCTTCTAGTTATTGCTCCAACATAATGTCTGTTTGCCTGACTCCATGCCCTCTCACAATGGTCATAGAATAACTCTCTGAAAGTGTAAACACCCCCCATTAAATGTCTTATTTGTGTTACATTGGACATGGTGCTTTATCAAAAGAATGGGACAGTGACCAAGACAATGCATCTTTCATTTTCATACATTTTTAGCCAATCAGCTCATCTACATAAGATTCTGTTTTTAAGATTAAGAATTTTTTAAATCATGTATAATAAAAGCATAACAAGGAGGACAAAACTTTTATATTTATTTTCTTATTTTTGGAGAGTCAATATTGCCCAACTAATGTTTCCTAAGCGGCCTTTGTGTTCTTTTTTAAAACTCTCAATATGCATTTGTTATACAGATGCTTTGTTTTCTCCATTCAGCATGCTAGAATAAAAACATCTGATAGGTTTCAGTACTGCAGCTATTCCAAACATGTCCTATTCACCATACTTTTTTCTGTCAAACCATGTGTAATAAAGATCTTGGATCTTTCAAGAAAGATATTTTACCGAACAGAATAAAAAAATTACGCCCCCCCAAAATTCATATGAGTAAATGAATGTGTAAGTCGATAGCTGATAAATTTGGAATTCATAGCTATATTTTTTTGAAAAAAAATGTAATTTAGGGACTCTAGGAAGTTTAAAGGGTCAAATTTCTGGACATTAGTTCAGGAAAGGTTTTATGAGCTGCTGAATAATTAATGTATCAACAAGGTCATAGATATATAACAGCTTAAAACATATCTTAAATGCCGTGATCTGTCATTATTAGCATCCCAAGAGAAAATATAATAGCTTCCCTTTTATTTTTGCTTCTTCATCAAACTTAAGTAAATCACATTTTGATTAATTATTGTCTTTTAAGCTTGTTTCCAAGTATATTTACATGACTTAGAATAAAGACATGTAAGCACATTAACTGGTTTTTGTTAATCAGTTTAAATTTCTGACTCCTGATATAAATTGAGCCAGTGATCCTGCGCACCAGTCCTATTATCTTCCCTCAGACCATTAACTTCCACTAACCTAGATAAATATTTCATAAATTTCTCTTCTAAGCCATTCAGCTTCATAGTTCTTGATTAAGTGAGCTCCATATGAGGTCAAAGGATGAAAGCTCTGTGAAAATATTTTCCCAGATATATTGAAGACTAGTAAAATTGTGACATTGCTCTGAGGACAGGACTTTCAATGTAGCTACAATGTTAACTTTAACACTTAAGGTTTTTAAAGCTATTATGGTTGCAACGCTACTGGTACATAGCCATGCCATTGAACTTGAGAGAGAAAAGTGAATTAAGTCCTGTTAATGTGCCTCTAAATATTATTTGTCATCAGCAGGAGTTTTTGTTGGTTGTCTCTTGTTTTTGGTTGTTTGTGCATCAGTTTGTAAGTAATAAAAATTGCTGATGTTTAGAATAAAGAGATATTGACAATTTTATTAAAACATTTTATTTTTTTAATTGAGCAATATATTCATCAAACTTCTACTCAAGAATCCTTGAAGTGAAACCATCTAGAGTATAGTTTTTTTTGAATAGATCAAATCATAAGATTATATCTATATATTTTGTTACTTTTCCACTCAGACTTGGATGTATACATTTTTGTGGGATATTTTGATCACACTCTCACACTTCCAAGACTATTGATACAGTGAAAGCTTGAATAAAATGGTGGAGCCATTGACTAGCTGACAGGAATTAGCCATAGAAAAGCTAGAGATTTGGATAGAGAAGAGGCAGAGGAAAAGAAATGAAGGGAATACACTTCGGCATGCTTTAGTTTCTGAATATGAGGAAGAGACACTTCTCTTGCTGCATCTCTGGCCAAAAACACAAGGTCAGTTGGCTGTTTCTTGACTTCTCTGATCTAGCAGATTTTCATCCTCACATCTGACTTCCAAGTCTTTGTAGATAACACACAATGAGATAGAATTATTTTGAACCTACTTATTAGGGCTACAGCAGAGCCGGAGTCATGGGACCAGAAAGCCCTTCAGTCAACGACCTAAGTGGCCAGCAGGGCAATGATTTGGGGGTTGCAGATTTGAAGACAGTAATTAAGGTATCAATAGATTCATTTGCAGGTGCTAAACTGACAGAAAAATTACATTTGGAACCCAAGCCGTGACATGACCACACAGATAGAGAAGTCAGTACAGCTGGTGCCACTGCAGTCACTGCCTGGTCCTCTCAGTGAGCAGTCAGTTGCTCCTGAGACTCCAGAGAAAGGACTCATGCTTAGAAATTGTAGGAAAGAAAGGCTAGAGGCCTCTGTGAATGGTGCTGTCATTGTGGACAAACTGAGAATTAGCATATTAGATGAGATATCTGTGAAAACCTTAAAGAGAGAGTTAAATAATGTTATAAAGAAAAATCTTTCCCATGTTAAGAATCAGAAATACCACAATGCAGGGAGTTAGGACTCTATTTAGTACTAGTTTAGATGGTTTGCAAATGTCAAAAATATATGAGGGGATAAACCACTTAACTGGATTAACATAATGCCAATTGTAATTGCTATCAATTTTGTAATTCATATTTTATCCTTAAAATGTTTTTTTTTTTTTGATTTTTCGAGACAGGGTTTCTCCGTAGCTTTTGGTTCCTGTCCTGGAACTAGCTCTTGTAGACCAGGCTGGCCTCGAACTCACAGAGATCCGCCTGCCTCTGCCTCCCGAGTGCTGGGATTAAAGGCGTGCGCCACCACTGCCCGGCTTAAAATGGTTTGATAACTGTTCCAAATATGAAAATTTGACAAAATGCAAGCCTTAGAAAGACTTACTCTTGATGAGTACAATGCTTAGAAAGACTTCCTCTTGATATAATACAGACCTTATAAGAACATACTCTTTATAAGACATAAGCTTTAAAAAGACTTACTACTGATAAGATATAAGATTTAGAAAGACTTACTAATGAAAACAAGAAAATTTTGATTGATAACATACAATCCTTACAAATAACTACTAAATAAAATAAGAAATAATATTCACACACAGACAGAGGAATTTAGAATAAAAGTCCGATTATTGATAACCCCCAAACTATTCAGAAACTAATTGGGATTCTGTAGAAATATTAGATTTGAAGAGATTTTAGAAAGCAGTCTTTTCATTTGGTATGCTTTCACCCATGTGAAGAAGATGCTAAATTTACGGGTAACTCAAAACAGAATTCTTCCACAGCACTGGAAAGATTTAGCTACAGCAATAATGGGAATGGTTCCTTGGTTACAGTGGGAAAAATAGTAGGGAGAGGAAGTCAGGCTTATAGAAGAGTGATGGGGGACTAGAAGTATTGAAATTTCCCAAGATTAGTCTTTTGGTGAAGGCCACTATGCTAATTTGCAAAGACAGTGTAGATTTGATCACCATACCTTATTTTCATGTTAAATAGCAGTTCTGAATGCTTGGGAGAAGCATGAAGAATCAGGAAAGAGGTATCAATCTTTTACTAAAATTATAGAAGCCCCAAAAGAAGTTTTCACTGATTTTCTTTTGTAAAGATTGTTGTCAGGTGTAAATGGAATAATATCAGATCCAGGAGTTAGACAAATATTATGTAAATCTTTGACTTTTGAAAATGCCCAATCAGAATGCAAAACCTTGATTAGGCTTTTAAAGGCAAGATCAGCATCCATAGATAAATGGATTAGAAATATAGCACATATAAAATCTTACACTTATGACATTGCTTTGATAGAAGAAGTAATTTCTAAAAATAAGTAAGAAAAATAAAAGTTTCAGATGTTTTACTCATGAAAATCAAGGTAACCTTAAAAGAGACTTAGGCAAGGCCTCCCTAGAAACTATGTTTTTTTCTAAATATAATTCAAATACAAGACCCAATTCTTCTGAAATATGAAGGAGGTATGGCAATGGGTGGTATTGGACTAATGAATACAGATTAGCAAGAGATAGGCAAGGTAGCTCTTTGTCTTTAGACTCCTCCCACAAACCCTAATATTAAAAGTTGTAATCATCTTGAATGGGTAAACATCAATTGAGAAAATATCTCCATCTGATTGGCCTGTAAATGACTTTATGGGGCATTTTGGGCATTAATGCCTAATGTGGGAGTGCCCAGGCCTCTAAAAGTGGAGTCATTATTGGGCATGGGGTCTAGGCTTGAATAAAAAAGCTGGATGAGCAAGATGAGTAACCATGACAGTAAGGTCACTTTAATTCCTGCCTTCAGGTTCCTGGCTAAACTTTCATGAATGGTAGACTATGAAATGGAAGTATAAGATGAAATAAATCTTTTCCTTTTGAAGTTGACTTTGGTAATGGTGTTTTCTTATAGCAACAGAAAACCAAACTAAGACATAAATTGCTACCAAAGAGTGTGTGTTGCTGTTTTAGACCTGACCTTGGGGTTTACAAGAGAATTATAATCACATGGCATTTGCAATTTTTGATTTTGACATGAAAGTGAAAAATAAAATAATATTTTTTCCTATGGCAACAACAAACCAAACTAGACACATTCCCATTTCAGTGTTATAATTTAGTACATAATTAGAAGTACTTATTGTCATTATACCTAGTAAAATTGTAAAGAACTTAATTTTAAGTTATTATATTAGTTAAAGTACTCAAGATTTTGTACCTTAAAATTTAAGATACAATTTATCCTGATATAAATCTTAGAAGGAACATTGTGTCATACGTTATTGTTTTATTAAGTTTATTGTGAATATTAGGCAATAAAATTTAACCTCAAATTTGTAGCTTTTAAACAACATATATTGCTGCAGTGTTTCCGTACATATTCAAAAATAATATTTTAATTCTATTTAAGTGTGTCAAAAATCTATGAATTTTTTGAAATTCCATCATCTCTGCCTCAGTTCTCATTCTTCCAGAATGTGAGAATATCCCGTTTGCCACTTTCTAATATATTCCAAAAGGAGAAGACTGGTCACTTGTTAAAATCATAAAATCATCTTACTTAAACATTGCAAAGTCTTACATTTGCACTTAAAGTTGAAATCTATAATCTGAGAGTTATGCATCCCTCTGCTGCTGTCTTCTTTACCTCATCATCTTCCATGTATCCCTGAATTATTATGCTCTCTGTAACTCTATTTCCTTAATTTTTTTTCAATACTGATGATCTACTTAACCCTAAATATATATTCAGAATTCCATCTAGAATATTCTTTCTTTACCACCTTGACTCCTGTTCTGCTTCAAGGATGAGTGCCCTCCAATTTTGCCTGACCTGTTTCACTCACATAGTAAAATCTACTTTTATAGCATCTGTCAATTATGTTAACATAAATAAATATCTTTTATGGGATAGCATCCTTTTCTATAGGTTTTTCACCAAGGAAACACATTTATTGTTGTCGTTATTGTGATGCAATTACTATGAATCTGTCAGTTATACCTTTTGAATGACTGAAGTTAGGAATAAGACACCAGTGACAGTGACAAAGCGTGTTGAGTCTTACCCTGTTGTTTGTAGACCTTCTTTAATGCCATTCATTATCTTTCATGGAATCGATCATTTTCCAACTTTATTTCTGCTTCTCCTCCTCCTCCTCCTTCCTCTCTCTCTGTCTCATTTTCATTAAAGTTTCAGTAACCACTAATATTATACACAAAACCAACAATTAAAAATTTTCATTTCTTTAAACTACAAATGAATATCAAATATCACCTGATGCCCAAATTCTAGTAAAGTTTGATGTTCTGATAAGTTTTATGAAATTTTCAACATTTCACATTGATGCCAACTTTTTATATTTGCTCTGCAGGAGTGTTCTTAAACTTCCATCCACACCAATCACAGAACTATTATCCTTATACAATTGCTATATCATTTTTATAAATAAGTCTGTCAATCATTTGTTTTTCCATATTATCATAATGCGAGAAAAATCTCAATTTACAAACAGGAAGGAAATCTTATAGCAACTGAAATTCTTTTTATTATTTTTATTGAGCTATACACTTTTCCCATTCCTTTTTTCCTCACTTCTCCCTTTCTACCCTCCTTCTGCCCACATGCTCCCAATTTACTCAGGAGATCTGAGACCTTGTCTTTTTCTCCTTTCTAGGTGAATCCATGTATATCTTTTCATGGGGTCTTCTTTGTTGTCTAGGCTCTCTGGGGTCATGACTGTAGGCTGATTGTCTTTGCTTTTTGTCTACTATCTGCTTATGAGTGAATACAAATTGTATTTGTTTTTCTAGGGCTGGATTACCTCATACATTAAGGATTTTCTAGTTCTATCCATTATCCTGCAAATTTTAAGATGTCTTTTTATTTATTTATTTATTTTGCTGGGTCATATTCCATTGTTTAAATGTACCACATTTTCCTTATTTATTCTTCAGTTGAGGAACATCTAGGTTGTTTCCAGGTCCTGACTACTAAATGAACAGTGCTGCTATGAATATAATTCAGCAAATGTCCTTGTGGTGGTATGATTGTGCATCCTTTGGGTATATGCCCAAAAGTGCTGTTCCTGGGTCTTGAGGTAGATTGGTTCCTAATTTTTAGAGAAACCTGCATACTGATTTCCAAAACAAATGTACAGTTTTGTACTCCCACCAGCAATGGAGGAGTGTTCTCTTTACTCTTCATCCTCTCCAGCATAAGCTGTCATGAGTGTTTTTAATCTTGGTCATTCTGACACGTGTAAAATGGTATCTTGGAGTTGTTTTCATTTGCATTTCTCTGATGGCTAAAGAAGTTGAATATTTCATTGAGTATCTTTTGGCTATTTGAGATTGCTCTATGGAGAGTTCTCAGCCTAGTTCTATACTTCATTTTTTATTGAATAGTTTATTTTTTGATGTCTAGTTCCTTGAATTCTTTGTATATTTTGGAGATTTGTTCTCTGTCAGATATAGGGATGGTGAAGATCTTTTCCCATTCTGTAGGCTTCCCTTTTGTTGACTGTGTCTTTTGCTTTACAGACCTTCACAGCTTTAGCAGGTCCCATTTATTAATTGTTTCTCTCAGTGTTCTACAAGATATGTATTTAGGAAGTAGTCTCCTGTACTTATGCATTCAAGGCTAGTTTCTACTTTCTCTTATATGAGGTTCAATGTGCTTGGTTTTATGGTGAGATCTTTGATCCATTTGTACTTGAGTTTCATACATGGTGAAAGATATGGACCTATTTTGCATTCTACATGCTGATATCTAGTTATGCTAGCACCATTTGTTGAATATGCTTTCTTTTTTCTATTGTATAATTTTTTGTCAAAAATCAGATGGTCATAGTTGTGTGGATTAATGTCCAGGTCTTCAATTTCATTGGTCCTCCTATCTGTTTTTATGCCAATACCCAGGTATTTTTATTACTGCAGCTCCATAGTAGAGTTTGAAGTTCATGTTAATGTCTATACTGTCCACTAAAGAGAAGAGTGAAGTTGTAGATTTAAGGCTGTCCATGAAAGGCAGAGTGCACATACTGGACCATATGATCACATAGGATGAATATTTTCTTGACCTGAAGTGCATTGATATTTAGTTCAACATTCTGAACTCAGGACTTTGCTAGAATTTCTCTGCTGTCTTGACATTGGATTGTCCTGGTTTCTTATCTAGACACTTCCTCTTTTAAAATCTGGATGGCTTTATACATACTGCAAACATGGCTCAGAAGAGGAATACTGCTTTTCTTTTACTCCACCTCACATTCACCATAAGGATGTAGTGGTCCTTTGGACTTCAGGAAGAACTCCAACTGGCATGGCTCTGCTGTTGCAGTTTGTCTAATTAGAAAGCCACCATTTGCGAGTGTAAGAAAGATGTTTAATTTGATGCAGGTGCTTAGGTTGTGAGTTGTGCATTCTTCCCTTAAGAGCCTAAACAAGAAAACCAAATACCAAGTGTGGGACTTCAAATTTTGTTGTTGTTTTGTTTTTTAAAAATATCTTCTGTTTTTAATACTAATATAAGCACAGTTGAGACAGGTTTGTTAAATTTAATATATTAAATAGAATTTTATGTAAAGAATGTTGAAAGGTTACATGTCTCTGCATGAACAAAAATAAGTCCCTGATATGATAAAGGGAGAAAGACATAATACCATGGTTGGTTTCAGACTCAGGTGAGTAAAACCACTGCAGATTCCTTCTTCTGCCTATGTAAACTCTCATTTTTTTTTTAATATTTTCCAATTGAAGACAGATTTTGTTTTAACAGACTTGGTCAACTTGGTAAGTTTAAATGCTTGAGTTTTATCTGTTTTCTTTTACACTTTTAATTATTCTCAGGACATACCAACTGAGCCTATAGATTATTACCTCATAATGGAAGTATAGAATAGGCTAGATGTAGTGATGCTTTAATAAATCATATCTTCAGTGCTTGGGGGACCAAAGCAGGAAAATCAGAAGTAGAGGATTATCTTGGGACACATGATGAGCTGCTACCCCAAAAACAGAAAGCAAAAATACTGAGTTCACTCTCTTAATTAGGGTTTCTATTGATGTGAAAAGATACACTGCAACCAAGGCTACTCTTAAAAAAGAACATTTTTAATTTTGACTGGTGTACAATTTCAGATCTTTGATCTATTATCATCATGACAGGAAACATGGCATCATGTAGATCAACATAGTCCTGGAGAAATTGCTGAGAATTCTACATCTTGATCAGTACACAGCAGAGATGAATGCCACATTAGGTCTAGCTTCAACATCTGAGACCTCAAAGACTACCCCTACAGTAACATACTTCCTACAAAAAGGCCATTCCTTCATCAACAAAGACACATCTCCTAATAGTGTCATTAACTACAGTATAAACATTCAAACACATGAGTCTATGGGGACAATGCTTATTCAAATCACCACACCCAGTAACAAAATTCTTTTACATTCTTTTTCTGGTGAATCAAATATATTATGTAAGATTGGATTTCAATGTGGCTAAGGCTGGAAGGAAAATGGCATATATGCTTTTTACTTAGGGAAATGTGATGGGCCCTATAGTATAATTTGCCTTTGACTTTGGACACACTACAGTTAAGGAAAAATTAACACTTGGCATATAAATCCTCTCTTCTAAGAGAAAGAAGCAAAGATCTTTTTTAAAATACTTAACCTTATGTAGTTGCAGTTTTAATAAAAGCATGAATAAATTCTCCTTCAACCCAATTTTTTATTTAGGTGTTTATTTTTTCAAGGGGCCAATGTATGTTAGACTGAAATTCTGGAACTCAGATAAATTTTCCCAGTTGGAATAGAAATTTCTTATCAGAAAATGGGCCACAGAAACAGTTTCCAGTCCTGCTGTTGGTTCACTTTAATTTTGGGAAAAAAAAATTCTAGTTCTGAACAAAACTTTAAATAAGAAAAAGCATGTCCAATAAAATGTGTAGGTCTTGTTGCTGGTCATCATAGATTTAGAGGAAATTAAGGACCTGGGTGGGGGTATTAACAAAACTAGTGGAAATGGGACTTTGCTTTCAAATCAACACAGGATGGCAGACTTTTACATGTGAGGAAAACACTGTTTGCAGTGATTGTCAGGAGAGACAGAGCTTTAAGTGTGATGGATGAATTAGGAATACATACTATTAGACCTAATTTCTGGAATGATTTTCCAGTGTTGCAGATACTGTGAATTTGAGTCATAGAAATGATCAAAATGAGGAAACATTGATAATTCTAATGATTAGTCAGATTTGGCAACTCATTTCAATTTGTATTAAAATAAAAACATTTTTCATAAAATGCTTAATATAAATAACCCTCTAATGAGAGCAAATATTGATTAAAAACAGTGTAGAAATAAGTAGCTAACGACACTCTAAATTGCTGGGTTTGGTAGCCACATCTGTAACCATAATATTTTGGAGAGGAGACAGGAGGATTGGCCACAAGTTCAACGCCAGTTTGGATGACAGTGAAACCCTGTGTCAAAATGAAACAAAAATATAATCCAAAATTTTCCCCTAGAGTGCCCCAGTCACTGACACTTTTATTCAGATGACAATGGAAGGTAGTTGGTGGCTGAGAGTCTCACAGATACCTTTGTCATCCTTTATCCTCCCCTTGGACAACTTTGTGGGATAAGACCATGGGCTGGGACTGTTACCATAAGGAAGGGCTACTCATTTGTTACCGACATTTCAGGAGTTTAGCTTGAAACTTCAAGTGTTGAGTACTTTTTCGAAAACTGTTCATGCCTCCCACACTGTTAACACGAGATGGCACTTAAAAGTCTGTGTAGATTCCACCTGCAGTTGCCTATTTTGTGATGCATTTCCATCTTCAAGTCTTGTCACGGTTTTCTTCTTAATAGAAGCAAAACTGTCATTTAAGAGCTGTGCCTCCATCTGTAGTTGTGTCTTCTGTCCTTCTCCATGTAAACAGTTTTCTTTTGAAGTTACTAAGGGAAATGGGCATGTGCAATATATGTATACATACAAATATATATGTATATCTCACAGTATATATGTATATTTCAGTACTTGTGGACAAGTATTACAAGCTGTTTAATAACAACAAAATCACCAGTGTCTTGACATTTTGAGATGTGTTTAGCATTGTAAACAGCAATGCTTGGGCGCATACTGTATTAACATGTTAGGGATTAGTGCATGAATTTAATAAGTTTAAACTTCATAATGAAATACTGATAATAACGTAGAGTATAAAAATTGGAATATCAAGACTTTTACTATTTTGTGCATGAGTCTGTGATAGTCTACAAAGGGATAGGAGACAAAAGCCAAAACAACTATAGTGAGAAAAATTCTGAGTTCACATAAAGAAACTTTGTGCTTGAGGAAATGTCAGCCTTTCACAAAGTAACTAGAAAGAGCAGCCTGTCACTTTTCTGACCTCAAAAAGAGATCTCATCTCATGATATTGTCTCGTATTTGTAGTTTGAAGATTGATTGTTCTAATACTGTCTTCATTTATATGTCTTAGATTCATCTTCCTATTTTATGTCCAGAAACTATTTTCTATGGTGCATGTCTGAGATACTATGCTCCTGGCTTTGAGCATGTGTGTGTAATCTGCTGACCACTTCCATTTCCTGTTTGCCGCATGTGTGTTAATTGTGGAACATTCCTGGTGGTATCTAGTACTCTAGGCTGTACTAGTACTCTAATTCTACCTCTGATTTGTTTGTTGATTGCAGACATTTTCATGAGAGTTGATAGCTCAGTGTTGCTGTGTAGGTTGCCATTGAGGTGGCCTCTCCTTTGGGAATCCTTGAAGCTCTCACTTTTTACTCTTTTTCATCTGGAAATAAAGTTGTTCTAAAAATCTTTTACTTAAAATGGAATTTCTACCCCAAAGAGACCTGTAAAATCTGCCTAGGAAATTTGGAAATAACAGGGTTTTTTTTTTTTTTTTTTTTTTTGATTTTTCGAGACAGGGTTTCTCTGTACCTTTGGAGCCTGTCCTGGAACTCCCTTTGTAGACCAGGCTGGCCTCGAACTCACAGAGTTCTGCCTGCCTCTGCCTCCCAAGTGCTGGGATTAAAGGCCTGCGCCACCACCGCCCGGCCTTTTTTGTAGTTTTTGTTTGTTTTTCTTTTCTTTTCTGTTTTTCTTTTTACTAGAGCACTACAGGATGTTGTGGTGTTTGCTTTTAATTCCAGCATTTGGGAAGTGGAGGCAGGAGGGTCAATAGTTCAAGATCATCCAAATCTACAAACTGAGTTGGAGGACATGAAAATCTGTCTCTGGAAACAAAAAGAAAAAGAAAGAAGGAAGAAAATAGAGTATAGGGTTTATTAACATATACTACACTAGTATGATAGGAAATGTAAAATATTTTTAATTAGGCATATTTTCCCTGTAAACAAGATGACGACTATTATTATATATCCAGGGACCCAGGAATATCCTTGTAGAATATTTAAAGTAGTTGTACTCTTGGCTCAAGTGGGTTAGTAAGTGAAAGAAAATATTTTTTTTTAAAAACCTTGAAAAAGTAACGCATACAAAGTAGCAAAGTGTATGGTAACAGATATATCCTGTTGCAAAAAATAAAAGTCATAAATGAACTAATAATGTTGAAGAAGTAGAAGCTCACTAGCAGCATGTGTTGCCTCGACTTATGTCAACTTGACACAAGCTGTGTTTATCTGAAGGGAGGGGCCTCAACTGAGAAAATAAGGTTCAGCTGTCAGCCATTGTGTTAATTAGTGGTTGATGTGGGAGGGCCCAGCCCCGGGTGGGTGATGCCATCCCTGGACTGGTGGTCCTGGGTTCTGTAAGCACGTAGGCTGATCAAAGCCTTGGATGCAAGGCAAATAGCAGCACCTTTTTATGGCCTTTGTATCAGTTCAGGCTTTCAGGTTCCTGCCACTTGAGTTCCTGACCTAACTTCCTGAATGATGCCAATAAAATCTTTCCTTGCCAACTTGCTTATTTGGTCACAGTGTTTTGTCTCAGCAATAGAAACTCTAAGACACAGTAACAGCTTTGTTTTAATAGTAAATCACATTCACAGAACTGTAACGCTGAGGGATAACAATTTTGAGTTTGTGGGATTTTCCAGTTTTACAGCATTCCACAAAAGCATCCTAGGTTAAAAAGCATACAATGGTTAATTTCTATTAAACCTCAAATGCTGGCTTTCCCTTGTGCTTAGGATCAAGGAAGTTAAGATTTCAAGGTAAACAAAATGACTGGGCAGTAGCCAGGCTAGGTTTTATTTGAATGTCTCATAGATGTATGTATGAAATTTTTGGTCTTTTTGTGACTACATATTCGTTCAAGAAGGGGGACACAGCAAAATTGTTCCTTTCTTGATATGAGGAATCACACAGGTCACATCAAGATGTAAGAATGGAAGTGGAGTGACTTCTCACTTCCTTTATCTCATGTCTGTCTTGGCTACTCAACACCTTGAACATACCTGAAAGGTCTGTGTTCTTTATTTTCCTGGGGTGCGAATGGGGATAAAAGTAAAAGAGTAATTTTGTAGTTTAAGACTTTAAGAAATTCTTTTATTACAAGCTTAAGGCTCAGAGAAAGGGCTACTTTGAATGGAGTTTCTCTTTACATGTCCTATGCTGTCCATGTTAGATGTTGGGACATCCAAGAATTCAGACACCTATGTTATCATGGAGACATGGCTAAATTTGATGAATTACTTCAAAGATTTTCCATAACAGCCATGTTTACAGTTTTTACTGCTAACATATCCTATAAGATCTTTTGGTCTCAAAGAATGTGGTTAATTAGCATTCAATCTTAGTGCAGTCTATTGTTTATACTTTACGTATCAGTGATATGCAAAATATAAAGAAACCTACCAGCCTTGAGAAGTTTTTTTGTATTTTTGTTTGTTTTGTTTTTCAAGACAGGATTTTTCTGTAGCTTTGGAGCCTATCTTGGACCTAACTCTTGTAGACCAAACTGGGCTCAAACTCACAGAGATCCACCTGCCTCTGCCTCCCCAGTGCTGTGATTAAAGGCATGTACCACCAGCGCCTGGCTTAGCCTTGAGAAATTTACATTCTTCTTATATTTAGGTGCAAGAAAACTATCTTTAGTTTACTCAAAATATTGTTTGACTCTTAACTATACTATTTGGGAAGAACCCCTTAGCTGAGAGTTTTAAAATGCAGAGGACAATGCTAAATTTCAGGGCATTACTACTAGAGTTTATACTTCTTTAGTTCTATTCCTCAGCGTTTCCCAGGATCTGTTCATTAATGTAAAACAGATAATGCACTATTCTGCATAAGTATCCTCATGACTCTCCTATACCACCTATGCTCTGATGATACAACCCTAAATAAGAGAGACCAAGAAAACTCACTGCTCTAAGAGTATCAACTTAGTTCTTTTTTCCCCAAGGCTTTAAACTCATCCTTTTCTCCTACTGGGTCAGGATTTCAGAATAAGTCTTTTAGAAGTCAATAGAAATCTCAGTTTTTGCCTTTATGTATACTAAGAGACCATTTGTTTGTTTTCTGCCACCCAGATCCAAAATAATTATACAAAAACTATATGAATTTCAATACTATTTGGTCAATATTTTGAGTGTATTACTAGCTAGTTCTTATATCTTAAATTAACCAATTCTTATTATTTTATATTTTACCACAAGGCTCATGGTTTACCAGTAAGGATCCGGCAGGCGAGAATATTTCTCCTTTGGTGTCTCTTATCTACTCTCTATATATATCACTTTTAGTCTGGTTACATTCTGGTTTGCTATAGGCTAAAGCAGCTTCATTAATTAACCAATAAAAGCAACACATATACAGAAGGATATCCCACATCACTTCCCCTTTTCTGTCTAAATAAAAAGGAAGGTTTTAACTTTAACATAGTAAGATTACATATAACAAAACAGTTATCAAGCAAGAATTATAGTTACAATATTTAGTACATTTACATTAGGAAAATTAAGGAAAAAATGATAGAGTATTCTCCTTAAATACTCTATCATTTATCCTATATTTGTTAGTCTAAAGTTTTGTATCTAAACTATATTTTATCATGACTAAGGAAAAGTATAACTACAACTATCCATTCTTCAACTCAATCAAAGACTCCAGAAGGATATAATATTACCTAACTAAACAGGAAGTGTATTATAAGCACTTCCAAAACTCTAGAATTGATAGAAACATCTTGCTAGCTAGACAGTCACCCAAAGTTCTTCTGTAATATTGGGGCATCCATCTTCAGCCTACACATTCAAAGTATCTGGCAGACTTTTCAATGAAGTAGGAAATTTGAAAGACTATTTCTCCTCTATTGGAAATTTGTCAGATACATTCTTCTGTATTCTGAGGAATGTCTGGCAGACTCTTTCGTGAAGCAGGAACCTTGAACCACTGTCTCACCATTTTTAAGCAATTTCAGTAGTCATTTTTTTCTGTTGACATTTCTGCATATCCAGTCAAGTAATCCAGACAAGAGCATTTTCTGGCCCAAATGGCTATCAAACTCTTTAAGGAGCCTCTTTGATGTCCATTATCCCCCTGAAGTATAATGGTGCTGCCAGGAGCAGATAGATGAATCTCATTGCCATGAAAAATCTTAAATTCTTAAAACATTTAAATGCTATATTCTGTAAGTATTTGAAAGGTTTGAAGAATGCCTGTCCATCTGAAAAACATCTCTGTCTATCTAGAAAATCAAACTAACATGACAACAAGCTTGACTATTATAGATAATTATCTATTAACCTGAATTTCTTGATTATACATTACATTTGTAAATGGGCTGGACAAACACAATACCTTAAACAAGAGCAGAAATACATATAACAAAATTGTCCTTAAATTTGTATCAATAGACAAGATCCACACTAATGCAAAGTATTCATCTCTATAGAATATTCCCCTCTACATGAAAACAAAGAGTCTTAAATAATATTTGGGAATTTGGGCATAGTTCTCTCCAAACTACTTCCAGCATTTTGTTGGGTGAAGTAATTTTGGGGGTTTACAGAGATTTTTCATGGGGTCTGGTTCCACTGAAACATATTAGTCTGGAAGAAATCCACAGGTTCTCTTCCAGAGAGATTTTGGAAACAAAATTTTGGAAACAAAAGCAGAACTTCTTTTCCAAAGCAGCATATTCTAAGACCCAAATTTTGAAGTCAAGATATCTTTAAAATAAATATGTTGGTTTAGCTTAGCAACCTGTACAATGAAGCGTTTCTCTGAAATTAACTCATTCAGTCAAAAATTCAAAGAAAATACAACAATATATAAAATACAGACTCTCCGTGTATTTTCCATCTTTACATGGCTTATTTTTTTTTACTCATTTAATCTATGTCTGTTCTGTTTCTCTAAAGACTTCACTTTATTTTTAAAAACTATTTACTTTCTTTTATAATCATCTATATTCTTTTCTTATCTCCCCCAAGTCTACATACATTTACCCAACACTGTGACCCATTCAAAGGTCTCTTTCTTTTAAATTTGTCTTTATTGTGTATCTATAATACTTTTCTGTACAGGACTGCTTCCTAAAATGCTACGCAGCATGGCTAGGAATAAAGCTGCTTTGCTTCTGTCTCCACCCAGTCCACATAGTGGAGGCTTGTTTACTACCTCTGAGACTGCCTGATGGGAACCATCCTTACCACTTCAACTCTAGGAAGCAGCATGTAGCACATTAAGTCTTTTTATGTGATTAAATGTAATCCTGCCATATATCAGATTGTATGGCCTAGAAATGTCTCTATGTATTGCTGTAGGAATCTACCATGCTCTCCTGTTTGTGCATGCCTAGCAGACCTGATCCTGCCACCAGCCCAGACAGGGAATGTTGAGCTATGGGCATGACCACTGCTAGTTTCCTCCCAACTCAATCACCCAGACCTGAAGTGGGTGAATGTCATCAGCCCCAAAAGTTTGGGTGCCAATCTGTAATAGGAGACTACCCATTTATTCACAGCCACTCAGACTCAAAATAATCACACAGAAACTATATGAATTACAATACTGTTTGGCCAATAGCTTAAGTATATTACTAGCCAGCTCATATCTTAAATTGACTCATTCTTATTATTTTATATTTTACCACGAGGCTCGTGGTTTACCAGTAAGGACCCTGTGTGCAGGTATCTTTCTCCTTTTGCAGCTACATGGTGTCTCTTTGACTTCACCTATTGTATATATCTCTTTCAGTCTGGCTAGGTTCTGCCTTGCTATAGGCCAAAGCAGCCTTTTTCATTAACCAATAAAATAGCATGTATACAGAAGCACATCCCACATCATTTATGTGTGTGACTTATTTCTGTTTTGAAGCAGCATGTTAGCAGGTATGGAGTATCTAACAGCAAGTCTAAGGAATTTTCCTGATATAATAAGTTAAAGTTTGCAGGTATTATTGATTTTCTTTTCTCCACAGTTGTGTATCAAAGATTTTGATATATATTAAAACTTGTTCAGGTTGAAGATGTAAGCAATAGTGACAGAACCTCAAATATTCTAGAATGCTAATAATCTAATCTTATGTAATTTTTCTAATTAATAATCTAATGGAAATTTTTTTATTGTTGGTTACTTACTAGTAATTTTATGTATGCATTTATCAATAATGAAGCACTAGATACTAAACTCATTAGCTTGGCTTTATTGTTTGACTTATATTTATTTTCTAGATAAAGATTGTCTTGACCACATGACAACCAAACTTTTAAGACTATCACAAGCAGTGCTTTATCTATTTTCTACCTCCAGTTTTTTTTTCCCCCAGGTGTGTTTGCAAATAAAAGATAAACTAAAAATGTTGGATAATCTGTTTCAATCAGGATGGCTCAGGGTTTCAGGGGAGTGGGGAATAGGCATTCATGCACTAGACGGAACAATGTTTAATGTGAAAAACAGTAAGCTATGGTACTTTTCTGATGAGATTTATTTAGGCTACATGGAATTTCTTAAAACTATAGATAAATCTAGATGTGTCATCTGTAGTCCTTGAATAGTCAGAAGCCAGCTTGAGTGCCATAGCTAGAGCCTCCCAAACAATAAGTTAGAATCTTGATGGTGAATAACATCAGGGTTCATGTGTATTCAGATATACTTCAGTTTCTCAGGAAATCTGGTATCTATTCTGGAAAGTCCTGATACTGACCATATTTGTAAGGATCCTGTAGCAAGTGGGCCTTTGCACAGCATAGGTAAGTACTGTCTATGTTGCATTGCTTGTTCTTGTTTCATGTAATACAATCCTAGAGCCTCAGTTTTTTTTTTCCATAAAAGGTGCAACAGCATCCATTTTATTTAAGTGAATAAATGAAATGCTGGCTACATTTGGGTGGGTTCACATTGCTCATGTTCTCCCTTCATCTGCTGCTCATTGGGACTTTGGGAGCTCTGTCCCGTGCTCCAGTGTGGGTTTCTGTCTCTACCTCCATCCATCACCAGATGGTGATATGCAAGATATTCGTAAGTATTGCAATAGGATAGAGTCATTTCAGGTTCCCTATCCTCAGCTGCCCAAGGGACTAACTGAGGACATCACCATGGGCTCCAGGGAGCCACTCTAGGGTCAAGTCTCTTGCCAACCCTAAGGTGGCTCTCTTAACTAAGAATTGTGCTTCCGTGTTCCCCTATCCAAACTTCCTTTATCCAAATACTCCTGTTTCCCCAAGTTCCCCCATCCTCCCCTTCTCACTTTTTTCTCCCCATCTCTCCTTACCCCCATCCCACCCCACCCCCAAGATCCCAATTTTCTCCCCGGCAATTTTGTCTACTTCCCATAGCCAAGAGGATAACTATATGCTTTTCCATGGGTTCACCTACTTATTTAGCTTCTTTAGGTTCACCAATGTAGTCTCTGTCAACATTATTTATGGCTATAAACCAATTATGAGTAAGTACAACCCATGTTCATCTTTTTGGGTCTGGGATACCTCACTCAGGATAGTGTTTTCTATTTCCATCCATTTGCATGCAAAATTCGAGAAGTCATTGTTTTTTTACCGTAGTGTAGTAATCTAATGTGTATATATTCCACATTTCATCATCCATTCTTCCAATGAAGGACATCTAGGTTGTTTCCAGGTATTTGCCTATTACAAATAATACTGCTATGAACATAGTTGAATAAATGTTTTGGTCAAATGATAGGGCATCTCTTGGGTATATTCCCAGGAGTGGTATTGCTGGGTCCGGGGGTAGGTTGATCCCGAATTTCCTGAGAAACCGAAACACTGATTTCCAAAGTGGATGCACAAGATTGCATTCCCACCAGCAATGGATGAGGGTACCCCTTCCTCCACAGCCTCTCCAGTAAAGGCTATCCTTGGTGTTTTTGACTTTAGCCATTCTGACAGGTGTAAGATGATATCTCAAAGTTGTTTTGATTTGCATTTCCCTGATTGCTAAGGAGGTTGAGCATGACCTTAAGTGTCTTTTGGCCATTTGAAATTCTTCTGTTGAGAATTCTCTGTTCAGTTCAGTGCCCCATATTTTAATTGGGTTAATTAGCCTTTAAAAGTCTAGTTTCTTGAGTTCTCTATATACTTTAGAGATCAGACCTTTGTCTGTTGCAGGGTTGGTGCAGATCTTCTACCAGTCAGTAGGTTGCCTTTTTGTCTTAGTGACAGTGTCCTTTGCTTTACAGAAGTTTCTCAGGTTTACTAGGTTCCATTTATTCAATGTTGCCCTTAATGTCTGTGCCGCTGGGGTTATACATAGGAAGCACTCTCCTGTGCCCATCTGTTGTAGGGTACTTCCCACTTTCTCTTCTATCAGGTTTAGTGTGTTCAGGCTGATATTGAAGTCTTTAATCCATTTGGACTTAAGTTTTGTGCATGGTGATAGATATGGGTCTATTTTCATTCTTCTACAGGTTGACATCTAGTTGTGCCAGCACCATTTGTTGAAGATGCTTTCTTTCTTCCATTGTATACTTTAGCTCCTTTATGGAAAATGAGTTGATCATAGGTTTTTGGGTTAAAATTCAGGTCTTCTATACGATTCCATTGGTCAACTTCTCTGTTTTTATGCCAGTACCACACAGTTTTCATTACTGTAGCTCTGTAATAGAGTTTGAAGTAGGGATGGTAATGCCCCCAGAAGATCCTTTATTGTATAGGATTGTTTTGGCTATCCTGGGTTTTTTGTTTTTCCATATAAAGTTGATTATTGTCCTCTTAAGATCTGTGAAAAATTTTGATGGGATCTTGATGGGGATTGCATTGAATCTATAAATTGCCTTTGGTAGAATTGCCATTTTTACTATGTTGATCCTCCCAATCCAAGAGCAAGGGAGATCCTTCCATTTTCTGGTATCCTCTTCAATTTCTTTCTTCAAAGGCTTAAAGTTCTTGTCAAATAGATCTTTCACTTCCTTGGTTACAGTTACCCCAAGATATTTTATGCTATTTGTGGCTATCCTGAAAGGTGAAGCTTCTCTGATTTCCCTCTCTGCTTCCATATCCTTTGTGTATAAGAGGGCAACTGATTTTTTGGAGTTGATCTTGTATCATGCCACATTACTAAAGCTGTTTATCAGCTGTAAAAGTTCTTTGGTGGAATTTTGGGGGTCGCTTATGTACACTATCATATCATCTGCAAATAATGAAAGTTTCACTTCTTACTTTCCAATTCAAATCCCTTTGATCCCATTATGTCGTCTTATTGCTATTGCTAGAACTTCAAGCACTATATTGAGGTATGGTGAGAGTGGACAGCCTTGTTATGTTCCTGAGTTTAGCGGGATAGCTTTGAGTTTCTCTCCATTTAATTTGATAATAGCTGTCGGCTTGTGGTATATAGCTTTTATTATATTTAGGTATGACCCTTGTATCCCTAATCTCTCCAATACTTTTATCAAAAAGGGATGTTGAATTTTGTCAAATGCTGTTTCAATATCTAATGAAATGATCACATGTTTTTTTTTTCTTTCAGTTTATTTATATGATGGGTTACATTGATAGATTTTCGTATGTTGAACCAGCCCTGAATCACTGGGATGAAGCCTACTTGATCATAATGGATAATTTTTCTAATGTGTTCTTGGATACGATTTGCCAGTATTTTGTTGAGAATTTTTGCGTTGATGTTCATGAGTGAGATTGGCCTGTAATCCTCTTTCCTGGTTGAATCTCTGTGGTTTTGGTATCAGAATAACTGTAGCTTCATAAAAGGAATTTGGTAACGACTCTTCGGTTTCTATATTGTGGAATACATTAAGGAGTATAGGTATTAGGTCTTCTTGGAAGTTCTGGTAGAATTCCGCATTGAAACCATCTGGTCCCGGGCTTTTTTTTTTTTTTTTTTTTTTTTTTTTTTTTTTTTTTTGGTAGGGAGGTGTTTGATAACAGCTTCTAATTCTTCAGGACTAACAGGTCTATATAGATTGTTCACCTGGTCCTGGTTTAACTTTGGTATATGGTATTTATCTAAAAAAGTGTCCATTTCTTTTACATTTTCCAGTTTTGTGGTATACAGGCTTTTGTAGTAAGACCTAATGATTCTCTGAATTTCCTCTGTGTCTGTGGTTATGTCCCCCTTTTCATTTCTGATCTTATTAATTTGCATATTCTCTCTCTGCCGTTTGATTAGTTTGGATAGGGGTTCATCAATCTTGTTGTATTTCTCCAGGAACTAGCTTTTTGTTTCATTGACTCTTTGGATTTTTTTCTGTGTGTCTATTTTGTTGATTTCAGTCCTCAGTTTGATTATTTCCAGTCTTCTACTTATCCTAGGTGAGTCTGCTTCTTTTTTTTTTTCAAGAGCTTTCAGGTGGGCTGTTAAATCTCCAATATGTGCTTTCTCTGTTTTGTTTAAGTGGGCACTAAGTGCGATGAACTTTCCTCTTAAAACTGCTTTCATAGTGTCCCATAAGTTTGAGTAGGTTGTTTCTTTATTTTCATTGAATTCAAGGAAGACTTTAATTTCTTTCTTTCTTTATTTCTTCCTTAATCCAGGTATGGTTCAGTATTTGACTGTTCAGTTTCCATGAGTTTGTAGGCTTTCTGGGGGTAGCATTGTTGTTGAATTCTAAATTTAATCCATGGTGATCTGAAAAGACACAGGAGGTTATGAATATTTTTTTGTAACTGTGTAAGTTAGCTTTGTTACCGAGTATGTGGTCAATTTTCGAGAAGGTTCCATGAGCTGCAGAGAAGAAGGTATATTCTTTCCTCTTTGGGTGGAATAATCTATAGATGTCTATTAAGTCCATTTGCTTCATTACCTTCATTAATTCTCTAATTTCTCTGTTAGTTTTCTGTCTGATTGACCAGTCAATTGATGAGAGAGGAGTGTTGAAGTCTCCTATTATTAGTGTGTGCGGTTTGATGGCTGCATTGAGTTTTAGTAATGTTTCTTTTTCATACATGAGTGCTTTTATATTAGGGGCATAGATATTCAGGATTGAGACTTCATCCTGATGAATTGTTCCTGTTATGAGTATAAAATGTTCCTCTCCATCTCTTCTGATTGATTTAATTTTGAAGTCGACTTTGTTAGAAATTAGTATGGCCCCACCTGCTTGTTTCTTAGGGTCATTTGCTTGATAAGCCTTTTCCCAGCCCTTTACTCTGAGTAGGTGCCTGTCTTTGTGGTTGAGGTGTGTTTCTTGTAAACAGCAGAATGTTGGATACTGTTTTCATATCCAATCTCTTAGCCTTTGCCTTTTTATAGGTGAGTTGAATCCATTGACATTAAATGATATTAATGACCAGTGGTTGTTAACTCCAGTCACTTTTTTAGTAGTAGAGTTTCTGTGTTTCCCTTCTTTGATTTGCGCTGGTGAAGGGTCTCTAGATGTATGAATTATTGTGGTCATTGTTGGACTCCTTGGTTAGTGATTTTCCTTCTAATATTTTCTGTAAGGCTGGATTTGTGGCTACGTATTGTTGAAATTTGTTTTTATCCTGGAATTTTTTTTTCTCCATTTATAGTGAATGAAAGCTTGGCTGGGTACAGTATTCTGGGATTGCATCCATGGTCTCTTCGTTTTTGCAGTACATCTATCCATGACCTTCTGGCATTCATGGTTTCCACAGAGAAGTCAGGTGTATGTCTGATCGGTTTACCTTTAAAAGTAACTTGGCCTTTTTTCTTTGCAGCTCTTAATATTCTTTCTTTAATCTTTATGTTTTGTGTTTTGATTATTATTTGGTGAGGGGATTTTTTTTTTTTTTTTTGGTCCAGCCTATTTGGTGTTCTATATGCTTCTTGAACCTTCATTGGTACATCTTTCTTCAGTTTGGGAAAGTTTTCTTCTATAATTTTATTAAGAATATTTTCTGTCTATTGGGATCTCACCAAGGCCAGCTGGCCTAGGTCTGAAAAAGCATGGGATAAATCCGGACTAGCTGAACATAGCAGACAATGAGGAATACTGAGAATTCAAGAACAATTGCAGTGGGTTTTTGACCCTACTGCACGTACTGGCTTTGTGGGAGCCTAGGCAGTTTGAATGCACACCTTACGAGACCTGGATAGAGGTGGGCAGTCCTTGGGCTTCCCACAGGTCAGGGAACCCTGATTGCTCTTCGAGCAGATGAGGGAGGGGGACTTGATCGGGGGAGGGGGAGGGAAATGGGAAGCGGTTGTGGGGACGAGGCAGAAATCCTTAATAAATAAATAAATTAAAAAAAAAAGAATATTTTCTGGACCGTTGAGCTGCACTTCTTCTCCTTCTTCTACTCCTATTATTCTTAGGTTTGGTCTTTTTATTGTGTCCCATATTTCCTGAATGTTTTGTGATGAGAGTTTGTTGGACTTGCTGTTTTCTTTGATCAGTGAGTTTATTTTCTCTATGTTATCTTCAGAATCTGAGATTCTTTCTTCTATCTCTTGTATTCTGCTGGTTATGCTTGTTTCTGTAGTCTCTATTCGTTTACCTAGATTTTCTATGTCCAGCGGGCCCTCTGTTTGTGTTTTCTTCTTTGCCTCCATTTTAGTTTTCAAGTCTTGAACTGTTTCCATTATCTGCTTGATTGTTTTTCCTTGGTTTCCTGTGGTATCATTCACTGATTTACTCAATTCCTCAAAATTTCTGTTATACTTCTCATCCATTTCTATAAGGGCATTTTTTACATGCTGTTTAAGGGCCTCTATCACTTTCATAAAGTCAGTTTTTTCTACTTCTTCTTGATTAAGGTGTTCATGTCCTCCTGTTGTGAGGTCGCTGGGTTCTGGTGGTTTCATGTTGTTTTTCAGATTGTTGGGTGAATTCTTGCATTGGTGCCTGCCCATCTCTTCCTCCAAATGCTCCCCTATGAATCTTCTTTTACAGGATCAGGTCTTCTTGCCCAGTGATGTCACTCCCCAGTGATGGCTCTCCTGGTTTCCAAATCGGATCTCTGTGCTGCTTGGGTAGCTTGGAAACAAAGGGTTTACCCTGCTTGCTGCAGGCAGGCTATGGATACAAAGGAACTACCGCCCTCCCGTTTGCCCTCCTGATTCTGGTTAGGTCCCAGCTCCTGAGCAGGCTGAGCTGGGAGATGTTATGCTGCCAATGATGGGAGGGAGGGAGGGAGACGGGGGGGGCGGTTCTGGATGTAAGCTGGGTGGGATAGGAAGAGAGAGGAGGTATTGGGCAGTATAGCCCCTTCAGGATGACCAGGAAGTGTAGGAGGGATGAGGAACGTCTGAGTTCCCTGTTCCCGGCTGCCGCTGCACTCACTCACCCCAATGATGGAGCCTCAGTTTTATTTCGGAAGAGTTGGTCAAAATATATATCTTTCCTAAAATTTTTGATTCCAATTGAACAAGAAATATTTTTCTTCTAAAAGGATACTTACTTGGATGAACAAATTTCATTGTATAGTAGTATTGAAATGAGCAGAGTTGCAATCTAGCAGGAGAGTGACTACCTGAGAAAATGGGTTCAATTGCCCACACCACCAAAAAAAAAATGTATAGTGGTAGCCTAACAATTTTTGAGATTTCTAGACTTTGAAATGAGACAAGTAAAAAATAGTTTCAACAAATAATGGGTAGCACTTACAAAATCTGAAAAACTAAATGGAATTCAGATAAAACTATTTTCTGGTTCAATCCAATTTACATGTTATATGATGGGAAATTAGTTTCAAATTGATTTTAACTTTTTCTGAGGGACTTTGGTATGAATTTCAACTGGAATGGTAATCTCAATCATTCAAAACTGAATTAGAGTTGTCATTGTGATGTTTTCTTTCAGCAAAGTACGGAATTGTATATCCCAAAAAGTAATGTCCTTTGCCGCTTACTGTCATATCTGCCAGTCAATAAAGATTTATGGTCGGTAACCTCGAAAACTATCCTCCTAAAAGTTCACTAAAGTCAATTAAATCACACAAAGAAGTCATGTATTTAGTAGAACTTAGAGTTTTAAATGCCTTTAAAGTCAGAATGTAATTATGTTTGCTGATTATTTTCAAAACATTTTATTACTTTTGAGAGTACTGTGCTATATCCTAAATTAAAATATGCTTTTGTGTTTGACATGTAGCTTTCAAGAATCTTTGGGATTTGGGGTTGGATTCCAAGCACTTACTCTCCACCCAAGGATCATATAAATATTCTGTCCTCTAAACAAAAGTACTAGTCCAGGCACGAACCTTAAATCCACCTATCCCTATATTGGAAAAGTTTAAGATAATCCACATGAGAATTACATGTTTCCTGTCCTTTAAACACTGGTGCTTCTGTAGCTGGCTCTCCTGCGTCTTCCACTGAACTAGGAGTGTGTGAAATGATGTTAAATCAGCTTTGTTGAATATTTGTAGCAATACAAATTACAGCTTCTTAATCTATGCATATTTAGGAGTTTTGAAGGAATTTGATTGCTTGGGAATGGAACTGTTATGATGGTTTGAAACTGAAACCTGTATGTATATCCTTTTAGCAATAAAGCATGAGCTGAGAATACACTGAAAAAATATTGACAAAATTCATCAAAACAAACTCCAAATGATCAGATTCTTAAATTATATTCCATATATTCAAAAGGAAACTAAGATAAGTAAATACATATCTTATTTGCTTATCCCAAAAAGTTGAAAAATTGTACTGCTTCCTTATCAGTCACACAATTCAGTTCTGATGTAAAGTCTTATCATACCAGAACTCAGAGAGTTGGAATAGGTAAGTGAATTTTGTAATTAAATCTCTGCCTGAGATACATAATGATACTCAGCATGAATAGCAAGATTAAATAAATACACATTCAATGCACAAGCACACACACACACACACACACACACACACACACACACTGATACATCTTCCTGGAATAGGATTTAACTACAACAGATATATTTGAAATACAAAATAGACATTTAAGTACTGAAAACAAAATATAAAATTATAATCTAGAAGTTAAGCAAAAATACAACTAAAAATCGAGAAAAGGCTATTTAAATCATGAATAATTAAAAAATAAAACTGCAAGACTATATATTAAAATATATCAATTTTTAAATAATAGAACTGAGAAAGTGTTTTATCCCACTTGGATATGCATATTTACAAAGATTAGGTTTGGTATTAGAGAGAGGTATTAAGAGAAACAGAGAGAAAGAGAGAGAGGGAGAAAGAGAGATAACATATGGCATTAATCTGAGAGTTTTAGAATCTTAGTTAACTTGCATAATACTACACTTAGAATTTTTCAAATTAATATTGCAATTAATATTACATTGTTTTTCCAATTCTGTCCAATTTACCATAAATTTTATTTTATTTATTTTTATAGTGGAATAAAATTCCATTGTGTGTGTGTTTGCACACCACATTTTCATCCATTCATCTTTTCATGAATATCTTGCTATGAATATGGCAATATAGCATGGGCACATTGCTATATTGAAAAACAAGAAGAAAATAAACCCAACAGAGAACTTGGATGAGGAAGTTTGTCTCTAGGAGGATATAGAGTGCTGTGAGCTTATGTGTCTTGTTGGGATCCTGATTTCTACAAAGACAGCACTAGTTTTCTATCTATCACTGGATAGTGGTCTCTCTTTCTCTCATATTTTGCCAGTATTTTTTGCTATTTGCTTTCTTGATGGTATTTATTTAAAACTGTACCGTTCGAAAATGGTTTTCCTTGTGTCCCTGCAATTTACATACTTTTAAGAATCATTCCTTTGAACTTTTATGTGATCTTTTCTTCAATCCACTAACCTGGAGTCACTGTCATGTACTGAAACTTTAGATGAGTCATGTTGTCTTTTTGTTTCTTTTTTTTAAATTTATTTATTTATTAAGGATTTCTGCCTCCTCCCCGCAACCGCTTCCCATTTCCCTCCCCCTCCCCCAATCAAGTCCCCCTCCCTCATCTGCTCGAAGAGCAATCAGGGTTCCCTGACCTGTGGGAAGTCCAAGGATCGCCCACCTCTATCCAGGTCTCCTAGTCCTTAAGCTCCAGTATTGATATTTGCATTTCTTTTAGGTAAATTGTTTCCTACCATATTTTAATGGCCTAAGTAGCACTACCCTAATGATATGTCTTCGAGTGTCAGCTACTGAAGCAAACTTGGATTTGATTCTCGGCATCATGGATAGCTTTTCTGACTGAAACTAGTGCCTTTGAACACAAAATGTCTTTGATCATGGAAGGAATGGGACACTACAGTAGTTCTGTTTTATTGTTTGTTTTTGTTTTAGTTTTGTTTTGTTTCTTTGAGGCAGAGTTTCTCTGTAGCTTTGGAGCCTGCCCTGTAACAATCTTTTAAAGAAGAGGCTGTCCTCAAGCTCACAGAGATCCATCTACCTATGCCTCCCTAGTGCTGGGATTAACTGCGTGGGCCACCACCTCCCAGCTAGCAGTTGTTTTCTCTGGAGAAAGACAGTATAGGGAACTTACAGGAAGGGAAGCTGCAATCACCTGGCAGTGTTTCTCAGGAACTGTTAACAATAGTTCTACTACTTTCAACTCTTTCTAGTCTTGGAAGTACCAATCACAACCCTTCTAGTCTTCTAGTTGGCAGTGAGATCAAATGGTGCCTGGGAAGATGCAGCTGTGCATCCTATGCTACCTAGTCTGTAATACTCTCAGCTAGAGCAGTTTGTGCTTACTTGTGTTGTAGGGACAAGATAGTAAAAGGATCCCCAGTGGTGAAGCAGCAGTAGGAACAGGTGTTAACATCCAGACAAACCCAGCCCTGCCCCTTGAGGACCTGACAGAAGCCCTGCATCATGGCTGCATGCAGAGCAGGCAGCATCTTGTCTTTTTAAACAGCGGAACTCCACTTCTCTCTCTTCTTCGTCTTCCCTCTCTCTTTGCATCTCTGTCTCTCTCCCTCTCTCTTCCTCTCTCTCTTTCTCTTTCCTTCTCCTACTCCTTTTATATCAATGAAACTCCCCACTAAAGCTCTGTCAGACTATATGCCTACTTATTGACACCCTGCATTCCTCTAGTGATCCATAGTAGAAAATCTGGCCTCTGTTTT
This sequence comes from Microtus oregoni, assembly GCF_018167655.1. Taxonomy (NCBI): domain Eukaryota; kingdom Metazoa; phylum Chordata; class Mammalia; order Rodentia; family Cricetidae; genus Microtus; species Microtus oregoni. The sequence goes on from NW_024543062.1 coordinate 74,862,134, forward strand.
TTCCCCTTTTCTCTGTTTCTCTGTCTGCTTCTTGCTCTTGAACTGTGATCTAGCCATGCTAAAAAAATCTCTCCCCCACCTGCCTCTCACTGCCTCCCACCATGGCTAGGCCTCTGAGGGCAGGATCCTTCTGTCTGGGAACGTTGTTTTGCTAGACTTCTCATGCTCCTCTTCAAAATGTCTCACCCTTTTGGTTCCTGTCTATGCTTCCTCTGCCACCATGCCATCCAGCTTGAAGTGGTGTGTCTTTCTTTTCTGCTTGGCAGTGCTGCTGCCAATGCTGCCCAATGTTGTGGGGCCTTCTTTCCCACCCACCTACCTGTGGGCTGGCAGCATATACTCAGAATGTTTCCTGTCTACTTCATATTTATAAAAGAATGATGTATGAATGGTGTGGTCAAACATGTGTTTCCTAACTTCCTGTAGTCTGTCTTTTAAATTGTATCTGTTTAAAACTTGTACAACCACTCTAAAAAACACATTATTTGTCAGTACCTTACATGTGAGCAGGGCCAGGACAGATGACCTAACCACCATCTTTATTAAGGATGACCAGGTGGCCGCTACCATTTTATTTCAGGTTAAAATAGATACTTAGCTACCATCTTACTAAGGGTGGCCAAGGGACCAGCCGCCCCTGTGTCACTTAGCCCTGGGTGGAAACTGGGGCATGGATAAGCGGCAACTTGTGTGGTTTTACCCCTAACCATTTAGATCATGATAAAATATATAGTTGGATAGGGTACAAAAAGCTGTATTGTGATTTAACACTACTTTAAGTTATATTCTATATACTGATAAAAATTAAGGTTATAAAGATCTTTATCAAATTAACAAAAGCTAACAAAGATTTTAAGCACCCAGCCCTTCCTATAAGTTGTTTTTAAGATTTTCACTATTGTCAGTTTTTAGTGTTAACCTTCTATCGTAAGAGGAAATTTTTCTTTACTTCTTTGTCTTTCACAAGCATAAATGTGACTTGCTAAGTTAAAACAAATTACAGTCAATCTGAAAGACACTGGGTAAACTATTCTTACATAACATCTATGCTTGGATCCAACTTTCCATGCAGATCCTATACAAATGTCACTGTAGTCATAACTCACATATAAACAATAGACAGCCGCAAAGGTGCAGAGATTCGACAGCCCTCAAATGCTCAGAGATCAGGGGAATATGGTATCTAGAATGTTTAATTAAAAAGGCTTTTTGTAATAGAGAGACAGGCCAGCTTCTGGCAGTACCCCCATTTACTCCAAAGAAGATACATGGGAACAGAAGAACTTCTACCCAGAACTTGATTCACAAGGGAAAGCATTAGCTACTGAGCAAAACTGCTCTTCACCTCAACCACTGTTAAGATCCTCTTCAGACTGCAGATGATGATGGGACACTGGAATCAACTGTATCATATTGCTTAAGGCAAAAAGATGGCTGATTCTCTTGTGAGTTTTTACTCTACAGATGCCTGTGGGATATTTTAGGGTCTTGCAAACTTACCTCTGCCAGCCGGAAGACGGATGCTGCCATAAGACCTACCCTAAATGACTATAGAGGCCCCTGGGGTAGCTTTCTAGTTAGCCAAACAAGTAAGTCTCTGTCATTTTTAATCTTTAACTCAGGTAAAATTTATCCTTCTCAAGATCTCTGATGCAGTTTTACAACTGATATCTTTGCCAGCTTAACAGCAGGAACCAAGGCTAAGTTTAGATACAATTTACCTTGTTACCAGACTCAAAAGGAGATAAATTCACAAAACAGATTTCAGTATAACGTCTTCCTATTCCTTTGCTTAAATAAAAGGTTCTTTAAAATAAAAGGCTAAAGATGTGAGAATCTAAGACTTTTTCAGTGTACTGGATAGTTAATGTGTATAATGCCAGTTATGAAGGTCTAAGGATAAAAAGCTTAAGTGATGACAAAGGCTAGTAATTTAAGATGTTTCAGAGAATAAAACATGTTCCAAATTTTTCTTTCATTTTGTGACTGATATATTAGGACTACAAGAGTTCATAGTCTTAACATTAATCAATAATGCTCTAATAAGCTATAAATACAATTCCACCAAAGTATTAAACCCCATAGTATACCACTATCATTATAGCTACAAGCTAAGCATAGATCTCAAAGATACTTTTCATTGTGCGAAAAAAAAAATCTATCGCAGTGTTTTCAGGCATTAATATACTACTGCTTAAGCAATATAAATTTCAATCCAGATTATAAACAGTGAAATGCTAATGTGTCTAAAACCTATGCTTTCACAAACTCAAAAATTCTTGCAAGTTCCACAAAGTGAATTTGGAGTCACCTCAAACAGGACAGAAGCATGACCTGTCCCCCAATTACCGGGACCTAAACACCCTAAGGCTTTCCACCTTTCCTTGATCTTGATACCCCACTCCCTCAATTACCAAAACTTAAAGAATATTTTCCGCTAAACTTAACCTTGTCCTCTGATCTGCTAACATCTTTCTGGGTCCAAGAGGCACCAGAGAGTTCCACATAGCTGTTGACAGATGATTCTGTCCCACCAGGTCCCACAGTCATTTAGTTCCAAATAAACACATAGAGGCCTACATTAATTACAAACTGATTGGCCTGTTAGCTCAGGCTTTTTATTAACTCTTACATCTTAAATTAGCCCATAATTCTTGTCTGTGTTAACCACATGGCTTGATATCCTTTATCAATAAGACATTCTCATCTTGCTTCCTCTGCATCTGGGTGACAGCTGTGGACTGAAACTTTCCCCTTCCCAGAATTGCCCTGTTCTTATTGCCCCACCTCTATTTCCTGTGTGGTCAACCCACCTATACTTCCTGCATGGCTACTGGCCAATCGATGATTTATTAAAAACAATACAAGTGACAGGGTACAAGACCATAGTCCCACAACACATAGTCTGGACAGTGAAATGAAACAACCAGCTACCGTAGGATGTGAACAGCATCCCAGCTTTCTCAGGTCCCCCAAATATGGTCTATGCCCCAGATCAACAGGAAGAAGTCTCTAGAACTCAGTGTGCCCTCATTTCTCTAACCAGGCACATGTAATCCCTCAAACTTTTTTTTTAAATAAATAAAGAATAGAGTAATATTAACTTTCATATGAACCTTGAGGACCTGACAACATCACCTTTTAGGACCTGACAGACGACCTGCATCATGCCTGCATGCAGTCTGAGTATCATGCCTCTTTAAAAAGCAAAACTCTGCCTATTTTTCTCTTTTTTCTCTCCCCCATCTCTCCCTCTCTTTCTTGTCCCTCTCCCATTCCCTTTATCTCAATAAAACTCCCCACTTAAGGTTTATCTGTAGGACATATTTGTCTCTCACCAACAGTGAGATCTTGGGGCTTTCACTAGCCAAGATACCTCTAACACTGAATCATATCAACAGGTACACTGTATCTTGTTACTTCTGTGGCAATGCAAGACTAAGGGCCAGAGTGGTAGCTGAACCATCAGCTTTTCAAATGGAAAAAATGGAAGATTTTTTTTTACCTCTTATTGCATAAAATTTGATGATTTGTATTCCATACCTGCTCCTTCATTAGAGATAATGATTTAGATACATTGTTTAAATTGTGGATATACCAGTATCTCAAATATGGAAGAAACTTTTAACTAATCATTATTTAATTGTAATATTTGTGAGCATATTTGTCTTAGTATCTTTATGCAAATATAACAAACTACCATAATTTGGATAAGCCAATTCAGATGACATTTATTTCACAATTGAAGTCTATATGTTGAGATGCCCAAAATTAAAGTATCACATGTTTGGTGTCTAATTAAGATTTGTCTGTTTCATTTGTGTTGCAATCTGGCTGCCTCAATAGTGGGATGAAAGCATAATGACTTTCGGTCTCCTCTGTGTCTCTTTCTTTGTCTCTTTTTCCTTTTTTCCCTCTCTACCTCCCCTTTCCTGTATGTGTATGCATGTGTTTATATAGTGTATGCACCATGTCATGTATGTGGAGATCAGAGGAAAACATTCCAATGGTTATTTCTGTACTTTCACCATGTGGATTCTGAGGAATGAACTCCTGTCCTCAGGTACCCTTATCTGCTGATATGTCTATTTCACTGGCCCTTTGAGATTTTTTTTTATAATGTTACTGATCTCATTTATGAATATGTACCATCACATAGTAGCCGACTTTCTAATATCATCTGAACATGATGAAGAACCAAAATGATTATCTTGGAGTAATTGTTTTATACCCTAGAAAAACAAGGAAGACAATAGCCAAAGAAGAAGGAAAACAAAAGACAGCATGTGTTAAATACAATATAATAAGAGGAAATAGCAGTATGAATCAGTAGAAAGGAATAAAACAGACAAGAAATATGAAACATCAACAGAATTAATAGATGATTTGAGTAGATTCTCAAAATTGAAAAATGTGTACATAAACTTTTATAAAACTAATTAAAATCAGAAATAAAAAAGGAGACATGGAGCAAATATCACAGAAATATAAGGAAAGACCATACACCAGCAACTCATATCATCTAGAAATATTGAACATGTCTAGAAACATTTATTTGAGTATTACTAAATCACAAGTAAATAGAAAACCTGGGACTGGAAAGATGGTTCACTCAGTAAAGCACTTACCAACAAGCAAGAGAACCTGAGTTCAGATACACAGCACTCATGCAAAAAAACTGGCATGGGAGCAGCCTGCAACTCCAGTGCAAAGAATACCATGATATTGATCTCTGAATTCTCTGGTCACCCATTTTAGTTGATAAAGTGAGCACTGGTAAAGTGACACAGTGAGATATTCTGTGTCAATGTGTTTGCAGACACACACACACTGGGAGATAGAGGGAGGAGAGGGGGGAGAAACTCTAATCAGATTAATAATCAGAAAAATTATTACACTAGTATTATAATCTATAGGCTAAAATTTCCTATTCTTGCTGGTCAGTGGTGGCACATATGTTTAATCCCATCACTTGCGAGGCAGAAGCAGGTGGACCTCTGTGTGTTTGAGGTCAGGCTGGTCTACAGAGTGAATTCCAGAACAGGATCCAAAGCTACACAGAGAAACATTTCTTGAAAACACATAACAAACAATATTCTTACTCCCTGATACCTTTTTTGCTAAAAAAAAACTATAACATTAATACTTATATAATGTCTTTCAGAATTTAAGAGAAAGAAGGACTTCCATACCCACTCATTGGGTAGACATGTCCCAACACAAAAGTGACATATGAACACTGTAGAATATAACAACCTGATACATTTGATGAATATTCCTGCTGAAAATGGATCTGAACATTTCAACTTTTTGAGACTCCAATGTAAAAATTAGCAAAGTAGGTTGAAAAGTAATTGCTTAAAGCTCATAGAAGCCATATGGAAAATGAACTGACCATTCTTACTGTAAAAATCATAATAAAAACGACTCAAAATTTGAAAATTTCTCAATACTATTATCAACTGTAAGAATTTCTATCATAAAACTTTGTTTTGCATATACACATTTAATTTAAAATGTAATGTAAAATGACTCATAAAATGCTTATGAAATAAAAATTTTGAGCTTAGATTAATGCTCCAACTAAAATGCATTTCAATATGATTGTGGAAACATTTCAACATTCAAAGGGGTGTGATTCCTAGTACTTCAGCTCACCTACACTGAAAGTATTCCAAAGTCATAATAAAGATAAAGAGTATTATTGAGGCTGAAAGAATGATTACCTTAAGATAAATCTCCTATCACTGTTGAGTTTCTGTGAGTGCAAAATGAGCTATCTTCTTTTGTGACAGGGTGGGACTGATTTAGAATACACAATTTAAAAAAAAAATAGAAAAGGTAAGAGAAGGAAGAGGAGGAGGAAGAGAAGGAGGGGGGATAGGCAAGAATATAATAGCTCCCAGTAAATCTAAAATTCACCACAAAAGAAAAATTAAACAAAATAAACACACAAGTAAACACATTGTCTTAATTTTAGAGGATTAGTTAGAGTCTGGGAATACTTGAATCCGTCTTATCTGACTTCACTACAGCAATATGCTTTAGCCCATGCCTGTTGTGTTTTGACTTGACATATCTCTGTGTTTGGGTAGTGATCTCATGCCCAGAGTCCACTAACTATTCAGTGTGAGGACTTCTGTGATGGAACAACTCTTATATTTTTACTTTTCATTTAGCTGGGAGGTAATTTCCAAGAAATTCTGGCTCTGTGCCCAAGTTTTCTTTGGGTTTGCTCCACTTGGGTCTATGTATAGGGGTTTTGTCCCGAATAAGAAACGGTTAATTATATATTGTTTGAGACCTACATTCTATGTCATTCTTCCATAGATTGTCGCAGATTTTCAGAATTAATACCACATTGATACACCTGAGCTCTATGACACATTATCTCTTTATCAGTGACTCCAACCAAATCTTGTAGTATAGCAGATTAGTTAGAAACATTGTTCCATAATGCTAGAACCAGACAATAGAGGTGACCCCAAGAAAAAAGTCCATCAAGTATAAAGTGGTATTTTACTATTCTCAGATTGTTTATCTAGAGCTCTCAGGTTGTGGCAGAAGACTCAAACAGCTCTAAAATGTCTTCGTAGTCGTTTTTCTGTGGTATTTATTATCAGTTCTATCAATTCCTTCTGCTTTCATACAGTCATACACTTGATTTCTTGTTTTATGTACTCCTTTTCATTCTCTTCTACTGATGGAGGCTGAAACATTTTCAATTCTTTAGCATTCCATTTTGATTATTAATTCTATCATCAAGGCATATTGTTTTTTTTCATGTCACAGAAAACAGCTAAATGATCCAGGGAGCCAGCTTATTGCTTTGTTGTTTGGAAACTCCTTTTGTTACTTATGATAGTTTATCTCATAAATTTTGAATTGCAAGAAAGCTTAGAGTAGATACAGAATACATACAAGTTTACAGCAATATTCTAACAACTTTCTCATCAAGTGAAACTGTTTTATTAGATTGAAAATAATTTATTCAAAATTATGTATACATGAAAAGCTTACAACAGAAAGAGTATGATTCATAAAATACACTAATATATCAAGGACATCATTAAAGGAAGTCGTATTTCAAAAGCAGGGCCCAGAACGCCTACTTGACCAGACAAAATCTGAGCTATAGCATTCAGCTCACTTGCTAGTGACAAAGGAAGTCATTATTGTGTTTCCTAATGAAACACAAAGTGGACCATACAATTTCTGAAGCACGATTCGCATAAACAGGAACCTCAGAATCTTACTTGAGTTTTAAAGAGAAATTCAAGTTATCATGGCCTTTCTACAGAGAAGCATAGGACATTGTTGTATGACATTGTCTCCAAAGACTAGAAGGGACAACTTACATAGATCCATCTGCATAGAACTGCTTTGGTGGTGAATTAATTTGCTTAGAGAAACTGTCTACTGCTTCCTTCAGTACAAATAAATGAAGGAGTCATTAAATTATATACCAAATTACAAAATTATTCATTTATCAATGTTAGTAAAATACTTTGAAAGTACTAATAGGTTGCAGTTCTGGGAAAAATTAATTAAAATAAAACAAATCATGTATAGTGGTTTAAGCAACTCCAATTATTTGCCATTTTGGCATTATGATTTCAAATGATTTTTATGTAACTACTAAAACCTTGTAAGCTGTAATATATATATACTTCTCCAGTAATAAGAGAAAGATCCCAAGAGTAGGTCAAAGAGTCAGAGACTCCTCACTACCACTTCTGGGAATTTCACAAGAATGTCAAGCTGCACCATTATATCATATGTATAACACATATGTCAGACCCTTATAGACTTTCTGATTGTCACTTCAGTCTTTGTGAACCTCTATGAGCCATGCTTAGTCAGTGCTGTGGGCTATCTTCTGGTTACCGCTGATGCCAGGATATCTGTGTATGGTGTTTATAGAGTCTAGCTATTATTTTTGTATTATAGATTCTAATATATAATATATTACAATATATTATAATCCATTATTATAATATATTAATCCATTATTAATCCATATGGCTATTTTCCATTCCATTAGAGAGTACTTTGTAGAAACCCATATTTATCTTTGTATTCTTAGAAATTTTCACTGTCCTTTTTTTCTAGTATTTTCCTTTCATATTTCATATAAATTGATTTTTGTTGAATTGACTTATATCCAGAGAGAGATGGAACAAGTCTCCTCCTCCTGGGTGTGAATTTTACTTTTCTCAGAAATAATTTATTGAAGTTTTCTTTAATCTAGTGTGTATCTTTGATGCCTTTTCCAAAACCAGGTAGCTATGCTTGTGTGGGCAAATTTATACTCACATAACTATATAATATATTCTATTCCAACCATTGATGTATCTATTTTTACACTAGTTCGACTCTGTAACTATTTTATGCCAATTCAACTATAATTTGTCATTATTTTATGTGACTATTTCAACATTTTTCTATCTGCTTTGCAGTACTTTACCTACCTGGGTCTTTTGAACTTTTTTCTAGTTCTGATAAGAATATCACTGTAATTCTGATTTAGATTTTGGTGAATCTGTAGGTCCATTTTGTTAATATTTCTATTTCCACAATTCTGATTGTGAAAATTTATAACCATGATATCTTCCCATCTTACATTATTTTTTTTTTAGTTTACATCTTTGATTTTTTAAAGGGGTTTTATTTTTTACTATATATTCTAAAAGTTTAATTAAAATTGTAAGCAGAGACTGCTCATTTATTTTCTGGCCAACAAGACCCAAAATAACCACACAGAATCTATATTAATTAAAACACTGATTGGCTTAGGATTCTTATTAACTAACTCTTACAACTTAAATTAAACCATTTCTATTATTCTATATTTTACCACAAGCTGTTGCCTCCTGATAGATATCTTTCTCCTTCGGCAGCTACATGGTGTCTCTCTGACTCTGCCTTATTTTCTCCTCTATCTCTGCTTAGAATTTCTACCTTGCTCTATTCTGCACTATCATAGGCCTAAGAATCTTCTACATTAACCAATGGTAACAACACACATTCACTGTATATGGAGTGGAATCCCACATCATCATATATAATTACATTATGATCTCTTTCAGTCTATCCCACCTGCGCCTTCCATATCCACACCTCCCACCTATACTCAACACCTTCTCTTCTTAACCTTCACTTTTACTTATACATATAAATTAATAAACACAAATATTGATGGGTTTGCTCCTAAGATTGACCATTGGTCTTGGATAGCCCATCAGGGACCTTATTCCCGGGGAAACCAATCTCTCTATCTCAGCAGTTCTTAATAGCTTATATCTCATAAGTCAGACACAAAAATAGACAGGTCCCACTCTGCCTGGAAACTCTATCACCTACGACCTCAGGGTAACTCTGAAATACAGGCTGAAACTACACAGTGAGGACCAAGAGGTGAGGAATCACCCACTCAGTGGGTTACCCCACTTTCTAGGCCCCCCATACCAGGACAAAACTCCAAGCCCCTCCACAACCTGCCTCAGCTTGTCTAGCCAGACAGCAGGCAAGCCTCCTGCAAGTAGGCTTCTCTAACATGCCACCTCATTGATTGGATTTTACAAGCTACAAATCCCACTCTATCACTTCTCTGAATCCTACTGTCCCCCATTACCTCAAAGGAACTTTGAAACATAGGCTGAAATATACAGAGAGGACCAAGAGTTGAGTGATGATCATCCAGCTGAACATCCCACTTTCTCGACCCTTCATACCCAGGACCCCTCCCCCAGCTGCCTCAGCTTTTCTAGCCAGCCAGCAGGTGAGTTTCCTGCAGGTGGGCTGCCTCAACCCCTCACCCCCTCATTGAATAGATCCTATAAACTACAAGTTTCACTTTGTCTCCAAACCCTCTTGTCCCTCCCTCTGTGAACTCAGAGAACCTCTGAAGCACAGGCTACAACTGCACAGAGAAGACCAAGAGCAAAACTCTGAAGCATAGGCTGTGACTGCACAGAATGATCAGAAGGAGAGAACCAAGGCAGCAGACAATGAAAGTGGATCAAGAGTGGGCTTAGGGAGACCTCAGTGCCTCCCTGAGACCTAGACAGCAACAGTACAGAGCAGACAAAGAACATTTCCCAAAGACAAGGACAGCAGCTGCAAAAATGAACCAAGAGGTAAAGACACTGCTTGCTAGCACAAACTGGAAGAAGAGATGGTAGGCGCCAATATAAGAATTTATTCAACAATCTAAAGTCAACATGATAACATCGGAACCCAGTTGTCATACAACAGGAAGACTTGATCATCCTAACCCAAAAGAGGTAAAGAAAATAAGTTTAAATGTAACTTTATGAGGATTAGGGAGATCTTTAAAAAAGGAAATGAAAAATTCTCTTAAAGAAATGGAGGAAATGAGAAACAAAAAAAAATGTTGAACTCAATAAATCTCTTAAATAAACCAAAGGAAACCAGGAAAAGACAATCAAACAGGTGAACCAAATAGTTCAAACAGTTTAAATCTTAAAGACTGAAATAAAGGCAATAAAGAAAGTACAAATCAAGGGAATTATGAAAATGAAAAATCTGGGTAAAAGAATGGGAACGACAAAGGCAAGCATAACTGACAGAATACAATAGATGAAATTGAGAATCTCAGATGTTGAAGATACTGTAGAGTAAATAGATTCATTCGTCAAAGAAAACATTAAATCCAGCAAATGCTTAATGCTAAACATTCAGGAAATCTGAGACACCGTGAGAAGACTAAACCTAAGAATCTTTAATAAATAAATAAATTTAAAAAAGAAGGAAAGTGCTACATATATAGGTGGAGCAAATTAAGATACAAGTCCCTATAAATCATTCACTTTGCATTAACTTTTAGCATAAAGAAAAAATTAAATTCCTATGCTCATCAAAAAAATAAAAAAGAATAGGGATAGAAGGAGGAAAACTCAAGTTCAAGCACAGAAAATATATTCAACAAAATCACAGAAAAAAACTTTCTCAACATAAAGAAGGATATTCCTATGAAGGAACAAGAGGCTTACAACACACCAGATAGACTGTACCAAAATAAACAAATAAATAAATAAAAATAAAGAATTCTTTTTACATAGTAATCAAAACACAAAACATATAGAATAAAAGAGGAATATTAAAAAGCTGCAAAGGAAAAAAAGGTCAAATAACATATAAAAGCATAGCCATGAGAATTACACGCAACTTCTAAATGGAAACACTACAAACCAGAAGGTCCTGGACAAATGTGCTGCAGACACTAAGAGACCACGAATGTAAGTTCAGACTACTTTATACCCAGCAATATTGCAATTACCATCAATAGAGAAAACAAGATATGTTAAGAGTAAGAGCAGCTCCACCGGCACAAGAAATCCAATTGGGTAAAATGAAACCAAATCAAAATGCCTATCGTTTTCTTAAGGATGACACTCTCGGGTGGCTGAGCGCATGGCGGGAAGACAGGACAGCCAGGAGCCCACGCAGACCCCAAAACTATGTGTTCCTTCTCTAGGAGGCCCCTTAAATACTCTGTGGAAATGGTCCCTGGAGGAGGGGGTCAGGACCATGCATGCTGGGATTTGGAGACCAGAGCAATGCAACTCCCATGCCAGGGACTGGGGCTATACCCTCAACTTAACATTTCCATTTCAAAAACAGATTTTAAACAGTACCTATCCACAAATCCAGTCCTACAGACAGTACTAGAGGAAAAATTCCAACCCAAGGAAACTAACTGTATCCACAAAAACACAGGTAACAGATAACCTCACAACATCAAACTTCAAGGAAAGGAAGCACACAAACAATACCACCAAACAGTAATAGGAGTTAACAATCACTGGTCATGAATATCTCTTAATATCAATGGACTCAATTTACTTATAAAAAGACACAGGCCAAGAACAAGGATACAAAAGCAGGATTCATCCTAATCTTGTATACAAGTAAAACACCTCAGCGTCAAAAACAGACATTACCTCAGAGTAAAGAATTGGAAAAAGGTTTTCCAATCAAATGCACTGAAGAAACAAGTGGGTATAGATATCCTAATATCTACCAAAATATATTTCAAACTAAAATCAATCAGAAGAGATGGAGAAGGACACTTTATATTTATCACAGGAGCAATCCATCAAGGCGAAGTTTCAATCCTGAACATCTATTCCCCAATATAAGAGCACCCACATATATAAAAGAAACATAACAAAAGCTTAAATTACACATCAAACTCCACATACTAGTAGTAGGAGACTTCAACACTCCACTCTCTCCAATGGACAGGTCAATCAGACAGAAACTTAACAATGAAATAAGGGAACTAAGATATGTCATGACTCCAGTGGACTTAACAGACATCTGCAGAATATTTCACTCAAGCACAAAGGGATGTAGATTCTTCTTAGCACCTCAAGGAATGTACTCTAAAATGGACCACATACTCGGTAACATAGCAAACCCAAAGAGATACAAAGAAAAAAAAAAGGAATAACCCCCTGTATCTTATCAGATCACCATGGTTTAAAGTGAAAATTTAAAAACACTACTAATTGCAGATAGCCTACAAACTCATGGAAAGTGAACAGTGCTCAATTGAACAAGGATGAAATACAGAAAAAAATTAAAGACTTCCTTGAACTCAACAAAAATGGAGGCACAATATACCCAAACCTATGGGACACTATGAAAGCAGTGTTAAGATGAAAGTTCATAGCACTGAGTGCCTACATAAAGAAAGTAATTAAAAATGCAGAAAGAGAACATTCAGTTTAACAAAATCAGAAATAAAAGAGGGTTATAACAACAGACACTGAAGAAATCTAGAGAAACATTAGGTCATACTACAAAACCCTGTACTTCACAAAATTGGAAAATATAAAAAAAAGGACAATTTTCTGGATAAGAACCACATGCCAAAATCAAATCAAAACCAGGTGAACAATTTAAATAGACCTATAACCTGCAAGGAAATAGAAGTAGTCATCAAAAGGCTTCCAACTAAAAAATGTCCAGGGCTGGATAGTTTCAAAACAGAATTCTACCTGAACTTCCAAGAAGAGATAATATCTATACTCCTCAAAGTGTTTCACATGATAGATACAGAAGGAACATTGCCAAACTCTTTTTGAGGTACAGTTACCCTGATAGCAAAAGTACACAAATATTCAACCGAGAAAGAGAATTCAACTCAAATCTCTCTCAAAAACTTTGATGCAAAAATATTTGATAAAATACTGGCAAACTGAATCTAATAACACATAAAAAAATCATGCACCAGCCAGCCATTGATGGCGCACGGCTTTAATCCTAGCACTTGGGAGGCAGAGGCAGGTGGATCTCTGTGAGTTCAAGGTCAGCCTGGGCTACGTGAGCTAGTTCCAGGACCGGCTCCAAAGCTGGATGAACTCTGTCTTGAAAACAAACAAACAAAAAAAAAAAACAAAACATAAAACCAAAAGCATCATTCACCATGATCAAGTCTGATTCATCCTAGAGATGCAGGGATAGTTCAAATTAAAATCTATCAATGTAATCCACCATATAAATAAAATTGAAAAAAAAAAAACTCTATAATCATCTCATTAGATGCTGAAAATGCATTTGGCAAAATCCAACACCCCTTCAAGATAAATGTTTTGGAGAAATCAGGGATATGAGTAACATATCTAAACATAATAAATGCAATATACCTTCAGTGAGAGGATACAAAATCAACTCAAAAAAAATAGTAACCCTCTCATACACAAATGAGAAAGAAATCAGAGAAACATCACCCTTCACTATAGCCACAAGTAATATCAAATACCTTGGGAGTCACACAAACTGAATAAGTGAAAGTCCTATTGAACAAGAACTTTAAGTCTTTGAAAAAAGAAATTGAAGAAAATACCAGAAAATGGAAAGATCCCCAAGCTTTTGGATAGGTAGAATCAACATAAAAAAATGCCAATTTTACCAAAAGCAGTGTATAGATTCAATGCAATCCCCATCAAAATCCCAACACAATTTTTTCACAGATCTTGAAAGAACAGTAATCAACTTCATATGGAAAAGCAACAAAAAATAACCCAGCATAGTAAAAACTTCCAGAGGCATCACCATCACTGACATCAACTTCTATTATAGAGTTACAGTAATGAAAACAGCTTGGGATTGGCATAAAAACACACTGGTTGACCAATAGAATCAAATCAAAGGATATTAATCCACACACCTATAAACACCTGAGTTTTTTATGAAGAAGATAAAATTACACAATGACAAAAAGAAAGCATCTTCAACAAATAATGCTGGCATAAAGGGATGTCAACATGTAGAAGAATGCAAATAGATCCATATCTGTATTCATGTATATAACTCAAGTCCAACTGGTTTAAATACCACAATATAAATTTGAACATACTTAACCTGTTAGAAGAGAGAGTAGGAAGTAGCCTTCAATGCATGGGCACAGGAGACCACTACCTAAATATAACCCCAGTAGCACAGACATTGAAAGAAATAATAAATAAATAAATGCGACATCCTGAAACGTACAAGTTTCTGTAAACCAAAGGACACAGTCATTAAGACTAAAGGCAATCTCCTAAATGGGAAAAGATCTTCACCAACCCCCACCAGATAGAGGACTTATCTTCAAAATATATCAAGAACTCAATAAATTAGACATCAACTTTCCAAATAATCCAATTTAAAAATGGGATACATATCTAAACAGAGAATTCTCAGCAAAAGACTCTCAAATGGATGAAAGACACGTAAGGAAATGTTCAAGAATCCTTAGCAATCAAGGAAATGCAAATCAAAACCTCTCTGAGATACCACATTACACCAGTCAGAATGGCTACAATCAAAACCACTAATGATATCTTATGCTGAAGAGGATACAAAATAAGGAGAACACTCATCCATTACTGGTGGGAATGCAAACTTGTACAATCATTCTGGAAATCAGTATGCCAGTTTTGCACAAAATTAAGAGTTAACTTACCTCAGGACCCCACAATACTACTCTTGGGGATATGCTCAATCATACTACAAGGACATTTGTTCAGCAATATTCATAGCAGTATTATTTATAGTAGTCAGAACTAGAAAACAACCTAGATGCTCCTCAACTGAAAATGAATAAAGAAATTGTGGTACATTTATTCAATGGAGTAGTACTTCTCAGTGGAAAAAAAAAAGCATAAAAACAAACAAACTAACAAAAAAAACCCCAACATCTTGAAAATTACATGCAAATGGATGGTACTATATAGAACCATCTTAAGTGGCGTAACCCAGGCCCAGAAAGATGAACATGGTAGATACTTACTCATGCGTAAATACTAGTTGCAAAGCAAAGGATTACGATCCTATAGTCCATGATCCATGATTTTAGAGAAGCTAAGTAACAGAAAAGAGGGGAGTGCCAGATCCCCTACTCAAATAAGACCACGAACCTTCATTATTATAAGCCGGTGGGGCCGAGGGAGTTGGATGTGAGTCTTTTTTTACTCTACGTTAGATTTTTTTTTAAATTCCTTACGTATAATCTTCTCTTCTTCTTCTGATGAATCCTCCTCACTATAGTACACTAGCTCTAAATCATCAAACCCCTCCCTATCGTCCGACTCTTTTCTAAACCAAGAAAAGATACCTCCCATCTTTACTCCTCAATATGTCTCTGTCGGCCAGGAACGACACTGTCTGCTTACCTCTCTTGGAGGGGCTTCCAAAGGCTGTCTCTCAGCGTTCCCTTTCTTGATATCTAGGAGGGACCTCCAATTGCCGCACACCACGGCCCCGGTCTGCGCTCTATGTGCTAGTCCCCAATTCGCGAGCTTTGAGCAAGGGGCCGGAGGTGGAGAATACAGACGCAGAGACAGACCAGCACGCAGACCTTCAATCACTGGTACCAAAAGCCCCTCTTTAATAACACCATAGAGGCTTTAATACACCGCAGTCAATGGCCAACAGGTGAAAATCCCATCCTCTGATCCTCTAAGCTAGATACAGCTTCTAGTAACTTCAATTAGAAGGTTCTAGCAGGGAAGAGCAGCTGAAGGCCAGAACTCATTAGTCCCAACAGAATGGGATTGTCAAGATGAGGGAATGACAAGAGATGGAGAACGTAGAAAGGGATAGCTTGATTGAGGGAGCAATTATGGGGCTAGCAAGTAACCAGGCACTAGAGATATTTTCTGGAATCCACAAGGATGACCTCAGCTAATACCCTAAGCAATAGTGGAGAGGGTGCCTGAAATGCCTTTGCCATGTAGTCAGATTGATGACTGTCTTAAATGTCACCATAGAACCTTAATCCAGCAACTGAGGGAAACAGAGGCAGAGACCCGCAGTGGAGCACTGGGCCAAGCTTCCGAAGTCCAGGTGATGAATGGGAGGAGTGAAAATATAAGCCAAGAGGTCAAGACCATGATGGGTACTCCCCCTGAAACAGCTTTCCTGAGCTAATCTGAGCTCACCAACTCCTGCCAGACAAGGAAAGAACCAACAAAGGTCTAAACTAGACCCTCTGAATATGAATGACAGTTGTAGACTGCGGGGCCACTGGCAGTGTCTCCAGGATTTATTCCTACTGTTTGGACTGGTTTTTTCTCTTTGGATGGAATCCTAGCTCAGCCTAGATATTTTAGGGAGAGCCTTGGCCTTTCCTCAAAGCAATGTGCCTTACCCTTTCTGAGACATGGATGGGGCGGGGGGGGGGGGGGGGGGGGAGTACGGTAGAGGAGAAAGGTAGAGGGAATGGGAGGAGGAAAGAGAGTGTGAACTGGAATTGGTATGTAAAATGTAAAAAGATAATTTTCTACTTTAAAAATAAACTTAAAAAACTTAAAAATAAAAAGCATAAATAGACATTTTTACTAGTAATATTTTTAATTTCAGTGAGTGGGGAAAAAGTATAAACTCTAAGTAAATTACTTTATTAGTTTAAAATAAGTCATATAACATGGATGAGTTATGGCACATAGTATCAGTTTAATCAAATAAACTTGAAGTTTCATTTATACAGTTACCTCACACATGAAAATCCAGGGATTTCCAATACCTCAACCAAAGAAAGTCCAAGGGATTAGAATAAATACCTCAGGAAATTGGTGGTTTTTGCAATATAGCAGGAATTAATCATGTTAAAAATGAATTAAAATATTAACAATTTACTGTCTTAAGAGCTATTGTTTTACTTATGAAAGTAGTATTTTATCTTTTTGATTCTGGGTTACCTCACTCAGGATAGCGTTTTCTATTTCCATCCATTTGCATGCAAAATTCGAGAAGTCATTGTTTTTTACCACTGAGTAGTACACTAATGCGTATATATTCCATACTTTCTTTATCCATTCTTCCATTGAGGGGCATCTAGGTTGTTTCCAGGTTCTCGCTATTATAAATAATGCTGCTATAAACATAGTTGAACAGATGCTTTTGTAGTATGATAGGACATCTCTTGGGTATATTTCCAAGAGTGGTATTGCTGGATCCTGGGGTAGGTTGATCCTAAATTTCATGAGAAACCGTCACACTGATTTCCAAAATGTTTGCACAAGTTTGCATTCCCACCAGCAATGGATGAGTGTTCACCTTACCCCACATCCTCTCCAGCAAAGTACTCACTCATTAGTGGATTCTAGACATAAATCCTAGAGAAGCTAAATAGGAAGGTGAACCCCAAGAAAAACATGTAGTTATCCTCCTGGATATTAGAACTAGACAAGATTGCCAGGCAAAAATTGAGAGCTTGGGGGTACGGGTGGGGTGGGGGTAAAGGGAGATGGGGAGAGAGAAATGAGAAGGGGAGGATGGGGAGAGCTTGGAGGAATGGGACAACTGGGATGGAGGAAGAGTGGATTTGGGAGCAGGGAAGTATATATCTTAATTAAGGGAGCCATTTTAGGGTTGGCAAGTGATTGGACTCTATAGGGGTTCTCAGGTGTCCAAAGAGATGTCCCCCTCTTGTTCCTTGAGCAACTGAGGAGAGGGCGCCTGAACTGGCCCTATCCTATAGCCATAGTGATGAATATTGTGCATATCACCATAGAACCTTCATCTGGCGATGGATGGAGATAGAGACAGAGACCCACATTTGAGCACCAGAATGAGCTCCCAAGGTCCAAATGAGGAGAAAGAACATGTGCAAGGAAGTCAGGACCACAAGGGGTGCACCCACCCACTGTGACAGGGGGGCTGATCTAATTGGAACTCACCAAGGCCAGCTGGACTGGGACTGATGGAGCATGTGATCAAACCAGACTCTCTGAATGTGGCTGACAATGAGGGCTGACTGAGAAGCCAAGCACAATGACACTGGGTTTTGATCCTACTGCATGGACTGGCTTTGAGGGAACCTAGTCTGTTTGGATGCTCACTTTCCTAGACCTGGGTGGAGGGGGGAGGACCTTGGACTTCCCACAGGACAGGGAACCCTAACTGCTCTTTGGACTGGAGAGGGAGGGAGAGGGGGAATTGGGGGGAGGGAGAGGGAAATGGGAGGAGGAGAGGAGGTGAAAATTTCTAATAATAATATAAAAATAAAAAATTCAAAAAAAGAAATTAGTATTTTAAAATTAAAAAAAATATTAACTTTTAGTATGTGAGTAAATATATATTTTTGTGATTGAGAAACTATTTGTTGAGATATTTTGTTATTGGTTATAAAGTACCAGTAATTCTGTATAAGTAGCAAAATTCTGGATTGTGTTTTGAAACTTGAAACCTTCCTGAGATTAAGGCAAAACATTGAGAACTTTGGTTCAGTGACAATATACATTCTTCAGTAGCATAATGTCAGTTGATTCTCAGACATTACTTTTCTGTACACATTTTGATGGTTGACAAAGAGGGGGGTGAATGATTATGAATACTTTTAGGAAATGGGCAATTTCCAGTTTGGGATTAAAAGTTCTCACAGTTGTCCTGGAATGGGAATATGATATAGCACTCAAGGTATCTAGAAACAATGCACTCAAAACAAATAGGTCTAATAGCCTGCTTTGTGATTTCAGGATCATCACACCCAGCATGGATGATTATTATTAAAAATCAAGTCCTGGCTTTTGAGGTAACTTTTATTTTAGAACAGTTGTAGATTTATGAGCTACTGTCAAATGTATGGAGTCCCATGAGCCTGTTGGCAGTCTCACCTTAGCACATATTCTTATGCCTCACATGTTCATCTATGGACAGCACCCATAGCGAGCATGATGGATTCATCAATGGGAATAAACAATTATCACTCAACAGCAATATCACTCAAAACAATTATGACACGTTATCACTCAAAACACAAGGCTCACGTGCAAGTACAGTCTTTTGTTGTATGTTTTATAGCATTTTACATGTTGGAGCTATTCATCCTTCATTTCTTTTTGTAACGCTTGGCAACCAATACCTTTTATGTCCTTGCTTTTTTTTTTTTTGGAATTTTGTATTTTCTGAAAGGATACAATGTGTAGCCTTTTCAAATAAACATGATTCGGTAATATACATTCTGATTTTCTTGCCTATGATTTTGTAGCTCATCTGTGTGTAACTGAATACAATTCCAAGGTGTGTGCCACACTTTAATTTTTTCAGTAGCTGTTCTGGCTATTTTTATTTTTGGTTGTGAGCCTAGCCTTTAACGGCTGAGCCATCCCTCCAGGCCTGTTCTGGCTATTTTTATGTCAATTGACATAAACTAGAATCATCAGAGTAGAGAGAGACAATGCCTCCATATGACTAGGCTGTAGGCAAGTCTGCAGCAGATTTTCTGAATTAGTGATTGATGGGAGAGGACCTGGCCCACTTTCACTGTATGCAACTTCTGAACTGGTGGTCTTGGATTCTATAAGGAAAAAGGCTGAGAAAGCCATATTGAGCAAGCCAAAAAGAAGCAACTCTTCATAGTCTCTGTATAGCTCCAGCCTCCAGATTCTGCCCTCATTAAAGTTCCTGTCCTGACATCCTTCAGTAACTCACTTAGGTATGTAAGCCAAATAAACTGTTTCCTCCCAAAACTTGGTTTTGGTCATGGTGTTTCATTACAACAACAACAACAGCAACAAAACACTAACCATGACAGTAACTTACTGCAAAGAATTTTATTTACTACCATGTTTTGATTGCTCCTAACAATGAACACTCTCAATATAATGAACAAAAAATGATTTGTTGTAGTATAGTGTGAATTTTAACACTTTTTTACATTGTAGATTTGCATTTTAATTTTGTAAAGATTATTAAGTCTTAATTTTCCTTTATATTCTCTCTATCTCCATTTTTTTCTTATCTAACATATTTTTGGCTTTTTTTAAAAATAGGGTGTCACTGCATTGGGAAGACTATCCTTAACTTCAGGGTCTATCTGCTTTATTCTTCCAGATTAATATGTATAGTCACACCTGGATTACTTGCTTGCTTTCATCACAATACCTTTACAAAGCAGACTGTGACTGAAAAAGCATGGGATAAAACTGGACTCTCTGAACATGGCGAACTATGAGGGCTGATGAGACGCAAAGGACAATGGCACGGGGATTTGATCCTAAGTAATGTGATGGCTTTGTGGGAGCCCAGCCAGTTTGGATGTTCACCTTCCTAGGTATGGACGGAGGTGGGAGGTCCTAGGTCTTACCACAGGGCAGAAAACCCTGACTGCTCTTTGGACTGGAGAGGGAGGGGGAAAGGAGTGGGGGGAGGGGGAGAAGGGTGGGAGGAGGGGGCATAGGGGGGGAGGAGGGGGTGGGAAATGGGAGGCTGGGAGGAGGTGGAAACTTGTTTTTTTTTTCTCCTTTTCTCAATAAAAAAAAAAGCAGAAGCTTTTATTTTGTAATCAGCTAGATTGTTCTTAGGTAGTTTATATGTTTTGCTTGTCACCTTGATCATGTTTTCTGCTAGATCAGGTTGGTGCTGGCTATTGTTATCAAATTCAAAGTCAGATTTTTTTTTTTTTTTGTAAAATTTTAAAAGGATTTTATGACAATAAAACCCTGGACAACAGAACATGTCCCCAGTCTTTCATCCTAAATCACACTCAGACTATTACAGTGTTAGCCAACCATTCTATAACTGGTTATATATGGGTACTATAAATTCTGTCTGGTCTTACTTCAGGTTTACTTTCTGCTAGCACATTTGCCTTAAGGAAAAGGATCAACTCACTTATCCACATATGTATGAACATTAGTAGAGATATCACAAGGTGAAAGACAAAAATTAAGACTATTTTATTTTTTCCTATGAGTAGAATTGTATACTCATTTATATAGGAAAAGAGACCAATATATATGAGAAATCTTTATTTCCAGAACAACCAAAAGAGGAAAGTTTATACTCTTCACTCCACAGTGATGTCTGTGCAGCATTCCACCCTGTTAATAGGTTCAGTTTCCTGACTCTAAATTTGTTTAGTAGTGGACAGTTTTGTTTTGTTACTGAAAGATAATCAGTTAGATACTTTTACTCTCCTTCAGGGATTCTTACTAAAATCAATGTAAAAATACTGTGTAAATTGAATCAGTTATATAACGAAGTTGAATAAGCTTTTTCTTCACCTGAACTCGTCTTTGTCTTAGTGGATAATCCATACCTTGTCTGACACATCCGTGTCTTCAATTCAGTTCCATTAGTCCTTCTGTCTGCTTTTATGCCAATACCAGGCTATTTTCTGTACTGTAGCTCTGTAGTAGAGTTTGAAATCAGGCATTGTGATGCCCCCAGTAGTTCTTTTATTGTACAGGATAATTTGGCTATCCTGTTTTTTTTTGTTTTTCCATATGAAGTTGAGTACTGTTCTTTTGAGGTCTGTGAAGAATTTTGCTTGAATTTTGAGGAATCTACTATTTCTTGAAGAATTCACATGCTTTTTGTTTGTTTGTTTGTTTTGTTTTTTCCTGCTCATGCTGAATCAGGAAGACCTCTTTTAAATGAGCCATGGCACCCCTGTTCGCCATGAACAGATCCCATCTGAAAAAAAATGTGGACAAACATTTTTGTGTGTGTGTGTGTGTGTGTGTTTGTGCATCTAGAATTTTTTTATAAGTTCTCTTATGTTTTATGTGGATTTAGCTGGCACATATTGGTGCACTTAACTGTTTTGGGGACTGCTCATTCATTCCCAACTTCCCAGACCCAAAATAATCCCACAAAAAGTATATTATTTGCAATACTATTTGGCCAATAGCTTAAGTGTATTGCTAGCTAGCTCTTATATTTTAAACTAACCCATTTCTATCAATATGTATATCACCACGTGGTTGTGGCTTACCAGTAAGATTCTGTCCAGCATCTGTCTTTTGCTTTCTGTTTCCTGCGGCAATTCCAAAGTTCCTCCTTGACTCCTCCTACTCTCTCTTTCTCTAGCTGCTTGGAATTTCTGCTTTGCCCTACTATGCTAAACCACTGGCTGTAAAAAGCTTTGTTCATTAACCAATAAAAGCAACACATAGACAAAAGGATTTTACAGACTGACTTTCAAATCACAGCAGATGAAGTTGTAGTGAGAAAGCTAAATGGGTCAAAGTGGTCCATTTTTTTTTAAATGTGACCTGTTTTAGTGTGCACTGTAAAAGGTCTTCTCCAAAAACAACTGATTTATTTGCTAAAGTTGATCATAAGTTGTAGAAACCGCACCGAAGCATATATTCTCACTCCAGTCATGATCAACATTTGAAATTTTGATATTCTGAGACATGTTTACTTTTTTTTTTTTTTTTCGAGACAGGGTTTTTCTGTAGCTTTGCAGCTATCCTGGCACTAGCTCCTGTAGAATGCCATTGCACAACTGCCCTGTGAAATTCTGGAAGCTTATTTAAAAATAATCATGAATTACCTCACGTAGGAGTTAAACCTTTATCCTAGTTTTCTTAATTAAGATTCTCTTGATAAACTAAGGTTCATTATTTGATAACTAAAAATAATGTTTATGGATTTTTTGACAGAAGATATTTTTGATTTTTTGTTTAGATGAACTTTTTGAACATCTTGAGCATCCTTTGCAGGACTTAAAAACTCATTTGCACCAGTTTTTAGAAGAAAACTTCAATATCTCCTTACATCATCAAAATCTGTTATTTCAATGCCAATGACTGGTTATTTTTCCTGAGCAGAAGCTCCCAGCTTGTGGAAGTGTGCTAATTGAGTCTATGAGAATATTTAGTACCTTGTCAATATTTCTTAGATTCATTTTCTGCACCTTCTTTCCCACAGCACTTGAGTTGATAAAGAGTTGATGGGGAATGTAAATATATTCCTTTGATGTAGATGAAAATCTGTGGTCTGAAATGTAATTCTTTAAAACTGCTATCGTTGAGCCACCAGGAACACCAGGTATCAGGAAAGAGCCTTCAGCAATATTCCTTCAGCATGCTGGGCAACTTAGGGGGACTGAAGAATTTAACTCAGGCAGCAAATCGTATTATTTTATATTTAGTGAAATTTTACACCCTTGAAATAGTTTTATCTCTTAAAGTCTTCACACGATGTTGGTATTATGAAGCTAATAGTAAAGTAGCCAACATCCATAGTTTGAAAAAGTGGGTAAACGGCTAACACAAAATGTATTTTTTTTTTGATTTCCCAAAATAGTTCTGCTATTAGTAAGACTTAGAAATATAGCTAAATAAAGTAGAAGCCAAAGGAATTGAATCCAAATAATTTGTCATGGTTTAATAACTACAGCCTGGATGATAAATGAGCAAAGAACTCTTGAAAAGACAAACATAAAGTGAAAATTTGAAAGTACTATGAAAACAATGAGCCATTTTTAACATTTATCTGACCTACATAGATAAATGGAATGAGAAAAATACCTAAATATGCCAAACACATGCATCGGTTTCTATGACTTCTATTACTAGAATCCAGGAACCTTTACTTCCTCAGTAATAGAGGTGATCACAAAGGTCTTTATAGGATGCCATCTATCATTTCCACAATGCTAAATACAAAAGAATATAAGTGGATGGAGAAGGAAATGCAACTCTACAAATGTAAAATTCTTTATGTCCTAAATATAATCAGATTATCATTTAAGCAAATAGTCTTCTGTCTAACCTGAAGCATGACTTACCTGGTGCAGTTTCTTAAAATAGTACAGTGATTTTTTTTCCCCAAAATGTTAACATATTGCTCTCTGAAGCAGCCAAGTTTTAGCATGTTATTGTCTGGTATAATCAGGTAAACTCATATATACATGTGCGCATCCTCTTTTACTCTCTGTCTCTGTGCTGAGTACATATTGTCATTTCTAAACATGGCTCCTTGAATAAATCTCTGAGACAGTGATGTAAAATAGAAAAAAAAAATTAAGCTTTCATGTCTCAAATTAGTTGACTCAATAGTAATCAAAGCTGAGACAATGCTAAGAAGACATAATTGAACTAAATCAACTTTGTTAGTGACTGGTGTCTTCTGAAGAAAGACATTCACAGTAAGAGATAATCCCCAGTTATATGGAGGAAAAAGAATTTTATATATAAATATACACCTGGAAAACACATACAAAAGGCTCTAAGAACAGACACAGGTCTGGAGACACCAGCCAGTAAAGTAATTAAAAATCTAAACAAACAAATAAAATGAGTTTAACACTTAGATAAAAGGAAATTGAATTTTCCGTATGCTAAAAGTAGCTTTCAAGAAGATAGAGTCCACCTTGAGTACCTAGAAAATGGCACAGGTAAGGCATTGATATAAGCCTGTTGTGAAATCAAAACAGAGGAATCAATTAGACAAACTGACAAATTAGACATTCCATATTTTCAGGAGTCTCTGGGATAATAGGTATGCATTGCTTCACATATCCCTTTATGTTATTCTGAAGGAGGATAGAAGAAAATGAAGAACTACCTCAACATCAAAATTCTCACTGTCCTTACTTTGTCTCTAAAATGCTGGGAATATAGGGAGATGTCAGTAGGCTTGGATAATGTATACTCAGTTAGGATGTTACTTTGTAGCAATTCTTAATTATACTAAAACAAGGAAGAATAGAAAGAATTAATTGGGAATGTAATCCATGGCACAAAGTAAATTAAAAGTTTAAAAAGTAATACATTGTGAAGAAATTAGGAAAAATATAACAGAAAATGGCATATAGTACCATCAATTTTAAAATTACCAGCATTGGTTGAGACATTAGGTGAGATGAAAATAATTTGTGTGGTTAATTTTTTTTCATTGTTTTTTTGTCTTTGGTAAATGAAATATATCAAGAAAAGGGTTAACAGACTTTAAATAAAACCTAGACTAAACAAGAAAATGATGCAGGTATTTAGTACTGAGGTATACACATTAAAGAAATGAAAATTCAGTAATATGAACCAAATTATCTAAGAGAGAAATAAATGAATTAAAAAGTGAATATCAACAAGTAAATTTGCATGAACAAATTTTTTGAAATTTTAAAAAGCATATGCATTTAATAATAATTTTATAGCATTAGTTTTTATAACTAAACTCCATTCTTTTAATATGTAATTTCATAAAATAATAGTAATACCAATAATAGGACTATATAGTTAGGAGACAATGAATTTGAAAAAGAAGATCACACTACATAGCAAAAGAAGCAAAGCTCATTGCAAAAGAAGGGAAAAAAAGAGGAGGAAGAAGGGAAACAGTATGCAGTTGGTCAATTGATGAGTTTGTATATGAAATCAAACACCAGAAGATATAATATTATTTCAAAGATTATTTATTTTAGCTATATCCATCCATATGCAAATAAGAAGTCATGTTCACATGAGTGAACATGCATATGGAGTCCAGAAGACAGTATTGGATCTTCTTAAGCTATCAAATTTAACTTTGATTTGACTTTGATAATTTCTGCTTCTCTTTAGTCAAAGTTTAAATTCTACAGTAAAAGTGACTTTTGCTTTATGACAGAGTTTTGAATTTTTTTTAATAATACAAGTCAACAGCTGCTTTTTGAATTTTTTGAGAATAAACTATTTAAATATTAAATTATATAAGCATATATGCTAAAGCTGTGACCAAATCTTATACTTAATAAAGTCACAGTCAGTCTTAGTTAGGGTTACTATGGCTGTGAAGGCACACCATGACCACGCAAACATTTAACTGGGGTGACTCATTTGTAGTTTCATAGGTTCAGTCTATTATCATCATGGTCATGAAGGCAGAGATCATATTGTAATCAACACTGCTCCATCTTGGAGGCAACAGGAAGTGGGTTCAGAGTCACACTAAGGGAAGCTCATATTGTAATCAACACTGCTCCATCTTGGAGGCAACAGGAAGTGGGTTCAGAGTCACACTAAGGGAAGCGTTATCAAGAGACTTCAAAGTCTATTCCCACAATGACACACTTCCTCCAACAGCGCCGTTGCTCCCAATTGTGCCACTCCTTTAGGGAGCCATTTTCTTTCAAAACATGAACAGTTCTTCCATCAGTTTAGTTTTAGTTAACACTAGCCAAATTATAATTGCACACATAACATTTTTATTATGCTCATTTATTTCATATAAAAATCAGTAAGGGGAGTCACCACCCCCCCTCGCGCAGCCTAGGCTTGGCATGAGAGTTGGACTCGCTCTGTGACCACCCTGCTCTGTATAACTACTTGGCTTTTCGACCCCGCCCTGCCTGCCATGTTCTTCCTTTTGTCCCCGGATCATTGGGCTACCAGGCGGCCCTGGTTAGTTGCTGAGGAGTGCCATCTGGACAGGTGAGTGTGTGCTATCCAGGGGCAGATTGTCCCGGAAGAGAGCACAAACCCCCCTCCCCCAGCTCCTTCTGCAGGGCTATCTATCTTACACACGACACAGCCCCCCAGCCCCCCCCCCCCAACCCTGCCCTGCTGTATGCTAGGACCAGTGCTCAAGAATAGTTTTAAGCTCCTACACTAAGGCTACCCACCCAGAGTGGTGAGTGCCTGCCTAGTGGGCAGGCCTCAAGGTCCCATGTAACGGAGTCCGGCACCTTCAGCTTATGCAGCAGGGTCTCCTGTGTTCTATTCGTCCTTGCCCTGCCCCCCAAGTTCCCCCTTTTGTCCACGGGTCATTGGACTACCAGGTGTCCATGTTTTGGTGCTGAGGAGTTCCATCTGGACGGGACTGTTCCTGCTTCTACACTGAAGAGATACACACAAAGAGTCAGTCACAGCAAAGACTAGACCAAGACACCGGGCCTCTCCTGGCTCCATTTGAAGGAAGAGATAGGAAGGCGCCAATGCAAGAATTCCTCCAACAACATGAAAGGCAACATGTCATCACCAGAATCCAGGGATCCCGAAATAAAAAGAATTATACACCCTACTCCAGAAGAATTAGAAGAAATCGACTCAAAACTTAATTATATGAAAATAATAGAAGACCTTAAACAGGAGGTGAAAAACTGACATAAACAATTAGAGATTACAAACAAAAAGGTAGAAGAAATGAATAAATCACTCAAAGATACCCAAGAAAACCAAGAGAAACAAGAATAAGCAATCAAACAGGTAAGGGAAGCAGTTCAAGACTTGAAGAATGAAATGGAAGTAATGAAGAAAACACAAAACAAGGGAAGGATGCAGATGGAAAATCTGAGTAAACGAACAGGAACTACAGTGACAAGTACTACCAACAGATTACAAGAGATAGAAGAAAGAATGACAGACACTGAAGATACAATAGAGAAAATAAACACACTGATCAAAAAAAAAAACAAAACCAAAAATTCTCATCACAAAACATTCAGGAAATCTGGGACACAATAAAAAGACCTAAGAATAATTGGGATAGAAGAAGGAGAACAAGAACAGCTCAACGGTCCAGAAAATATATTAAATAAAATTATAGAAGAAAACTTTCCCAACCTAAAGAAAGATATTCCTTTGAAGGTTCAAGAAGCATACAGAACACTGAATAGACTGAACAAAAAAAAAATATGTCCTCGCCATATAATAATCAAAACACAAAACATACAGAATAAAGAAAGAATATTAAGAGCTGCAAAGGAAAAAGGTCAAGTTACTTATAAAGGTAAACCTACCAGACTTACACCTGACTTCTCTATGGAAACCATGAAAGATAGAAAGTCCTGGATAGATGTACTGTAGAAACTAAGAGAACAAGGATGCAAGCCCAGACTACTATACCCAGCCAAGCTTTCATTCACTATAAATGGAGAAAAAAAATTTTCCAGGATAAAAACAAATTTAAACAATATGTAGCCACAAATACAGCCTTACAGAAAGTAATAGAAGGAAAATCACAAACCAAGGAGTCCAACAATGACCACAATAACTCAAACACCTATAGGCCCTTCACCAGCACAACTCAAAGAAGGGAAACACACAAACTCTACTACTAAAAAAGTGACCGGAGTTAACAACCACTGGTCATTAATATCACTTAATATCAATGGGCTCAACTCACCTATAAAAAGGCACAGGCTAAGAGATTGGATAAGAAAACAGGATCCAACATTCTGCTGTCTACAAGAAACACACCTCAACCACAAAGACAGGCACCTACTCAGAGTAAAGGGCTGGGAAAAGGCTTATCAAGCAAATGGACCTAAGAAGCAAGCAGGTGTGGCCATACTAATTTCTAACAAAGTTGACTTCAAACTTAAATCAATCAGAAGAGATGGAGAGGGACATTTTATACTCATAACAGGAACAATTCATCAGGAAGAAGTCTCAATCCTGAATATCTATGCCCCAAAAATAAAAGCGGCCACGTACATAAAAGAAACATTAGTAAAACTCAAGGCTGCCATCAAACCGCACACACTAATAGTAGGAGACTTCAACACTCCTCTCTCACCAATGGACAGGTCAATCTGACAGAAACCTAACAGAGAAATAAGAGAAATAATGGAGTAATGAATCAAATGGACTTAACAGACATCTATAGAACATTCCACTCAAATAGGAAAGAATATACCTTCTTCTCTGCAGCTCATGGAATTGTCTCAAAAATTGACCACATACTCTGTAACAAAGCAAACTTCCCCAGTTACAAAAAAATATTCATAACCTCCTATGTCTTATCAGATCACCATGGATTAAAGTTAGAATTCAACAACAATGCTACCCTCAGAAAGCCTACAAACTCATTGAAACTGAACAGTCAACTACTGAACCACACCTGGATCAAGGAAGAAATAAAGAAAGAAATTAAAGTCTTCCTTGAATTCAATGAAAATAAAGAAACAACCTACTCAAACTTATGGGACACTATGAAAGCAGTCCTAAGAGGAAAGTTCATAGCACTAAGTGCCCACTTAAAGAAAAAAGAGAAAGCACACATTGGAGACTTAACAGCCCAGCTGAAATCTCTAGAAAAAAAAGAAGCAGACTCACCTAGGAGGAGTAGAAGACTGGAAATAATCAAACTGAGGGATGAAATCAACAAAATAGAAACACAGAAAACAATCCAAAGAATCAATGAAACAAAAAGCTGGTTCCTGGAGAAAATCAACAAGATTGATGAACCCCTATCCAAACTAATCAAACTGCAGAGAGAGGATATGCAAATTAATAAGATCAAAAATGAAAAGGGGGACATAACCACAGACACAGAGGAAATTTAGAGAATCATTAGACATTAGTACAAAAGATTGTATGCCACAAAACTGGAAAATGTAAAAGAAATGGACACTTTTTTAGATAAATACCATATACCAAAGTTAAACCAGGACCATGTGAACAATCTAAATAGACCTGTTAGTCAAGAAGAATTAGAAGCTGTTATCAAAAACCTCCTTACCAAAAAAAATCCCAGGACCAGATGGTTTCAATGCGGAATTCTTCCAGAACTTCCAAGAAGACCTAATATCTATACTCCTTAATGTATTTCACAATATAGAAACAGAGTAGTCATTGCAAAATTCCTTTTATGAAGCTACAGTCACTCTGATACCAAAACCGCACAAAGACTCAACCATGAAAGAGAATTCCAGGCCAATCTCACTCATGAACATCGACACAAAAATCCTCAACAAAATACTGGCAAACCATATGCAAGAACACTTTAGAAAAATTATCCATTATGATCAAGTAGGCTTCATCCCAGAGATGCAGGGCTGGTTCAACATAAAAAAATCTATCAATGTAATCCATCATATAAATAAACTGAAAGAATAAAACCATATGATCATTTCATTAGGTTATGAAAAAGCTTTTGACAAAATTCAATACCCCTTTATGATAAAAGTCTTGGAGAGATTAGGGATAGAAGGGTCATACCTAATTAATAAAAGCTATTTACAGCAAACCGACAGCTAACATCAAACTAAATGGAGAGAAACTCAAAGAAATCCCACTAAAATCAGGAACATGACAAGGCTGTCCACTCTCGCCATACCTCTTCAATATAGTGCTTGAAGTTCTAGCAATAGCAATAAGACAACATAAGGGGATCAAGGAGATTTGAACTGGAAAGG